>NC_134518.1:4806405-5406405 GCF_027942865.1 Odontesthes bonariensis | reverse complement strand
TAACTTCAATTTGGTGAACAGTAAACTCATAGATATTCCTTATAAATATATTGACTACTGGGAACGTCAGCTGGATACTCCAATCCCATGGAAATATGTTTTTAAAACACTATACAAAGCAACACTAGATAATAAAATAAGATATTTCCAATACAAAATGTTTTATAAATTTTTGGAAACAAAAAAAATGTTGTATGTGTGGGAAATAGAACCATCCCCGAACTGTCGATTCTGTCAAGAAGAGGAGGAGACAGTGGAACATCTTTTTTGGTACTGTGCAACCTCTGGGGTGTTTTGGTTTGATGTTGAAAATTGGTTGTCTGTACACGGCATCCAACTATATACAGGTCTGTTTACGGTGCTATTTGGTAACCTGGCAGAGGCAGAAGGCATACAAAATATAATCCTTTTACTTGGGAAAATGTTTATTTTTGGTTCAAAATGTAAGAATAGATTAAATATCAAAAGGTTTATGAATTATGTTAAACTATATTGTAAAATTGAATGTGGGATGACATATGGAGGTAATAATGAAATGTATGGAAAACGATGGATTAAACTTATAGAAGGGGAACATTGGGAAAACTGAGACAAAGAAAAAATAATAAACTAGCCTAAAAGGTAACTCAAAAAAGATAGATTTGCTATAAAATGTTTTTTTTTGTTATAGTGATCATTTATTCTTTTACTTTAATGTTTTTTTTATTTTTATTTATTGTTTTGTATTATTATTATCATTATCATGAGTGAAACAGCCTATGTAAATTATGTTTTGATCTATGTTATAGACTTAATTAAATAGGAAAAAAAAAAAAAAAAAAAAAAGGATAAAGAAGAAAAAAGGTCCTCCATTGGGGGGGGGGTGGATGGGTTAGAAAAAAAGAAAAAAAAAAAAAAAAAAAAAAAAAAAGGAGATTGGGATGACTTTTGATCAATTAATTCAATTATATTCATCCTTGGTGTAGTGTTCTTATAAGAAAAGTAACCTATCGCGAGATTAGGTAGTGACACTCGCGAGATCATAACTACTGACTAGAGTGATAGAGAGGCAACCCTGTTGAACATGTATGTGTGCCGAGTTGAAAGTGTTTAATAAAAGACCCTCAAACGGATACTACTCGTGTGTGTGATCCCTAACACACCACAACTGGCGACGAGGATGATCCCGACAGCATAGAAGAACGGAATTACAAGCCCTCTCAGCTGTTGACGGACCCGGGGAAAAAAAAAAAAGTCTGCAAGTCACGACCTCGCATGGACATTGCAACAAACGTCGGAGCTACAATTCCGGATCCTCACTGGAAATTCGACGACACTCTTTCAGGGAAGTGAAATAAGTTTTCTGTGTGATGCCAAAACGTTTAATAACCGGAATTGAGCGTGCATATGACAGAATTACTGCTCACGAAGCCTCTTAGAATCCACGTTTGAAAACGAAAGTAAAGATGGCTCATGTTGCGCTGGGTGGACTCACGCCACCGAAACCGTTAGACACTGTGGGAGAGCCTGAAACTTTACATCAACGATGGGAAATGTGGAAGAGTGAGCTAGAAATATACATCATTGCGTCAGGAGTTGTAAATGCTGCACAAAAGCGAGCTGTCTTATTGCTAACAGGGGGAGAGGGACTGCGTGAGATATGGAAAAATTTCACTGACGAGCAGATAGCCCACCAACCCGCTGTTGATCAGCAACCTGCACGAGATGTGTTTCAAGTAGCCATCCGACTCTTCAACAACACTTTTGCATTAAGGGAGAATATACCAAAAGCCCGTACAAAATTCTGGGAAACAGAGCCCAATGCTGGTGAAACAATAAATAATTTCATCACTCGCCTTAAAGCACTAGTGAAAACATGCAACTTCAATGCTGAAGCTGATAACCATGTAAGAGATAAAGTACTACTGCACATTAAAAATTCAGAGTTAAAAGCCAAACTATTCAGAGAAGATAATCTCACACTGGATCGCCTTATCCAAGTGATTGGCTCATACCACCACAAGGAGGCGTTAATTCTCAGTTCTCCATCCAATACAAACCAAGTATCTGGCAGAGCAAGGCCCAAACCAAAGCTCAAATCAGCATCACAGTCAGGGTGCTACAAGTGTGGTGCACAAGGACACATGGCTCGCGAATGCATCCGATCCAAGAATCACAAGTGCAGCCACTGTGGAAAAAAGGGTCACTTCGATGATCTCTGCTTCCACAAAGACAAATACAAGCCAAACCAAGATGACACGTCGAGCTCACAGGGTCGCAGCAGAGCCTCAGGTCGCAGCAGGGATAATCTAAAGCAAAGCAAGGGTCGAAACAAAAAAGGTCAACATAGGGTAGAAGAAGGAGAAAGCAATGACTCACGGAGTGATTCTGAAGATCTCTACCTATTCAGAATATCTAAAACAGAGGACACCTTAGACCTGCGCCTGAACGGTTTCACCTTACCCATGGTGATAGACTCTGGTGCTCACCACAACACGCTGTCCGTGCATGATTTTAAAGGGTTACAGAAGGCCAGGCCTGAAGTCAGTCTGCAGCCTGCCTCTACAAAACTGTATCCTTATGCCAGCAAGCAAGCCCTCACGCTCCTAGGCAAATGCACACTTGAAGTTGAAGTCCCAAACACAACACGGCGTGCCACTGCTTCGTTCTTCGTGGTGCCACAAGCACAAGCATCACTCCTAAGCAGCAGAACCAGCAAAGAGCCAGGACTGTTGAGAGTTGGCATCGACGCAAACATCCTGAGCTGTTCTGGAACCGACGTGTGGTCAAGTCTGCGCATCAAGTACCCACAAGTCTTCACTGGGCTGGGGAAACTCAAGAACTACCAGCTCAGACTGAAAATTGACCCAGACGTCACCCCAGTCATTCAGCCGGTGCGGAGAATTCCATTCAATAGACGGCAGCGCGTCATCAAGAAATTACAAGAACTAGTGGACCTAGACGTCATTGAGGGAGTGTCAGAACCAGCTCATTGGGTGAATCCACTAGTCTCTGTGGAGAAAATGCCGGAAAATGATTGCAAACATGGAGACGTGCGGATCTGCATTGACATGCGAAGAGCCAATGCGGCCATTGTCCGTGAGCGTCATCCGGTGCCTACCATCGACGAGACCATCCAGGAAATGGCCGGAGGGAAATACTTTTCCAAAATTGACCTCAACATGGCGTATCACCAAATAGAGCTCCACCCTGATTCCAGAGAAATCACAACATTCGCTGCACCAGGAGGACTCTACAGATACAAAAGGCTCTTGTTCGGAATGAACATGGCCTCAGAAAAATTCCAACAGATAATCAGCCAAGTTATCAAAGACTGCCCAGGTGCATACAACATGTCTGACGACATAGTCGTAGTTGGCAGCACAGAAACTGAACATGACACAAGGCTGGCTACCGTGGTGCAACGGTTAGCTGAAAGAGGACTGACAATCAATGAGAAGAAATGCCAGATCAAACTGACCTCAATCAAGTACATGGGTCATGTCTTATCACAAGATGGCCTGAAAGTGTCAGACGAAAAGGTCAAAGCCATTGCGCATGCTCCCCCACCAATTGACGCGTCACAAATGCGTAGCTTCCTCGGATTGGCCCAGTTCTGTGCAAAGTTCGTCCCACAGTTCGCCACAATAACTGCGCCTCTCTGGGAACTCACTAAGCAAGATGCTGAGTGGAAATGGGAGAGGGAGGAACAGTGTGCGTTCGACCAGCTCAAAGACGCTTTGATCGAAGCCCCTGTCATGGCATACTACTCAGTTGGAAGACCAACCAGAATCACCTGTGACGCTTCCCCCTTCGGCGTAGGCGCCATCTTAGAGCAACAACAGACAGACGGAGTCTGGAAGCCAGTTTACTACGCCAGCAGGAAGCTCACACCCACTGAGACACGCTACTCTCAGTTTGAAAGAGAAGCTCTCGGAGTATTCTGGGCCTGTCGAAAATTCAGCTTGTATCTCATCGGATGTGAATTCAAGATCCTCACAGATCACAAGGCGCTTGTGAAAGTGCTATCACCCAACTCACTCCCTCCATCAGCCAGAGTGGAACGGTGGTTGCTGTACCTGCAACAGTTTACCTACCAAGTAGTCCACATCCCCGGCAAAACCAACAAGGCCGACCCCCTGAGTCGCCAACCCGTTGGTCATTGTGACAAATCTGAGGAGAGAGAAACAGATGAGTACATCTACAGCATCATCAAAGATTCCACACCTCATGCTCTAACCCCCCGTGAGATCGAGCAAGCTTCAAAGGATGATCCGACTATCTCCAAGCTACGTCAAGCCATACAGAAAAATGACTGGACCTACTTCAAAGGCACAGCATTCCAGGCGGTCAAAGATGAACTTTGGACGGCTGGACTGATGGTCATGCGAGGAAACAGGATCGTGATTCCCGAAGCTCTGCAAGAGCACGTGCTACAGTTAGGACATGAAGGACATCAAGGGATTGTGCGAACAAAGAACCGACTGCGAACCAAAGTCTGGTGGCCTGAAATTGACAAAATGGTGGAAAAGCAAATCAAACAATGCTACCCATGTCAAGTGATTGGCAAGAACGCTCCACCAGAAGAGTTAGAGCGCACGCCATTGCCAGACCAGCCCTGGACTTACCTGGCAGTTGACCTACTGAGCATCTCTGAAGGTAACTATCTGCTTGCTGTAGTTGACTACTACTCCAGGTGGCCCGAAGTTGCCTACATGAAGGTCACAAATGCAACCAATGTGATCAATGCTCTCGAAATGATGTTCCAAATTCATGGCTATCCCAAGTATCTGAGAAGCGACAACGGACAACCGTTTGCATCCAGAGAGTTCCATGATTACCTCACCGCGCATGGCATCATGCAACTGAAAGGAGTACCATATTGGCCTCAGTCAAACGGAGAAGTGGAAAGATTTAACAGAACAATTCTGAAATCAGTCAAAATAGCCAAGATTGAAAAGAAGGATTGGAAAGTTGCACTGAAAAGTTTTCTGTTCCACTACCGGACCACTCCTCATGCAGTCACAGGAGTGTCCCCGGCAAAGCTCTTGATGAACAGAGATCTCCGCGACAAACTGCCCAGTTTCACCGGTAGACCTGCTGACAGTGATGAACCCCATGCAGCTGCCTCAGAGGAAATTCATGACAAGGACGCTTTGCACAAGTTGAAACGCAACATTGCTGCTAATCAGAGAAGAGGAGCCAAGGATCAGGAAATACAACCAGGAGACACCGTTCTTTGCAAGAACCTACACAAGTCCAACAAGCTAGACCCCAACTTCGAGTCACAGCCATATGAAGTCATCAGTAAACAAGGAAATGCAGTCATAATTCAACAACCCAACAGCCCACCCAAAATGAGAAATGCCGCTCAT
Organism: Odontesthes bonariensis; assembly: GCF_027942865.1. Taxonomy (NCBI): domain Eukaryota; kingdom Metazoa; phylum Chordata; class Actinopteri; order Atheriniformes; family Atherinopsidae; genus Odontesthes; species Odontesthes bonariensis. The sequence goes on along the minus strand of NC_134518.1, from coordinate 5,401,051 downwards.
GTGAAGAGGTTCAGTGGTGATGCCAGTCTCAGCGCCCCCTCCATTCCAAACCCAGTTCTCACACCAGCTGAGTCTGTCCCTGTCACCATTCCCATAACCACCCATTCCTCCCCTTCCATAGGTCCAGGGCCCATGACAGCTGCACCTGATGTTCCTGTGAAGTCGACTCGTGTCAGGGCTCAACCTGCATGGCAGAAGGACTATGTGATGTTTACCTGAACTTTAACTTTGCTTAAAAGAAAAACAAAAGGAAAAAAAATGATTCTGTCGTTTAAAAAGAGGGAAGGGTGAATACTTTTAAGTTTAGTTTAAAACAGAAGTTTATTTTTTTTTTCCATTCTGATCTAAAGGAAGAACACTTATGTTGACAGTATAGCTACATTGAAGTAGATCTGATTTATTTTTTGTTTAAGTCTACCACCAGAAAGTTCATTATTAAAAAAAAGAGGGAAGATGTAGTGTTCTTATAAGAAAAGTAACCTATCGCGAGATTAGGTAGTGACACTCGCGAGATCATAACTACTGACTAGAGTGATAGAGAGGCAACCCTGTTGAACATGTATGTGTGCCGAGTTGAAAGTGTTTAATAAAAGACCCTCAAACGGATACTACTCGTGTGTGTGATCCCTAACACACCACACTTGGGTACTGAGGTGAACAAATAAGACAATCCAGCTGCATAAAGGCCACTGGTTGAGTGTTACAAGCATCAGCAGTCACCAGTAAAAGTCTCCGACAAACAACTGTTTGCTCATCACAGGCGGTCCTGGCTAGGCTTTACGCCCTGGGCGAACCATCCCTTTTCTTCTCTTTTACCGTTATGATGATCCATGATGACTCCACATTATTACTTTTGCTTTGCTTATTAACACCGTCCGTTCACCCGTCAATCAACCAGAGTCACAAATTCTCGTAGATGACTGCACAGTTTGTTTGTTTTTTTTTTGTTTTTTTACATTTTTCACATAACCCAGTTGATTACATGAAGGTATATGGGTCTATGTTAATTTTAGGAATGAAATACAGTTTATTTGCATTGGAAGCAGTTTGTGTTGTGTGGCCTGGGATCAGTCTATCCCTCGCCCCCCTCCCCCTTGCCTCTCAGCAGCAAGATGGCGTGACAATGAGGCGCCCGAGCGCCCACTCCACTAACTTGACATGGAAATGAGCGGTAGTCTAGAAAACTGGAAAAAAAAAATGTTGTTTTGTTTTGAGGGCGCTCACACAGAATGCGCCCTGGGCTGTCGCCCACATTGCCCATAGCAAAAACCGGCTCTGTTTCTCATAATGAATCTAACAGGCAGCACAGAGTTCAGCACTAACTCTCTCATTTGAATGTCATTTTTGTTTATTTACTCATAAACTTTCTTGGCTGATATTCTCATTTCCCAGCACCAAACTGATCTAAACTGCCTTTATATAATCGTCTGTAATCACACAATGCACTTCATTCATTTGTATACAGAGTCTAAATCCCAGCCATATTTGTTCATATTTAGCAAAATATACACACACAGAAACACACTTCTGTGCTGCATCATGCTCAGGGAACAATATGCTCTAATATGTGGATGAAGATTCTCAGTCATCCAGGTCATTGTAATCATAAGAGCTTTTATTAGGGCAGGTGGACTTTTTCTTGGATCTCGAAGATGTTTCACCTCAGGTCAGTTCAATATACTCTAATGATTGTGATTATGTGATTGGATTTCTCTTCATAGCCACTGGGCTTTGTGTCCAACTCCACCTTCTACTGATTTGGTTTCCAATGAAGACCCAGTCATGATGTAGAGATTGTGAGGTATGGGTAAATCTTTAGTTCTGACCCTTAAACCAAATCTACATCCCTTCCCATTTTATTTCACTCTTCTTCACCAACTTGCTCTTCCCTTCTCTTGTTCATCTCCCTTGTTCTTTAGTATCTTATCGTCCCCCCTAATTAATATTCTATCCATTTCCAGTTGTCCACACATTTTATCTTACTGGATAACATGCCAGGGATGACTTTTTCCTTAATATTTTATTCACTTACTTTGCTTCATCTGTCCCCTCTTTTGTGCTGTTGTCTCTCCTTTCTTGTTACAGTGTGGTGCTTCAGAGTAGAATCAAACCAGGTCTTATAAAACATGGAGACTTTCACTTTGTGAGCATCACAGCAGACTAGTCTAACCTTGCTGTAAATATGTAGATGTATGTACATGGGCATATCTCATGTACCATTAATTACAAGTACATTAAGTACAAAAAACATCTCATTATGTTTATGCATTTAGCAGATGCTTTTACCCAAAGCGACTTACAAATGAGGATATAACATTACAGCTAACATCAAAGCTAACAATAAGCTACGTAGAAGGAAACCACTTGTTAGACTCTGTCAGAGGTGACAGGGGTGACAGTGTAGAGATAGAGTGCAGGCATAGAGGGAAGTACAGAAAGATAAAGTGCAGTAGAGGGGGTAGGGAAGTACAGGGTAAGTGCTAGGATAGGAGATGCTCTCTGAAGCTGATAACTGAAAAAAGCTTCTCTTACTGTCACAATTCATCAGTTCTGATTAATTAGACTCAATTCATCAAAATAATGCCAATTCACAACATATATCATATCAAGGCATGTTAAACAGAGAAAAAACAGTCTGATACAAGTTCAATTAAATGCAATCATAATCCAATGAACTGTAATCCAATTCGATTCCAATTCAGTCAAGTTCACTATGATATAATCAATATAAATCAGCTAAATCCATTGGGTTAGGGTTGTGTTCGTCTAATGCCAATTCATGAGAAATACTAAACTATTTTTCATGAAGCCAACAGATCTTGTCACATCTTCACTTCACAGTCTGGGCCTACAAAGAGATGGTTCAGGGTCACCTGAGCCAGTCCTAACTGTTAGCTTTATCAAAAAGCTTAGTCTTAAAGGGAGAGAGGGCAGTCTGCTTCCCAAAGCCGAACTGGGGGCTGGTTCCACAAGACTGTGCCTACTGTTCTACTCTTGTAAAATCTAGAAACTACAAGTAACCCTGCAATCAGAGAGTAAAGTGCTCTGTTGGGAAAATATGGAACTAGAAGGTCTTTAAGATAAGGGCCACTTGAGTACTTCATTAAAGGGATAGTTCATCTCTTTTGACATGAAGCTGTATGACATCCCATACTAGCAATATTATTTATGAACACCCCCCCCTCTCTACTTTCACATAAATGCGTGCTGCCACCTGCCGACAGCCGCACCTGTTACGGTGTTTGCTGCTCGGAAGCAGGGGACTACTCGGTCTGCACGGTCTACACAGCACGCATTGATACAAGGTAGAGAGAAAATAGCACCAAGCGATCGTGAGGTCTGACTTTTTCCTGGAGAACGATTTTGTGATGCAAATGTATTACTCTTTTGAACGCATATTGTTTTGAGAAGCAAAATGCTTTATTTTTTACACCCCAGCCAACTAGCTACCTTCGTCAATGCTAAAACGAGGCTGGAACTCGGCTCAGAGTACGCAGCAGGGGGTAAGAAAATGTTCATAAATAATATTGCTAGTATGGGATGTCATACAGCTCAAAGAGACAAACTATCCCTTTAAGATGCAACAGACAACAAAAAAAGCACAATAACACTACATCCATTCTAATCATAGTAATCACAGTGGTTGGCAAGTTCACATGCCCATATTTATGATTAAAAAGATTGTATGTAGAACTTTGTTTTTCTCACACAAACCCCAAGAATGTTCAGGAGAATCTATGAATAATTTGCTCTGGAAAATTTTCCATAATTGCTGTTCACATGCATTTCACAGGGAGAGATTTTCTGCAGCTGGAAATACAGCAGAACAACTGCCCATACCAAACAGGAGACAGGATGCAAAAAGTAAGCAATGAAAAAACATCTTTAATGTACAGCACACCGAGAATGGCGAATAAGGCTCCTAGATTACTATTTTTCTGATGAGATTAGTACCACATGTATTTGAATATAAAGATAGAATTTACAAGCAAGTGGAAAGCAAATTACTTGTGAAAAGAAACCAGTATTTTTCAATGGCAACTTTTACCACTGAGCACACCCACAGTAGAAGATTAGTTGCTATGTTTGTGCATTGTCTCATCCACTGATTTTACAGACTTGACATTGGGGGGGTGGGGGGTGTAACAAGAAGCCCGAAGGGGATGCCTGGCATTTTTTTTCTTACATACTAACCCTTTAAGACAACTCAAGAATATATCAGGACTGAAGAGCATGTGTGAGACAGCCCATGATTACAATGGGTTTGTGTGCAGCTTTTGATTTCAGAAATAATATATACATTGTTTTTTTTTTTAGACTTTTATTTTATTCATGTATTCTATCTTAATTAATTTTTTATTTTAGAGTACATATTTGGCTCTTTTCTTATCCCTGAGTAAGAGTGTCTTTCTGGGATGATTTGTTGGTCTACAGTTGTTGTGAGATTAAACTTGTGTCATCTGTGGTGCCCTGCAAGGATAATCCTGAGGATTGAATTACTCGTCAATTGCACAAGGGATGATTGAATAATACTCACATGGATTGCCAACACTGATGTCAGTGCAAGTCCTTGAGAGGTCGTGTACATCCAGAGGCCTCTCTTACATCAGATTGTGTATTTTTTTTTCATGAAAATCACATTACACATTTTATTTATTTATTTCTGTTGCTATGGTTGTGGTGTGCCATAACCCCATGGGCATGCATAAAATGAGAGCTTCAATCTGAGCAACAAAACTGGGTTCCATTAGCCTGGGCGAAAGCCGACTGTTGACTCTGTCAAACAGTCTGGGAAAACCCAAGAGGAATCCGTTCCCATGGAGGGTGGGACCTTACTCAGCAATTTAAATTCATTGGAGTTCCCTTAACCAATCAGTAATGTTTAGAAATGACGTAGGTTATGCACCGAGGTTCATGCTTACTCTCGCAAGGCTCTAGCTCGCGAATCACGCCAGTTGGAAGGAGAGCTACGACATCCTTGCCACTAACAAAATTGACGAGGCATTCCTCTTGCTCTTGTTTTAATTGTGTAATGCTCTCCAGAGTTGAGACAACTTCATGGATAGCTTCTAGCGTCTCTTCTTCCGTCGCCATGTTTATTTCCGCTGCGGTTGAACTACAATTACATGGACTACAATGGACTCCACGCGTGAGTTCTGCGTCACCACTCTCAACTGTTTGCTGATTGGCAAAACACTGAGCGAACCGAGGTAGGGGGATTGGGCCAGACTATGTGCGGAGCCAAAATCTTTGGGCGGAAGTACGTAGGATGGCGTCGCCAGGCTAGGGTTCCATACCACCAAGAGGACAAAATATTCTGTAAGCCCAACAGAAAATAACTTTTTTTTCAATTTTCTCATAAAGTTTGACAGAAAACTGTGTTTTGGTGCATTGGTACAATTTTACAATTTAAGTTTTAATTGACTTGTTGAAATCAATCTTAAAAAGTAAAAGTAATGTGTATTGGTACTAAAGTACCAATTTCAATTCCTAAAAGGAAATGCTTTTGAGAAGAATATAAAGTAATGTTATGGAATTTAAATGCATGGCAGTCCACAAACTAAGAGAATTGGCAAAAAAAAAGATGACAACAGGTATCATGAGTCTTTGTGGATGGAGCTTGCTTCCGACACATGCCCTCTGAAAATTTTGTAAAGCAGGACGAACACGTCTTTGTTGCGGTCTTTGAGCTCTGTGAGACCCACCTGAGTCCTGTGTTAAGTAAGTATTTTATGTTTATGCATTTAGGAGACACTTTTATCCAAAGCGACTTACAGATGAGGATATAACATTACAGCTAACAATAAGCTACATAGAAAAAAGAAAAAAAAACACTAGTCAGGCTAGAAATAGAGTGCAAGCATAGAGGGAAGTACAGAAAGAGAAAGTGTAGTAGAGGGGGTAGGGAAGTACAGGGTAAGTGCTAGGGTAGGAGATGCTCTCCGAAGAGCTGGGTCTTCAAGAGTTTCTATCTATCTTCAAGAACATAAAATGTTTCTATGACTTATGACAATAATGATATTTTTTATGATTGATAATAGTAGAACACAAAGTAATTGCATTCTACTTACTGTCAACTAGTGGTAGCAGTTAACATCTGTTTATTTCTCTCCTACAGCCTTTGCTCTCATATACAATATTTTGACACAACGAGTCAGACATAGTGACTGAGATTTGTCTGTTAAGACTACAAAAAAAAAACAGTCTTCACTGATTTTACAAATACAATGTTGTCACATAAGATCCTTAATTAAGTTGTACTTAAATGTAAAATGGTTCTAAGAATAAATCACATGTGCAGTTCACACCAAGGCTGCTGCTCTGCTGGTGTAGAGAGAGGTGAAGGAGGAAAAATGAGGGCTCACGCTTTCAGGCCTGTTTGAGAAAAACACGTTAATAAGTTAACTATTGTTTGTCTGACACGTTAAAGCCATAGACAAAGACAAAGGCGCTAAGTTAGCAAGATTGAGGAGAAGCATTCTGGAGCTTACAAATATAAAGGAAAAATTTGGGGAGGGGCTGCACAGGGAGTGAGGAGAGATACCCCACAAACACAGCAGGGGAGAATAGATAGCATCACATTACATCAGTGCAGTATATACAGTATTGTCTAGTTTTGCATCTCATTTAATTAGGACACTGCCCACCCCAAGGTGACAAGAGTTATGGCCCTTGATGAAAATGTTCCTCTTGTAACTGTAATGTACCAGTAATAGTCTCTAAATTTGATGTAACAAACACAATAAATCATTCCTGTCAATTTGATGAGGATCCCCTTATTAGCTGTTTTCTAACATTGTAAAGCAACAACAGAAATCGTCATATTTTGTAGACCACTTGGGAGATTAGATTGAAACACGTGATCAGTTCCGAAATAGAAGCTATTTCAGAAAATCTGAATGATATTTAGCTCTATAGGTCAGAAAACATTTGCCCAGCTATACAGGAACAGATTTAAGAAGGATAAAACAGTTAAAGCTAGACTGCTAGCTTTATAGTAACTTTAGCCTGGTAATGTAAGTGTAACCTTTTTTTCTGATTGGATCAAGTATGGATGAATCACTTCTATACCACGCCTTGTCATTTTGTAGCCTTGAGTGTTTTTACATTGTGAAGGCACACTTGAAGGTGAAGAGGTAAGCACCAGGTGCAACTTTAATCATTCGCACCTTTCACACATACACTGCTTTCCAGTATTCTTGTGGAAACGGAAAATGTCAGTGTCCTGTGTGAAATACCCCCTGGTGCTTTCCCGTAACATTTTGAGACTAATAGTAACAAACACATATCACTTTCAACGTGGCACGCACAACGTGAACTACTGAAGTTACATTAACAGACTCCTACGCAGAGCAGTGGTGGGTTAAGATCAGTTGTTTTGTTTCACACAATGCTCTGGGTTTTTCAGATATAAATTCCTATGGCAAAAAGAAAACTGTCACTATAAAGGGACTTACAGAGTTTTGTGTGGCACTGCGTCTCTTCTTGCAAAAAAGCAGTGGGGGTGTCGGGAAGGTCTCCTCAGGAGAAAAGAAAGCGTTTTCCTTGAGGTGATAACAACTAGACTCTTACTGTAAGGCTAAAAATATCCCATAATGTAATGTTGAGCAAGCATAAACCTTTTTTTTGCCCCATCCACTGCTGCTATGTTTCACACAACCAATGCATGCTTGGCAGTGGTCCGGGAAGCAGACACCCTTTCCACTTTTAAGACCAGGCTTAAAACTTTCCTTTTTGATAAAGCTTATAGTTAGGGATGGTTCAGGTGATCCTGAAACATCCCATAGTTAAGCTGCTATAGGCCTAGACTGCTGGGGGGCCTCATCTGTCACACCTTTCCTCACTTTACTCTCTTTTTCCCCTGTTTAATTTCTCAAATGATATTATGTACATGTGACATTATTGTGAAACAAGATGGTATGGTTCAATTCGATCTGTGCTCAGTCATAACATGTAGTGAAAAGTAAAAGGATATGAATGGGATGAATGAAATGTTCTGTGAGAACAGTGTTAATCAGGTGTTTTGGTTCATCAGAAGACGTTCCATGGGAGATGATCACAAAGTTTTTAATCTAGTGCACTAAATCGATCAATCAATCAGACTTTATTTATATAGCACTTCTCATCCAAGAAAATGTTGCACAAAGTGCTTTACAAGATATAAGCAAATAAAACAAAGCAGTGAAACCCAAGGCCACATACCAGACACACACACACACCCACATACACACACACGCCACATATACTGGGAGGAAAAAGTGTCGTGGAAAAATCTTCCCTTGCTTCCTAATACCTCTGATGAGAAATGAAATATAGAGATCTTTGTTGTTTTTGCCGGCCGGCCAAGGTTTTTATTTTCGTTGCAAGGAAAAGGTCAGTTCTCACCATTCAGCGTTCCTGATGAGAAAAGACGCCAGGCAAAGGCAATCAAAAGCATTTATACAGGAGGAGGGGGCTCTGTTTTTTCAGATGTGTATTCTATCATCAGGTGTTCAAATGGTCTGTCTGTGGTGGGTGAGTGGGTGTGATTGTTTTGTTTTACCTGTTATGCGTTGCACAAACCATTCATGATTGACGAAACTTTAGCTGAAAATCTGAAAATCCTTTAGTGAAACAGTGTTGGGTTATGGCATCCATTATTCCCCCCTTTTGACACATGGTTCAACCCATGTGTCAGTTATGCAAAGTGAGGAAAGAAATGTTTAGGGAAGCACGGTTTATTGTCAGGTCCCCACCACACAGCTTCCTTTTGTGTGGCACTGCAATGTCTCCACACCGTCTTTTCCTGTGGTGTGGCAAAGGACTGTATCGCTGTAAGAGATGTTGGAATTGTGACAGGAATCGATACAAGCAAAGGGTCAGTAGCAGTGGGTTGAAGTGTCGCTCTTTTCGCAGCGGCATCGGCTCTTGCATTTCCTAGAGAGACTGGATCTGAGTTGTTAGTGTGAGCGAGGCATTTACAAACGGCAATTGACCTCGGGAGCAAGATGGCTTCCAGCAGAGCTGCAACTTTGTCATGATGGAGAATGGGTTTTCCATCAGATTTTAGGAATTGTCTGTGTTTCCACAGAGTGCCGAAATCATGCACAACACCAAAAGCATATCTAGAGTCAGTGTATATAGTTACAGTTTTGTTGCTTGCTAGTCTGCATGCCTCCGTCAGGGCGATCAGTTCAGCCACTTGTGCAGAGTAGTGAGAGGGGAGTGAACTGGAGACCAGAGTTTCATGGTTAGTTACAACAGCAAAACCAACTTTGTTGTGACCAGTTTGTGGGTCGCGTGAAGCAGATCCATCTACAAAGAGAATCAAGTCAGGATTTGTTAATGGTGTTTCTTGTAGGTCTGGTCTTGGGGTGCAAATCTCTTGAAGAACAGCAACACAGTTATGTTGTTCTCCATCATCTGGTCTGGGGAGGAGAGTGGCAGGGTTCAAGATATTACAGCGTTTGACAGTGATGTTAGACATTTCTAAAAGTACAGTGTTGTATCGTAGCCATCGTGCTGTGGAAAGGTGAGACGTTTTCTGTTCAAGTAAAATCTTGGACACAGCATGTGGAACCAGGAGAGTTACATCAGAATAGCCCACAATATCCCTGCAGGCCATAACTGCCTTTTCAGCTGCCGCCACAGATCTGATGCACCTTGGGAGACCTGCAGCCACAGGATCCAGTTTTGAAGAAAAATAAGCTACAGGGCGTAGTTTATTTCCGTGGTCCTGCAACAAAACAGAAGTCATACATCCATCTTTTTCATCTACTGTTTGAGTGAATGGTCTGGTTGGGTCAGGCAGTCCCAAAGTTGGGGTGCTTTGTAAGGCAAGTTTTAGTTCAGTGAAAGATTGTTCCGCTTCCATGTGATCTTATGATTTGCTTGTAGACCTTTGCCATGAATGAGGGAGGCGAGTGGAGCTTCAAGAATGGCATAGTTTGAAATGAATTGTCTACAGTAAGAACACATGCCAAGAAATGACATCATTTGTTTTTTTGACAGGTTTTGGAAGGTTCTGGATTGCAGCAACTCTTTTCGGAGAAAGAGTCTTTCCTTCAGAAGTGATGACATGACCTAAGAAGACAACTTTTTCCTGGACAAATTGCAGTTTAGACAAGCTGACTTTGTGGCCAGTTTTAGCCAGGTGTTTCAAGAGTTTGACTGTGTCGGCTTCACACTGCTGTTTGGTCGGACTGCAAATCATGAGGTCATCAACATATTGTAACAAGGCGGTACCTGGTGAGAGCACAAGAGGTTCCAGGCTGTGTCTGAGGGCCTCGTTGTAAATGGTGGGGCTTTCACAATAACCTTGACACAGACGTGTGAATGTGTAGCCTCGTCCATTGAAATTGAAAGCAAACCAGAATAGGCTGTCTTGGTGGATCGGAACGCTGAAGAAGGCATTTGAGAGGTCCACCACTGAAAAGAATTTTGCATTGTTTGGAACTTGAGACAAGATGGTGTAATGGTTTGGAACATGTGGTGCTCTGGGTTGGACTGCTGCATTAACTGCTTGCAGGTCCTGAACAAAACGCCATTCTGTTGGCTGATCCTTGTCTCTGATTTTTTTGACAGGAAATAAAGGTGTGCGTACTGGTGAATCATTACAGGTAACAATTACTCCGGTTGTCTTAAGCGACTCAAAAACTGGTGTTATGCCCTCAATGGCTTCTTGTTTGAGTGGATATTGGGCTTTGCAAGGCCGAAAGTCTGATTTTGGAGTGATGATAACGGGTTCACAATCTTTGATGAGGCCTACATCATATTTACCGACAGCCCACAGTGTCTTAGGGATTTCTTGTAGGGCTGCGATATTTGTGATATAACACTTTTCTGTTTCTAGAAGTCAGGTGAAGAGGCAGTGTGAGAGACTGAACCGGAACAAGGCTGCAGGTCCAGATGGTGTCAGCCCCCGAGTCCTGAAGGCCTGTGCAGAGCAGCTCTGTGGGATTCTGCAACACCTTTTCAACCTTAGCTTGACCCAAGAGAAGGTACCACTGTTGTGGAAGACATCCTGTCTGGTTCCAGTACCAAAGAAAACTCACCCTTCAGACATCAATGACTACAGACCTGTTGCCCTGACATCCCACATCATGAAGGTCCTGGAGAGACTCCTGTTGACCCACCTGTGTAAGCAAACCAGCACATATCAGGACCCCCTGCAGTTTGCTTATCGCCATGGAGTTGGAGTTGAAGACGCTATCATACACCTGCTTCAACAAACCCACTGTCATCTGGACAAAGCAGGCAGCACTGTGAGGATCATGTTCTTTGATTTCTCCAGTGCATTTAACACAATCCAGCCTGATCTGCTTCGTCTGAAACTCCAGAAGACTCAGGTGGAGGCCTCAACAATCACCTGGATTAATGACTACCTGACAAACAGACCACAGTTTGTCAGACTGAAGAATTGTGTGTCTAACCAGGTGATCAGCAGCACAGGAGCACCACAGGGGACTGTACTCTCACCATTCCTTTTCACTCTGTACACTTCAGACTTCCAGTACAAGTCAGACTCCTGTCATCTACAGAAATATTCAGATGACTCTGCAGTTGTCGGGTGTATCAGAGATGGACAAGAAGCTGAGTACAGAGAGCTGGTGGACCGCTTTGTGGCATGGTGTGGGAACAATCATCTCATCTTGAATGTTAACAAAACAAAGGAGATGACTGTAGATTTCAGGAGAAACAGGGTCAGATCAAACCCTGTTTCCATCATGGGAGAAGAAGTGGAGGTGGTTGAGGAATATAAATACCTTGGTGTTCATCTGGACAACAGACTGGACTGGAGACACAACAGTGAAGCCATCTACAAGAAAGGACAGAGCAGACTGTACTTCTTGAGGAAGCTAAGGTCCTTCAAGGTTTGCAACAAGATGTTGCAGATCTTCTACAAGTCTGTTGTTGAGAGCGTCATTTCCTCTTGCGTCATCTGTTGGGGCAGCAGCATCAGAACCAGGGACCTAAAAAGACTCAACAACCTGATAAAGAAGGCTGGTTCTGTTCTGGGGACGACTGTGGAACCTCTGGAGACAATAATGCAAAGAAGGATTTTGCATAAAATCAAGAGAATTATGGACAACCCTGAACATCCTCTCCATGAGACTGTTATCGGAAAACAGAGTCTCTTCAGTCAAAGGCTTCTTCAGTTTGGATGCAAAACTGACCGCTACAGGAAATCTTTCCTGCCCACAGCCATCAGCATCTATAATAACTCCTTGATTTAATTGAGTTACATCAACATTTAATTTCCGTCTGGGATAAATAAAGTATTTTTGAATTGAATTGATATGTGTAGATTGTTCTTCGGACAAACAAGACAAAGTTTTAGTGGTGCTTCTGGGTATCAGCTGGATTGCTCTCTTAGCATGCACCGCAGATGTCAGCAATCACTGCAGTGTGGGTGAGAAAAGAACAGATTGGTCAGATGTTTCTTTCCAATCTTTTGCGTGTTTACAAGATTTAATGAATGTGCCCAAGTCTTCCCAATTATCTGATGCGTGTTTTGCGAGAGGGATGTGTGGGACCCAATGATCTATGGTGTACATGTCACATTGGGCTGGTGTGAGAGAGACTGACACAGCACATTTATGTTGTGTCCAATAAATGTGTGTCAGTGTCAGATTGTCAAACCTCTCCTTTAACCAGTCTTCCTCGTACGATTCATCAGGTTCCGATGACATATGGGACGTGCACTGCAAGTCTTCTGGTGACGTGAAGTCTGCATCTGTTGAAATGTCTCTTTTGACTGAAACAAACTCAGGAAAGGGTGTTAACGGTTGCAATTGCTATTGATATGCATATGCCGTGTGCGGGGTGTGATAGACAAAGGTGTGTGAGTAAGCTGTTGCCAGGTCTGGCAATCTGAGAACTTCAACACCTTCTGGGTTTGAGATTAGACAAAGGCCTAATTTGCACATCAAATCCCTGCCCATTAAGTTAATAGGACAGACTTCAGAGCAAAAATGCATGTTGGAAGCTTGAGTGTGACTCATCTACACATCTCAGTGGGACAGTCATGTTCTCTCTTATTGTTTGACCCGATGAACCAATAGAATACACATTATTTCCACTTAGTTTAGTTTTTTTTGAGAATTCTGAAGTTTTTATCACAGAATGTGTGGCGCCTGAATCAACTAAGAATACAATGTTTTGTTCTGTGATGCTCAGAGTGTGTTCTGGAAACTTCTTGAAATGATCAGATGTGTAGTGTACATATGTTAGAACAATTGTACTTGTGTTATCAGAGCTCTCAATGGGTTGTGAATTGGTGTTCTCAATATGTGTGTGTGAGTGTGGTGCAGTACCTTCCTCCTCATTCACAAGCCGGTCTGGTTTCTCAGCCGGAATCCATTTCCCTCTGGCAGCCCCCATCCACCGTCAGTCTGACTTTTCTGCTGATGCCGATAAGGTGTTTCTGGGGCAGTCACGTCTCCAGTGTCCGCTTTGGCCACAGACGAAACATACATCTTTGGGGGTTTTCCTTTCCCATTCTCTGCCACGGCCATGTCCTTTTTTTCTATATTCACCATGTTGTTCTCCATTCCCTCTGTATCCATTACGTTGTTGTTCATTCAATCTGACTGTGTTGTACATGGTTAATGCTGCCATGTGGATTTCTTGCTGTGTTTTGTTTTCTCTTTCTTTTTTATGTGAGATCATTTGGTCATGAGCGTGAATGGCATGTCTGTGAAGTTCAGACAGGCGTGCATCATTCCAACCAATGCAGGATTTTTTTACAGCTGAGGCAATTTTTGGATTTAGTCCACTTAAAAAACAGTTGCTGAGATGAATTTCCCACACATCTGGAACATTGCTTAACTCACCAGGTAGTTGAAGGCCACTGTGGGTGTTGAATACTTCTGTCAGACGGGCAAGATATTCATCAGGGTTTTCATCATCCTTTTGTCTGCAAGCTGTGACTTTCTCCATGTTAACTTTTACAGGGAAGGCTTGAGTGAATGCGTTGCAGAGATGATGGACAGCGTCTCTGTATTGGGCATTAGACTCATCTTCCCAGGCGATGTTCTTGCAGCGGATGTCAGCATTTGGTGGGAATTTTCCAGCTATTTTTTGCCAGTCTGTGGGTTTCATCTTGGTGATCAGGAGTCTCTTTAGTTCATTCGTGGTGGGTTTAAATTCTTGACAGAATGTGAGGAGTTGCTCAGCAAACATTTTACCTGATATTGTGGGGTTGGGTAAATGTTGAGCAGCTGCTGTGATGTCATCAGAAGTCCAGGGACGGAAAACCAATGTTGCACCTTGCGGTCCAGATACTTCAACCATAGGCATGTTGAAGGTTGTGTCTTTATTGGGATTACGTGGTCTATGTGCAATTGGAACAGAGGGCTTAGTTGTTGCTTCTTGTGGTGGTACAGGCCCTTCAGGATGAGCTGCTTGTGGTTGTGGCGTGCTGGAGTATTCTTCGCGTCTTTCGTTAGCATATGGTGGTGGAGCTGAGGGATGGAAATGTGGGCTGCCATCGAGGTCTGGATCCAGCTTCAAAGCCGCCAGCTGTGGATGTAAAGAAGAAAACTGCGAGTCTGGTGCTCTTTGTGTGTTTGAAATTTGCTTCTTATTAGTTTCAATTTTTTCACTTGAAAAAAGAAGTTGTGTCTGTAACGACTTCCTATTTCGTTTTTCTGCTTCTATTTTCCACATTTCTAAACATTCTCTTTGACCTTCCAAAGCTTCTAATTTCTTAACAGAAATTTAGTTTTTTCTTCTCATTTTATGTTCCTTTTTTTTCAGTTTTTCTTCAAGTTTTGCTATATTACTTAAACTAAAGGATCCCCCTATTGGGAACCCAAACTCATTCGTCCAAACATTTAGATATTTTAAACTTCTTTCCCCACATTTCTTTCTCATAACGTCAACAAGTGGCCCCCCCGGAGGCCGCGCCACCTCAACGGAGACCCTGCTTCCCATTCCAAATAGGAAGCGTCGTACGACTGATCCGTCTGCTTCTTTTCTTAAAGTTTACAAGCAGTAAAAAACTACATACAAACACATTCACCCTTCTGCTTCGTTTTTCTTAAAGTTTACAAGCAGTAAAAAAACTACATTAGACAAACACATTCAACCTGAATCTGCTAGTGTGTCTTGTCCTGCCTCCACCTCTGGCACCTTCTATACTTTCATTACCCCCTACCCGAACCAGGGTTTGAATCCCATTCCCGCTTATCTTACCTCTTTTATTTCCCCCCCTACCTGAACCAGGGTTTGCATCCCCACCCCGCTGTGACTGGTGTGCAGTTGGTGAGAGGCTGAGGTAGCTTGTGGCTGTAAAAGATGGTTCTATATATGGATCTATATAGGGAGTATAGGGAATTACTCACTGAGTCTGGTCCTTTATTTATTTATTTATTTTTGTTAGCACAAGTTTCTTGTGTTTACCTTGAATAGGGATGGCTCAGGTGATCCTGAAACATCCCATAGTTAAGCTGCTATAGGCCTAGACTGCTGGGGGGCCTCATCTGTCACACCTTTCCTGACTTTACTCTCTTTATGTATATGTGACATTATTGTGGTCATTAACTCGTGTTTCCCTGTTCCAACAGATATCCTTTGAATGGTGTTACAGTGCCGCCGCCGCCGCCGCCCCCCCCCTTTCTGTCTTCTCAAACCCCAGCTGGTCGAGGCGGATGGCCACCCTTCCTGAGTCTGGTTCTGCCAGAGGTTTCTTCCTGTTAAAAGGGAGTCGTTTCTCTCCACAGTCGCCTCAGGCACGCCGCTCAGGCCGGGAGATTGGACCGAAAAAACAAAGTTTTCAGTGCAATCTGTTGGTTTTCTTAGCTAGGAAACTGTTTTTTAATTGGCTCTATATGAACGAATTGGATTATTTTATGAATTATGATTATTATTAATTAATTGAATTCCAATTGGCTTGAATTGGACTTTATTATCTAAGTGCCTTGAGATGACATTTGTTGTATTTGGCGCTATATAAATAAAAATGAATTGAATTGAACCTTCTGCTTCGTTTTTCTTAAAGTTTACAAGCAGTAAAAAACTACATACAAACATTTAACGTCCCTCTGCTTCGTTTCCTTAAAGCTGCCGTCGGCAGTCTTTCAAAACTCCGAGTCTAAAGTACAAAAAAAAAATTGCCGACTGTAGCTTTAAGTTTACGAGCAGTAAAAAACTATATTACAAATATTTAACGTCCCTCTGCTTCGTTTTCTTAAGTTCACAAGCAGTAAAAAACTTTGCCACCTGCTAAGATCTAATGGAAATGCTAAAACCCAAATTTTAAATAATAATTTAGAAGTCAATATTTCAGTACTCACCAGATGGTTTTTCGCTGAATAATGTTCGTGGAATCTCAGCCGCAACGATTCAGGACAAATACACGGTTGGCCCTCCCGTCTTAAAAACTAAACAGACGTTCGGAGGCTGAATTGTAATTCAGGACGGCCAATCGCTTCCCGTGTCTCGTCCCGAACAACTGCGCGTGAGTCCTGCCGACAAAGCCAAACTGTCGTGGAAAAATCTTCCCTTGCTTGTGTAACCCAGAAGAGAAAACGTCTTGCGCTCTTTTATTTAAAAAACAAGCAAAGCTTTTATTTTGAAAAGAGGAAGTGTAAGCCTCTCTTTCTAGCTTTATTTCCGGTTGAACAGGAAGTGCTGTCTTCTTCTTTTTTAACTTAACGCCGAATTTACTCTACTGAACTTCGGAAATGAAAAGAGGTCGGTCATGGACGCCTAGTGCTAAACTTTGTCGTTTTGGTGAGTTTTAATGCAGAAAAGCATTTTAAAACAAGTAACTGCACTTTTCAGAAGCTAATTTGGAATGTCTGTTATGTTAAGTTGACGAGAGCTAGTGATGGCAAAATGAGGCTTTGTGAACCAATGAGGCTTTCCAGCCCAAAGGTTCGCCAAAAGGTTCATTACCCGAAGCCTCATTGAAACGGTCTCTCTAGTGACACCTGCTGTGCAAAAGGAATATATGACAGACTAAATTTACCCTGAGCATCCTGCAATATAAAATAAACAATTGTTGTCACTGTGTCTCAATGAAAATAAATGTGTGAAAACTGCATATATGGAAGTATTATTGAGTGCTATGGTGTTGATCACTCAAATGAAATATATCAATGATGTACACTGACTACAGTGCTTATGGAACTGGGAGTATGAAAGTGCTTATGGGACCGGGAGTCAGGAATAAACTGTAACAGAGCAGTATGGGCAACAAGACAAATATAAGTTATTGGTTTTTATTTTAAAAAATGTGTGTCAATAACGTTGCGGTTTAATATGCCCAGAAGAAAAAAGAGCGACAGCAACTACCGATAACTATGTTCTTCTCTCGAAAAAACACACACTGCACCGCGGGCTTTAGAAGAAAAAAAACGCTGAGTCAGGATGCAGCGGCTCAGTCAGAAGAGCAATGAAATACACGCGAGTCACTATTTGTCCTACTGTAGCCTACTTAGTATTTTTTTTTCATAATCATTTTTCATTTTCTCCCGTTCTAATCCAATGACTCGGTTCGCGGTGCTGATCTTCGCAATTTGAAGCCTTCAGTTCGTATTGATTCAAATTATTATTTTACAGTAGGCCTACAGTAGTTATTTGTAAAAAAAATAATAAAGGTTACTACTTCACGGATTTCGCCTATCACGGGTTCTTTTTGGAACGTAACCCCCGCGAAAAACGAGGGTTCATATCCTATATAACTATTCTAACACTATTCTAACCTAATTACGATATATTCTAATGCAGTACAATAATAATAATAGATGATATGACTGATATAATAACTGAACTTAACCACTAACTCTGATACAACCAACGCACACTCTACCTCTCACCAATACCAAACGCCAACTCAAAACCCTCGAAGTGCCGCAAGGTTCAAACCCTTTTTATGCGATAGTGACGCTCAAAATGAATCAGTGACGTGTACACTGAATCCGAGGCTTCGTTTGTCATCAGTCACGTGATTTTTATGGAAACGATACAAGCCTCGAACCAACGCTTCATCTGGCTCGCCCCTTTTTGCTCGACACATGCTCCGAGGCCTCGCTTCAAACGCCACATCACTAACGAGAGCACGAGGTAGAGAAACTGAGGCTGTCCATTGCAGTGTCCATATTGAAACCTCATCTTGGTGAGTTGAGACATGTGCTCGTATGTGCTAGCATTGTGCTAACGCTAAATGGCGGTTGGATTTATTTCTGTTTAAAAACCTTAAAATAGTTATTTCTGTTAAGATATGATTTCACCTAATGATATTTAAGTTATTTTTGTACTATTTGTTTGTTGAAACCACTGGTTAATGATGTTAAATGTATATTTTATTTGTAATCAAAAGGAAGAATATTAGAGCTAACCAGACTAAATGCTCCTTGGTAAAGTGATAACTGATTGGTAATTCATGTTATGATTTACACAAGTTTAATCGATTATTTAATTGGTTAAAAAAATACTAATCATAATTTTATGGTTAAAAGAGAATTTCATTTATTTGTTTCATGTGGTTAAAATTAATTTCATGCACTACAAAGGATATTTTGAGTTAAAAGAAACATGCATGTAAAGTATTACTGTGGTAATATGGAAATTGAAGATAAAAACTAAGCTATAGCTGTAAGAATGGATAAGGAAAAATGATTATTTAGCTGTATACAATAATATCATTATTGTGTGTAGGCTAGGTTTCTTTTGCTGATTAAGAAGTTTGATCGAATTCCTGGATTTTCTCCGGACGGAGATGGCGAGACTGTGCCCAAAGATGAACTGAACATCCGTTGAGGAACCTAATTCTTCTCTCCAGTTGTGAACATCCATGTGGTAACAATACGACCACTGAACGGAAAGAAAGAGCTGAACTTAAGAACATTTTTTGACTTGACTGACGACTATAAGGACAAACTGAAAATCTGAGCTCAATTGGACTGAGGTTTTGATTTTGATATGCCGGCTTTTTGTTATTGTTTTGGTTGAACTGTGTTGTCGACTTATGTTTTTTATTTTATTCTTTTCTACAAAATAATAATTATTTTTGCTCATTTCTGCCTCCAGTCAATTCATTTTGCAATTACCTTGGTTTCTATTGTAATCCTGCCGAACCTAGCAACTGGTCTATAACTTTTGAGTTATCTTAAATTACTTACTAAGTCAGAGGTTACACTTCCTAATACCTCTGATGAGAAATGAAATATAGAGATCTTTGTCGTTATTGCCGGCCGGCCAAGGTTTTTATTTTCATTGCAAGGAAAAGGTCAGTTCTCACCATTCAGCGTTCCTGATGAGAACAGACGTCAGGCAAAGGCAATCAAAAGCATTTATACAGGAGGAGGGGGCTCTGTTTTTTCAGATGTGTATTCTTCAACCGTCACCTTACCACAGGATGAATTAAGATAAACTAACAAATATAATAAACCTATGTTGTTAATTCTAATCTGTATGGAAACATGTTATGGTATCACGCGATGTTGGAAACAGCTCTGATGTCACACTGTTGGTACCACATGAAGTGTTTCTGATTCAACTGGAACCGGAGTCATTAACTCGTGTTTCCCTGTTCCAACAGATATCATTTGAATGGTGTTACACTGTTTGTTGTCCCCTCATTTCTGTCTTCTCAAACCCCAGCTGGTCGAGGCGGATGGCCACCCTTCCTGAGTCTGGTTCTGCCAGAGGTTTCTTCCTGTTAAAAGGGAGTCGTTCCTTTCCACAGTCGCCTCAGGCACGCTCAGGACAGGAGATTGGACCGAAGACAATCTGTTGGTGCAATCTGTTGGTTTCCTTAGCTAGGAAATTGTTTTTGAATTGTCTCTATATGAATGAATTGGATTATTTTATAAATAATTATGATTACAATGAATTGAATTCCAATTGGCTTGAATTGGACTTTATTATTTAAGTGCCTTGAGATGACATTTGTTGTATTTGGCGCTATAAAAATAAAAATTAATTGAATTGGCACACTTATATTAATTGTTGTGGCAACAAGATATGTTAGAGAACTGACTCTATAAGGACTACATATTATGTTGCAGTTCATGCACAGTCTAATCTTGCATAAACAGCAAATATTGCATGCACGGCATTGCTCTGTCAATTTAACAGGAATGTCTAAATTAATGAGGACAAATAATGGAAGGGTGACAAATGTGAGAATGCCATTGCTTTAACAGACTGATAAAGACAATAATGATACGTTTCTCATGTCTAATGCCTGGAAATTCGTGAGTTTGGGGGAAATGAGAATATTATACTTTTCAATTTTGATTTAGCCCTGTGATGGACTGTTAATCTGTCCAGGGTGTACCCTGCATCTTGCTCCAATGGGCTGCTGGGATAGGCTCCAGCCCCCAGCGACCCTGAACTGGATTAAGCAGGTATAGAAAATGAATGGAAGGATGGAACATAAAATGTGCATCACAGAAGGAAATCCCAGGAATGTGTGGTCAAATTATCTTTTATTTTTGAACAGCCAATGTAGTGCCTGGTTGATGGTCCGGAGTATAGGACAGATGTTTGGAAAGTCAGCACAAAACGATGATAGGAAGTAATATTTCCATCTTTATTTAGCTATATTTTCTCCTTCCTTCTTTGTTTCTTTAAAGTTTGTGTCTCTTTTCAGCCATCAAAGGGGCATGGACCATTTATTGACACAAAATTGTTATCTAGCTTCACTTGGAGGTGTTGAATGATGCTTCCTAAATGAATCCTGACAGAATTAGTCGGCACATTTCATTCAGCTGAGTAAAAAACAAAACCCTGAACCAGATAAAATTCACAAACAGCCGACATGTAGAAAGTGTGTATAAAATATGAAGGGAATGTTAAAGTAATGGAGAGGCCTTGCAGCAATGACAATTTGGAGATGAAAAAACAGAGTCAGTTGTTACTGATGTAACTTATAAGGAGGCACAATCACTGAAATTATTCATTAGTTATAAGGCCTCTTGAATTTGGAAGCTGCTGGAAAAACATCAGGAGGATGTCTGACCAAAGCAATAGAGGAAAAGGAAAGAGTTATGCATAGTGTTTGCTCTTACTATATTAATCTTATACTGTTACGTTACATTTAAAGTATTTAAGTTTTTTTTCTTCAGACACTGGTGACACAGAGAAATAAGTTTCCATTTATTTTAGACTCAAATGAAAGGTGTTTAAACTGCATTCTTGTGGTGATAACTGCTTGACTCTAACTTCTCAGGAGACTTACATATACAACAAATGTTGAGGTGGCATAGTACTTAAATCCTGTACTCTCTACAATTAAGTTTGTTTTGAGATTGTTTGACATTAATTGAAAAAAAAGGGCTTTTTTTCCCCTGGTTGCTCTGGATAATGCAATCACAATTACAAATGTTTAGGGTGTTTGATGCTGTCAAAAGTTACTATTACCAGACCTAGCTTTAACTACTTTACAAGATCACACAAGTGTTGTTTTCTCTGTTTCTCTTTCTTTAGGGTATAGACTGGAGATGTCCTGGTCATGGGGATACCATACAGAGTCTAAACTAAATTGAAAGTTATTTGATCACGTGTTGGTGTAACTTTACATTCTTCTTCTACTAAATGTGGATAAACATAAGCTCTGCTAAAGCTGGGCATAATGCCCAGCCAACGTTGTAGCTCACTTACTACCAAACTGTTACCTCACCATGCTAACATAATCTATTGATTTCATTCCATTCCTCTTTCCACTTGGCCTTGTGTATTGACTTTCAATACATGCAGCAGATGATTGGCTCAGTCAGTGAGGGAAAACAATACAAGTCCTGAAAGAGTACTCCGTCGATCCATTACGCTCATGGCAATGGAGCCAGAGATTATCGTTTAATTCGATTAATTGTTCTTCCCCATTAGAGACATGGAGCTAGATGCATAACAGTTTGTGTAGATTCATGAGTATAGCTGTAGGCACTCACAAAGACAGAATTAAGCATACATATGTGCATAAACACAGTTTCCTCATAAATGTTTAGTCACGAACGTGGCGATGTGACTCTCATTGAAGCAACATTTCCACTTTCCTTTTGTGGTAAACTTCAAGTCTTTCAAATCTTAATTGACTCGCTAACGTTTTCTGGACATTTTTTAAACTTAGCACTGACGAGATCTCCACCACTGCTACCTTTCCGAATATGTTTAGCACCTTTCACACAGAAATTGTGCTGTAATTTTGCTAAGCAGCACCCATCATCATGCCACCGTTGATTGACTTTGCTATTTAACCAGCACAAGTGGTATAATGCCACCCCACTGTGTGCCACACAAAGAGAGTTGGTAAGATGGCACTCCAGTCCCTGTATATGTTCTACTTAGGGTTGCCAACCGTCCCTTGAAAAACGGAACTGTCCTGTATTTATAAACAAAAGCACCCGTCCCGTATTGAGCTGAAAAGGGACGCACTTTGTCCCGTATTACTGTGAGAGTCAAAAAATAGTCAGTATCATGCCAATGGAAATTAATAACAGGGCGCTTTATGTGAAAAGGTACGGTAAACTTGTTCCCAGGCCTTGTCCTGCTCTGCGACCAATGAGCTGACAGCATATTGACACACAAGTACGACGATACAGAATACACTCTTCCCATTGGTCGAAGAGGTATTTTTGCTCGCGGAGAAGATAGCGGAAGACACAAAGCAAACAAAGTTTTCTACAGACTTTCTGTTTGCAGTGTTGTTATTGCACTAAAAATGTGCACTATTACAGGATGAATGTTCTGCTTTCTATCTATTGTTTTATATTAATGTATACAGTTTTAATTTAAGCAGGACAGGTTTCTGTTTATATTAATGTATACAGTTTTAATTTAAGCAGGACAGGTTTCTGTTTAAGAAAGATACTGATTTTATTCAATTAATAAACAGTTATTTTTTTATTAAAGTGAATTGCTGGATAATAATTTGTTTTCCATGTGTTAATGTCACTCAAAAATATGCATCTAATTCAATTCAGGTTCGAGTCAAATAGTTGAAAAAATAATTTCACTAAAAATGGGCTAAAAAATTCACCAGGAAGAGTGAAGGCAATTGGGTCGGCCGGCCCTGCCAAAGGTGTCCTTTATTTATTTTTCAGGGAGTTGGCAACCCTAGTTCTACTCTTCAGCCAGACATTGATTCAGCTCTGTGATTTGTAAAAATTGCTCCTTCCCTTTCTGTCTCCGCATCATTCACACAGAACAGAAAGACACCATCGCGATGACACCACCACAAAAAAAGAGCTGAGATTCATTATTTCAGATTTTACATTTTATTGTCTTTCTCCAGATAATGTTAGGCTGCTGAAACCATACAATGTCCTAAACCTAACCAGGTATTTTTGATGCCAAATCCTTCACAACAAATTGTTTTTGCCTAAACCTAAATTAACGCAGACTATAAAATCAAATAAGTAAAAACAATGGGCCTCATGCAAGAACCATTTGTACAAAAAGATTTGTTCTAAAGTCGTGCGTACGAGTGATTTAACCCATTTAGGCCGAAAACGCCTGGACAAGAATGCCTGTAAAACCTATGGGCGATTTCAAAAAGACCCCCTAAAACCTGAAGTTTTTCTGGAAATTCAGCAATTGTGTCAACGCCTACTAAATGATTGATTTCTCAGCCTCTGTAGCAGATAGAAACAAAATTCAAAAAGTATTTGAGAGCTTACACCTGTGGCTTTCTTTGGAAATTGAGTTTATTTACATACACCTTCACGAAAATAGAAAATGTAAAAAGTAAAGTGCAGGAACAGCACTATTTTCAATTAGAAAACAGTAATAAAATTAAATTAAATTTTATATTTAAATTATTTATTTATATATTTATTTTATCGCCAGTAATCTCTTCGTACTGGCAGCACAAGGAGCCCATACACATTCCAATAAATGTTTTCATCTCCGGCACAGTTACGTGTGACCACCTTGCCATCTTTGCTCGAGCTGGAGTCTGAAGTACCTGCTCACTGTATCTATTCGTCTCGGAAACGAGATGCGCCCAAAGCTCCTCAGTAAAAATATGATTATTGACCATTTTTGTATTTTATTTGACCATTTTTGTATTTTATTTGATTTACATATTACTCAGAATGTTCAAACAACCAGCTTCTCAGTTAAGAAGAGGTACATCAATGAGAAAACAAGCGCTCAGTTTAGGGAGGCCATAGTTATGTTACCAACAATGAGCGCTGAGTCGGTTGAAGGAATGCTGGATCATTTTAACTTGAAAATTTTTAATGTAATGGAAGCTGTTGCACCGATAAGAATCAAGAGCACCTTGATCAAACAGAAAACCCCATGGAGAAACACCACTACGGTCAAAAACCTGAAAAGAGAATGCAGGAAAGCTGAACGTAAATGGAGGAAAACAAAGCTTCAGATTCACTATGAGCTATACAAAGAAAGCCTGCGTAGTTATAACAATGAGCTGTGCAAGGCCAGACAGCTGCATTTATCTGAAATGATTAATAAGAATGTCAACAAGTCTCGAACTCTGTTTGCTATGGTTGAAAAACTCACAAATCCTCCTAAACAGTCAAACCCAGACCTCCTCTCCACTGAGAAATGCAATGAATTTGCCAACTTTTTTGGCCAAAAAATCAAAACAATTAGACAAAACATTAACGCAACAAAGACGAACAAGAAAACTAATCTGTGTCTAAAACCTAGAAATAACTCTGACGTTATGTCACAATTTAATATTGTTAATTTAAAAATCCTAGAGGAAACAGTTCGGCAGCTGAAATCAACAACTTGTTCTCTGGACATAATACCATCCGACTTTTTAAAAACTGTTTTTACCTCAGTAGAAAGTGATCTCCTACGAATAGTTAACAGCTCACTGGCATCAGGCATTTTTCCCAAGTCACTAAAGACAGCTGCCATTAAGCCACTCCTAAAGAAGAGAACTCTAGACGCCTCTATGATGAACAACTACAGACCTGTCTCTAATCTCTCTTTTATATCCAAGATTATTGAGAAAGTTGTATTTAACCAGCTCAATGACTTTCTGAATGAAAGTGGAAGTCTTGATAAGTTTCAATCAGGCTTCAGACGTCATCACAGCACTGAAACAGCTCTGGTCAAAGTGTTAAACGACATTAGGTTGAATACTGATTCTGGTAATGTTTCAGTCCTGGTTCTGTTGGACCTCAGCGCTGCGTTTGATACTGTAGATCACAGAATCCTGTTGCACAGGCTGGAAAACTGGGTTGGACTTTCTGGAGCGGTCCTTAACTGGTTCAGGTCCAACTTAGAAGGCCGGAGTTATTTTGTTACTATTGGCAGCTATGAATCTGAGCGAGTGGCCATGACTTGTGGAGTCCCCCAGGGGTCAATTCTTGGACCTCTTCGGTTTAACTTGTATATGCTCCCTTTGGGTCAGATATTGCAGAATTTTAACATCAATTATCACAGTTATGCAGACGATACACAACTTTATGTGTCTCTGTCACCGGACGACTGCAGCCCAGCAGACGTACTGTGTCAGTGTCTGGAGGAAGTAAACACCTGGATGAGAGATAATTTTCTACAATTAAATGAAGACAAAACTGAGATCATTCTGTTTGGTAGCAAAGAGAAGAGGGTCAGCGTTGGTAAATATCTTGAGACTCGGGACCTTATAATCACTGACCAAGTTGGTAACCTCGGAGTGTTGATAGACTCAGATCTGACTTTCAGCAGCCACATCAAAGCTGTCACCAAGGCAGCTTTTTACCACCTCAGAAATATCAACAGAATTAAAGGTTTCCTCTCCCAAAAAGACCAGGAGAAACTCATCCATGCATTCATCTCCAGTAGACTCGATTACTGTAACGCTCTTTTAACTGGACTTCCCAAAAAGAGCATTAAACATCTGCAGCTCATCCAGAACGCTGCTGCTAGAGTTTTAACCCGGACTAAGAGATCTGAACACATCATACCAGTGTTAAAATCTTTACACTGGCTTCCAGTCAGTCACAGAATAGATTTTAAAAGCCTGCTGATGGTTTACAAATCCCAGAATGGTTTAGGCCCAAAATACATCTGTGATATGTTCAGAGAATATAAACCCAGCAGAGCACTTAGATCCAAGGACTCAGGCCAGCTGGTCCAGTCCAGAGTCCAAACTAAACATGGAGAAGCAGCATTTAGCTGTTATGCTGCAAATAAGTGGAACAAACTGCCACTGGAGATTAAACTTTCACCAAATGTAGACATTTTTAAATCCAGGTTAAAAACATTTCTTTTCTCATGTGTCTATGCATGAAATATCTTTTAACTTATCTAGACTGTTGCCTAATTTTAAATTCATTTAAATGATTTTACTTGTTTCTCTTTATATTCTTTTATGTATTTTTAATGCTTCTTGCACTCCCTGCTGCAATGCTTTTATTTTATGTAAAGCACTTTGAACTGTTTGTACATGAAATGTGCTATACAAATAAATTTGATTTGAAATATGATTAAATGCCTGCAACGGTGCGGCATCTGCAGGTAAATCGACTTTTACCCCTGGTGTGCGGTTGAAATCTCTCAGTCGATTACGGTGGTAATTGTCAGTCTTCCACTCACATTCAAACCCTTCAAAATCATCCTCAAACACATGTGCTAGCCATAAATCTCGATCAATTGGGTCAGCACGTTCATCAGCATCATCAAAGCCAAGAAACTCCTTAAAATCGCTACCGTCTGAAATGTCTTCCCACTGAAAGTCCTCCATGCTTGTTCGATGTAACTTAACTTCAAAACAATGACACGAGGAACATGACGACACTCTCACGTGTCTATTATAATGCATTTCATTGGTGCAAAGGTCAATAATTGGTGCAAAACAACCTTATACATGAAAAAAGACATGTACGCTTTCCCGGCCTTAAAGGTAGAATAACGCAACAGCGCCCCCCGGCTTTAAAGGTAGAAATGCGGCAATGCTTTCCCGGCCTCAATGGGTTAAGAGAGCTTGCGCATTCACCAATTTTACTTATAATGTGCTTCGGATTAATTTGTAAACAGCGAGCAGCACAGCATGGAACAGTTTCAGGGGTAATTATTGACAGTGTGTGCTTACAGGATTGATTTTGAGCCAAGCCACAGTGATGAAAGCTTAGGATCACCACCAACATGCTCTTCTTTTTACAAACCACCAACTGTCTGGTAGTTTTACATACTTTTTTACTAAATTTTACCAGAGACATCTGTGATCAACATATACACTAATTTACTGCTGCAACTGCCAGAATGATTATCTCCCCACCCCCATTGGTATGGTCATGCTTCACCGAGATTAGCTGAAGCCTTGGCAAGAGTTACATACAGACCATTAAAAAAGATCATTGTGTTCGTTTGAGCTTATCTGAGATCTGTAAGTTAGGGAGTTGTGGCAGAACACCTTCCTAGTGTCTCAGAGACGAGAGAATTGCTCATATTCTCGGGATTTTGTGACCTAATTTAATTTACTTGGTGGTTGTTTAAATCATTCATGTTTGGTCACACTGAGAGGGTCTGTGTCGAAGCCACGTAGGCTCACCACCGGGGTTCCCCAAGGTTCGGTCCTGGGTCCTCTTCTTTTCTCCCTCTACACATCATCTCTTGGTTCTGTCATCCACTCCCATAACTTTTCCTACCACTGCTATGCAGATGACACCCAGCTGATTCTGTCTTTTCCCCCTTCTGACACCCAAGTGGAAGCACGCATTGCTGCGTGCCTGGCAGACATCTCGGGGTGGATGTCGATGCACCACCTTAAGCTCAACCTGGACAAGACTGAGCTGGTGTTTCTCCCGGGGAAGGGCTGCCCATTCAGAGACCTGGCCATCACCATGGATGCCTCTGTGGTGACATCAACCCGAACCGCGAGGAATCTGGGTGTGACCCTGGACGATGAACTGTCGTTCTCGCCAAACATCGCATCAGTGACCTGTTCCTGCCGATTCCTCCTCTACAACATCCGGAGGATTCGCCCCTTCCTCACCGACAAGGCAGCACAGGTGCTCATCCAGGCTCTTGTCATCTCCCGCCTGGACTACTGCAACTCCCTCCTTGCTGGCGCCCCGGCTTCTGCCATCAGACCTCTGGAGCTGGTTCAGAAAGCTGCTGCTCGTCTGGTGTTCAACCTCCCCAAGTTCTCCCACACCACTCCCCTTCTCCGCTCTCTACACTGGCTCCCTGTAGCTGCTCGCATCCAGTTTAAGACTCTGGTGCTGGCCTACAGGGCAGTGGAAGGAACAGCTCCTTCATACCTCCAGGCTATGGTCAAGCCCTACACCCCCGCCCGACCGCTTCGCTCTGCGGCCACCAGGCGCCTGGCTGCCTCGTCACTCAGGGGTCCCTGCGCACGATCGACACGGTCACGGCTTTTCTCTGTTCTGGCACCCCGATGGTGGAACGATCTCCCGACTGATATCAGGACAGCTGAGTCGCTGCCCATCTTTCGCCGTAGGCTGAAAACCCAGCTCTTCAAGAAAAACTTCCCTGATCCGCCCTCTTAGAACAGCACCTGCGCCGTCCTAGTTCCTTACGCACTTATTGTTTCCTCCACCACTGGCACCCTCTATATTTTCATTACCCCCTACCCGAACCAGGGTTTGCATCCCATTCCTGCTTTTTCTACCTCTTTTATTTCTTCCCCTACCCGAACCAGGGTTTGCATCCCCACCCCGCTGTGACTGGTGTGCAGTTGGTGAGAGGCTGGTTGGTTATCGCACTTACTCTAGCACTAGTTTTGCTCTTAGCTGTTTGGTAGTGGAAGGAAATGCACTTATGATTTCTTGTGACCTGAAGTTCTTTTGCCTACCGATGTTGAACGCACTTATTGTAAGTCGCTTTGGTTAAAAGCTTCTGCAAAATGACCGTAATGTAATGTAATGTAATGTTTGGCTGAGTGGTTAATGACACGTTTCTGTGATAAGACAAACTGTAAATTTTTCTGTAAAAAACGTGTAAATGGAGAATGAAAGACAAATTGCTGATAAGATCAGCAAACAGCCATTGCAAAGTTAGTATTTTTAAGATTGGTAGTGGCCCAGAATTTCACAATAGGTGCCTCCGTAAAAATTACAGCAATTGATCATGTTGTGAGCATTGACATGTTGTAATCCACCTGACAGATTAGACATGTCACTTTAAAGAGCAAATATCAACCTAATGGCACAGGAAAAGACAGTAAGTAATTATTTTTGAGTTAGTACTTCAACCTCATTATGAGTGTCTGTATTTAAAAATCATTGTATATATATCCATTTTTTTACAGTAGATTTTAAAATATTTGAGTCTGGACCACAGTGGTACATTGGCTGCCCAGCAGTGCTATTCACCATGTCAGGCAGCTAATATAGCTAAAAGATTCCATTTGTATGTTACAGTATTTGGAACATGGAAGTATAAAAGAAACGGATGTTTCCAAAAGACCCTCCTCATGGAGTTGAACAATGAAGGATATTATTGTTTAGAGCAGTGCAGATGGTGTATAGTACAGTGAGTGCCGAAGCTTCTTGCTGTGACAGTTCAGTCACAAGCAGAAATCTTTGAAAGTACAAGGAAGAGAAAGATTACAGAATAGAGTTTTGGGTGTGAAAATAGTAGATGGGAAAACTGAAGGTAAAAGATAGTTGTCAAAAGGATAAAGGAAGTGATGCTTCAGCTATGTGACTGGAAGTGGAGACACCTACTCAGAACAGGGCCACGCTGACAACTGGGGATCAAAGAGGAGGAATAAGACACAGTATGGGAAAGAATCTGACTGGGTGGGGAGTGGCACAGTTATGAGTCCTCTTCAATTTGTCAACCCAGGTGTATTCATCAAAAGGATAGGAGGAAGACTTGGTTAGGAAACAGAGTCAACATTAGTTTTCCTTTTTGGTAATCACATGGACAAAGTTTCCCTATTTTTGACTGATATCTCATTTTGTTTACTGAGAAAGAATGTACTAAATCTATGCAACAAATGCAAAGATCTCCTGACAATTAGGAACTACTCAGCATCACTTGACTATCCTATATTCCCTGAAGACAATCCATGAAGGTTAAAGTATACTTTCTACCAAATGCTTAATGCTTAGTACCATACATGCAGTGTTGGGGTAGTTACTAAAAAAAAAAGTAATTAGTTACTTATTACTAGTTACTGCTGAAAATTGTAATGAAATTACTTTACTAGTTACTGCATTTGAAAAGTAACTTCATTACTTATTACTTTACTTTTAAAGCGTTAAGGTATGCACAAACATCATTGCCCCATCTTCACTTGGTATTTATTGTATAATACAAAATGGCATATAAAACCACATAGAACAATGCCTCACAGAAAAATAAACTAAAACGGAGTAATAGCCAAAACGGACATGGCAGCAAGTCAAAGTAAAATATAAGAACATCCTGCAGAATGGTAAGTCCCCTGACAAATACTTAACAAGTGTACTTTTTATTAAGAATGTGCCTGCCCACACATTGCCTGTACTGTGCATTAATTGGTTTAACATCTTATCATTTCAGATGGTCTGCAATGCTGACTATTTGATCAGTAATGTTGTGGCAAAGTGGCCCGGCTCGGTCCACGACTCCCGAGTGTTTCGGAAATCAGAGATCTATCAGCGCCTATCACAAGGTGAGCCACAGAACCTCTATTGATAACCACTTTTAACATCATGGCTGTGTTAAGACACTACTTATGAGGTTGTGATGGTAACATTTTGTATTCACAGGTGAATTCCTGGGTGTATTGCTAGGTGACAGAGGGTATGCCTGCCAGCCTTTTCTGCTCACTCCATTTGCAGACCCTCTGGAGGAACAACTGGTATACAACCATGCCCATGCCAGAACAAGGGCCCGGATAGAAATGACATTTGGCCTACTGAAGGCACGCTTTCAGTGTCTGAACCACCTGAGAGTCAGCCCAGACAGGGCCTCCACAATGTGGCCTGCCTGAGAAAGGAGAGGGCCCCCAGAGTGCCAGCTCTCATAGACTGGGACAATCCTGCCATCTTCCCGGATGACGACTGTGGTCGGCTGGTCAGAGGCCAATATGTGTTAAATTATTTTAATTAATATGCATGTTGATTTAAGTTGGGCTTGCAATGGCAGAGGAATTTTTGTTAGGTTTTTGTGCTGTATAGGCAAGGCAATTTTATTTGTATAGGCCATTTTTACAAACAGTTTGTCTCAAACTGCATGCTTTGATTCTGTGCTTTTTGTCTTGTAGAGCACTGTGTGACTTCAGTTTTGAAAGGAGCTGATGGTTTACTTGCTTTGATTCATCCTTGTTCAATAAAGGTACATCATGGTACTCTCTAATGTGTATTTATATTTATATGGTGATGTACTTTATGTGTTGTCTGTGGGAAACTAAATTATCTAATGATTGTAAGTTCATCTAAAATCATCAGTTATCTAAAATTATTGCAATTAATGATCACAAATGTTTAAATAATGATAGTAGGTATAGTTAAATGTTTTAACAATATGTTCTAGGCAGTGTAATAAATATTGGTTTCCATTTGTGGTGACCGCTGACTGAGAAAAGGAATGAGATTAAATAGATCCTGGAACTTAGCCTGGTCTGGAGCAGGCTAGCTTCACAGAATATTTCTCCATGGTAACTTACGTCTGAACATATCCCACTTCCCTCTATCCCACTTTTGTGCAACTGGATCACGGATAAGTTGCCAAATCCTTGTTGAGCCAGGATAGCCAACATATCCCGGCTTAATCCCTTATCTTAGTTTTGTGCAACGGGCCCCTGGAATGGACTCCAGGAGGATCTCTTCTTACGTGTGTAGCCCACCTATACCCATCTAAAGTGGGTAAGGGCTCCTGAGTTCGTAAAACCCATTAACTTACAACTAATAGTTCTAATAAACTTCTTTATACACTCTCGTGTTTAGACCTATGTCGAGTTTCACTCACCTTTGCGTAAGGACAATAGCTCTTTATGTTCTTTTCACCTAATAGTATGACTGAGAAGGAATAATAAACTCTGAATACACGGTAAAGGGAAATACATGCAATGAAATACCCAAACTCTATTCCTTATTCAAAATACTCCTCTATCAGAAATAATGAAACACACACACAGGAGAAAAGTTCAGACTTCAGGAACATATATTAAACACAGTAATAAATTCACAAGAATGCAACAATGTTTCAGTCTTTTGATTTCACAACATATGCAAACTAAAGTGGGCCCACACTTCAATGTCCACCTAAGCCGGCATATAAGTAACTAAATAATCTCAGAAAATAAAACCCCACGTTGCAGGCCTGATATGCTGGTGAAGCGTGGAAATGTGATACCTTACTCCAAAAGGAAACCTTGAACCTCCTTGGAATTTCACCTGTCCTTAGTCCCAGCCAGAAAGAAGATGATGGTGCAGGATGTTGTCAGCTCCTCTACCAGTCTCTCGATCCACAGGAATCAACAGGCAGCAGAACAGTCCAGTGAAGATGGTTTTCCAGCACAGTCATATAGCTTTCAGTGTAAGCTCATATCTCTGCATAAAGTTTAACTCTGGAAGCTCCCACGACGGAAACCTTAGTTAAAATATTCTTCTGTTAGCCGATTTAGCTTTCAGTACTCCATGTCCACTTTGTTAGCGAATAATAATGCATTAGCGAGCATTACATATAACTTTAAGACAACTGTACAGCAAATTCCGAGTTGAAATAATCACAGTAGCTTCAACAACAAGGTAGAGTTGATATCTGCACATAGACTGTCGAGTTGAAAGTCTAAAATATCAGCAAAACACCCGTTTTCTAATAACTTCGCCACGTGTTGTTAGCGCGGTTAATCTCTCTCAAGCTATCGCTCACTTCCTGTTTCAGTTCTACTCTCCTCCCAGTTCCTGATCCTTGACCAATCACGGACTGGGAAATTAGTTTGGCTCTACATCATTTCCTCTTACATACATGGGCTCTTCAAACAAAATATAATGAAGATTACGTTTTTATAAACATATTTAAACTTCTTATACCGTAGTATTTTTAAGTACTTAAAGGCACACAACTTATTTATAACAGTTTTAACATATTTAAGACAACATTTTTTAACACAGTCTGAATTATTACTCTTTTCCTGAACTTAATTCAATACAAAATACTTTAATTTTGGACTGGGTTACACGTGATTCCATCTTCATGGAATCATCCTTCTTGCAACCCTAAGCTCCTGGCAACAGACATGTGGCTGTAAAACAACATATCCAGGAGAATCCAGAACGCTTCCTAAATGATTCCACACAAATTTCAGAGGAATTCAAAAGTGCAAGTGGACGGATTTCTTCTTCCCTCCAAAATCCTTCAACCAGGACAAACAAACAGACCCTCTCATTCCACCACAAACCATAAGATTTACATTTGAAGATTTTTGATGCAAAAAACAAGAGCTGGACTGTACAAGGTTTTTGAAAGTATTGTTTTACTCAGACTTAGAGTCACCACATGGGGGAGCCCTTTGTTTGAAACAAACGGTCACGCGGAAGATCGGGGTTCGATTCCCCAACAGGGAGGGGTCGGTTTTTTTTATTTTAAGCTGCCTGCCACCAAGTGATGATTGTTTGATTATTGCCATCCTGACTGCTAAAATGAATATTGGACGATACTGTCGGCAGGCCCAGGCATCATTCCAGCGAATATGTGGGTCTGCGTTGTGTTCGTGTTGAAGGGGAACATTGACGAGGCATGCAGCTTCATGGAAGACTCTCCTTCTGAGTGATGGGACTGTGATATAATTTTCCTACACCTTGAAATGGGACACGAAAATCTTATTTCACTCTTTGGCAATAGTTGTCTTTTCATCTGACGACTGTATTTGCAAAACTGAAATTCCTCGTTAGTATAATGGACAGTATCTCCGCCTGTCAAGCGGAAGATGAGGGTTCAATTCCCTGAAGTTGAGCGCTGTGGCTTTTATCAGCTGCCTGCCACCAAGTGATGATTGCTTTGATACTCTCGCCCATCTTCGGCCAAAATGTCAATAGGCCCCTTCAAAAAGCCAAACATGAGAACAGGTTGCTTCGCTCGAAAGCCCTTTCCCGTTTTCTATGGTGTAAAGTTCAAACCAAGACCTTATAATCAACAATGTGCCTTTTGCTAATGATTCTGTCCTGTCCAAAGCACTGTAGAAGGTTGTGACAACACAGCTAGTTGAGCTGTGGTCAGACGATTCTCATGCAACAAGTGTCTTGGCTGTTGTCTAAGAGGGCTCCTGAGGCAAACAAATAGTAGGCATAGCATTTGGAAGCAAGAACTCTTCGGAAGTAAAGCGGCTGCAATAATCTTTAAACAAGATGATGCAGTGCCAGAATAGCAATACGACATGGTATTGCTAAGCAAGGAGTTCGATACCCTGACGGGGAGAGCTTTGTCTTTTATCAGCTGCCTGCCACCAAGTGATGATTGCTTTGATACTCTCACCCAAAATGTCAATAGGCCCCTTCAAATAGCCAAACATGAGGCCAGGTTGCATCGGTCAAAAGCCCTTTCCCGTTTACTATGGTGTTAAGTTGTTAAGTCTTTGTTTGCACTTAACAACACAGTAAAACGGGAAAGGGCTTTTGACCAAAGCAACCTGGCCTCATGTTAGGCTATTTGAAGGGGGCTATTGACATTTAGGCCGAAGATGGGTGAGAGTATGAAAACAATCATCACTTGGTGGAAGGTAGGTGACTAAAAACCAAGCTCTCCCTGTCAGGGAGTCGAACCCCCATCTTCCACGTGACAGGCGGAGATATTGTCCATTATACTAACGAGGAATTCCTGTGTAGCTAATACAGTCGTCAGATGAAAAGACAACTATCGCCAAGGAGTGAAATAAGATTTTCGTGTCCTGTTTCAAGGTGCAGGAAAATTGCTATCACAGTCCCATCACTCAGTAGGAGAGTCTTCCATGAAGCTGCATGCCTCGTCAATGTTCCCCTTCAACACGAACACAACGCAGACCCACATATCCACTGGAATGATGCTTGGGCCCGCAAAATAGTATCATCAAATATCCCTTTTAACAGTCAGTATGGCCGAGTGGTCTAAGGCGCTGCGTTTAGGTCGCAGTCTCCCCTGGAGGCGTGGGTTCAAATCCCACTTCTGACATTGCAGACTTTTCCTAGGAACTATTTTCACTGGCGAGTTAACCCAAGTTTAATCCTTGCTTAGAAATACCATGTTGTATTGCTATTCTGGCACTGCATCATCTAGTTTAAAGATTATTGCAGGCGCTTTACCTCTGAAGAGTTCTTGCTTCCAAATGCTATGCCTACTATTTGTTTGCCTCAGGAGCCCTCTTAAACAACAGCCAAGACACTTGTTGCATGAGAATCTTCTGACCACAGCTCAACTAGCTGTTTTGTGACAACCTTCTACAGTGCTTTGGGCAGGACAAAATCATTAGCAAAAGGCACAGTGTTGATTATAAGGTCTTGGTTTGCACTTAACACCATAGTAAACGGGAAAGGGGTTTTGACCAAAGCAACCTGGCCTCATGTTAGGCTATTTGAAGGGGGCTTTTGACATTTAGGCCGAAGATGGGTGAGAGTATGAAAACAATCATCACTTGGTGGCAGGCAGGTGACTAAAAACCAAGCCCTCCCTGTCGGGGGAATCGAACCCCAATCTTCCGCGTGACAGGCGGAGATCCTGTCCATTATGCTAACGAGGAGTTTCAGTTTCGCAAATACAGTCGTCAGATGAAAAGACAACTATTGCAAAGGAGTGAAATAAGATTTTCGTGTCCCGTTTCAAGGTGCAGGAACTTGCTATCACAATTGCATCACTCAGAAGGAGAGTCTTCCATGAAGCTGCATGCCTCGTCAATGTTCCCCTTCAACACGAACACAACGCAGACCCACATATCCGCTGGAATGATGCCTGGGCCCACCGACAGTATCATCAAATATACCTTTTAGAGGTCAGGATGGCCGAGTGGTCTAAGGCGCTGCATTTAGGTCGCAGTCTCGCCTGGAGGCGTGGGTTCAAATCCCACTTCTGACAATGCAGACTTTTCCTAGAGAACTGTTTTCACTGGCAAGGCAACCCAAGCTTAATCCTTGTTTAGAAATACCATGTCGTATTGATATTCTGGCACTGAATCATCTAGTTTAAAGATTATTGCAGGCGCTTTGCCTCCGAAGAGTTCTTGCTTCCAAATGCTATGCCTACTATTTGTTTGCCTCAAGAGCCCTCTTAAACAACAGCCAAGACACTTGTTGCATGAGAATCTTCTGACCACAGCTCAACTAGCTATTTTGTCACAACCTTCTACAGTGCTTTGGGCAGGACAACATCATTAGCAAAAGGCACAGTGTTGATTATAAGGTCTTTGTTTGCACTTAACAACACAGTAAAACGGGAAAGGGCTTTTGACCGAAGCAACCTGATCTCATGTTTGGCTATTTTCAATTCAATTCATTTTTATTTATATAGCGCCAAATACAACAAATGTCATCTCAAGGCACTTAGATAGTAAGTCCAATTCAAGCCAATTGGAATTCAATTAATTAATAATAATCATAATTCATAAAATAATCCAATTCGTTCATATAGAGGCAATTCAAAAACAATTTCCTAGCTAAGAAAACCAACAGATTGCACTGAAAACTTTTTGTTTTTCGGTCCAATCTCCCGGCCTGAGCGTGCCTGAGGCGACTGTGGAAAGAAACGACTCCCTTTTAACAGGA
This sequence comes from Odontesthes bonariensis, assembly GCF_027942865.1. Lineage (NCBI taxonomy): Eukaryota > Metazoa > Chordata > Actinopteri > Atheriniformes > Atherinopsidae > Odontesthes > Odontesthes bonariensis. The sequence goes on along the minus strand of NC_134518.1, from coordinate 5,364,470 downwards.
AGAAACCTCTGGCAGAACCAGACTCAGGAAGGGTGGCCATCCGCCTCGACCAGCTGGGGTTTGAGAAGACAGAAAGGGGGGGGAGGGCCGCAGCGGCGGCGGCACTGTAACACCATTCAAAGGATATCTGTTTGAACAGGGAAACACGAGTTAATGACCACAATAATATCACATATACATAAAGAGAGTAAAGTGAGGAAAGGTGTGACAGATGAGGCCCCCCAGCAGTCTAGGCCTATAGCAGCTTAACTATGGGATGTTTCAGGATTACCTGAGCCATCCCTATTCAAGGTAAACACAAGAAACTTGTGCTAACGAAAAAATAAATAATAAAATAAAGGACCAGACTCAGTGAGTAATTCCCTATACTCCCTATATAGATCTGCTCCTCACACCACAACAACCATCTTTTTACAGCCACAAGCTACCTCAGCCTCTCACCAACTGCACACCAGTCACAGCGGGGTGGGGATGCAAACCCTGGTTCGGGTAGGGGGAGAAATAAAAGAGGTAAGATAAGCAGGAATGGGATTCAAACCCTGGTTCGGGTAGGGGGTAATGAAAGTATAGAGGGTGCCAGAGGTGGAGGCAGAACAAGACACACTAGCAGATACACTATCAGATTCAACAGACCTAACTATAAGCTTTATAAAAAAGGAAAGTTTTAAGCCTGGTCTTAAAAGTGGAAAGGGTGTCTGCTTCCCGGACATTTACTGGCAGCTTATTCCACAATAGAGGGGCCTGATAACTGAAGGCTCTGCCTCCCATTCTACTTTTAGAAACTCTGAGAAACCTCAAGTAAACCTGCAGTTTGGGAACGAAGTGCTCTGTTTGGAAAATATCTTACAATGAGATCTTTAAGATATGATGGAGCTCGGTCATTAAGAGCTTTATATGTAAGGAGAAGAATCTTAAATTCTATTCTGAATTTAACAGGGAGCCAATGAAGAGAAGCTAAAACTGGAGAAAAATGATCTCTCCTGTTAGTTCTCATCAAAACTCTGGCTGCAGCATTTTGGATCAGCTGAAGGCTTTTCAGAGAATATGTGGGACAGCCCAATAATAAAGAATTACAGTAGTCCAATCTTGAAGTAACAAATGCATGAATTAGTTTTTCTGCATCACTCTGAGACAAGATGTTCCTGATTTTAACAATATTACGAAGGTGAAAGAAGGCAGTCCTAGAAACCTGTTTTATATGCGAGTCAAATGATAAGTTCTGGTCAAAAATAACTCCAAGGTTCCTCACTGTAGAACTAGAAGCCAAGGAAATACCATCTAGAGTAACTATATAGCTAGACAATGTCTCCCTGAAGCGCTCAGGTCCAAAGATAACGACTTCAGTTTTGTCTGAATTTAGAAGCAGACAGTTCCGAGTCATCCAGGTCTTTATGTCTTTAAGACATGCTTGTAGTCTGACCAACCTATTGGGTTCATCTGGTTTTATAGATAAGTACAGCTGAGTATCATCAGCATAGCAATGGAAATGTATGCCATGCTGTCTAATAATGTTACCTAATGGAAGCATGTATAAAGTGAAAAGAATCGGTCCAAGCACAGAATCCTGGGGAACTCCATGACTTACTCTGGTGTGTGAGGAAGATTCTTCATTTACAAGAACAAACTGAAATCTATCAGATAAATATGACTTAAACCAGCCTAATGCAGTTGCTTTAATCCCAATAACATGTTCAAGTCTGTGTAATAAGATACTGTGATCGACCGTATCAAATGCAGCACTGAGATCCAACAGGACAAGCACAGACACAAGTCCGCTATCAGAGGCTAAGAGGAGATCATTGGTAACTTTCAGCAGTGCAGTTTCTGTGCTATGATGCACTCTGAATCCTGACTGAAACTCTTCAAACAGATTATTTCTGTGGAAATGATCACAAAGCTGAGCTGCAACTATTTTTGCAAGAACTTTAGACATAAAAGGGAGATGGGATATAGGTCTATAATGAGCCAACACTTCTGAATCAAGAGTAGGTTTTTTAAGTAAAGGTTTAATTACAGCAACCTTAAAAGTCTGAGGTACATATCCTGTCAACAAAGACAGATTGATCAAATCCAATATGGAAGTGTCAATTAATGGGAAAACCTCCTTGAACAGTCTGGTTGGGATTGGGTCTAAAACACAAGTTGATGGTTTAGAAGAGACTATTGCTGTTGTTAGTTCAGAGAGATCAACTGGACAGAAGCCGTCTAAATACAAATCAGGTTCTAAAGATACTTCTAAAGCTGCTGTACTTGATGATACATCACTGATAATAGTGGGAAGGACTTCATCAATCTTCTCTCTGATAGAAACAATTTTATTAATAAAGAAGCTCATGAAATCATCACTGCAGAGAGTTAAAGGAATAACTGGCTCAGCAGAGCTCGGACTCTTAGTCAGACTGGCTACAGTGCTGAAAAGAAACCTGGGATTATTCTTATTCTCTTCTATCAATGATGAATAATAAGCAGTTCTAGCTTTACGAAGGGCTTTCTTATACGTTATTAAACTATCTTTCCAGACTAACTGAGACTCTTCTAAATTAGAGGAACGCCACTGTCTCTCCAACTTTCTTGCAGTCTGCTTTAAAGCACGCAGCTGTGAATTATACCAAGGAGCCAACCTCTTCTGACTGATTACCTTCCTTTTCAGAGGGGCAACATTGTCCAGTGCTGCACGCATTGAAACTATAGTGCTGTCAACAAGAGAGTCAAGTGCTGCTGGAGTAAAGTTTAGGTAGTCGTCCTCTGTCATATCTGCACATGGCAGTGTATTTGAAGGGGGCTTTTGACATTTAGGCCAAAGATGGGTGAGAGTATGAAAACAATCATCACTTGGTGGCAGGCAGGTGACTAAAAACAGAGCCCTCCCCGTCGGGGAATCGAACCCCGATCTTCCGCGTGACAGGCGGAGATACTGTCCATTATACTAACGAGGAATTTCTGTGTGCAGGATACAGTCGTCAGATGAAAAGACAACTATCGCCAAGGAGTGAAATAAGATTTTCGTGTCCCGTTTCAAGGTGCAGGAAAATTACTCTCACAGTCCCATCACTCAGAAGGAGAGTCTTCCATGAAGCTGCATGCCTCGTCAATGTTCCCCTTCAACACGAACACAACGCAGACCCACATATTTGCTGGAATGATGCCTGGGCCCGCCGACAGTATCATCAAATATCCCTTTTAACAGTCAGAATGGCCGAGTGGTCTAAGGAGCTGCGTTTAGGTAGCAGTCTCCCCTGGAGGCATGGGTTCAAATCCCACTTCTGACATTGCAGACTTTTCCAAGAGAGCTATTTTCACTGGCAAGGTAACCCAAGTTCAATCCTTGCTTAGAAATACCATGTCGTATTGCTATTCTTGCACTGCATCATCTAGTTTAAAGATTATGCAGGCGCTTTACCTCCGAAGAATTCTTGCTTCAAAAAGCTATGCCTACTATTTGTTTGCCACAGGAGCCCTCTTAAACAACAGCCAAGACACTTGTTGCATGAGAATCTTCTGTCCACAGCTCAACTAACTGTGTTGTCACAACCTTCTACAGTGCTTTGGGCAGAAAAGAATCATTAGCAAAAGGCACATTGTTGATTATAAGGTCTTGGTTTGCACTTAAAGCGATACAATGTAACTTCTCAAAAAGCCCACTCTGGAGCTCCCCCTACAGGCTTGGAGGTAATGTACGGTTACACTGTCGTAAATACAACACCCTTTCATTTTCACTTTTCACGTTTGTTGACGAACCGGCGAGGAGTCAGAAGGTGCAAGCTATGTCGACCGAGAGGGCAAGAGTAATCAAATGTACCTGGGAGCGTGAGAGGGGTCTATTTGTTTCTGCGGTAGGTGTGCCAGAAAGCAAGTCGAAGTACTTCCGCTCAGCTCCCGGGCCGCTCCAGCAAAGTTACATAGCGCAGTTTTTCCAACTCAGACCCCCGAAGGGCATAGGAGACAGGCCAATCGTAATATTAAAACTCATTCTAGCCGCACAATTTTGTTCAAGCTGTTATTTTAAGGTAGAAATGTTACATAGTATTGCTTTAACACCATAATAAACGGGAAAGGGCTTTTGACCGAAGCAACCTGGCCTCATGTTAGGCTATTTGAAGGGGGCTATTGACATTTAGGCCGAAGATGGGTGAGAGTATCAAAGCAATCATCACTTGGTGGCAGGCAGCTGACAAAAAAATGTAGCCCTCCCCGTCGGGGAATCGAACCCCGATCTTCTGCGTGACAGGCGGAGATATTGTCCATTATACTAACTATGAATTTCTGTGTAGCTGATAGAGTCGTCAGATGAAAAGACAATTATCGCCAAGGAGTGAAATAAGATTTTCGTGTCCCGTTCTCAAGGTGCAGGAAAATTGCTATCACAGTCCCATCACTCAGTAGGAGAGTCTTCCATGAAGCTGCATGCCTCGTCAATGTTCCCCTTCAACACGAACACAACGCAGACCCACATATCCGCTGGAATGATGCCTGGGCCCGCCGACAGTATCATCAAATATCGCTTTTAACAGTCAGTATGGCTGAGTGGTCTAAGGCGCTGAGTTTAGATTGCAGTCTTCCCTGGAGGCGTGGGTTCAAATCCCACTTCTGACATTGCAGACTTTTCCAAGAGAACTATTTTCACAGGCAAGGTAACCCAAGTTCAATCCTTGCTTAGAAATACCATGTCGTATTGCTATTCTTGCACTGCATCATCTAGTTTAAAGATTATTGCAGGCGCTTTACCTCCGAAGAGTTCTTGCTTCCAAATGCTATGCCTACTATTTGTTTGCTTCAGGAGCCCTCTTAAACAACAGCCAAGACACTTGTTGCATGAGAATCTTCTGACCACAGCTCAACTAGCTGTGTTGTGAAAACCTTCTACAGTGCTTTGGGCAGGACAACATCATTAGCAGAAGGCACATTGTTGATTATAAGGTCTTGGTTTGCACTTAACAACACAGTAAATGGAAAGGGCTTTTGACCGAAGCAACCTGGCCTCATGTTAGGCTATTTGAAGGGGGCTATTGACATTTAGGCCGAAGATGGGTGAGAGTATCAAAGCAATCGTCACTTGGTGGCAGGCAGCTGACAAAAAAAGCTAGCCCTCCCCTTCGGGGAATCGAACCCCGATCTTCCGCGTGATAGGCGGAGATACTGTCCATTATACTAACGAGGAATTTCTGTGTGGAGGATACAGTCGTCAGATGAAAAGACAACTATCGCCAAGGAGTGAAATAAGATTTTCGTGTCCCGTTTCAAGGTGCAGAAAAATTATTATCACAGTCCCATCACTCAGAAGGAGAGTCTTCCATGAAGCTGCATGCCTCGTCAATGTTCCCCTTCAACACGAACACAACGCAGACCCACATATCCGCTGGAATGATGCCTGGGCCCGCCGACAGTATCATCAAATATACCTTTTAGAGGTCAGGATGGTGGAGCGGTCTAAGGGGCTGTGTTTAGGTCGCAGTCTCCCCTGGAGGCGTGGGTTCAAATCCCACTTCTGACATTGCAGACTTTTCCTAGGAACTATTTTCACTGGAAAGGCAACCCGAGTTTAATCTTTGCTTTGAAATACCATGTCGTATTGCTATTCTTGCACTGCATCATCTAGTTTAAAGATTATTGCAAGCGCTTTACCTCCGACGAGTTCTTGCTTCCAAATGCTATGCCTACTATTTGTTTGCCTCAGGAGCCCTCTTAAACAACAGCCAAGACACTTGTTGCATGAGAATCTTCTGTCCACAGCTCAACTAACTGTGTTGTCACAACCTTCTACAGTGCTTTGGGCAGGACAACATCATTAGCAGAAGGCACATTGTTGATTATAAGGTCTTGGTTTGCACTTAACAACACAGTAAATGGAAAGGGCTTTTGACCGAAGCAACCTGGCCTCATGTTAGGCTATTTGAAGGAGGCTTTTGACATTTAGGCCGAAGATGGGTGAGAGTATGAAAACAATCATCACTTGGTGGCAGGCAGGTGACTAAAAACCAAGTTCTCCCTGTCGGGGAATCAAACCCCGATCTTCCACGTGACAGGCGGAGATATTGTCCATTATACTAACGAGGAATTTCTGTGTAGCTGATAGAGTCGTCAGATGAAAAGACAATTATCGCCAAGGAGTGAAATAAGATTTTCGTGTCCCCTTTCAAGGTGCAGGAAAATTGCTATCACAGTCCCATCACTCAGAAGGAGAGTCTTCCATGAAGCTGCATGCCTCGTCAATTTTCCCCTTCAACACGAACACAACGCAGACGCACATATTCGCTGGAATGATGCCTGGGCCCGCCGACAGTATCTTCAAAAATACCTTTTACTCACGATGGCCGAGCGGTCTAAGGCGCTGCGTTTAGGTCGCAGTCTCCCCTGTAGGCGTGGGTTCAAATCCCACTTCTGACATTGCAGACTTTTCCTAGGAACTATTTTCACTGGAAAGGCAACCCAAGCTTAATCCTTGCTTTGAAATACCATGTCGTATTTCTATTCTGGCACTGCATCATCTAGTTTAAAGATTATTGCAAGCGCTTTACCTCCGAAGAGTTCTTGCTTCCAAATGCTATGCCCACTATTTGTTTGCCTCAGGAGCCCTCTTAAACAACAGCCAAGACACTTGTTGCATGAGAATCTTCTGTCCACAGCTCAACTAACTGTGTTGTCACAACCTTCTACAGTGCTTTGGGCAGGACAGAATCATTAGCAAAAGGCACATTGTTGATTATAAGGTCTTTGTTTGCACTTAACACCATAGTAAACGGGAAAGGGCTTTTGACCGAAGCAACCTGGCCTCATGTTAGGCTATTTGAAGGGGGCTTTTGACATTTAGGCCGAAGATGGGTGAGAGTATGAAAACAATCATCACTTGGTGGCAGGCAGGTGACTAAAAACAGAGCTCTCCCCGTCGGGGAATCGAACCCCGATCTTCCGCGTAAAAGGTGGAAATACTGTCCATTATACTAACGAGGAAATTCTGTGTGGTGGATACAGTCGTCAGATGAAAAGACAACTATCGCCAAGGAGTGAAATAAGATTTTCGTGTCCCGTTTCAAGGTGCAGAAAAATTATTATCACAGTCCCATCACTCAGAAGGAGAGTCTTCCATGAAGCTGCATGCCTCGTCAATGTTCCCCTTCAACACGAACACAACGCAGACCCACATATCCGCTGGAATGATGCCTGGGCCCGCCGACAGTATCATCAAATATACCTTTTAGAGGTCAGGATGGTGGAGCGGTCTAAGGGGCTGTGTTTAGGTCGCAGTCTCCCCTGGAGGCGTGGGTTCAAATCCCACTTCTGACATTGCAGACTTTTCCTAGGAACTATTTTCACTGGAAAGGCAACCCAAGTTTAATCTTTGCTTTGAAATACCATGTCGTATTGCTATTCTTGCACTGCATCATCTAGTTTAAAGATTATTGCAAGCGCTTTACCTCCGACGAGTTCTTGCTTCCAAATGCTATGCCTACTATTTGTTTGCCTCAGGAGCCCTCTTAAACAACAGCCAAGACACTTGTTGCATGAGAATCTTCTGTCCACAGCTCAACTAACTGTGTTGTCACAACCTTCTACAGTGCTTTGGGCAGGACAACATCATTAGCAGAAGGCACATTGTTGATTATAAGGTCTTGGTTTGCACTTAACAACACAGTAAATGGAAAGGGCTTTTGACCGAAGCAACCTGGCCTCATGTTAGGCTATTTGAAGGAGGCTTTTGACATTTAGGCCGAAGATGGGTGAGAGTATGAAAACAATCATCACTTGGTGGCAGGCAGGTGACTAAAAACCAAGTTCTCCCTGTCGGGGAATCAAACCCCGATCTTCCACGTGACAGGCGGAGATATTGTCCATTATACTAACGAGGAATTTCTGTGTAGCTGATAGAGTCGTCAGATGAAAAGACAATTATCGCCAAGGAGTGAAATAAGATTTTCGTGTCCCCTTTCAAGGTGCAGGAAAATTGCTATCACAGTCCCATCACTCAGAAGGAGAGTCTTCCATGAAGCTGCATGCCTCGTCAATTTTCCCCTTCAACACGAACACAACGCAGACGCACATATTCGCTGGAATGATGCCTGGGCCCGCCGACAGTATCTTCAAAAATACCTTTTACTCACGATGGCCGAGCGGTCTAAGGCGCTGCGTTTAGGTCGCAGTCTCCCCTGTAGGCGTGGGTTCAAATCCCACTTCTGACATTGCAGACTTTTCCTAGGAACTATTTTCACTGGAAAGGCAACCCAAGCTTAATCCTTGCTTTGAAATACCATGTCGTATTTCTATTCTGGCACTGCATCATCTAGTTTAAAGATTATTGCAAGCGCTTTACCTCCGAAGAGTTCTTGCTTCCAAATGCTATGCCTACTATTTGTTTGCCTCAAGAGCCCTCTTAAACAATGTCGGACTCCGTAGTTTTCTCTGGACCCCTGCCAAATCTGACCAGCGATGACATGTTTAGCCGCATGTCGTCTTACAATCGCTGGTTGTCTAGATGGTGTCCAGCAAACAACGTGGGCTACATAGATAATTGGCAATCTTTCTGGAGAAAACCTGGTCTGATGAGGAGAGACGGCATCCATCCCACTTTGGAAGGAGCAGCTCTCATTTCTAGAAATATGGATGAATTTATTTGCCACCCTAAAACATGACAACCCAGGGTTCAGACCAGGATGCAGAGTTGTAGTCTTACACACTTCTCTGCAGCTTCCCACCTACTGCTACCCACCCAATCAATTAACACAAAAGGAGCAAATCCTCTTGTGCAAAAAGAAATTATTAAAACAAAAACTTTAACTGAACAAAAACATCAAACTATTAAATGTGGTTTGCTGAATATCAGATCTCTCCTTTCGAAGTCTCTGTTAGTGAATGAGTTGATTTGTGATCATCATATTGATATATTTTGTCTTACAGAAACCTGGCTGCAGCAGGAGGATCATGTTAGCATTAATGAAGCAACTCCCTCTGACTGTTTAAATGTTCACGTTCCTCGAACCACAGGCAGAGGAGGAGGAGTGGCAGCTATTTTCAGATCAGGGTTACTCATCAGTCCCAGACCCAAGATTAGTTTGAGCTCTTTTGAATATTTGATTCTCAGTTTTTCCCACGCAAAGTGGAAATCCCAGAAACCTCTTGTGTTTGTTGTTGTGTATCGTCCACCTGGCCCTTATTCTGAGTTTCTGTCTGAATTCTCAGAGTTTTTATCCCAGTTAGTGCTGAGTACAGATAAAGTCATTGTAGTGGGTGACTTTAATATTCATGTAGATGTTGAAAATGACTGCCTGAATATGAACTTTAATTCTATATTAGACTCTATTGGATTTTCTCAGAGTGTTCACGGACCGACTCACTGCCTTAATCACACCCTTGATCTTGTTCTGACTTATGGCATTGAGAGTGAACAGTTAACAGTGTTCCCTCATAACCCTGTCTTATCTGACCATTTTCTGATAACCTTTGAGTTTACATTACTTGACTATACAGTTTCTGAGAAGAAATTTACGTATAGAAGGTGTCTATCAGAGGATGCTGTAACCAGATTTAAAGAATTAATTCCATCATCCTTTTCTTCACTGCCATGTGCAGATATGACAGAGGACGACTACATAAACTTTACTCCAGCAGCACTTGACTCTCTTGTTGACAGCACTATAGTTTCAATGCGTACAGCACTGGACAATGTTGCCCCTCTGAAAAGGAAGGTAATCAGTCAGAAGAGGTTGGCTCCTTGGTATAATTCACAGCTGCGTGCTTTAAAGCAGACCGCAAGAAAGCTGGAGAGACAGTGGCGTTCCTCTAATTTAGAAGAGTCTCAGTTAGTCTGGAAAGATAGTTTAACAATGTATAAGAAAGCCCTTCGTAAAGCTAGAACTGCTTATTATTCATCATTGATAGAAGAGAATAAGAATAATCCCAGGTTTCTTTTCAGCACTGTAGCCAGTCTGACTAAGAGTCCGAGCTCTGCTGAGCCAGTTATTCCTTTAACTCTCAGCAGTGATGATTTCATGAGCTTCTTTATTAATAAAATTGTTTCTATCAGAGAGAAGATTGATGGAGTCCTTCCCACTATTATCAGTGATGTATCATCAAGTACAGCAGCTTTAGAAGTATCTTTAGAACCTGATTTGTATTTAGACGGCTTCTGCCCAGTTGATCTCTCTGAACTAACAACAGCAATAGTCTCTTCTAAACCATCAACTTGTGTTTTAGACCCAATCCCAACCAGACTGTTCAAGGAGGTTTTCCCCTTAATTGACACTTCCATATTGGATTTGATCAATCTGTCTTTGTTGACAGGATATGTACCTCAGACTTTTAAGGTTGCTGTAATTAAACCTTTACTTAAAAAACCTACTCTTGATTCAGAAGTGTTGGCTCATTATAGACCTATATCCAATCTCCCTTTTATGTCTAAAGTTCTTGAAAAAATAGTTGCAGCTCAGCTTTGTGATCATTTACACAGAAATAATTTGTTTGAAGAGTTTCAGTCAGGATTCAGAGTGCATCATAGCACAGAAACAGCACTGCTGAAAGTTACCAATGATCTCCTCTTAGCCTCTGATAGCGGACTTGTGTCTGTGCTTGTCCTGTTGGATCTCAGTGCTGCATTTGATACGGTCGATCACAGTATCTTATTACACAGACTTGAACATGTTATTGGGATTAAAGGAACTGCATTAGGCTGGTTTAAATCATATTTATCTGATAGATTTCAGTTTGTTCTTGTAAACGAAGAATCTTCCTCACACACCAGAGTAAGTCATGGAGTTCCCCAGGGTTCTGTGCTTGGACCGATTCTTTTTACTTATACATGCTTCCATTAGGTAACATTATTAGACAGCATGGCATAAATTTCCATTGCTATGCTGATGATACTCAGCTGTACTTATCTATAAAACCAGATGAAACCAATAGGTTGGTCAGACTACAAGCATGTCTTAAAGACATAAAGACCTGGATGACTCAGAACTGTCTGCTGCTAAATTCAGACAAAACTGAAGTCGTTATCTTTGGACCTGAGCGTTTCAGGGAGAAATTGTCTAGCTATATAGTTACTCTAGATGGTATTTCCTTGGCTTCTAGTTCTACAGTGAGGAACCTTGGAGTTATTTTTGACCAGAACTTATCATTTGACTCGCCTATAAAACAGGTTTCTAGGACTGCCTTCTTTCACCTTCGTAATATTGTTAAAATCAGGAACATCTTGTCTCAGAGTGATGCAGAAAAACTAATTCATGCATTTGTTACTTCAAGATTGGACTACTGTAATTCTTTATTATTGGGCTGTCCTACATATTCTCTGAAAAGCCTTCAGTTGATCCAAAATGCTGCAGCCAGAGTTTTGACGAGAACTAACAGCAGAGATCATATTTCTCCAGTTTTAGCTTCTCTTCATTGGCTCCCTGTTAAATTCAGAATAGAATTTAAGATTCTTCTCCTCACATATAAAGCTCTTAATGACCGAGCTCCATCATATCTTAAAGATCTCATTGTAAGATATTTTCCTAACAGAGCACTTCGTTCCCAAACTGCAGGTTTACTTGAGGTTCCCAGAGTTTCTAAAAGTAGAATGGGAGGCAGAGCCTTCAGTTATCAGGCCCCTCAATTGTGGAATAAGCTGCCAGTAAATGTCCGGGAAGCAGACACCCTTTCCACTTTTAAGACCAGGCTTAAAACTTTCCTTTTTGATAAAGCTTATAGTTAGGGATGGCTCAGGTGATCCTGAAACATCCCATAGTTAAGCTGCTATAGGCCTAGACTGCTGGGGGGCCTCATCTGACACACCTTTCCTCACTTTACTCTCTTTATGTATATGTGATATTATTGTGGTCATTAACTCGTGTTTCCCTGTTCCAACAGATATCCTTTGAATGGTGTTACAGTGCCGCCGTCGCGGTGGCCCCCTGCCCCCCTCCCCCCCCCTTTTTCTGTCTTCTCAAACCCCAGCTGGTCGAGGCGGATGGCCACCCTTCCTGAGTCTGGTTCTGCCAGAGGTTTCTTCCTGTTAAAAGGGAGTCGTTTCTCTCCACAGTCGCCTCAGGCACGCCGCTCAGGCCGGGAGATTGGACCGAAAAACAAAAAGTTTTCAGTGCAATCTGTTGGTTTTCTTAGCTAGGAAATTGTTTTTGAATTGGCTCTATATGAACGAATTGGATTATTTTATGAATTATGATTATTATTAATTAATTGAATTCCAATTGGCTTGAATTGGACTTACTATCTAAGTGCCTTGAGATGACATTTGTTGTATTTGGCGCTATATAAATAAAATTGAATTGAATTGAATTGAATTGAATTAAACAACAGCCAAGACACTTGTTGCATGAGAATCTTCTGACCACAGCTCAACTAGCTGTGTTGTGACAACCTTCTACAGTGCTTTGGGCAGGACAACATCATTAGCAGAAGGCACATTGTTGATTATAAGGTCTTGGTTTGCACTTAACACCATAGTAAACGGGAAAGGGCTTTTGACCGAAGCAACCTGGCCTCATGTTAGGCTATTTGAAGGGGGCTTTTGACATTTAGGCCGAAGATGGGTGAGAGTATGAAAACAATCATCACTTGGTGGCAGGCAGGTGACTAAAAACAGAGCTCTCCCCGTCGGGGAATCGAACCCCAATCTTCCGCGTAAAAGGTGGAAATACTGTCCATTATACTAACGAGGAAATTCTGTGTGGTGGATACAGTCGTCAGATGAAAAGACAACTATCGCCAAGGAGTGAAATAAGATTTTCGTGTCCCGTTTCAAGGTGCAGAAAAATTATTATCACAGTCCCATCACTCAGAAGGAGAGTCTTCCATGAAGCTGCATGCCTCGTCAATGTTCCCCTTCAACAAGAACACAACGCAGACCCACATATTCGCTGGAATGATGCCAGGGCTCGCCAACAGTATCGTCAAATATCCCTTTTAGCAGTCAGGATGGCCGAGCGGTCTAAGGGGCTTCGTTAAGGTCGCAGTCTCCCCTGGAGGCGTGGGTTCAAATCCCACTTCTGACATGGTCTCAGCTCTAAATCATCCTGAAGTGATCTCTTTGGTTGAGGTCAGAACTCTGTGCAGACCAGTCAAGTTCTTCCACACCAAACTCGCTCATCTATGTCTTTATGGACCTCGGTTTGTGCAGTGGAGAGGAGTCATGTTGGAATAGGAAGAGGCCATCCCCAAACTGTTTTCACAAAGTTCGGAGCATGAAATTTTCCAAAATCTCTTGGTATAATTCAATTCAATTCAATTCATTTTTATTTATTTATTTTTATTTTTTTTTTTTTTTTGAACAAAAGTGTTTATTAATGCTCCAAGCTTTACATACATAAACACACTTACAGAAATTTCCGTATTGAAAAGCTATTAAATTCCTTTGTTCCATATCTGAGAAAAGAAAATACATAAAACAAACAAATAATAAGAACAGAGAACCTATTGGCAAGGTGGTTCCACAATTCAATGTCAGTGTCAGAGGTCCAAAGATTAAATAAATGATTATATAGATAATCACAATACTGATAGTCAATATGTAATATTATACTCAAGGTTGAGTAGAATTACCATGGTGATAGTTACTTAAGAAATGACGCCATAACAAAAACAAAAGCAAAGACAAAATCACACCCTTTTACTCTTGAGGAACTAGGCCCGTAAATGCCTATATAATGCTCAACCTAGGTGCCCTGTAATGATAGTCCAAAATAAGTAATTAGTGAGTTCCACCTTCTACTAAATAAGGACATGACTAGGTTGAGCTGTGCCGTTATTTTTTCCATTGTGTACACTTTGATAAGTCGCTCCTTCCATTGATCAACAGTCGGGGGCGATGGTTTACACCAGGACATAGTTATCATCTTTTTCGCCACCATTATGAGAATCCTAAGAAGGTACATTTCTTCTTTACACAGAAAATCATAGGGAAGCACTCCAAGGACAAAAATCAGCGGGTCACTCTTTATATTAATTTGAAAGATATTACAAAGCTCCGCCCGTATCCCCTCCCAGTACATTTTCAGTTTAGGACAATCCCAGAAAATGTGTGTGTGATCTCCAATTTGTCCGCATTGTCTCCAGCAAAGATTTGTCTTTGTTTTGTCAAATTTGGAGACAATAAACGGAGTTCTGAAAAAGCGGAGATTCGCTTTCCATATGAATTCTTTCCATGTGGGGCTGCTAGTCAGTTTGTGTCCATTCTCACACACTTGTTCCCAAATTTGGTCTTCAATCACAACATTCATTTCTAACTCCCACTTTTCTTTTATTCCAAGAGAGCTCCCCGTTATAAATGTCTGGAACAGTTTATAAATACGTGAAACCACTTTTTTACCATCCCCTTTCTTCATGATCTCGATGAAGAAACGCTCTAAATCAGAAGGTTGTAGTGTAAGAGATTGCCATTCTTTATGCGAAGTCAGATAGCTTCTCAACTGCAAGAACCTGTAGAAATCAGTGGATATCAACCCAAATTTTTCCTGTAAATGGCTAAATGACTTCAGGGTTTCACCACCAAATAAATCATCAATAAAAATAAGGCCCCTATTTTCCCATTCTTTAAATCTTGTGTCAAAATATCTAGGTTTGAAATCTACTATTTCGGAAATTTTCATTGCCCTAGATATAGACTGTGGTGCTTTTATCATTTTTTTAACAGAGTTCAAAACCTTACGTGTACACTTCATCCAGATGTTTGAAACTTTATTCTTTGTCCATATCTCATTCGAGCAAAACGGTAATACTTGTAGTGAGACTCCAGGACATGAATTTCGCTCTAAAGATAGCCATGTTGTTTCCTCATTCTGTCTTAACCATTCTACTGCCCCGTGCAATTGTGCCGCCCAGTAATACAATTTCAAATTTGGTACATTTAGACCACCGCACGCTTTACTGCTAGTCAGGTGCGTAAACTTGATCCTGGGTTTCTTTCTTTGCCAAATAAAAGAAGAAATCATTTTTTGTAACTTTTTAAATTTAGTTGTTGAAATCCAAATAGGAAGAGACAGAAACAAATATAACAGTCTGGGTAGAATGTTTGTTCTGACTGTCTCAATCCTACCAAAAAAGGACAGTGGCAATAATTCCCATCTTTCCAGGTCTTTTCGTATCTGTTCAACTAATTTCCCATAATTCAAATTGTACAGTGGAGAAGCATCTGAGGAAATAGTTATTCCCAAGTATCGAAATCCCTGAGGTGACCAGTTAAATTTCGCCTTATCAGATAATTCTGATGGCCAGCATCCATTCAACATCATGGCTTCAGATTTTGATTCATTGACTTTATAGCCTGAGACCGCACCATAGTTTTTCAAAAGTCTTAACAGTTCAGGTATAGAAGTGCTGGGATCCCTAATGTACAAAATGACATCATCCGCATATAATGATAATTTGTGCACTCTTGTTTTGTCCGATATACCAAGAATTGATGGGTTACATCTGATTAGTTCTGCTAAAGGTTCGATATTTATGGCAAACAAAATTGGAGATAAGCAGCAACCCTGACGTGTTCCTCTTTTTAATGGGAAACTGTCCGAGATATGACCATTAACACGAACTCTAGAAGTGGGATTTTTATATAGGACTTCGAACCACTCAATAAATGTTTCGTCAAATCCCATTTTACTTAAGACATGCTCTAGAAATAGCCAGTCCACCCGATCAAATGCCTTCTCGGCATCAAGACCGAGAAGCATTGATGTGTGAGGTTGTGATTGGGCAGTTGATATTATATTAAGTGTGCGCCTAATATTGTTTATCCCCAGTCTTCCAGGTATAAAGCCCGTCTGATCTGGTTTAATCAATTTGTTAACAATCTTTTGGAGTCTTCCTGCCATTATAGCAGTCAATATCTTAACATCATTACATAACAAACTTATTGGCCTATATGAGGCACAATGTGTGGGATCTTTTCCTTCTTTATGTATGACCGAGATGACTGCTTCTCCCCATGTTCTAGGTGGGTCTTTGGAATTGAGCGCGTAGTTATATACTCTATGTAGAAGGGGAACTAACTCAGCTTGAAAGCATTTATAAAACTCCCCAGGAAACCCGTCCGGGCCCGGTGACTTGTTGTTTTTGAGTTTTTTAATAGTGTTTTTTATTTCCTCTTCAGTGATAGTTTCAACTATAGCCTTAGCCTCAGTCTGATCTAATTTGGTGAGGTTAATTTGTTGGAGAAGTTGTTCAATTTTTTCTTTTTTCTTGGGGGAAGTTGTTGAATCATAAAGTTGTTCATAGTACTTAGAAAAAGCGTTGGCTATGGCTTTGGGATGAGACACTAATTTTTTTGAATTTGGGCATGTAACCTTTTGTATTATTCGACTTGCTTGTGCTTTTCTTAATTGGAAGGTGAGCAGCCTACTTGCCTTGTTCCCTTGTTCATAATACTTTTGATTAGTGAAGCGCAAGGCCCCCTCTGCTTTGTATGTTAATAAATCATTTAATCGTTGTCTAGATTTACCTAGTTCTATGAAAGTAGTTTCCTTATTTGTTTTTTTGTGTTCTGTCTCTAATTTCTTAATGTGTTCTTCTAATAACCTCTGATCTTTTTCACGTTCCTTTTTTAAATTAGAGGATAATGCTATAATTTTGCCCCTCAACACTGCTTTCGCTGTGTCCCACAGGATGGAAGGGGAGACTTTCATTTTTATTTATATAGCGCCAAATACAACAAATGTCATCTCAAGGCACTTAGATAGTAAGTCCAATTCAAGCCAATTGGAATTCAATTAATTAATAATAATCATAATTCATAAAATAATCCAATTCGTTCATATAGAGCCAATTCAAAAACAATTTCCTGAGGCGACTGTGGAGAGAAACGACTCCCTTTTAACACGAAGAAACCTCTGGCAGAACCAGACTCAGGAAGGGTGGCCATCTGCCTCGACCAGCTGGGGTTTGAGAAGACAGAAAGGGGGGGAGGGCCACAGCGGCGGCGGCACTGTAACACCATTCAAAGGATATCTGTTGGAACAGGGAAACACGAGTTAATGACCACAATAATATCACATATACATAAAGAGAGTAAAGTGAGGAAAGGTGTGACAGATGAGGCCCCCCAGCAGTCTAGGCCTATAGCAGCTTAACTATGGGATGTTTCAGGATTACCTGAGCCATCCCTATTCAAGGTAAACACAAGAAACTTGTGCTAACGAAAAAATAAATAAAAAAATAAAGGACCAGACTCAGTGAGTAATTCCCTATACTCCCTATATAGATCTGCTCCTCACATACTGAAAGGTTCCTTTCACTGGAACTAAGGGGCTTATTCCAGCTACTAAAAAATGTCCCCACACCATAATTCCCCCTCCACCAAAATGTACACATGGCACAGTGCAGTCAGACAAGTACCGTTTTCTTGGCAACCACCAAACCCAGACTCGTCCATCAGATTGCCAGATGGAGAAGCGTGATTCGTCACTCCAGAGAACGCGTCTGCACTGCTTTACACCACTGCATCCGACGCTTTGCATTGCACTTGTTAATGTATGGCTTGGATGCAGCTGCTCGGCCATGGAAACCCATTCCATGAAGCTCTCTAAGCACTGTTCTTGAGCTAATCTGAAGGCCACATGAAGTTTGGAGGTCTGTTGCGATTAACTTTGCACAATATGCGCCTCAGCATCCACTGACCCTACTCTGTCATTTTACGAGGCCTACCACCTGGTGACCGAGTTTCTGTCGTTCCCAATCGCTTCCACTTTGTTATAATTCCACTGACAGCTGACTGTGGAATATTTAGTAGGGAGAAAATTTCACTACTGGACTTGTTGCACAGGTGGCATCCTATCACAGTACCACGCTGGAATTCACTGAGCTCCTGAGAGCGACCCATTCTTTCACAAATGTTTGTAGAAGCAGTCTGCATGCCTAGGAGCTAGAATTTATACACGTCGCCATGGAAGGGATTGGAACACCTGGATTTAATTATTTGGATGGGTGAGTGAATCATTTTTGGCAATATAGTGTATTTGTATGATTTTACCAGAATTGAATTTGAGCCTATTTCAATAACTTGACAGAACTTTTTAATTTTCTTTTTTATGGACATAGGTTTTGTCTAAGGTTTTGTTTGTAGCATTTTAAACTCACATTTTGGTTGGCTGTCTCATTCTCATGAAAGGGAAACAAAATTCTTTTTTATGCAGCTGTTTACGCTGTTCACTGAAATGCTCACTTTTTCTTTGCTTGTTTGTTTCGACCTGATTCACATAAACAAGAAGCAAATGGTGGCAATTTGTAGACGCTACAAATTGTGTTCCACGAAGAAGGAAAAAAAAATATTTCAGGCCATCACTTTGCTTAATACATTCAAAATTTCATTTTTTAAATTCAATTCAAATTCAATTCAAATTCAAAAATACTTTATTTATCCCAGAGGGAAATTAAATGTTGATGTAACTCAATTAAATCAAGGAGTTATTATAGATGCTGATGGCTGTGGGCAGGAAAGATTTCCTGTAGCGGTCCGTTTTGCATCCAAACTGAAGAAGCCTTTGACTGAAGAGACTCTGTTTTCCGATAACAGTCTCATGGAGAGGATGTTCAGGGTTGTCCATAATTCTCTTGATTTTATGCAAAATCCTTCTTTGCATTATTGTCTCCAGAGGTTCCACAGTCGTCCCCAGAACAGAACCAGCCTTCCTTATCAGGTTGTTGAGTCTTTTTAGGTCCCTGGTTCTGATGCTGCTGCCCCAACAGATGACGCAAGAGGAAATGACACTCTCGACAACAGACTTGTAGAATATCTGCAACATCTTGTTGCAA
This sequence comes from Odontesthes bonariensis, assembly GCF_027942865.1. Taxonomy (NCBI): domain Eukaryota; kingdom Metazoa; phylum Chordata; class Actinopteri; order Atheriniformes; family Atherinopsidae; genus Odontesthes; species Odontesthes bonariensis. Next base: position 5,345,744 of record NC_134518.1, on the reverse strand, counting down.
ACCTTGAAGGTCCTTAGCTTCCTCAAGAAGTACAGTCTGCTCTGTCCTTTCTTGTAGATGGCTTCACTGTTGTGTCTCCAGTCCAGTCTGTTGTCCACATGAACACCAAGGTATTTATATTCCTCAACCACCTCCACTTCTTCTCCCATGATGGAAACTGGGTTTGATCTGACCCTGTTTCTCCTGAAATCTACAATCATCTCCTTTGTTTTGTTAACATTCAAGATGAGATGATTGTTCCCACACCATGCCACAAAGCGGTCCACCAGCTCTCTGTACTCAGCTTCTTGTCCATCTCTGATACACCCGACAACTGCAGAGTCATCTGAATATTTCTGTAGATGACAGGAGTCTGACTTGTACTGGAAGTCTGAAGTGTACAGAGTGAAAAGGAATGGTGAGAGTACAGTCCCCTGTGGTGCTCCTGTGCTGCTGATCACCTGGTTAGACACACAATTCTTCAGTCTGACAAACTGTGGTCTGTTTGTCAGGTAGTCATTAATCCAGGTGATTGTTGAGGCCTCCACCTGAGTCTTCTGGAGTTTCAGACGAAGCAGATCAGGCTGGATTGTGTTAAATGCACTGGAGAAATCAAAGAACATGATCCTCACAGTGCTGCCTGCTTTGTCCAGATGACAGTGGGTTTGTTGAAGCAGGTGTATGATAGCGTCTTCAACTCCAACTCCATGGCGATAAGCAAACTGCAGGGGGTCCTGATATGTGCTGGTTTGCTTACACAGGTGGGTCAACAGGAGTCTCTCCAGGACCTTCATGATGTGGGATGTCAGGGCAACAGGTCTGTAGTCATTGATGTCTGAAGGATGAGTTTTCTTTGGTACCGGAACCAGACAGGATGTCTTCCACAACAGTGGTACCTTCTCTTGGGTCAAGCTAAGGTTGAAAAGGTGTTGCAGAATCCCACAGAGCTGCTCTGCACAGGCCTTCAGGACTCGGGGGCTGACACCATCTGGACCTGCAGCCTTGTTCCGGTTCAGTCTCTCCAACTGCCTCTTCACCTGACTTCTAGAAACAGAAAAGAAGCAGAAAAGAAACAGAAAAGAAGCTATTTAAAAAAAAAAAACACTGAAATCTGAGAATTTTTTTTTTAAATTGAAGGAACTGAATTTTTCACCACCATATGCTGCAGCACCAGTGAGCTGGCACGTCTATGTAAGCTACAGAATCAGATAACTGACCATTGGCCCACCAGCCATGCTTATTGGCTCACCGCTTCACTGCACAATGGATCCTTTCTTATATCATTATCGTCTTACATCATTATCACTGTGTACCCACGAAAGATAATTCTATGTACATCTATTCAGTTGAGGTAACATGCTTCATAGGAAGTCAACAATCATCACTCACTTTTCTCAAACTCTCTCCTCTTTCTTTTCATCCCTCTCTTCACCCTAAGTAGACACAGCCATTTGTTATTTGTCCCTTAACCCACTGTGTTTTCTCTTACACTGATTTAGAAATAGGGAGCTGATTTGCATATCAAAAGACAGTGAGGCAGAAAGAAGGGAGAAGCAGAGAGAGAGAGATAGTCGTAAGAGACACATATATGCTGAAAGATGAAGGGAGAAGAAGATGACAAAACAGACTTTCTAAACTCAACTCAGGTGTTTTCACTGTTACTTAGCTTGTGTGTTGATGTAGTAAATAACTGTTGTGCCCAGCTATAACTCTTAATGAACTCCTACAGACTGTAAGAATGTAACAATTCAACCCTAATTAATGAGAGGTTATCTATGTATACACTGTGTATCTATTCTAACATGTCCTACACTATATGATATGTAACAGTGCATGTAGTTGTGATGATTGCTAAAACCTTGGGATCAGTAATGCATGAATATACTGTTTGACAGTTTATTCCAGACACCTGAAACGTGTCACCTGTGTTCCACAAATAACTTTATCTAATCCCGAAAGTCCCATTTAACCATCACAGAACTTTTGTTATTGTTTGAAATTGAAAATGTATTTATGTCATATTATATATAGTCATGTTATATCTAAAAGCATACATTACTTTACACAATTTTTTTTCTTTGCTCAAGCTGCTGCCCCCGCGACCCGATCCCCGGACCAGCGGAAGATAATGGATGGATGGATGGATGGATGGATGGATGGATGGATACTTTACACACCGCATGCGGTCTGTTTTGCCGTCAACTCGCTAAAATAGATTTTATATGATGTTATTATTTCCTGGTTTCCACATCTCTTGTCCACAGCAGAACCAAATTTGAAGTGATAAAATTCCAAAACTGCTATAAAAGCCTCAGGTGTTGAATTTGACCATTATATTCTATTCGCTACAATCCGTGATGATGAATACCCTCTTGATATATGAATCAATTTACTGAGCATTTTATGGAGGTGCATTTTCTTGTTGAACTGTCTTTAGGCTGTTCTGTTGCAAACAGATGTTACTGCTTCCGTAGCAGACAACAGAGGCAGAATCAGTAATATTAACAATGAGGTGATTTAGAGCAATCAAATGTTAATCTCGGAATGTTTTATGGGAATTGTATTTTTGAAGGCACATAGAAAAACCTTTTAGCTTCTTGACAAAAGCCCTGGGCTGTTTACTTGCTGAGTGTTAGTGGTCGAAAGCAAATTAGGAGCCTGAAGGATGCTGTTTCAAGTTCAGGAGAGCTAATTCAGCTATGTTCCATTCCCATGGCTCCAGAGTTCCTGACTTGCTTGGCCTAGAAATCTTCCAGCTGGAAACTTGAGAGCGAGGGTAAATGAGCGTAGATTTCCGGAGCTCTAGGGATCTCTTGGCTCAGAGCTGCTCGTTCAACTAAGAGCTAACTCTGTAGCCATAAGTCCCCACAGCTCTAGAGATGATAGCTAATTCATCAGAGCTAATTCAGGCATTTCCAAAGCTCATAACCAAGTAACCTGCTGGCTAGCTCTTGGCAGAGTTTGTGGCTCCCAAGTTCTCAGCCAAACTTAAGGCGGCTTACTTCTCAACCACCTTTCAGCTCTATCTCTCTAATTTGGCTGGCCAAGAGTCTTGGTTCCTTCCTTAGTCTTGCTTCTACTGCCTTCTCTGCCAACATCTCCCAATACCTTGATAGCTTTTTGTTTCATTGGTCATCACAAGTCATGCAAATTAACCATACAGTCCCACCCTGCATTTAGACAGGACTGGTTTCTGAAAACACAACATAGAACATATGAGATGTCTGACTTCACCTTTCTGAGGATGTAGGTGGTGCTCTGGAGATTCAAAGGAGACATACTCAGCCAAAGCACTGCTGGCTGATTTTGGCACACGATATGCCTTTTAACACATAAAAATAGCTTACAGACATGTTTTTAACATGATAAGTTAAAAACGTGTGTAACTTCAAATTTTAGTGTAACTTCATTTACTGTTGATGTGGCTAACTGAAATTTACCGTTAGACACTTGACATACTGTTTTTGTGCATAAGTTAAATTGGTCGCTGGAAATGTTTTAGATCAAAGACAAATATTTGGAATTGCAATTGTAGGACAAGGTAATGCTTATGTGGCACAAGATATGACTTTTTTTTTTTTTGTCCTTCAGAGTCAAGCATTGACCACAAATATCAAACCCAAGACTGTATATTTGTTGTCTACAGTCATGTAAAATTCAATGTTTGGTATACATATGGGCTTCATCGTCAGGCTTTCTTAAAAAATGATGGTCTTTACCATACTGTAACCCACTATCAGAGTACAGTGTGAACAATGTGAACAAACCTAGTGTGTCTTCATCGTGGAAACTAGGGCTTGTTGTACTGAGTGGCAGACTGAGCCTGTCGGGACACAAAGCCAAATTAACCTCTGTCTATATCTTGGTGTGTCTCAGTGGATGTGGGAGATGAGATCTCGACTGAGCCTCGACAGGCCTGTGTGGTGAGCACAGCATCCTGCAATGACACCACAGACAGCTAGATGAATCTAGAAAGGGGAAGTTCTCTTTGCTGCTCTAATGGTTGTATTATTTAAGTTAAGTGTATTCCAGCAGCTCATCTCCAGGACACCAAACACTCCCTCTGTGACACCATAAATGTCTCGAGCCTGTATTTGCATATTTCCACATGCACTGTACCCTTCAACTATTTGTAATAAATAGGGGTAGTACCTTGTGCCACGATGCATATTGCTAAATGAATAAATTAGCTATCAAACACTAGATTTATGTGAAACTAGCTGGCATTCTAGGCATTCATTTTCCTTTCGTCACTGGTTCGGACAGTGATACGCTGCACCATCTGCTCAGAACAAGGTGTCAGTATCAGTGTTAAAGCTGTTCTAAAATGTTGATCGCATGCAATGATTCTGACTACTTTATTACGGAGAATTAGTGTAGACACTATATTTATCTTACCCTCAACTGACATTTGGTATTTGTTTATTTTTATTTATTTGTTTATTTGTTTATTAGGAGCCCCATTAGCTGCAGCAAGCTGCCGCTATTCTTCCTGGGGACCTCATCAAAATACATTACAAATAAAGTTCTTTACAAAAAATTATTTCATGGCATTGAGTACATTATATAATGCATTAATCAAAATTCACAATTCCATTACAAATTACATGAAATCCAGAACATAAATACACAGTTTCCTTCCATCTAATCCAGCCATGATAGTTCCATACATACTAAATCAGTCCACAAGGCCCTTACCATTACACAGGTACTTTTTTAAGGTCTTTTTAAACAAAGATTTACCATCAATTTGCGAAATGGGTTTTGGAAGCTGATTCCATTCCTGCACCTGTACTGAGTTAGTGTAATACCTGGTGAAGTATGCTGGGGATTTGATCATCTTAAGCCCTATTCGGACGGGACTAGTTCAATGGGGGGACGTATGGTAATGTTGGTTAACCAGACGACGCCAGGGAGAAGAAATGACCAATTCGGACGGGACAAGAAATCCCTGTAATTTTCATCTAACATGGGAGGAGTTTTCTTGAATATAAAGCATTCTGCTCCAAAATTATTGTATACAAACGCAGAAGACTTTTTTGTTTGTTTACCTGAATGATAAGTATTACTAAAACATATTGTACAGTATAACAGAACAGAAGATTTATTCATTTTTTACCTTAATGTAAAGTACTGTTCACCAAAAGTTTTGCTCAGGATACTTATTTTACCTGAATGTAAAGTATAGTTTAAAAAAAGGATTGCACAACGAAACTTAAGTGTCATTTTCTATTTTACACCTAATTGTTTCTCTCTTTAAAAGGATGTGACGATATATTCCGTACTTATTACCGAAGGTCGCATTCGCACAGGATTAGTATTACCTATGGTAGATACTCCGGACCGTTTCACAGGAGGTAGAATTCTCGGCAAAGTTTACTGACATACTCCGCTATCTTTACTGACATGGCGCGTTCGGACGAGACTAGATTTCCCGGTTATTATTACTTTACCCCAGGTCCCCCCATTAAACTTGTCCCGTCCGAATAGGGCTTTAATGTTTTGGTTTACTTAGTTCGTTCAATGAAGAGCAATAAACCAGCAAATTTAATGTTGCAAAAGTATTTATTATATTTTCCAAGCAATTCTGTTCTTGAGTAAATCATTTTGAGAAAAGTGACAGAAAGAAAGAAAGAAGAACACAATTGCAGAAAATGTCAATTATGACAGTGGACACAAAGTTTCTGAGTCCTGCTGAAGTAGTGGAAATATTGACCAATTTTGTCATATGAGGACAGGAGGGAACTTTCAAACAGAAGACACGAGTTTGATTCCTTCATGTGACACGGCCATTTATATTTTTTCCCCCACATATTTAGTTAGGAGCAAGAAAATTATACCTGAAAACTTAAATAGTGTTCCATTTTAGAAGTCCTTTGAATGAATTCTTATATCCAGTCTTTTCACAGAAGGGGTGAAGTTGTCACCACTGCCTGCGAGGGGCTGCACTCATCATCCCGGATACCAGGCAAGATAATCAAAAAGGATTGTTGCTTTTCATGGTGCAGGTCAGTAACTTTACTACATAACACTTTGTGTCATGCTCATTTCACATCTTTCTGCGAAAACAGCCAAATAACCACCTAACACAATAATAGGCATGGCAGGTTGACAAGGAATGTTTAATATCTTTTAAAACACAGGAATTATTTACAGAATTGACATAAATGAGACCTTAGTCTTAACAGTTATTACTGCAGACTTGCATTTGCATCCTTATCTTGTTATCTTGATTCTTTTTTTATTTAAAAAAAAAAAGAAAAAACGTCTAGGATGTCATATAAACCTCTCGCTGCGTTTTGCAAGTATGAATTAGTCAGTGGTGAAGAAGAGCTAAGTGCAGTTATTCAAGTATGCCTAAAGGAAAGGTCTGGTTCATTTCAAGCTGTCATAGACATGATGTCAGTGATGTAAATGTCCTTTTAGGTACTTATTCCAAATTTTTTCACTGGCTGTTGAATGATTCGATATGCACTGCATGCTTTTAATTGTCACAGAGTCTGTGTTTAAGATGTGGAAATGTGGGAAATCTTACAGTTTAACATTTTTATTTGTGAATCATTCTTCAGATCTCAAACATTTCCTTAAAATTGGTAACTAAAACCCTTAAAAATAAAAAAAATAAAAAGTTCAGCTAAATGTATTAAAATGATAGGGAATGCGTTAAGATTTCAACATTACAGGAAAAGTATAAAAACACTACAAAGCACAAACACAACATTAGCCATTTTTTGTCACGTCAGAGCACCTTGTGGGAGTATTGATCTGCCATTTAGATCTAAAGGCTTTTAAAAGATCTTGTTTCTTTTTCCACCTTCATGCAATTATCAGAGCTTTTGCATGAACTCATTGCACAGAAGGAACCCATTTGCAATGTATAGAAATGTTGAGTTTCCTTCCACAACCTACTTACACTTGACTTATATTCTATATTTATTTACAGATAACCCATCGGCACTTTTATTTACTTACATCCCTTTTAACACACAAAGTCTTTGTGTGCACATGTAGGTCAGCTCAGAATGGTGACCTGTTCGGCCTGGTATCAAACAGTGGCCACAGAGCACGTTCTGCATGATAATCAATCACATTCAAGCACTGAGGAGTCAGTGTGCGCGTTTCCCTGTGACTGGTGCTGACCTAAACACTGAACATTTTCAGCAGGTCTCCTCCATCCTCATGACTCAGAGCCCTGCTGCTCATCTTTCTGTCTGTGCAAACAGGGACTGATTTACATTTCCCGGGGCATCTGGCAAATGTTGCTCAGAAAGAAAACCAGCAGCGCTGAGTGGTTGTAAAGTGTCAGGAAAGATAGCACAATTACAGGCACTGTATCCAGAGGAAGATGAGACATGTCCCCTCTGTGAGGACCATTAGCACTCCTCTGCACTCCTCGCAGATTAAAGCCTCACAGCAGCTTTTATAAGGCTACTTGGGGGAATTTTTTGATGTTCATACCCCTCACTGTTGTGAACCACACTGTTGCACTGACATGTTTCTTCATTATCATGGTTGTTTTCACTGAGCTGTTTTCACGCACACACTGCTTGAAAAACTCCTCGGATCAGTGAGATTTCTCTCTTATTCAGTCATTTTTGTTTAAAGTTTGTCCATACGCTTCTCAGTAGTTCAGCAGAAACTAAACATATGAACCCACAGCTAAAAAAATTAGTCCACGATGAATATATGATTTATTTTAATTTGAGCAATGTTGGCTGAAAAACAAAAACCCAGAGAAGACTAATTAGACCCATTTATTTATTTTTATTTATTTTCTTTTTAATGATTTTATTGCCTTCTTGTGATTTTATTTAGCTGTGAAGTACTTTGAATTGCTTTGTGTATGAATTGTGCTCTATAAAATTGCCTTGCCTAATGCTTTAAGGATATTAGAATGAGACAATAAGTGCAAATGTAATGTGGAATTTATTTTTTGAAGGCTTACAGCTGGAGCGAGATCACATGTTGAAGAGGTCAAACAGATCAGTCAGGTAGCTGATGCAAGTTTTTTTTTTTAGGAGATATATAATTTATATAAGAGGCTTGTGTTAGTATAGAGGGAATGCAACTCATGTCATCAGACATGTGTCTGTAGTTGAGTTACAACTAGTTACGCCCAATGAATGGTGAAAAAAAAAAAAAAAACAGCTGGCACAATAACCAGGTCAAAACAACTGTTACAATCAACTATCAACAGGTTTAGAAAGAAGCTGAGGTTTTGTTTTTACAGACTCAAAAAAAGTGTTTGTTTTTTTTAAAAAAAGAGCCAAATGGATTTCAACCTGGAGAGACTCACACGGAGAGATAGGGAGACAATTGTAAAGTTTTATTAACAAGATTTCTTTGGCGCTCGGGCCCCGGCTGCGGACATGCAAGCTGAACCGCTGTGAGCTTAAAAGTCCGGCATAGGGAGATAGATGCTGGATATCATCCCCCCAAAAAGGTAGCCGGGGCCGAGCTGACGAGGGTCTGGCTGGAAGGTGAGACAGGACCCCCCCCCCCCCCAAAAAGGAACCCTCACGACAGGCTTCCGTTCTGAAGTATCCATTTTAGGAGCGAAATGGAAGAGGGGGAGAGAAGGGGAGTGTGAGCTCGCCTGGGCTGCAGGGGAATTGAGCCCGCTTGGGCTGCCAGAGGAGAGAAAGAGAAAGGAAGAAAGAGCCCGCTTGGGCTACCAGAGGCGAGAGTGGGCCCGCTGGGCTGCAGGGGAAGTGAGCCCGCTTGGGCTGCGGGGGGAGTGAGCCCGCCTGGGCTGCCAGAGGAGATCGTGCTGCCAGAGAGAGAGAGAGAGAGAGAGAGAGAGAGAGAGAGAGAGAGAGAGAGAGAGAGAGAAATGGACAGTTAGGGCTGACGGACTCCACCACCAGTAATTGTGCGAGCTTACCGATAAACTGAACAAGCGCTGAGCAGCGAGCACGGATTGAAGGTCTGGACGTGTGTAGGGGGAGTAGCCTGCCGAAAACCAGCGACCGAGCTGCTGGAGGGATGCCTTGAGAACACCCTGCTTTCTGCAGCCATAATCCTAACAACGCCAACAGCAGCCCCAGTGACAGCTATTTCATCTCGAGGCTGCACTCACAATCGCGGCTAGCTGTTCAAGGAGCTCCTCTAGTTCCTTTTTTGAATGCAGTGGTGTAGCTTGTGTACGCACAGCCACAGCTGAAGACTCTTTATGTGGTCTGTAACGGATCCACATACCAACGTGTACTGAGTCATGCACGGCCCTGATTTCCCTTGTGGGAGATGCAATGTGAAGACCGTTTAAGGTAATGAGAACATTAAGTGAAAAGTTCTGCCTTCCAGACAGCATGAGAAAAATACGCCTGCATTTTTCACTTAATATGCACACACGACTGTTTTCACATCAGAGTCGACATCATAGTCAGTTACATCGTTTGTCGATACTTCAGTCACTTCCTGGTCTGATTTAGTCAATATCATTGCAAGTTAATAGTCTATCATAGTTTAGATGTGGTTAAAGTGGCAGCTCAATCTATCATAGTTGAGCTGCCAGTTTTATTTATTTATTTTTATTTATTTTTTTAAACATGGCATCACAGACACCTTTTACATGCTGAGCATGTGTTAACAACTCCTTACCCGAACGGTTTGGTCAGTTGTTGCTGGCTTCGGGCAGCAACATCATTTCGTTAGGCTAAGAAAGAAATCATGGTTCATAAAGACATCTTGGATTGTGATCATTCAAAGAGGCACCACTGAAGACGCTGTGATGGTGGTAACAGAGCTGAACTTGATTTTAAGTGCTGGATCAAACATCAAACTGCTACGCCCGACGTAGGGCGCGAACCCACGACCCTGAGGTTACAAGTCTCGTGCTCTACCGACCGAGCTAGCCGGGCTGAGCGACCTGCCGGTCGACCACGGGAGAGCTGAGCAATCAGGAAGAACCAAGTTAACATACTGCCCCTGCGGGATCTTGGAGCTTAGACGAGGCGAGACGTGAGCGGGCACATACGGCTGGCCTAGGTGAGAGAAGCAAGCGTGAGACTGGGCATACATATTAACACAATGAGACAGAGAACCACATATTACCCTGCGATGGCCGGGGCGGGTGACAGCGAGGGAAACGCTCCCTGGAAGCTGAGAAGCCACCTGGCTGCGCGTGGGCCCCGGAGCCGGAGTGGAGGACGGCCCGGGCGCCGCTTGGCCGGAGGCGGGGATCGTTTCCTGGACCTTTTACCAGCGGTGGGTGGGGAAGGAGTCGATGAATCGCCGGTTTGGAGAAGCTCTATCGCCCCAGGACCGGAGAGCGGATGCCAAGGAGCCGGCAGCAGAGCGAGGGGCGAGCCGGGCGCTCCAACGGGAGGGAGCGGGGGAAGCAGACTTGGAAACGCCAGAATGGCGGTTCGGAGGCCTCTGAGAGGCGACAGAATCCGAATCAGACATAATAATCCTGCGGAGTTCGACCAACGGGCGAGAGCTATCGCATGCAGCTGCTGGTGAACAGGTAGAACCCAGGAAGGAGCGCCTTATATCTGGACCTGGACGGTTGATGAGCGATTGGAGCCAGCTGGTGAGTCTGCCATGTTGAATTTGCGGCTAGCCTTCATTTCTGTCAGAACCACTCTCGTCAAAATGAGACGAGAAACAGAGATGAATTTCAGAAGCTTATTCTGAATGCATACAATTTATGTTTGGCGGTATGGCTCTGTTCGGAGGAAGTTCCCGACTTTTCCATGAGCTCCATGGAAGCCAAGACAGGGAACAGCAGCATCCTCAGGTGGAGTGCCTTCCATTTGCTGTAAAGGCAACAAACCCCCTAGAACAGAGCAAGCAACAATGAACAACAGTATGACATTGTTTGCAATGAGAAGTCGGTGGAGCAGGGGAGGTGGTGGGTGCAAGCAGAGAGCAAAAAAAAGCAGTGACAGCAAACCTAGTTTAAATGAAGTGCCCCAAATGCCAGCATCCAATTGCGAGCATCAGCTCATTACCCAATTGAGCACAGCTGGTTGCGGAGCCATAAGGGTTGGGTCGGCGTCAGCCAATAGGCAAAGGGCGCGTTGACTACGTGGTCTGCCAGAACTAACGCGATGCTCCATTTCTGTCGTTCGTCAAGAAGACTGGAATTTCACCTCAGAATTGTGGATTTTTCCAGACAACACTTTGTGCCCCGTGTGTTGGATTTTCAGTAATAGGTAAAATAAATTCAAAAGTAGTGTATTTGCATTTAGCATTTAGTTTTAATTTAAATGTGCTGCCATATGAATGAAAGTGCCATAACATTATTTGTGCAAACACACTTTTAACATCAGCATCTTTCTGTAGTTTTTATGTAGAAGCCTCGCTCCACTGTCTGTTTCCTTGAATGACTTGCTGCTATCAGTTGTGTGTTTTGCCTTTAAGTGATATTTTAGACTGGAACTACTACGCTGAGAAGACAATTCAACTTGGCAGTGTTTACAGATGACTTTGGTTCTGTCGACTCCGCCGTCTGGAAGAACTTTAAAATGAAAATGGCCGAGTAAAAGTTCCGTACCCTTCTCCATGTTTGGTGGATCCGCCGATTACTTTCTTTTCCGGTTCCGCAGCAGACAGCAACAGACCTTTACAAAATAAAAGCCTGAAAAAAATGTTTACAAAAAAAATAAAAAATTTAATTAAAAAAAATGTAATTAAAAAAATAAAACCTGTGTTAATGCCCGATCAAATATTTATCGGCGTTAAATAATTATCGAGTTAATGCGATAATAACGAGTTAACTCGCCCAACCCTAATTATTATAAACCTTCATAAGCTATTTAGCATCTCCCATTAATAATCTGTGTAAACATGTAACAATACCAAGCTTTTAATGCAAGATGATATTCATTTGTCATACCATTCGCACAACTGGCAGCGGCAGCCAAGGTGAAAGTTTTGTCACTCAGTGGGCTTGTCTAGATAGAAGTAATGTTGGTGCATGCCTTCTATTCAGCAGTATGTGATAATGTTGCACACATATCAACATTTATTTGACAAGTTACTTTGCAGGTTCAGATTAATGATGCATAAAATTCCCCAATGGTGAAAAAGTGTTAAGAATACAGAAGAGTTTTATGATCCTAAGTAGAATTTTGGAGGTTCACAAACCAGATTGACACTGCAAAATTTTAAACCAGATTTTAATTCATGTCCCAGATACAAATTGGACATCACAGACAGATGGCCTAAATTTGAAGCCAATCTGAGCTCGTTCGACACTTACCAGAACTGATTTGGGAGGCTGTCGGACATGTCCCAGGCTCTGACCAAATATCAAGCATGTTGTTGAGTGAGGCGTCAGCGAGGAGCTACAGCCATTCAGAGCACAAGATACAGGGTCATAAGAGAGATACAGCAAACAAACATGACGTAGAGCACAGTAAAATTACAGTCTGTTTGGACTCTGGAAACTGAGTAAAATTTGGTTCAAGTTGATAAAAACACTCGTGACTTTAGTTTCCGGCGTGAATTATCATGACAGACTTGAGAGAGAGAAGCTGAGGAGAGAAATGGTCAGTTCTCTTCAAAAACCAGGTGAGAAAAAACAGATTGAACAACAAAGACATATGCAGTCTTAGATTTATTCTCATTGGGTCGTTTAACGTAGCGACGCCTACTGGTCGGGAGGTGAACTGCTTTGCGTATCCGACAGCCCGACGGAGAACTTCGAAAGGACGGACTACGGAGACGGATTGACGGATCGCGACGGAGAAGCATACTGAGGCCTTAAATCATCCCTTTTCCTATCGGGATCACATTGTCATGGTCATCCTGCCCTTTAACAGGGGTGTTTGTGGCCATTTTTATGGCCACATGATCATTATAACTTTGTCCCAATAGAAAGTGGGCACATATCTAACCTGCATGTGGCTCCAAGTGGAGGAAGTGGGATTGTGATGATATTAATTGTGAGAACTCTTTTTTTTAAGGAGTTTTTCTTCATCTATCTTATAAATTCTGCGACTGAAATCTTCCAACAGCCATATTTTTTCTTTGCGTTATTACTAGATGGAAACCATTATGGCAGCTAAGCTGCAGGTGACTGTAGTACAGCATGACCCACTCTGTTCTGCCTGTGACTGACTAATCCCGACTCTATCTCCTCATCCTGTCTCATATGTAACCAAACGATCCAACGAAGCAGCACGAGCCAGTCAGAGACGGAGAGGAACGGGACGTGCCTTTTATTTCACAGAAATACAATGTGATTTAGAGTCGATACCTGAACGTGACGCACATGCAAAGGAGATGTAAATGGATCTACTCTGTACCCGTGTATATGCCGCAATAAAGTACTACTTAGTCGCTCTGCAAAATAAGTCGTTTTAGTCCAAATCTTAAATGAGCTTTCACACTTTTACCTCAGTAAAATACAGTGACTGCTGTATATCTATCTGTGGTGGTACTGCTTCACTTTAAATGGAAGATTTCAGCTCTTTCTCCACCTGTAGTACTCTTACAATAGACCATTCACATCTAGGCTTACAGCCTGGGTAAATATCGAGTATCTTCACTTGTGCTACAATGCTGCCACTATAGTTAAGCTTTAAGCAGGGGCTGCTTTAGGCTCAGCCAGTTTGCACTGCTTACATTAGACTGTAATAAACTCCAGACCAGGTCCCGGAGTGAAATACTGCAGGCCTCACTACACTCACATCGACACATTTTGTTTTAGGGTAGATTTAGAGCAGTATGACACGATTTTGAGGAAGATTCCATCCCACTGTGCTCTGTATTTTTTCCATTACTATATTACACTTCATTATTGTGAAGCATTTTATATCTAGTACTTCCAGATTATAATCTGGTGTTTCTTCCTTTGAAGTGAATCAACTTGACACTGATTGTATTTTTATGAACTTTTGAATAATTTTCAGAACATTAGAGTATTAACGAAGACAAGCAGTAAAAATGAGAGAAATTCTTGTCTTTCATATCACTAACATGAGGGCAGAGAAAGAAACTGGCTCTTTGCTCCTATCAGTTTTGCATTAATGTGTTTGACACTGCTGTAGACAAACTGATGCATGAAGACAACAGGTGTTTGTGATACAAAGAGGCCTAAAGTATTGGTTACTGAGTAAGAAAATCCATGTTCCAAATTGAAAATGATCATTCACAGCGAGGAGGCCTCGACTGGGCCTGTAACTTGGCTGCAGTTGCTTTTCTGTCCAGATGAGGGCGGCACATCAAACACTATACATTCTCAGCAGTCTCAGTGGCTGTGTGGAACAAAAAAACAAACAAACCAGGGTGTGATGTAGAAATGCATTTAAAAGACATATTTCATTGCTTTAGTTTCATCCAAAAAATTAGATTGTAGCACATGAGGTTGAAGGTTTTTTTTGTCAGTGTTTGGACACAGGAAGCGATGACACGGCCACATGGCCAGACTACCAACGGCAGCGGAGACGGAAGCAGGGGCTTTGCCAACTGTCTGCCTCGGCCTCTTGTAGGCCTGCCTCCCTCAGGCCAGTCACAGCCAGTGTGGGACCACGGCCAATGCTGTCAAATATCAGCACACACTCACAATCCCACATCATTATCTGCTCTCACACCGAAAAGGAGTGCTTGATTTGCTCTTTTTTCATGCAGGTGGCTGCTTCTGGAGCTGTTTAGAGGAACATGGCCACACCCGAGTATCCATATATGACAGTTAACCCATCAACAAAGTGGGCTTTTTTCACAAACCCTGACAACAGCAATAAGATATGCTTTTAATGTTTTATCAAAGCACTTAAGGGTTTGAAGGACCATAATTAGCAACAGACTGTGTGAAGTAGAATAATGACATCATAAATACATTAAAGGCAAGGCAAGGCATCTTTATTTATATGGCGCATTTCATACCACAGGCAACTCAATGTGCTTTACATAAAGACAAGGCATTCAAAAGATAAAAATTAAAAACAAAATTATTAAACAATTCACTATTCAGACATTCCAAAATCCCCCTATGTCTGCACTTTGGTACATTGCACTGTATTTGTGATGCTCTCTCCGGTAGACAGTTACCACTTTTTAATCTTACTAAGTCACAAGAAAATGGACTTTTGCATTTAAGATGATCACTTAATACAAAAAAAAAATGCTCTTAAATACTTTTTCTTACCGTGTGGCAAACTGATTTTTTTTCTACACATACAGTACTCTGCAAAAGTGTTGAGCCACCATTTCTTAATATATTACCAGGAAAACAGGAAAGAAGAACCAGATGCATCTCGTTGCCGGATTTATTTTCCCTCTTTCTTAAGGACATCACTTTCAGATACTATTCATCTGCGGTAGATATTTCTTCGACCTGCCACTTCTTCTTTTATCCTCTACTTTGTTAAGTTTACTCACTGCAAACCATATTGATATATGTCCAGTTTTAGGCGAATCGCTCTATGAGAACCACCTTGTTGGTGCAAAAATAATCTTCTATGTAAGTAGGACTGTATCATCTTTGGTATTTTCATGTCTTCGTGACAGGCTGCTAATTAAAAAGTGCCTTAAGATAACATTTAAAATTGGTTCTTTGTCTTATGTCTAGACAGAACACTGGTTCCTCTCTTGAGTTAGGTGTTCTTTTTCATGATTCATAGGTCAGTGTTTAACCTGTTAAGCCCGAGCCAAATTTTTTTGAAAAAACGAAAAAGACATACCCAAAGTAAATGAAGAATTACTCAACAATAATAAGGTTCATATGCATGTTGTTGGTGCTGAGGGACATCTAGGGAGCTTTATGAAAATAAACCCCGTTGTCATATTTTATTATAGTAGGTGATTATGTATGTACTTTTTTTCACAGGTTAAGGACTGTTCAGGTACAAGGACTGGACTGTAAATGAGTGGAAAAAGTAGCCAATGTCAAAAGAAAAACTTTGAAAGACCTTTAGAAAGCCCGGATGAATTTCACTCAATACTACTTTAAAAGATAGTCTGGCTGCTTAGACGTAAAATATGAGGAAATGAGGGCTGATTAAAGACTTTCCCACAGTAATACAACATCTTATCTCATGTTGTGATTTTCCAGAAAATGAGTCTCAGCAGTTTGAGATGCAGAGTTACTTTTGTTTTTAGCTCAGACACTACAGTGTCATTTCAGAAGAAAGCTCTATTTAATTTCAGTAAGAAATAATAATGTTCCCCAATCAAGCACATGATAATTTAATTTCCCATTATAAAACTGGAACACCTGCAATGCACCAAATTCCTTTGAAAAAGTGCTGAATTTAAACTGTACCTGGACACTGGATTTGTTTCCTAACTGCAAACTGAAAGTGTTTCTGTGGTGACTCTTGTGGTGTCTTTTGAAACATGAAGAGACA
The DNA here is from genome assembly GCF_027942865.1 of Odontesthes bonariensis. Taxonomy (NCBI): domain Eukaryota; kingdom Metazoa; phylum Chordata; class Actinopteri; order Atheriniformes; family Atherinopsidae; genus Odontesthes; species Odontesthes bonariensis. Next base: position 5,329,467 of record NC_134518.1, on the reverse strand, counting down.
AATGTAAGAGATGGGGATTACTGTCAGGTGTTTTAAAACAAATAGTCAGTTTTTAGACAAATTTAGAAAAAAAAAATGCAGAATGTTTGAAGAAGGTTTACACAGATAATTACATTTTCAGATGTTGCCCCCTAAAAGCTATGGTCATTATAATGATCTCAATTTAACGTTGAACTCATGCATGATAACGCCATCTATCCATTCACTTAAAGGACATATCCGTGATGCAACCTCCTCTCATCATAAGTACTAAGGTTAAACATGCAGGAGCACTCTGCGGGGCTGAAATCCACACTTCCCGTCCTTCCTCTTCTGCCTGCTGCATTTGTCTGTGCGTCACTTGGCTCCGCCACCTGTTGCAAAAGGAAACCAGAGGTGATGCTTCAGCCGAAGCCGAGCTCCGTCAGGCTTTAGGTCCGCTCGTCGTTTCACCACAGGGTGTCAGCTGGATGGGCGCGAGCGTGGGCGCAGCGCCACACCGCCTCCGCTTTCAGCCGGAGAGCACCTTGCACACACGGAGAGGTCTTTTATAATGTGGGTTATCAGCGCAGTGGAAGCCCTACCTTAACGCACTCCTCTTCCCTCTGCTCCTCCGCTTCATTTCTTCTCCTCCCCTACAGAGACACAGAAGCGTCAGGTTTGTGACTGATTGTTTTCCCACCTCCTTCTGCGTTTTCTACTCTTGTTGCAGCCGCTCTGACTGCAGCACTCCAGAATAAAAGCCCCCTCTCCTCCTCCTCCTCCTCCTCCTCCTCTCTCTCTCTTCTGTTTAAAATGCCGCTCACAGGCGCGTGCGCACACACACACACACATATTTTTTCTTTCTCTAATTGGGAAACGGGGGCGCGTAAGCCCAAAATGCGACTGTTAGGCAGTCCACTCCATACAAACACACACTTTCTTCCTCGCTCTTCATCAGCTTTGATCTGGATCCCCTCGGAGGTTACAGCAGGAGAGGAAATAAAAATAAAAAGGAGACAACCAACTGAAACACAAAAAGACTAAATAAGTGTCTAATTAGTAGATCTTAAAACAAAAAGAAGAAATGAAGCCATTAAAAGTGCGCGCTCAACATAATGGATCTGTTTCAAGGTTTGAACACTTTTTTCCCTTCCTTCTTTCTCTTACTCTCTCTCACACACATACACGCACTCTCCCTCCCTCCCCATCTCGCTCTCTCTCACACACCCATACACTCTCTCTCTCTCCCCACATCTCTCCCCTGTTAGTCGTGTGGGAAGCTCAGTGAATGCGGCTGCAGAAGGAGCCAGCATAGCTACTTCTGCGCCTGTCTGACTCTGTTCTGACTCTACAGGAGGGGGTGAATGCAAGCTTTCTTACTCCATTTTCTCAACCTGGATATGTTTTTTTTTCTTCTAAAAGGGACGCTTTAATTCTTAAATTTGCCCTGAAATTTCTCTTTGGCCACACTCTCTGGGCAGATGGAAGTGCTACAGAGAGCGCGGACTCTCAAGCTCCTCGCTTGCACCACAGCGGACTCAAGCCTGAATAACTGCATTATTCATTTTTACGCACCGGTTTCTGTTGTCCTGGCTGGTCTCTGTTGTTTCTTTTTTCTCCTTTTTTAATTAAAAAAAGGGTAATTATCCTCACAGACATTTTAAAACATCTATTTTTTTTTCTTTTCACCCTTGCGCTGGATAAGACTGAAATACCAAATTTCTCCTCCCTGCAAATAAACTAGTCGCAAAGGAGAAAATAACAGTTTTCCACCAGGACTGGATTTGTATTACCGGGATGGAAATGTATACTCTCGCACGCTGAATCTGACTGGAGCGTCTTGGCTGCTTTTGCCCTCTGAGTGTTATCCCGGTGCGCAACTTCGCTCGAAACAAACCAGTGTTTATTCCTTGGTTCGTTGGGGGTTGCTGAGCCGAGCTGAAGCCAAACGCACAGTGTTGAAGCATCCTCTCTCTCAATTTCCTACACTCTCTTTGCTCCTTTTCCTCATCCACTTCCCCTGTTAAAAAAACAAACAAAGATAAACAAAAAACTCTGAGAATGACGGACTTATTTTCCCGCATCACTGTCCACCTTGCGCCCTTTTCCACGCTTTGGAATCGCCGGACGCGCAGTCAAGAGCTCTGAAAAAGCTGTCTGCCTCACCCTTCCTCCCTCCCTATCTTGCTGTCTTCCTCTTGCTGTCTTTCTCCCTCCTCTGTAACCAAATGAACGCTCTCTCATGGAGGTAGTGCAACCACCTTGGGGGCCGAACGACCATAGGGGTGATTTTTCCAAGCAAAAGGAGCCCGTCAGCAAGAGACGCATCGGATGAAATCGGACCCCCCTCCCTTCCTCACCCCTCCTCTTCCTCCTCTTTTTTCCTTCTCCGCCGCACCACCCCCTCTTTCTAGTTTCCTCGGCTCCTGTTAATCCACAGCAGCCTACATGGGGATATAGAAGCCAGAGAAACCTTGTTGCGCCCCAAAACTGTCTGCGTTCTACTTTAGCCGGGAGGACTGTTTGCGCACGTCTCCAACCATGTTTCACCAACGCTGCCCCGCGTCTCCAGAGGGAGCCGCATTCATTACCACCACTGCTTCTGGTAAGTCTGATTTATTTTTAATTTCACCCTGAAAAATAATCCGACTTTTAATGAAGCCAAATATCCTTTAAGATTGTTGTTTATTGTACAATCCATGTCCCTAAGGTGGGAAGATGGTTCCCCGTATGATAAATGCGTCCCGCTTAAAATCCCCTCAACATGTCAGCAATGGGCACTGTCCCAGTCCTTCCTCTTTCCCTTGCTCCCATAGTTACTAAATAACCCAAGTGTGTTGCGTGCTGGTGCTGGCTTCAAATGAGACCCCTTGAAAATAGAGAACCCTTTGACTTTGATTATGTTGAATACGCTGAAGGGGGTAGACTAACATTCATGCAGCTGTCTTTGACATTTTCAAGACGATGCATCATGCTTTGGACAATTAGAATAAGGATGCAAAGACATGCAGCTGTAGGTAGATTTGAGTAATTGTGGTACATTTCCTGCAGTAAGTAATCGACATACAACATCTAAGTCAGTGACTAGGGAGAGTCAGTTCCAGAGCCACGCTACAGTGACTCTAATGAGAAAGTGCAATAATTGAAAATGTGCATTTTATTGGGTTATTAAAGTGTTTTTATAAAGTAAAATATTCAATGAAGGTGCTTTTCAAAAAGTAGAAACATGTCACAATCTGCGAGATACAGGCGTTATTTTATAATGAACTCAAATATGCATTTGAAAGGTTTGCTTTCTGTGTGTATATGTCTGTGGTCTTGTTCTGCACATATGTACGCCTGTGTAAATGAATGTTTGTGCATGCACCCGTCTCCTTTTTTCTCTCCAAAGGTTACTAAATGGTTTTCTGGGGGAGGATTTCTAACCACCGAGATGCTGCTCCTACTCCTGCTGGCAGCCTTTTTTTCTTCCATCTCCGGCTCCCTCTCCTCCTCCCTCTCCTCCATGTCGGACGGACTCCCGATGGCAGACCCGTCCGCCTCGGACTTAATGGCCGAAACCTGCAGTGCCTGTTCCTGCATGTCGGTGGAGAACGTGCTCTACGTCAACTGCGAGAAGATCACCGTCTATAGGCCTACGCAGCTCATTCCTCCGGTCTCATCTTTGTACCACATGAACTTCCAGAACAATTTTTTGATCATTCTCTACCCAAACTCATTTCTCAACTTTACCCACGCTGTGTCGCTGCAGCTGGGGAACAATAAACTGGAGAACATTGAAGGTGGAGCATTCATGGGAATGAGTGCATTGAAACAGTTGCACCTGAACAATAATGAGTTAAAGGTGCTGCGAGCAGATACGTTCCAGGGCATAGAAAACTTAGAATACCTCCAGGCTGACTATAACTTAATCAAATACATCGAAAAGGGAGCATTTAACAAACTGCACAGACTTAAAGTGCTGATCCTGAATGATAATCTCGTACAGGCACTTCCTGACAACATATTTCGCTTCGCCTCGCTCACACACTTGGATATAAGAGGAAACAGGATCCAGAAGCTTCCTTATTTGGGAGTTCTGGAGCATATTGGGCGCATTGTAGAGCTGCAGCTGGACGACAACCCCTGGAATTGTACCTGTGATTTAGCACCTCTCAAGGCATGGCTTGAAAACATGCCCTATAATATTTTCATTGGTGAGGCAATATGTGAAACGCCAAGTGACTTATATGGGAGGCTCCTGAAAGAAACCAACAAACAGGAGCTATGTCCCATGGGAACAGGAAGTGATTTTGATGTCAGGATGCCGCCCGGTCCACCTGATAATGGACATGGGCCATCCAAAATGTCCCCAACCGTGGCTCCCATTGCCACAAAAGCGCCAAAAGCCACCGACTCATCTAAGATTTATGGAAATGGTATCGTTGCTGGTTTGCCGCCTTTTGGAAGAAACACCCAGATAGTTTCTTTTCAGACACGGACCCCTCCACTGTCCTGTCCACAGCCCTGCAGCTGTAAAGCCCACCCCTCTGACTTTGGCATTAGTGTAAGCTGTCAGGAGAGGAATGTCAAAAGTCTAGTTGAGCTCATCCCCAAACCCCCAAATGCCAAGAAACTTCACCTAAGCGGGAATTACATCCATGATATCAGCCCGACCGATTTCCAAGGGTTTGAGGGCTTAGATTTGCTTCATCTCGGCAGCAATCAAATTTCCACAGTGCAGAAAGGTGTGTTTGCTAACCTCACTAATCTAAGGAGACTATATTTGAATGGAAACCAGCTCGAACAGTTACATCCAGAGATGTTTTTGGGCCTCACAAACCTGCAGTACCTGTATTTGGAATACAATGCCATAAAAGAAATCTTAGCAGGCACATTCGACTCCATGCCGAACCTACAACTCCTGTATCTCAACAACAATGTTCTGAGGAGCCTCCCTGCCTACATTTTTGCTGGTGTTCCTTTAGCCAGACTCAATCTGAAAAACAACCACTTTATGACCCTGCCAGTGAGTGGTGTCTTGGATCAGTTGCGGTCGCTGACCCAGATAGACCTAGAGGGGAACCCATGGGAATGTTCCTGCGATCTGGTCGCCCTCAAACTCTGGCTGCGGAAGTTGGGTGATGGAGTGGCTGCCAAAGAGGTGAAATGTGCCTCCCCTGTGCAATTCTCAAACATTGAGCTACGCCACATAAAAAATGAGATCCTCTGTCCTAAGCTTGCGAGGCCACTTTTTGTCGTGACAAGCGCCACCCCGACTATGACCTCAGTGTCACCTGCAGGAGTTGGCAAAGCACCTCCGGGAGGGCCTGTGCCTCTTTCGATTATGATCCTCAGCATCCTTGTAGTGCTTATTCTTACTGTGTTTGTGGCCTTCTGCCTTCTAGTGTTTGTCTTGAGGCGGAATAAAAAACCAGTGGGCAGGCAGGAGGGGCTGGGGAATCAGGAATGTGGCTCCATGTCACTGCAGCTTCGCCGCCACAGCCACAAATCAGGCAAAAAAGGCTCTATCCCAGGAGACGACTTGGGAGGTGAAACATTCATCCCCCAGACAATTGAGCACATTGGCAAAAGCCACACTTGTGGGATTGGACGCACCTCGGACATGGATGCTGGTTTCAAGTTTGCGGACTCTCAGAGACAGAAGATCATCCTCCGTAACTGCGCCGACAAGGATAAAGACTCGCTTTCAACCCTGGAGCGCAACAAGCGCCTCAGCACCATCGACGAACTTGAGGAGTTTCTTCCCAACCGAGAGCCCAGCATGTTCATCCATAACTTCCTGGACAGCAAAAGAGATTTCAACAGTATAGGGATGGGCGGGTATGAAATCCGCTACCCAGAGAAAACGCTGGATAAAAAGATGAAGAAGACATCGCTCATAGGTGGGAACCACAGTAAGATAATAGTGGAGCAGAGGAAAAGTGAGTATTACGAGCTGAAAGCCAAGCTCCAAGGAACGCCTGATTACCTGCAGGTGCTTGAAGAGCAGACTGCCCTGAGTAAAATGTAGGGATTGTTATGTTTCATTTTCTGCATTGAATCAACTTACACACACACACAAACAAACAAGTCAAATGCATACAGGCAGACAGACGGTCAAACACATCTCTCTCTTTCTTGTTCTTTGTCCTCTAGCTGCACACACAACCTTCAGTCTCCCAGATCTCCAGCCCTCTGTCTTCAGCCCTCTCTCTCTCTCTCTGCAGCCACGCACACACACACACACACACACACACACACACACACACACACACACACACACACACACACACACACACACACACACACACACACACATAGCAAAAAAAGTGCCTTCTGGAAATCCTTAATGACCAATGCAGAGATGGACAAAATGGCTCCACACTACAAAGCTATTACTAGAATCAGCGTGGATTTATTTCAGTAAAAGACCCTTTGGATTATTCATGCCACTAGCTGTATGAAACCCCCCCCCCGAACAGACCACAGGACACCCTATAAAGCAACCAGACAGTCGTAGTATTTTTGCTGCTATCAAAATGGGTACTTATCTAATTGTTTTTGTTCTTTTTCTTCTCATTTTCTTTGTCCAACCAAATCAAAAGGGTTTTAAAAAACAGTGCTTGAGAATATACCTCGCCGTCATCAGCCCATGTATAAAAAAAAAAAAAGATAGAAAAGAAGAACGGGAGCATCGGTTGCCGTTCTTTTGCTCTGGAGAGTATCCAAAATTGCTACTTCTGGAATGAGATTAACAGAATTAGTGACTCCATGGATGCTACTTTTCTTTATTTTCTTGTTTTGTTTGTTTGTTTTTTTCTCATCTGTTCTTGGGGATGCTCTCTGAGGCCCGCTGCAGACTCTCTGCCATCTTGTCTGGATTACACACCAGTAGCAGTACGCCTGTTCTTTGCTGGGAGGATTAAACCGCTCCGGTTTTCCATTAGAGGGAACTGGAGGCCCTGCAAAACTCTTTTTGGGAATGATTTCATGACTTGTTTCTTTTGTGTAAAGAGCCATGTTAAATATAGTGTCTTCTGAATAGAGTTGTGTTTCTCTTCAAAATTGCTACTTACAGTAAACATATGTTTTGGGTGAAATCTAACGGCACATACACTGTCAGAGGACATTATTTCTGAAAAATGGAACAAAAAAAAGAAAAAAGAAAAACCCAAGGATAAAAATGATATTAATAATTACAAAGCTGCTTGCCATGTAAGCGTAACCTGGAATTTATTTTGTAAGTCTTACATTATTTGTATCAGTGGGACTGGTTTGTAAATTACAAGGAAAGACTAACAGGAACACACACACACTCATACTGTGCGATGGAACATCTTCACCAAGAGACTACAAGCCAGAGCAGTCAAACAGGCCGCTAATATGATTTAATTGGTGATCCTTCTCCCCTCGTCAGCTCTCAATTCGTAGTCAAAAAGAAAACATTTAACAACATAGTTAATTTATTTTTCTATGCAGGATTATTTAAAGAATTAATGGTATTATTTAAAAAGGATAATCCAGAGAGCGGAGAGGACTTGGTAGAATGATGCAACAGAGCTAATTCGGGCCACATGAGGTGACTTGAATTGTTAAAGGAGGTTTTCTGTTTCTCTCAGTTTGCTGAGGAGCTCGACCCTGCGGATGAAGGGTTGAAATGTGATCTGTAATGTTTCCTTTTTTTTAATGTGTCGCACGATGAGCTGAGGCCTCGCAGAATCTGTGAAGTTCCAAGCGGTTTCCTTATTCTTATATCTCCCACAGTATCTTGTAAAAGGTTTTCTTATAAACATTATGCAACCAAAATAAATGTGCATTAAACTTGATATGCTTCTGGCATTGTTGGGATCGGGAGAGGATGCTTTTCAGACGACAGGGAAGGCGAGAAAAATTGAGGCTCTAAATTGTTAGATCTGGACAGAATCATATCGTAAAACACCATGTGCAATATTAGTAAAGATGCTCAGACCTGATGGCTTCAGATCATTTTGTTTAATTTATTTAGTTTGACGTTATATTGTCGAGGCAAGTTCTATTTCGAAATTTTGATTTCAGCTTAACTATTGGGTCCTTATTTAAAAAGTATTGTTAAGTTAAAGTGTTTTTGACATTACAAATGAATAGAATGTAACATGGAAGGTATAATAAATACAATTTTCTATTGGTTATGAATCTCCTGTATATTGGTTAATTTTTTTCTTGTATAATCATGTTGAAATCAAGGTATTAAAATTAGCACCTATTTGCACTGTGTCCCCCTTTTTCTTTAAATTAACATCCTCGTAGCCTCTTTATGCCGCTATACTTTGAAATCCCGGCTTTTAGTTGAAGTTTTGAGCTCGGTGTCGGATAAACTGCAGCTCGAGAGACAGAACCCTGTCCCTGCTTTGCTGTGTGCAAACACTGGCTGTCCTTCAAGCATCATATGAGAGTGTCTATTTAGATCAATGAAACTGACTGTAGGGACTATGCATCCAGACAACACTGAGTTAGCTTTGTTTCTTAGCTTCATTGAGCCTCCTTCAATATCAAACTACGCATTTTTAGCTTAAAACACGACTTAAACACAAAATGTGCTGTTTTATGTAATTCATATCTCCTTGTGGTGCTCTTAAAAAGATAAAACCAAATATTTCCTTTCCTTGCATGTTTGTCTTCAACAGGTTCTCAGGCGATCCTGATCTCCTCTTCTTTTTCAGCTTTTTAAAGCTCTTTTTATCCTCCACACCAACCATTGTTTAGCATGCATCCGTTTTTAGGCATCTATCAAACATTCATTCCTTTTGAGTTTTTTTTCTGTGGTAATTCAACCTTTTGAGCTTTTGAGAAAGCAAGTAGCACAGAGTATGACTCATCCACACGCCGGAGAATTGTCCTCATTAATTATTAATACCCATGGCAGTTATGAACTAAAAAAGGATGTGGGGAGGGAGGTGAGGGAATCCGATACGTCCACCCCTTCCAAAGTCTCTCTGCCATGTTTCCCTCCCCCTCTGTCATATGTTTGATCATACAGCTCTTGTCAGAGAGCAGAAATATCAAGAGGGGAAAAAAAGAAAGTCAAATTTGGCTGGAAAAGAGTCTTTTCAGTCCAAATTTCTACTGCAGTGACTTGGCTCCTGTGTGGGGTTCTGTTCCTAGAAGCTTTGGGGTTCCTTGTGGGGCAACAGTTGCATTAAAAGAGAACAGAGAGATTCTTATTTTCTCTAACTCGTTAGACAGTGCAGCAAAAAAATGCACAAGGCCTCATGTTTTGTTTTTTTTCCCTCTCTCCTCTCTGCTGTCAACATCCCACCTGAAAGGGTTATGCAATTCAGTGCCGAACCCTAACTGTAAAATCATGGCTGATGAAATCCTGCTGAAAATTATACTATATTCTGCACTGGGTGGGTAACTGGCCACAAGGGGCGCTGTGAACTCAGGGGTACAGCATAGATTGTAACTGGACTAAAGGATTACTCATGTTTGAAGGCTTTTTGTTAAAAGGAAGAAAGATCATTTATATTATCTTTGTAGTTTTGTCTTATTTCTAATCCCTTTTTAAGAACTCTAAAGGCATTGAACATTTCAGAGCCATCACATCTTTATTTGGCGATAACGATTCTCCTTTTTATGTTCAGAAATGAATGATTAGTGAGCAAACGCAATGGGAGTCAATGTCTGTGGAGAAAGCCTTGAAAATAAGAAAAAAAGGGGACAAACTGACACGAAAAAAAAGGGATAAATGTGTATGCATGACATGAAACAGAATCAGTTCAAATTTTTTAGGCAATGATGATTAATGCGATAATAAAAAAAATGCCACTCACCCTAACTGTAGTCAGTATGGTTTTACAAAGCAAACTAAAGAAAGGTCAGGAACCATCGTGGTGGAGCATGCCTTTGAGACAAAAGTGAACAAAGGAAAACAACAGAAGCAGAGTGGAGCATCAGGGACGTATTCACTTCTGCCTCGAACCAGCAGAGAAGCTGCAGCTTGTTCTGTAAAATCTTTTGCAAATGCAGTTGTTTAACATCCCACTTGGCCGTCTTTGATGTGACTCCTTTTAGTTTTATTAAAAATGAAAATGTTAGACTATTGAGACAAGTTAGTGTGGCCAACCAAAGGAGAAGCATCGTGCAAAACGATTATCTCTGAACATCATACTTTTTACATTATGGATGTAATGGTTATCTGTCAGTAAGCGCTCTTATTTCCCTCCGGGTGTTTGCAAATCTCTTTTAATTTCCTTTTAATTTCAATGTAGATGATGATGATAGACAATGTAGGTTTAAGAAGGAATTCCTGCCATTTCCTCTTTCTTAGACAGCTCTTTCATTTTCCTAATTCTCTGACTCTGTTCTCCTTTTAATTTTTTTTCTTATCTAAAATGAACAGGAACTACACATTCACATTCCTATATTAACCGCCACTGCTCAAATCTGTTCAATGCTAGGCAAATGTTCCCACTGTAAAACTAATGTCTGTCCTGTTATCACTTCAGAGTCTGCTCGTTGTACCTTGTGATGACTGAACAGAAAAACTGAGCTTCATTCGTCTTTACTCATGGTGCACACGCGAGAAACTGAACATGTTAAATTGAGATTAGAGCTGCTAATCATACAAATATAGTTTTTCATAAGAATATCAAAATAGTTAATATGTTAATAAAACAGGTGTTGACCATTTGTTGATTTAGAATTTCTGAACTTGTTCAGCTATTCAATATTTATTCTAAGCCCCTTCTAATGAAGAGAAATACATATTTTCTCATTTTAAGTTTCATTGCTTTATATCTTTTGAACATCAAATGATTTTTTTTTTTTTAATTACCACAAGATTTCCCTAAATTAGTCTTTTTATATAATCCGGAGTAAAATTACACACATTTTCAGGGCAATTTAGACCTCATGTGTGAGGAAACACGAAACAATTCTTAAAGAATTTAACATAAAACATAATTTAATAGACTTTGTTCAGTATGATGATGATGATTTTTTTTCTGATATTATTTCACGTCAATCTTTATAATATAGTCTTTTTTTTTTATTGTGGAGGCTATGAATAACTGTAATTGTACTCAACAGTCATGCATCAGGAAGGCTGCTCTGTCGTTGTTGGAAGACTTTGCTATAAGAAGGGAACTCTTATTTTCTGTCGTAAGATGGAAAAAAAAACGTCTCAGGGCCGGTATACTTCAAATGTGAAGTTTGCTGTGGACCTCGAGCACTTTTTTTCCTCTCATTAGTAATCCCACTCTTTCTTTTGCTTTTAGCTAAGCCAGAGTTCCTTTGCTCTGAACTTACAGATCGCTTCTTTTCTATTTTTCTATTTAGTATTGTTTGTCCTCTTGACTCCAGAACTGAGATCAGCAAATAAAGCAAAGTCCCTTTTCTCTACTTCACCGATGAGCGTCTCAGTTTGATAAAATTGTGCTTCTTATTTGTTGTTGGTTTCTTTTGTCATGTGTATTTAGTTGTGGTGCAAACTTTATGCTTTTATATGGAAATGACTATTAAGGTGAGTGTGTGCATTCATTCATGACTAAAAAGTTGAAATCAGGCATGTGCATACATTTTTATGATGACTTGATGAGATGTATAACCAGCACCATACATTCTCATAGCTTTATAAATCTGGTAAAAACAATGTGTATCCAAATTTTTGCCCTTGTTTAGTCCAAAGATTACACAGTTTCATGCATAGGCATCAGGAAGTTGGATTTCTTAGTAAGTAACTCCAGTTCTTCACACCAGATCTCTGCATTTTACATGATAGACCAAAAAGGTCTGACTAGCACAGTCAATGGCAAATCTTTCTTTCCGTATTCCACATCTAATAAAATATTTCAACATTCAAATTTGCTCAGGCACAACTGGTGATGATTCGGAGTTCCTACATCCAACTTTCAAGGTACATTGAATGCAGCTAAATTTTTTCTTTTTTTTAATTTCTCTTGAGAGTCCTCCAAATCTAGTGTCCGTTTGTAATTTTCCACTACGTCAGTCTCTAAAGGTTTACTGTTGTATGCAGAGTAAAAATACATTACCTTGTCAAAATGAAATTGTACATTTGGCCCTCACTCTTAATGGAAGTCTGACGAGTAGGCACAAGGTTTGCATCTTCAAACAAATACATTTTTTTGTGCATTGCAACATCTGCTGAATGGTTTAAGCATTTGATGAGATACAATTCTCTATAAAGGTGTCAATGCTGCTCAGTTTCACTGATGATTCTAATTTGTATTATGGTGGAATTTAGCTTTTTTCCACTGCTGTACTTACTAAGATGCCTTATTATATTGCGGGGAAACATTTGTAGCAGTGGCGGCTCATGTCTGCTTAATGCCAAAAATGAGCTTAGGAATGGTACCAGGGCATTTTTAGTATCCGTCATGGTCAGGTGGCCATTTAAGAAGGGATGGCATCTCCCTGGTTACTGCAAATTACTCAATGCATTCGCTTTGAGGGCAAAACAAGGCCTCATCTCTCCACCAGCTGCCTCATTAAACGCAGACAAAAACCACCACTGTTGCTGTATTGTTGCTGCTTGGTTCCCATTTTCACAACCTTTTAGTGACGAGCACAGAAGCCGATCACAGGAACTCTCACCTGACTGTTGAGGCCATCACTGCGGTCCTGATTTGCAAGCGTTAAAATGGGTTTGGATTGACTGAGCGCTGGTTTTCTTCATTAGACGGAAGGATTTTTTTGTATGTCATTAGCTTCAAAGGCCATGAAACTTGAGCAGCATTGTCAAAAACTTTTCAACAAGGACACAACATGTTTTCACAAGGCAGCTGCAAAGCGAGATGTGTTAAAAGCTCGGTTTTTACCCTCTTGCTCTGACTTTAATTTGATGCAGAAGTATTCTTGAGGACAGCACCCTTGCAAATTTGAACAGTTCCTTCAGGGTCAATTTGGCCTCCGTGTCCGCACCATTAATTGAATTTCATTTTTCATTGAAATTCAGCTCTCTGAATATAACTTTTTCCTTTCTTTTTCTACTATGGTGGTCTTTACAGGGATAATGAGATCCTGACCAAAGGGAGAAATTGACCCTCTAAAAAAGGGACACGCGCTCACAAAATAATTGAGTGAACCCGAGCACAATTCTGATGACTGACAAAATTACATTTACATTTTCTTTTTTTTTTCCTTTTGGTAGCGAAGCTTTTGAGTAAGTCTTGTTCCAATGTTTTGGAACACTGTTCACATTTGCTATTTACCAAAATAGCAAATGTTATTGGTTAATCCAGCACAGTATTTATTGGATTAAGTTGGTGTGTGGTTTAAAGAACATAATTTATCAATTTCCAGCCAATTTATTTATTTCTAATGCAACATTTATGTATTTCTTCTAATTTTTTCTTTGCTACATGTTTTCCATATATTTATTTATTTAATTTTTTTTAATGATCTTTTAGGGCTTTTATGCCTTTAATGTATAGGAAAGTTCAGAGAGACAGGAAGAGGGAGGCAGAGAGAGGGGGAAAGACATGCAGCACAGGGCTGTTCCGATGCAGGACTCAAACTAATTATGATTACAATTAATTGAATTCCAATTGGCTTGAATTGGACTTTATTATCTAAGTGCCTTGAGATGACATTTGTTGTATTTGGCGCTATATAAATAAAAATGAATTGAATTGAAACCGGGCCTAGCCGCAGCAAGGACTATAGCCTCTTGTACATGGGGCGCCTACTCAACCCACTATGCCACGGACCACCCCACATATCTTTTTTATATGAAGGGATATAATTATCTGACTAAGACAAAGCAGCAGAAACAATCACGAAAGCTGGTGATGGAGCAGTTCAGCTCTATGTTTACTCAGACCTGTTTCACTCAAATGGTGGCATATAGACCTACTGCCATTTAGTCTGGACCTCTGGCATCACTTACTTTATCAACTCAGAAGGTAGTCTTTTGGATTAGATATCAACATACACTTTAAAAACAGTCAACATGATAACATGACAATGGAGAAAAATTAGTTAATGTGTCAGTCTGAAAATCAGCCCATATATCTGAACTCATGGTTGCTTAAAACATTTCCACTCTGCTCTAATAAAATCCTGATATTGTAGCCACCATTCAAATAACTTAAAGAAAATATATGTACAGTGAAATGTCGGAAACATTTGGCTTTGACAAAATGAAAGCATTTGATGCCCGTTGAATATGAGCAGGTTGGTCGGATCCAACCTGTCCCTGGTGCTCTGGCTTAGTCTTACTGAGTCTTAGCCACACAAATTTATCATTTGAGCATAAAAGGCGGAAATAAAAGGAGATGGAAATTTAAAAGTGCTGTTATAAATATTTATAAAATCAAGAGATAAAAGTCCCCTGAAAATAACAAATGTAATATCATAAAAGTCTACTGGAAAATAATTGATTCCTTGTCATTATGTCATTATGAAAGTTTTAAAATGAAAATTGTTATCTATTTATTTTGAAGTTATATAAACTAATTTATAGAATTATATGTAATACACTCATTCATTTCAGGTTGTATTTAATTGCTGGGGTTATTCATTTCATGTGCAAATGTTTTGATTTTAGTAAGTATTTGTTTATGTCATACTGTTCAAACTTCCAGTCCATGAAGGTTGAGGTTTTGGTTTAATATTGTACAGAATACAATGAAAACCACTTCAGTGCTCAGAGGTATGCAAACTTTCAATTTATAGTCTACGCACCCAGACTCTTTTCTGGACACCAGCTTGGCTCCAACATCCACCTGAATGAGGTTTTATTAGCCAGCTGAAAACACCTGCTGTGGGGGAACAGATCAAGAAAACTACCTTTTTTTTAAACTTTGGAATTCATACTCTTCTAAAGTGTCTGTCTTGAGTGCTTTTTATAGCATCACACGCCCAGAACATTAAAAGTACATTTGTTGGTTGGCTTGAGTGTAAATACCAGAATTGAAAAAATGATCTGAATGAATGGTGTTGGCGTTGCTGCTGGTAGCCATTTAATGGTTCTAATGCCTTTTTATTAACAAGTGAGTGACACAGCTAGTGTCAGGTCTTCTTGTAGAGAGAGTGGGGTTATCATCCTAAAGTCGGCAAGCTGCAGATATATTCTTGCTCCCAGTTAAGGAGGTTCTGAGCATGTTCACATTGGAAAGCTGATAAATTGAAGTCCTCTCAATAGAGGAAAATGTCCCTGCTAACTAGCTGCACATGAGATGTTAGTTTACACCAGGGATACGATTCAACTAACCATGATAGAAAGGAAGGTTAATTTGCATTTTTCTGCATTTTCTATGAAAAGCTACAATTTTTAACAAGTGATATATTTTCTGTGCAACTCTGAAGGGTTGACTAAATTCTACAAATAAAAGTTACCATCCTGTAACATTCTGATACAGTTGAAACATTGTTTATCGGAAGAACCCATTTAAATGACTAAACTTTTTTTTTTCCGCTAAACTAGCTCAGCTATGACCCCAAGAGCTAATGTTATGCTAGCAAGATTAAAAGCCAATACATTTACATTTAGTTGATGAACCGTAAATTCAATTTGACAGTATATTAAATATGAACACAGCTAGCTATGCAGCCATTTCATTGCCCATAAATATATGTGAAACATTTTATGAACAGATGAGATATGTATTGTTAGCTGCAGCCTCAAATAGCTAGTTGAATTTTCATTTAGGTGTGAGATAATTGTACCTGACACAGAGAATAAGTGAGGAAGGAGCCAATGGGTTTCTGAGTATCCTGTATCTGGATTCAATTGATAGCCTACAACAAATCAGAATTAAGTTTTCCCTTAGAACATTTTATAATTCCATAATCAAATATAATATACAAAATCCAAACAGTGGCTTCGGAAAATTACTGTCAATTCATTTTCACAAACATTGTCCAAATGGCTTTTATAAAAAGGCATTCTTTAGGATTTCACCTCCAACACCACCAACAATTTGTCTTCACGGTTTGAAGTTGGAATTAGCTTTTCTAGTTCCATTGTGTAATGTATAAGGAAACAAAGTACCTCACCAGCACATAGATTTTTAAGCTAAGTCTGACTAAGCATGCTTGGTGTTGTCACATTTGCAGTGAGAATATACAACTTGTAAAAATTATTTAAATCAGTGTGGTACAGACAACAGTATTACTCTTTGAAACCATAACAAAACTGTCATGGAGCAACAATTTAGACTCACAGTGGAGACCTGAGGAGACTTATCACTAAGCGTAACACATGTTTATTCTATCTGGGTCTCATTAAAGTGTTTAAATAACATGTGATATCATGTTGTATGTTTTTTTACTTCGCATTTTACTGTTTCACAGCATATATGCTCAGCCCTATTTTGTATAATTCAACGCTATGAAATGAAACACATAAAGCTGACAGTGTGTGGAAATGGCATGTGAAATGTGCCACAAATGGTATGTTGTTTATTGGCAACAGGATAATATGAAAGTATGTTTTGATTTTCAATTTTCATTTCCTCTATATCCTGAGAGAGTCACCCATTTTTGTTGGAGTGTCAATGTAATAATGTAATAATTTCAACCCTCAGACTTGTGTTACGATATCTCAGAGATTTTCTTTGTCTACAGACATAAATTTGAACACATAGCTCATACTTCATATTGCCTCATATGCCTAGCTATTCTAATTCCTTCATACTTTGGTATTTCTGCCAAAATGCACCTGTCCCGTTTAGTTCTGCTTTATTTTCTTTCATCCCTAATTTTTTTACTTTTCTGTTTTTGTTTCCATTTTCCTACTGTGCTAAGCAGAGCGAACTAAAATAGATATACTCAATACAATTACATAACTGAATCCATTTAGTATCTCACACCTCTGAAGCTTGAATTCTCAGTCATTGTTGGCGTGTCACATTTAAGCTTTAAACAGTCATTAAAGTCTGTATCATTCAACAGATAGAACTTGAAAATCATTGTTAAGCCAATTTGTGTTAGGTAGGGGCAGCTGTGTGTGTTGTGTAATGTGCTGCGTTCCCTCTGGGGATAAACATACACCTATTACCAATTTATTACATTGATCTATGAGATATCAATAAAGTGAAGGAAATATTTGCAGACAACCAGAGGAGACCTATTTAGACCTTTGGGACTGCCCACAGTGGTTCCTAATTGATTTGTTTGGGATTGTGTGTTTTCCTCTGTTGACACCCCAGGGGAACACACCAAGTTTTCCTTTCACTCTTGCACTCACTAATCAATAACTCATATTAAATAATGGAAGCTAAAACTCCAAGAACATTCGTTGGAGTTATAACTGGTGTTAAATAAATTCAAATTACAACACAGAAAAACAATACAGATGTAGTTTTTGCTTCTTGTTATCACTTCTACTATAGCACAATTAGATATGACCTCAACAAATTTTTTCCATCCGCTCTTACATATTCTATTTTTAGTAGTGCTTTGATGTCCTGCAATTTCGAGAAAAGTCTGGAAAGCACTATTTTTGTTTGACAGGTAATATCTAATTACTGCAACACTATGCAGCTCCTGGGATGCTGCCCTAAAGTGTCTCCTGTAAAGCTGCAATCATCCCTCTTCCTCCCTCCCTGGCTGTCAGTCTGTCTCTGTCCATCCATCGTCTCATTTCCCTGTCTCCTCTCTATGCTGTGTACCTGAGCTGAATCATGATCCATAGTCTTTCCAGATACAATGTGATTGATTGGGCTTTCCAGCTAACTAATGAATTGGCCCCTCAAGGACATGTAGCAGGCCAGCTTTGGTAATAATGTGGACTCTGCTGAAGGCAGCTTAAAGACTCCTGACACCACAGATTTAGCGCTTACAGTTTTTATTTGGATTTGGCTTTAGCAGGGGGTTTGTTGGGGTTTAATTTTTAAATCGCTTACCAAATGCAAAAGCTTTTGGGATATTGTCACATACTGACACATTGCAGGGAAATTATGTTTTGTTTATTGTGATGATGTGGCAAATCACATTATACAGCGGCACAGCAGTCTGTTAGACAATAACTTAAATGAAAATTTGCCCTTACATGTTGCAACGGTTTGCTCTCACGATTATGCATTACACTCATTTTCAAGCTATGTTACTTAAAGCTTTAATATTAACGGTCGATCAAATGACTCTGAAATGTGAAGGACGTCAGTCACAGGGATTAAGTTATTTACAATGATCAAGTTAATTTACAGTTTCCTTTAGCTCTGCCAAGCTTGTTTGCATATTGTCCTCATTGTTTTGCTTCTAACTGCTTACTGGAGAGCTTTGATAAACCTGCTGTATACGACCTTAAGGATACAAATCTGCTGACAAAGTTAGCAGCGAGCTGGAGAACAGTCAAGCTTCAAAGGGCTTTTTGAGTTTTGTGAAGTTTTTATGAGCAAAGGCATAGGAACTGGGGGGGACATGTCCCCCCAATATTGGAGACAGGCGCATTTGTCCCATCCAAAAATGATTTTACATCTGTCAGGTTTCCGATATGTGTCCCCCTCCGATGTTAAACTCATTCCTACGCCCTTGCTTATGAGTAGTTAGTGTCTTACCTGCAGTAACATTCTCGGCTTTGATTTACAATATCTCTTGCGTAATCCTAAATTACGTGGCAGTAAAAGGCAGAAGCACGTTTCACATTTGAAATGTTAGTTAAATTAATGTGTATTTTTTTTGTGCAAAGGGGGGGTTGGTTAGATCAAACAAGTGGTAAAGCTATTCAACAATCTAAACTCCTGAGGGGCTAAGCTGATTGGCGGCACTGTTCAGTCACCGCACATGCAATGATACAGAGCAACACCAACGTTCTTTGTTTTATGGAATAGTGATGCAAAAGTGACACTGTAAGATTCATCATACATAGCATTCACTCAATGCTTTAGATCAGAGATACTCACTGCGCGGCTCGCGAGCCACATGCGGCTCCTCAAGCTTTAATTGGTGGCTCGTACTTGCATAGTAGCTTATAACAATATGGTAACAATAACAATACATTTTTTCAAATAACATACAGCGAATACTGCACAGTATTAGGTTTTTTTTAAAATTAATTTTGCGTTTTTTTAGTATTAAGTATTTTTATTGAGTATCAATTAAGGCTTAGTGGTGTTTCCTAAAGGGGGAACTGTTAAACCTGGCAACGCAGCCCGTTTAAACCACCGTCACACTTGCCTGCAGTGCACGCTAGCTCCTTTAACCAGCGCGAGATGCAGGCACAATGGATCGGTTTTTAATTAAAAAAGGACAAAAACCAGCACAAAAACCATGCTAATCTTAAATGTCTCACTATGATTACAACAACAAACTACAAATACAACATGAAGAAAGTCGAGGACATGCATGCCAGCTTCCGCTCATCCCAGCATTAAGGTAAATATGGTCTTAACTGAAAATGTATTGGCTGTGTTGTTTCTTTTTTTGTGGGATGTTTTATATGTAGAAACGCATATTTGCAAAAGGGGACGTAGTATTGTTGTAAAAGTGGCCCTTGATTTTGCTCTGCCAGTGTGGCTCTTGGGAAAAAAATAGTGAGTATCACTGCTTTAGATGGAGAATTTTTCCTCTTCCACTGCCCCATCCTGAGTAGCTATTAGCTAAGCTCCCCTATCAAAATTCCTCTCTGATTCCTCTTTTTCTCCAGATTGAGAGCTCTCTGACTGCCATCTACTGCAGGTAAGTCACTGACTAAGTATAAATATGTCACACAACTTTAGTTGAAAAAAAATCCTCCAATCAGTTAACTTTTGTGAGACACCAGACTGAGTGTTGTTGTTGGACTTGTGGTTTAAAACACGACATCACTGACTGTTTTTCTGTCAGCTGCATAAGTAGATAGATTAGGCCTACCAATGATATAAGATATTTACCAAAAAAATAAGACATGTGATCTTACGTTAAAAACCATCAACACGTGCATTCATTTCGTCAAAGAGTGGCATCTTTAGCAGAGTCAAAAGCTAACAATGCATCGTTGGTCTTGTGGAGTTTAGCCTGCAGGTGCTGAGTTGCTTATTTGAAAAAGTAACTAATAACTGATTTGCTAAATAAACATGCTACCTGTCTCGTTCGTCATCTGAGTACTCTTACACATTCCTTTGTGTCGCATTAGAGTTGAACCATCCAACCCTCCCACATCCAAATCACTTTGTTATGTTAATTTAGAAGCCACACTCTACCTCTGCTCTTGGATGATTCAACATCATGTTGCAGCCAGATGGGTTTTTTTTGTTCTTTTTATGAAATTGGGCAGGCAGACCCATAAACCATTTGGTTTTCTGGAAATCAGATGTTAGTGACGATGGCGTTTTATCACTATCCAAACCAGTGTATTCATAATTAGAATTAACTAACTTGCAAACTTTGATGCACCTGTTATTTCTGGTAACAGTGGGAGAAGAAAATAAAGTTTGTTTTACTGTTAATATGTAGTAAAACAGGAGCCACCTTAAAGATCATCTCAATGTTAGATATAATTTTTTTTTTAAAAAGCCTATTTCATCTTGTGCTGCCTGGATAATTTTGAAGTATTTTTCTTCCATTTGTCATTTAGTTGTATGTGTTTATCTCATTTGCCGAATGCAAATATAGTAAGCACCTGCTGGGATGGCCGGTCATGCAAAACCAAGCGCGCGGGTACAGAGAACTGTCAGGACGAGATGCATCGCAGTCGTTTTAATTGAGCGTTTACTGTGTTGATGGAGGACACACAAACACTTGGAGACAGCTGTGTTTAAACATGCTGCGTCCAAGCTGTCAAACGCAGAAAATGAACAGCACTTTTAACTTTTATCAAATTCAAAGGAGGATTTTCTCGATTAATTTGTCAAACAGCGAGAGGGCCATACACCGATTAGACATTAAAATGATTGACAGGTTCAGTGAATATAGCAGGAAACTCTGGAGCACTGTTGTAGTTGTGGATATTACCTTGACATGTATTACTCATCTAAACATAACAGCCTGAAATCAGCTCTAACAGAAGAAAAAAAAAAAAAACCTCACAGCTGTAATAACAGCTCTGGACCTGCTTGAGGAACACAGCAAAGAGCCATGCATCGAGTCTGCCTCTTAACTCTCCAGATTTCAGTTTGAGTGTCTCCAGAAGGGATTTGAGCGAGTCTGATCTGCAGCACACCCCAGAGGTCCTGTGTCCATGCTCCAAAAGGTCAAAGCTGTTCTGGTTGCTTAAGGGAGAGCCATACAATGCTATAAAAAGAAATAAATAACCTATGAAAGTTTCTGATAGGTACAAACGCAACATGATGAAGTGACATAAATAAATAAAATGAAATAAATAAAAGGAGTCTTCAGGAATAGTTCTCCAGGCTTCTTGAAGGACATCCCAAAGCTCTTCTTTGGATGTGGGCTGTCTTTTGTTCCGTCCTCTGCCAAGATGATCCCACACTGCTTCACTAAGGTCGAGGTCCGGGCTCTGGAGAAGATTCATCCCTCCATCAGACCTGTTGCCACTGATTTTCAGCCCACTTCTCGTGCCATTTGGCACACCTCACCCCATGGAAATAATTTCTGATGAGACTTCAGTGAACAGTAGATGGATCTGGAAGGCCTATATGCATCTCCCAGGTCCTATGTCAGGTCTTTGCTGGATTTATTCGTTCTTTATTTATTCACATTTGTTTAGGACAACACTTTCAGATGTGTTTAATGTCTTGTAGAAGGGTTGGTGGGCCTCGTACTTCTTCTTTTGTCCTCCATTTCTCCAGTTTTCTCAATTATTTTAAGAACACACTGCACAGCATGTCAAGATATGTCAAGTTTTCTGCCAACATCTCTTGGGTGATTTAATTTGTTGGTGCAAAATACTATTTTTTGCATGCCAAACTATGTTATCTTGGTATTTTTTGTTGATGCTGTCAAAGAAATGGAAACTTAATGGTTTTAAGTTACTTATGGTGGCTTAAAAGTTTTGAGCAGTACTGTATAAACAAAAAAAATAAATAAATAAATGAATAACCCTTACACACAGTATAGCTGTGATCCAGACAAAGCAAAACAAGATAGAACTTGTGTTTGAAACAGTTATTTACATATTGTCTAGATGGCTTAAAGAATGAGAGCAAATAAAAGATTTAAGAAATGCTTCAAAGGGCTCTAGAAACTGAAGCCTGTGTTGTCCTTAAACTATTGTCAGCTCCATATATTTTCACCAATGCCCCGTTTAAAGTCACTGGTTTAACTTCTCTGAGCTTAATTGATCTAAAGACTGTAGTTAGATAATAGCTGTTGTCAGTGACAGCACATCCTTCAGATTCCGTTCACCTCCTTTCTCACTGATCTGTAATGAGCCTCAACATTAACCAGCCTGGGAGCTGAATTCTCCTCTGACTGAGTTGGTCTGAGTGTGAAGTCTTTATTGGGACACCTCGGCAAACCCGAGAGCCTTATGCTGCAGATAACTCCCCTCTGATGGCCGAAGACTTCTGTTTATTCAGCTACAGCTTCAGTTTGCGTTTTCCCTCTTTCTTTGGGAACCGTGTCTCAGAAAACAGTCCAACTGGTTTGACAATGTAATCAAACTGCATGTAGCGTTTGCATTACTGGGATGGAAAACATGAACAGGTTATGTACATTCTATAACTTGCTGGTTCGTGTGTGGCGATAAAATTCTTTCAGTTGTGCGTGTGTGTGAGTGAGTGACTGCAGTGTTTCCTTACCTGCAGTGTTTTCATGCTCTCCTGTTACCGGTCTTATCACTTTTTCTCTCTCCATCAGCTCTTTCCTTACTCTCTCTCTGTCTTGCTTGCCAAGCCAGCCGGTGTTGACGAAGCACGAGCTGTTGAGTGTGTGTGTGAGTGTGTGTGTTTGGGTGTGTGTGTGTGTGCTGTGCTGTTGACAGAGCTGAGAGATTTAATTGACACCCACAGAGAGAATTATACAAGCCTCCAAATGCTCTCTGTATGTGTGTTTAATATTTTTCTGCATCTTTGTGCAGATATATGTGTGTGTGTGTGTGTGTGTGTGCCCACACATCAAAGCATGTGAACTCGTTCTTTGTAGTTTACGGAGACGGATCAAATTAGCGTTTATTCTCCTCTCGTCTCCCAACTTTCCCTTTTTTTTGTCACAGTTTCCGTCCATCCATCCATGAAAATTCGCAATCCATTGTTTTTTTATAACCAGCTTTAACCAGAAATAACGACACATCATTCAAGCCAAATCCTCCAACTGAGTGCCTCTGCAATCTGCAACCGCGCACTAGTATCCTGCTGTACTTCTCAGGCTCTCTTAAATCAATAGAGGAAAACAAATTCTATTTCTTCAGGTAAGTATGAGAATCCATCAGGTCTGAAAACTCACTTGAAAATCAAATTGTCATCATCAGGTTTAAACATGAAATGTTTAAAATGACATATTTTATTATTTCAATATTAGCTTGTCTTGAATTTGATTTAATGCCACCAATTCATCTCTAAATAGTAGTGACGAGGCAATAAAAAGCTCGAAAAATAATTGGTACTAAAAAGAACCAGCAGCAGTAATAACGAGGTGGTTAACTGCCAACAGGTCAGTGACATGACTGGATTGGAAAAGATCATCTTAGTGAAGATGAACAAAGATTTGTAGAAAAGAATTTGAATATTCCACCATTCATTGTTTAAAACATTATCAAAAGATTCAGAGAATCAAGAGACATCTTAAGGCCAAACATCTATATTGGATGCTAGTGATCTCCAGGCCATTGGGCATCAAATTCGAGATGACCAAATATTTTTCACAAAATAGTAAAAAGTCTCACTTTCAATATTTGATATATTTTCTATGTTTTATTGTTCATAAAATATTGGTTTTTGAGTTTTGCAAATAATTGCATTCTGGTTTTACTCATATTTTACACAGCGCTACATCCTTTTTAGAATCAGGATTCTAGCTAATAGTAACTGAGCACAGAGGCAATTATTGACTGAATTCTGCTTTACAAAAAGCTCCACTTTGCAGCTGATTTTCATCAGACAATACGTTCTGGTCCAAATGTCTGTGCTGTGCGCTGTCATGCCCGCAGCTGCTAATGTGTAAGCCTGACTGTGGGTTTGAATTCACACCTCACAGCACAGAATTTACTCCATGGATGTATTAATTACATAACTTTGGAGAGGCCTTTATTAACTTTGTACATAATTATCTCCCACTAGTGTCTTTTACTGAAACCAAAATAAATAAGCTGTAAACTAGCGTAAACCATGAAATACACCACTCTGCTTTATCAAGATAATTATACATACATTTATTTATATTCACCACAGTATTAACTGCAGTAACACACACACACACACACACACACACACACACAAACACAGATTATTGCACCCAGAACATAAATCCACATATTCATAGGGCCATATGTGACAGGCAGAGGCACAGATCACATACAGTAAAACATGTTATATGTTTAATCTTCCTTTTTATCTATTCTGCCACTACCCTATTGCTTTTTAAAGCCCCAGAAAGCCTCAGTGCTTTACATGATGAATTTTATGTCTTAAACTTGTTATATATCATCCTCAAATATGCAGATGATGTGGCAAAATCATTGACAGCGTGACATTTGCTAGCCCTGTGGATGTGTGTTTGCACTGCAGCGTAAACGCATAAGCCTACATGCAGTGCAAACATACGTGCTTGTGCACTTACACTTATACATTTCCATTCAAGGGCTGCGTGCACATTCGTTTTCAATAAGCGTGTATGTATTTGTAACATTCATTTCATAAAAAAAAGATGATGTATGAATGCTGCTGTACTGTGAGTCATCCTTAAGAGCCACTACAAACGTGATGGTTGTGCTAGTGTGTACATTATGTTTGTGAATGATGCCTCAATAGAATTTGAAAGAAATGCACAAGTTCAAAGGCCAGAGTGATATGATCTCTGTCAACAGCATATTTAAAAGTTCTTTTTTTTACAATAATTACATGGTCACAACTCATATCATTTTTTAAAATATGCGTTTGAGATGCTTAGAAGCATGATACAGTAAAGATGGAAATCTAAGCCCATACATTTTCACTGACGCATGTTACTCTGTACGTGCACTCTCCACTGAAAATGACGAACCTCTCTCAGCACTTTTTGTGGTAGGCATTATTTATTTCAGTAATGATAAAGGTTAAAAGTCACAGTGCTATAATGAAAATTGCCCTCGATTTTTGTCCCCATGAGCACCTAGTGGAAAGGCTAAAGTAACACATGGCAGCCATAGTGTCATTTTATCTATTTTCGCTCTAGGCCTCTGGCTTTGTCAGTTATCTAGATGCTGATTAGAAAATGGTCTGTCTATCAGAAAAAAAACACATTTGAAAAAATGAAGTGACAAAGCAAACAAGTGTCTGATATTGAATATTTTCAGCATTTAATTACTGTCATAGCTAATAAACTCTGTAACTTTTACATTGTACCTCAGGAGTGTTAGTTAATGTTGATAAGAATAACATTCCAAAGGCCCACTGGACAGAGAGCGCTCCAAATGCTCCTCCGTTGGTCGGTCAAAGTTGAGAATGAATGAGGAGAAAGCAGCAAAGGTGACATTAAAGCTGTGAATCAGAGCAATTAAATCTTTATCTTTGAACTTTTCACAGTGATAGTGTTCTAAAGCACAAACAAAATCTCTTACAGCTTCATGTAGATTTGTAACATCAACTAAGATAATGTAGCTGAGGCACCTTTTTTCACCTCGGTTCACACATCAATGGATTTAGTTTGAGTTTTGTCTACTATACTAAGTAAGTAAGTAAGCTTGATTTGTACAGCGCCTTTCACAGACCAGGGTCACAAAGCGCTTTACAGTTACAACAGAAACACACAGTTAGGAAGTACATACAAGTATAAGTTTAAAAGGCCGTGGCAACTCAGTGACAATCATAGCAGCCCTACGACAATTAAGCAAAAACCTGAACAAATAAAAAGGTCTTAAGTTGCCTTTTGAAGGCGTCAACAGACTCCTTCGAACGCAGAGAGCGGAAGATCGTTCCAAAGCCTGGGAGCAACAGCCTGGAAAGATTGGTCTCCTCTGGTCCGGAAACGAGTGCGTGGCACCATCAGAAGATTCTGATCCACAGACCTCAGATCCCCAGCTGGGGTGTAAGGCTGGATCAGGTCACTGATGTAAGGTGGAGCCTGACCCTGCAATGCTCTGAAAGTTAAAACCAACATTTTAAAATTGATCCTAGAGGAAACTGGCAGCCAATGAAGAGCTTTAAGAAGAGGGGTTAAGTGAGTCCTCCTATTGGAGCGGGTCAGAATTCTCAGAATCTTTTAGCTCCTTGGAAGAAGCCCTTGAGTAAATTCAGGGTGGCTTTTGGTCTTTGGATTCCTGGTCAAGAGCTACTGTTTAGTAAAGGGAAAACTGAAAACTGACGGGTCAAAACATGAATAAGAATCTGCTTTTCACACGTCTGCTGGCTAAAACTTCCAAAGCCTGCCTGAGGAAAGAAGGAACTTGCAATAAGAAATTTTAAGTGTGAATGTGCCTGACAGGAAGACTGTTCCAATTACATAACTGAGTCTCAAGTCCATGTAATCATGCTAATCACACAGTCTAATTCATTGATTAGAAAAAAGGATTCAAATGGGGTGCCGTATTGCTCAACTGGTTGAGCAGGCGTCCCATGTGACTCCCTGATGCAGCCAGCATGGGTTCAAGTCCCCGCTGGGGTTCCTTTGCTACATGTCTGTCCCCTATCTCTCTGTGCCCATTCCTCTCTACACACTGTTAAATACAACTCGTGCCCAAAAATACCTTTAAAGGATTCAAACATGAGGAGGTCTTTGATATGTCCATTAGTGCTTCCATGGTCAAATTAATAGAAACATTGACAGTCAAATTAGCCTGAGGTGAAATCTTTTGGAATTATTCCAGTCACTCAGAAAAAAAAGCAAAACTCTTCAAACAAAGTCTTTTTGTGGTGGTTCCTAATTTTACATTACAGTGCTCAAGGATAGTAACTTTAAGTTGACAGAAATGGAGGTTGTAGAGGACCATACATATTGCAACGCATTAATTACAATCTAATTGATGCGTTGCAATATGTATATCTGTATATCTGTGGGCCTTTTTTCAGCAACTTGCTAATGCTCTTTGCTTCTTCATGGTTTTCTTGCCTGCTTTCCTGCCGCTCGTGCAGATGTGACCCTCACCTCCGCAAATTAGAATGCTTACATTGACACGTGACGTAGGCTATAACGATACAATTCAAAATAAAGTTTTCTGCCTTGTGATACGTGATGAAGAGGTTTGATTTATTTTTTTTTTTTTTAATTCAAATAATTATTAGTGTTTTAGTCGGTACAAGACAAATACAGTATCACAGATCACATGTTTACATTCTGAAGATGAAAAGAAAAAGTCAGTTGGAACCGGGGCTGCCACATGAAAACCAAGTGTATGCATGTCCAAAAAAACCCATCAAAAAACAAAACAAACAAACAAAAAAGCATCATTAAATACACCTCTCAGGTACCAGTAACAATATATTCAACACATATTTAACATTTTGTTAGGCTTATTTTCCAATCTAATAACTATTTATTGTGATATGTGACCAGAAATTATCCCACACTGATACTATAGTTTTGTCCCTATTTTTAAGCTTGTTGAGCATGAATTCATAAGAAGCCATTTTTGTCATTTTATTAGCCCATTCCTTAATTTTTGGAGCAGTTTGTGTTTTCCAGTGGGTTAGAATAACTCAAGCTGACACGGATACCCCCACCATGATAACTGAGAATTTTCCACCTGAAATGTTAGGTATCCGTGCCCTATCCCCCAATAAACAATAGCCGCTTTCAGACAGACTGTTCAAAGAAAGTAGTTATCAGAACTACCCTCCTCGAATTTCGTTCTGATAACTATCCTTCCCCAGCGGAACTGTTTCAGTCTGCATTCGCAGATGAGTCGGGACCTGATAGGGACTGATGCGCCGCGCGCAGCCGTCTGCTTCAGTGACGTGTTAGCCGTTAGCCGTTAGCCGTTTAGCGCTACATTCAAACACAAAACAAAACGGTAAAAGTAAGGAGAGTAGAAAAAAACACCACCAAGAAGCTAATATGGAGAGCGGGGAGGCCACTGTGTTTATGGTCTGCATGATGGTGATATTAATCATGAACAATCACATCAGGCGTCTAATATGGAGGCTGGAAAAGCTCACAGAGAGAGTCAGGAGACGATACTTTTTCATTTCATGAAGGAAGAAAGGAGAGCAGAGCGCTGCAGACAAATGAGACCAGTGTAAGTTTAACTTATTAAACACCTGCCGGTTGTGTCTGTGTCTATGAGGAAACATTTCAGCCGTGATAGCATGACATGGGGCGTAGCTACCGACCACCACACACCTCCGTTAGATTCGTTCTATAAGAACTATGAAAAGACCCGACCTCGGAGAAGGAGCTAAATAGTTATAGGAACTAAGGGAGAAAGCCCCGAGTTCCTGTATGTCCGAACACGGGAGAAAACGGCCCCGCGGATTAAAAGGTTATTAGAACTGCCAAAGGTTCCTACAGTCCGAAAGCGGCTATAGTCTAGGGCAGAGACGTACAGTAAGGGTTTTCCCAGCCAATCACTAAGAGTCTGCATGACCACTACCCACAAGGGTTTAATTACTATACAGTCCCTGTGTATAAGAGTTCCAGCCTCATTACAGCATTTCCAGCATTGCGAATTATTCATGAGGCCAAGTCTATGCAACTTTGTTGTTGTCCAGTAGAACCTTTGAAGTATTTTATACTGTGTGAATTTACTTCGACATAAGAGGTTTGATTTTTAAAGTAATAGGTTAATTATCAAAATGCAATGCAATACATTTATGGCAATTATACCCTCTTTTTTCTGAATGGGTTTTCACGGTACGGTTCTTAACGACCCAAGGTCCGGTACCAGTCCGGGGCCCGATCGTTGGGAACGCCTGAAATTTGAGTTTGTGAAAAAGAGGACACCTCAGCAGCAGGGGATGGGGTGCTGGATAGAGACGTGTAGTGTGTAGCATGTAGCACCATGACCATGTGAATGCATACAAATGTGTCCACAGTATAGGGTTCCACGGTATGTCCATGTGTTTTTTTGGCCTTTAAGATAAGTGTAGCCAACAGGCCTACATTACACTGAATCTATATCGGCTATCATCCACAACATAAAACAACAACTTGTCTTGTTTCTTTTTTTGGCCAAAGATTAAATAAAGTGTGACTGTGTGAAAATAAAAAAAAATCTTCCTGTTGCATTCAGGCCACTTTCAGTGTGGTGCTTTAGGCAAGGCAAGGCAAGTTTATTTTTATTGCACAATTCAACTACAGGGAGATTCAAAGTGCTTTACAGAGACAATAAAACAGTAGAAATAAAAAGCATGATTTAAATTTTAAACAAAAAAGAAAGAAATAAGAACAACAGATAAAATCAGATAAAATCAGTAGTTAAAATGTGATTAAGTTTGGAGCTTTATTCAAATGCAGCTGAACACAGGTGTGTCTTCAACCTGGACTTAAACACACTGAGTGTTTCAGCTGATCTGAGGCTTTCTGGGAGTTTGTTCCAGACATGTGGAGCATAGAAGCTGAATGCAGCTTCTCCATGTCTGGTTCTGACTCTGGGAACTGATGGAAGACCGGATCCAGATGACCTGAGGGGTCTGGAAGGTTCATACTGGGTCAGGAGGTCACTGATGTATTTTGGTCCTAGACCATTCAGAGCTTTATAGAGCAGCATCAGAACTTTAAAGTCTATCCTCTGATGGACAGGCAGCCCTTTAATGTACTCTACGAAGATAACTTTTGTCCAAGTGTTCATTCTTTCTATTCAATGTTTGTCCCTTTATAAAGCAATACATAGAATATAAAACCTGTATCTTTATATGGCCACAGATAAAATGAGAAAACCAATAAGTTGGCCATTGCTTTGCACGTCATGCACTGAGCTTCCCACGCATCACGACCAAGACACATACATGGGTGTTATTTCTGTAGGTTGCCCGTGAATTTACTTTTCAGCATTTTCTAGCTGCAGATGCAGGCGCCATGTGCTGTTTAAGCAGAGAAACTCATGCTGAGGGCAGTCATTGGTGCTGATCACCAACTGAATGTTTGAAGAGAGAGGGCGAAAAATAATGATGGTAATTCTCTATAGTCAGAGACTGTGCAAGAAGGTGGGACATAAAGAGAGAGACCCTGTCCAAGACTTGTACTTTGTCTTCGCCCCTCCCACACTCACTTCCACTCCATCTGTGCTGTAGGGAGTGTGTATAATAAGAAACAAGTATGGGGGGGAAACGCAATGCAAATCCGATGTCAACATATTTGAGAATGAAATCCCAGATGATTTTGGAATTTCAGCCGGATGCAATTCTTAGGTCTCAAAAAGAGGACATGTCCGGGTAAAAGAGGAGTTCCGGTCCCCCTATATTAATTTACCTCAATTAATTGATTTATTCATTAGGATGACACCTCAGATAATGCAGCTCCTGTTTCAAGCTGATCTTTATTTTCTACTGGATGTATTTTCTGTGATCTGCCTCTCGATGGTACTCGAAAAGGCCTTTAGCTTCTGCACCTCACTGCAGTGCTGCATCTAAAATTATAACTCTCAAATTAGGCCAAAGCAATTCAGATTTCACCCCACTGATGTGTGGGTGCCCTGATGCTGAATTGGAGAGGTCTCCAAAATGTCGTTCACATGCTGTGAGCTGTTTAACTAAATCCGATTGAGATGCTTGTAATGCTCAGCAGTTTCCTTTCCAGTGTTGCTGATACTGTCTTTAGGGTCCTTGCCGCAAATTAAAACATCTTGGCAGCATAAAACAATTGTCATTCTTATTTCAATGTATCTGAGTTGAACTGATTTCAGATTGGCACTGCATTTATTTTTCACCGTTTCCCGTCGAGCACCAAGCACCAAAGAGATTAAATGGAAATCTGTTGTTGCCTTAGAAACTTTGTTTTCAAGGCTACATTTTTAAAAAAGGGTACTGTAAATGCTATTGGTGATTTTGTAAATCAGTAAAAGTCAGCAGAAAACGTTGTACAGACTCCACATGAAAACAGCAAATATACTTCTTCTTGTTTTCCACTGAGTACCTAAAAGACAAAAAAGTAACGATTATTTATTTCCTGGAATCTAAAAGCCGGCGCTGAGTTCAGGGAAATCATTGGCCCTGCATGGTGTCCTGCGACGGTCAAAGATTTACTACTGCACAACATTAAAGTGGAATGAGCTGCTAGAGAAAGATTTACAAAAAAATGGTTTCTCAAAATTGCTGGAGCAGAGGCAGAGAGATCCTGACTTCTTGTTTGGAGATTGACTCACCCATTGTGGTTGAATTTCCAAACACACTCATCTGTCATTTTGAATCAACTCAGCAATGTCTTACATTCGATCCTCCCTGCCTGCTGAATGTGTACATCATCCAAACTCCTAAATCGGTGCCAAAAACTCTGTTTTAGGCTGTGTTCGAAACCGCCTCCTACATCCTACATACTTGCAAACGGCATACTCATCGATCAGACAGTATGCAGAGCATTTACACACAGTGCACTTCGCTCCTGCCCGAGCCGAAATCAGCCAGCCTGAAGCTGATAAACTCTGTAAATATATAACTTTAGCAACATTTGAAACATTTTCCGGCGATAAAGTAGTTGTTTAGATCCCCAACGTGTTGAAAATCTGACAAAATACCGGCTATTTACAACTTTGTTCCCACGAATTCGGCGCTACTAAAGCTAGCCGCAGTGAGTAACGCACTTCCGGTTATTTTCACAAAATAAAATACCCGTTGCCTTTTATCATAGGGAAAGCCATTACGATACAATTGGTGCTTTTGTTTTGAAAACAGGAAGTGAACCTACCCTCGTTGTAGCTAGCTTGAAACTGCCGTTTTGACAGGAAATGACGATTGGCGACGTCAAGTTACGTTGCATCTTGGGTAGTTTGAGTATGAGTAATAACCTCATGATGAATACTCAACATTTCGGCGAATCTAGTATGCATCCGGGAACTTAAAAAAGTTCAAGTTAGTATGAGTAGTAGGAGTAGTAGGAGAAGTATGCGGTTTCGAACACAGCCTTAGTCTCTAAGCCAGAGCTAATGACATCACCGGGGTTATTTTCTCAACCCTGAAAAAGCTCTCTTAGACCTTCATAAACGACTATATGACTGTTTTACACAGTCTGAGTGGAGCTACATAGAACCTGGACTACTTACTGTGTAAAATAAGCAATTGTCCTGATGACAGGTGATTAAATTGGGTCGAAGCCTGTCTGAACTCAGCTCACTCATATCCAGGATTGTAACTCTCACATTTCAGGCATCCTTTCTCACATGAAAGCCATTCCATGACGGCGAATGGGGTTTTACAGCCACTAAGGCAGAATTTTACTTTTGTTGTTCACTGAATGTGAACAAAAGGGGAAACAGTTGCCCAACTATCTGCAGGATCAATTATAGCCAGACTGAAGTGAAAAGTTCAATCAAAACAATTCAAGAAATCAAAATGATCAGCACTGAAGTGCTCCACTATTATGAAATTTATTTGATAAAAATATATTTATATTTTATACAGGAGTACATTCCAGGGCAGAAGCAGAGCGGTGAGAGGGAATAAGCTCTTACGCTTGGTTAAAGGTCTGTGGAATGAGCTTTGGCTCAGGATGGTGGTTTACATGTCAGTCTATACAAAAGCTCTATAATTTGGCTTAGAAAATTAACTGTTGTTATCTCAGACCGTTCCAATGCCACATTTTCACTTGGGCACCTATGCTCATCATTTCATAGACATTTTCTGTGGTAAGTAGTATGAAGGTTTTGCTGCGCTTATTGTGCAATGTTATTCTGTTAAATTCGATTCTGTCGTTCATGGGGTTTTCCCCATGTTTTTAGTTCTGTGTTTTATCATGTTTTAGGTTAATTCACGTCTTAGTTTTTAAGTTCATGTTTAGTTACATTTTGCCATGTTTTGCCATTGTTTTTTTCCTCAGTCCCCATGTTCAGGTCATTAGTTTCATTCACTTCACCCGTCACTGTCACAGTAAGTTGCCAAGTCAAGCCTTGTCCTAGCCTGATAAACCAGCCTAAATGGATTGGATGTCTAATTTAGTCTGGCTCCGATGAATGGATACAACGGAACATTGTTGATGAGCACAACCCGTTGCCTTTCAAACCGTGTCTGTGCCTATAGGCCAACGCTCTGACCAATCAGCGGAACTGACTGTGACGTAGTAAGCGCGACAGAAAGCTTTGGTGGGAGGGGACTGTATGTAAACAAGTGAAGCAACTTCAGCAAGGCTGAATCAAACGAGCGCTGTTCCATTGCCGCCGCCATCTTTCTTGTTGTGCTTTCGCTTCCACTGCCCAACGTCGCACTGCTCTGTCGTCACTCCCTCAAAACCCCGCCCCAGAACCCTCTGCCCCGCCCGCGTTGATTCAAAACACATCTCTGCGTTGTGATTGGTTTAGTTGCCATCTGCCAGATTCAGGGCAGTATTTTCAAAATGAAAAGTGGTTCGAAGCCAGACCCAACCGCAGGCAAAACATTTTGCCGTCCAGCAGTTGGCGCTGGTTTTCCAGGCTAGCCTTGTCCAGTTAAGTTTAAGTCAAGTCTTTCCTTTGCCATAGTCATGTTTTGTTTTACCATAGTCATGTTTTGTTTAGCCACAGTTTAGTTTTGGTATCCGGCTCAGCCTTGATTTATCTTGCTCTTCTCTTGTTGGAAATAAACCAAGTTTTGTTTTTCAATTCAATTCAATTCAATTCATTTTTATTTATATAGTGCCAAATACAACAAATGTCATCTCAAGGCACTTAGATAATAAAGTCCAATTCAAGCCAATTGGAATTCAATTAATTGTTAAAGCGGCACAATGCAACTTTTTCATGGTCATAAAATTGCTTGGCAATCATCAGATTGCTTGGCTGACCCGTTCTGATGAAAACGGTGACATTTCCATCTCCATCTGGTGGCCCTAGACCGAAACAGCGCTTGCAACTTTGCCTGTGGCGCCGCGTGCTTTGTTTACTTCTGGAAGTCTCGCGACACACGAGAGCCGAGAACTACTGCTTCACGGCAGGTCGTAAAGGGCTCTGAGCCGAGCCAGGTAGCCTGATAAGACACACCTCTCTCCATTAGGTGTCGACGGCTCTCCAACTCTCTGCCAGTGTCTTGAAAAATAAACCGT
Source organism: Odontesthes bonariensis (assembly GCF_027942865.1). Classification (NCBI taxonomy): domain Eukaryota; kingdom Metazoa; phylum Chordata; class Actinopteri; order Atheriniformes; family Atherinopsidae; genus Odontesthes; species Odontesthes bonariensis. The sequence goes on along the minus strand of NC_134518.1, from coordinate 5,295,408 downwards.
AAATTGCCTCTGGTGGGTTTACGATAGTCTGGCTAGACTGTCGCCTTATTTTCTACGGAGTTCCCCCTACAGCTTTGGGGTGTGTATTGCATGGTAAACAAACCCCGTATTACTGAAAGTTGCATAGCGCCGCTTTAATTAATTTTTGAAGTATCTGCATCCGTATCCTTCCACGCCTTGCACCCACCCTTACCTGACAGAAGGATCTGGCCACAAAATGGATGCGGCAGATACGTTCTGGGAGCTGGTTGGTGACCTTTTCTCCTTGGAAAAGAATTCCTGGAGGAAGTTTGAGATGGCAAATACAGTCCTGGACTGCTTTTCACAGAGGCCACTCCAAACTCCATGTCCCACATCAGGAAGGAGGCATGAGGGGTACAGCATACTGCGATGATGGCCATTTTTAGCATGGAGCCAGAAAAGGTGGCAGCACTGTACACCTCCTCCCTTGTCTCCCCGGCCCCCCCATCTCCAGTGTCCCAGCCCCAGGAGCCACAGCCCCAAGAGTCAGCGCCCATAAAGTCCACACAGCTAGCGTCACCAGAGCTAGCGCCCATAGACTCCACAGAGCTAGCGCCCATAGAGCCCACAGAGCTAGCGCCCATAGAGCCCAGAGAGCCAGAGCTAGCGCCAGAGCTTAGAGAGCTAAAGCTAGCGCCAGAGCACAGAGAGCTAGAGCCCATAGAACCACAGCCGAAGGACCCACAGCTTCGAGCTCCTCACTCCCACCCACTTTTTGGGATGTCTGGGATCAACCAAGTTTTGTTTTTGAAGTATCTCCATCCGTATCCTTCCACGCCTTGCACCCATCCTTACCTGACAGATGCAGTTCAATTCAATTTAATTCTATTTTAAGTATATCTTGCCTTTTTTTCCCCAAAAAAAAAAAAGAAAGCTAGAAAGCGTTTGCAACAAGGAATATGGACAACAGAAACATAAATATGGAAATATGTCGACACTGGACTCTGTTCAAACAGTTAATTTGTATCAAGAAGCAAACTGTTTATGTCAAATAGCAGAAATATTTAGTGTTTCTACACCAAAACTATTATGTTCAAATATGATTTTTTCTTAATTTTAACGTAGGTACTACAGTGTATTCAGAATCTGTTTCGTAGACTAAGAATAACCCCAGGTACAAACCTGTAACCTTGACAATTTGAAGGGGTGAAATGACATTGCATACCACAGTTGGGCAACATTTACAGATAATCATGACTGAAATAATCACTCAAGTTTATTATTTTTTATTTGACCACAGAACTGAGACTGAGAGTAAGCAGCCTGCTGTCTCCAGTCGGGTAAAAGAAATCAATCTCATCTTTCTTTGTTCAGCAGGTGTTGCTGTCATTCTCAGAGCCTCCACATCAGAAGTTATGATGAGTGAACATGTGTTCTTGTTAAGATAAAGTGAGCTGTGCCAACTCTTGCAGCCCATAGTTCAGCACAGTGAAAATGATCACGTGCACCTGAGTGTTGTGTTCCAATCAATCCTGGCTGGAACTGGATCAATACAGACAACTACTTTTGAGTCATTTGAAACAAAACTGAGTGCGAATTAAACATTTTCCCATTGCACTCAAAGGCCACATGCTAGTGGGTGTAACTTGTGGAAACTGGGCTATAATGTTCAGTTTGGAAAAGGATAGGGAGGATTTTTATGTTTTATAAAAAGTTAACTCGTTATTATCGCGTTAACTCGTTAATTATTTAACGACGATAAATATTTTATAGCGCATTAGCGCAGGCTTTTATTTTGTAAAAGTCTCTTGCTCACAGGCTTTTACTTTGTAAAAGTTTTTTTGTCTGCTGCGGAAGCGGAAAAGAAAGTAATCGGCGGATTCACCAAACATGGAGAAGGGTACGGAACTTTTACTCGGCCATTTTCATTTTAAAGTTCTTCCAGACGGCGGAGTCGACAGAACCAAAGTCATCTGTAAACACTGCCAAGTTGAATTGTCTTCTCAGCGTAGTGGTTCCAGTCTAAAATATCACTTAAAGGCAAAACACACAACTGATAGCAGCAAGTCATTCAAGGAAACAGACAGTGGAGCGAGGCTTCTACATAAAAACTACAGAAAGATGCTGATGTTAAAAGTGTGTTTGCACAACAAATGTTATGGCACTTTCATTCATATGGCAGCACATTTAAAATAAAACTAAATGCTAAAAGCTATACACTACTTTTGGATTCATTTTTGGATTTTGCGTACAAATGCGATTAATCAGGGAAATCATGTGATTAATTAGATTAAAATTTTTAATCGTTGCCCAGCCCTAGTTTTATTATTAAGCAACCTCTAATGGCCTTGTATTTTCACCAAATATCCTAAAATGGCACATGCTTATGTTACATAAAACTTTTTTGAGACAGAATAGATACGTTGTTTATGGTTTTGAACGGAGAGGAGATGGGTCAATTAAAGTCTGGATATTCAAACTAAATTTAGTCTTTTAATAGATTATATGCGGTTAATTGGTGTCAGTTCATTTAACCATCGCATATTGATTTTGTGCCTGAACCTGGCCACACTTCTACATCAGCGTTGTCACATCATGGTTTCAGTGGTTCAGCGGTGGTACATGCATGTCCTGCAGCCAGTACGCTCCTATTAATTGTAGCTGCGTTACGCGTATAAAGTTACTGTCGTACAAGCAATGCCAAACGTACAAAAGAATGACCTAATTTGAATCTCCTTAAGCGTGACCCACGGCTACGTTGAGTGGCACAACAGTGATGTCCTATCCCTTTGTTGACAACAAAACGGTTCGGGAGTGAAAAAATAAATGCCAGTCACGCTCTCTGACCCTGCCAGCTTCTCGAAGCTGTGGAGAAATCAAATAGTCTGTTGTTTTAGAGACATGACAGTGTCACTAAAACACCTGAGCTCAGCAAATGGGTTCAGCCCCCTCCTTGCCTTCTCTTATCCTCCCCCCTCCTCCTGCTCATCTCTCCATCATCTCCATCCATTGACCTCCACTTGCTGCAGTCTCCATTTAACCTTCCACTCATCCACACCTGATTCTTCGCCACCTTCCTAACATCCTCCGTGCGTTCTGTCTTTTCCTCTTTCCTTCATCCTTCCCCCTCACCTTCCTTGTCACCATTCTTTTTCCATTCCTCTTTCCTCTTCTTCCCACCCAACCTCTCCTCTCAGCAATGCTTTCACTATTCTCTCTCAGTCTGTCCGCTATGCCGCCAGCACGCAACCGCACGCCCACACGCATGCCCGTTCATGGACTATCTTCTTATTTCCAGTCAGCCCGACCTTAGTAAATGCAGCCACAGAACACCTATTGATTTATGCATACAGATGGGGTGAGTGTGTGTGTGTGCATTGCGTTGTTCACCCTTCTCAATGTCACATGCCCGCTAGCTTCCTAAGTCCCTTTCATTCAGAAACTACAAGTGTGTTATGTTCGTACTGCAAGTCTAAGGGTGTTTAAGTGTATACAAATGTGTGTGTGTGTGTGTGTGTGGGTGTGTGTGTGTGTGTGTGTGAGAGAGTACGTTTGCCAAGCCTGTGGTGATTGAGATGGAGAGGGTGTTGCATGATCATTCATCTGCATGCACAATCATCCAGACCCCAGTGTGATTTGTTGGACAGCCTCGCTGCCCAATCAGAGCAGAGAGATAAGAACAGGGCAGCGCTGTGATAGGCAGATAAAAGGGATGAATTAACCCACAGGGCCCCGTGCTGTCTCGGACTCTCAATCCCGTGTTGAATAATGTAGCTATTTCATGACAAACAAGTGAGAGGTTGAGAGAGAGGGAAACATGTTTGGGCATTGGGTGTTTTGGAACTAACCTTAAGAAAATGTCAGAACTCATCTGCAAGAAATCCAATCCCTGACAGGGGAAGGGGAGCAGAAAAGAAAAATAGTGTTCGTCAGAAATTTTGGAAAGTGCAAGAGGGACAAGAAAGAATAACTAAAAGGTGACGGAAAATAGCGTGATACTGATGGCCCCCTGATAATTCCTGATTCACTGCGGTGTACCTTAACAGTCATGCAGAAACTTTGATTCAAGGTTTTCCACAGATTTTTTTTTTCCAGCAGTACCTAGAATGGCTGAGGTAATGAAGGTGATATACACCAACTTTTAAGGAGTAATTTCTCTTACTTTTTGAAAGATTAACATTACGTTTTGTGTATAAGGCGTGATTTCAACACAACACTGGTCCTCTTCTTACTCTCATCGCTGCATTGAATGCTGGGTCTCCGTGTGTTAACTAAATGTTATTGGCATGCTTCTGAAAAAAGATGTAGGTCTCCATGTACTCTCCATGAACTGTTTAATGACATTAATATATACAAAATGTTTAAATGCAGTAATTGACTATGAGTTCCATGATGCATATTGATGGTCGAAATGCAAAACTTCCAATCTGAAAATGTTCCTGTTTTGAGAAAACTCAAAAAACGTGTTGTTTTCTTGCAGACAGCTATTAGTAGAGGATACCTAATACATAATACATTGTTTTTGGACTATTTTTCTTTATTATGTGTTAACAGTACAGACTGAATATGTGCAGTCTTCCTTGTTCTCATCATTCAAAGTGAAATCCACCAATCGGAAAATCTTGCAGTTAGGAGGTTTTGCATTTCGACCATTGATATCTCCAGCACAATGGTCATCAATGCCTCAGTCCTGACTGTTTTTTTTTAGTCTGTTGCTAAATAAGTTGATAACTAAAGACACAGAAAACAATTTAATTTGTACTCTTGTCTGTTAAACAAGAGTTCAAACAAATTGATAGAATTCAGGTTAAAGTTCTTGTTGCGTTTTAAGTTTATTGAAACGGGGTTTTGTTTGTCACATAGCAACAGTTATCCAGCGTACACAAGCATGTATTTCAGCATTCTTTTGAGAGGATACTGACACTCACCAAACACACTGTAAAAAGCACAAACTGTGTTTCTTTTTTCGTTTACCAGTCTTTCCTTCAAGTTTTCTATGGCACCAAGTGCAAGGCATACCAATCCCATTCACCTCCTCGTGGCTGTGTGTTGAGTGAAAGCATCTTAAATATGCATTTAACAGATTTTTTTTAACTCCAATTTTCTTTAATGTGGCGAAACAACAGAAGCAGAATAACGGTGAGTGCCTTTGGTAGTGTGGCCTTTGTGACCGGCAGTAAAAAACAAGGTCCAACATGTTGTAAAAATAGCTGTTAATAAGCTAAATTAAGTCCACTTCAAATCCTAATAGTTCTTGACAGAATGGATCCTTATAGTCTGAGGAATGACGTGTGGTAAATTAATTAGCAGCTGAACAAAGGCAAATTAAACCTTTAATCAACACATTCAGCTTATTTCAGGTACAGCTGACAGATGTGTGGGAGAAACAATGCCATGGGATGGAACATGTTCAGGTTATTGGTTGTATCTCTGCTGGATCCTGACACCTTTTTTTCTCACACCAACGATGGAAGCCATACACACATCACTGATATGAGGTGTCATTATGCGGCTGCAAAATGCCATTTTTCATCTTTTCGCAATGCAGTGTTTGTGTGAGGCTCAGCTGGTCAGACATGCTCCTCACTCATCTCCATCGGCTGTCTAAAATGAGCCAGAGAGTGGCCTAAAGCTAAGCTCACCCCCATCTGTAAAAGCTCACTCTGCTTTGAAGGAAGCCATGATAAATCGCGCCTGACAAAAATCAATAATGACATACATGGTGTTTCTCGGCGGGAGCTGCTCTGTCTTTGCATATTTAACATTTTTCCAACAGTCACAGTCAAACACATCAATGCTGCAATTATAATGTGCTTATTTTGTGATGTCACTATTATTACGGTGCACATCACAACTTGAACAACATTTCGCAGCCAACCCGCAGGAATGGCAGGTTTCTTTTGTGCCAGCCAAAATCCATCCAGCATATTTTCGCTGTGGATTGTGGGTTTTGAAAGGTTACAGATTTCCAGTCTCATATGGGAGTCTGTTAATAGCTTTAGCCAAATCTGGCTTTGCAGGAAAGGTGGCTGGAACATGGCTCCGCCAATTCGGGACAAAAACTGGAGATAGTGCCTGTAAACCAGCCAAGGCACAATGAGGCAGGGCTAAATGGGTCACAGGCCATGCACTGGTGGATCCCCATGAGAAAAGAACAGGGTTGTGTTTTGATGAGTCTCAGTCCTATGAGGACACTATCTAGATTTATTCTGATTCTGTCCGACAGATTAAAATGCCAAACTCTGAAAATCTATGGCATTAGAGCCCATATGGGCAGGACAATGAATAATTGTGTTTTGCTTATCAGCTGTCGAAAGGAATTTTGGTCCCACTGGGGACTGGATGAGTGCCGCTCTAGTTCAGGGACACTCTCTGTAACCAATCTGCCTTTCTAAGCTGTGGTAAGCCATGTTAAGCCAGTTTGAAAGTTGGTGCCAGTTTGCTGTATGCCTAGAGCATCGGGTGACATGTGTGTCTGTGTGCCATAATGCCCAGAGGAGGTTGTTGGGATGAAGATAGGCCACATACAATGTTCCCATTTGAGTCAGAGAAATACAAGGAGAGAGAGCTGAAGGGAAACAAACTGAGCTGGTGTGAAGAAGTGAGTTTTTGGGTCATGTAGGTTGCCCTATTTAGTGCTTTTTGCCAGCATCTCAAAGGCACCGAATACATGCAAACATAAATCCACACACTCACATGCTACAGGGCCAAGTCACACACCATCCAACAATTCATTTTGCTGCGTGTCATCACAAAGGTCTGTTTGCTTTGGCAGCTTTTTAATATAACCTGCCATCAATAACCGATGTTTTCTCTTTCTGCAGCTGATTATTCTGCAAAAAAGAATGCAAAAGAAGGTGATCACAACTCTGGAACACAGGTTAGAAAGAAGATCAGTAACTTAACCCTTTGACATTGTAATTATCGACCCACACGTCCTGCTAGTGCTACACAGGTTTCAATGGAATAATACTGAATCTACGTCCCGCAAAAACTCCTAATATGTTGTCAGCCAGCGGACATAACCTCAGAGAGGTCTGAATGGCTCTTCTCCTACTTTAAAGGCTGTGTTACACCTGATCTGTTTCAAGAATGAATTGTCCAACTTTTGCAGATAAGTCTGTGTGCAGTCTGAATCCTAATATCTCAATCTGAAATTTAAATTCTTAATTAACAAGCTCTCCTTTGCTGCCGCCTGAGCAACAAGCAGTCACGTTACTGAACAAGGTAAATGGTTCATTGTGAAAAAAAAAGAAGTAACAACACCCATACTGTGTGAGTACATGTGTTATAATTTCAGAACAGTAATCCATGTTCAGCTAAACCTCCCAGTAAGATCAGAATGATCAGAATGAACTTTGTCTGGACAATGATGAAGATGTAGTAGCATTCTCAGACAGCAGGTGCCAGATAGAGATTGGGTTTGGGACACATACACACAGAATAATAACAAGAGGTATAAGGTCATTGGGAATTTCCACACATGCATGTACATTAGAGTATGGCAACCTGACCGAGGCCCGACGGGCCGGGCCGGACTCGGACAAAAAATTAGAATGTCTTGTCGGACTCGGGTCGGGCTCGAAAGCAAGCAGACATCGTGAAAATTATAATCAGCCAGAGGACAGGTTTCAGTTCATTGCAAACGTCAGTTTTTGTGATAAACATAAATAATTGAATGTGCATAAATGAAAATGTTGGTAGGCTATTCGTGCATCATGCCGTGCAGCATGCATCTGTGTGCATCTGTGGTCTGTGCATGCTCGGTGTGCACGCACGCATATCGAACATTCGAACAACTTTACATTAAACACGTGCGATCAGTGCAGCTCAGTTGGCTGGAAGCGCTATGAAGGACATTAAAAGAAAAATAGCTTCTGGAGAACTGATGGATAATGGTGCGCTGTCACCAATGTGTATTTACTGATTAGGGTGCGCCGTCTTGCGTTGGTCACTGGTCTCGGGCTTCCGGCGGGCTCGGACACAAATATTTTAATTAATCTCGGGCTCGGGTCGGATTTGAGAACTTTTCTGTCGGTTGAGGGCCGGGCTCGGACAGAAAAATCCCGAGCCAGGCTCTAATGTACATGTCTCTTTGTCGTTCTGATCAATAAATTCCCCATAAGAGGCTGCAAAGGTGAGTCCGACTACTTTCTCCTCAACAACATGAGTAAGCTTTCCGTCCAGCTGCATGGAATATGCATATATAGAATTATTGGCACAGAACACCACTATCAATACAAGAAGAGAAGGAAGTTAGGGCATCAATATGCCTGGGGAGTGGTCAGTTTTGTGGCAGAGGTTGGAAAAAGTTGGATGCAAAACTATGCATGCAGTCTGTGCATTACTTAGCTTTCAATAAGTTCAATGCCAGTGGTTTCGAAATACCTTTTTAAAATCTGTAAAAGTAACAACATACTCAAAGCAAATTCCCAAATGGAAGAAAACAGGAGGCTAAGTTTGGCTCGTATTTTTGAAGATTGCATGGATCCCCATGAGAATTAATGGATTTCTGATTGAATTGCATGCTTGTTGAAATGAGGCGTAGGTCAGTTTTGTGGGAATCATTCCAGATTTCCCCTAATATTTACCTGGCATATAAACTGTAAATAAAAGCTTTGACCTCTAATTGGATAACTATGATATATGATTATGGAACTATTGATTGTGTTGTAAATTTACTTTCAAGGTGGGGTGGTCCGTGGCGTAGTGGGTTGAGCAGACGCCCCATGTACAAGAGATTATAGTCCTCGCTGCAGCTGGCCCCGGTTTGAGTCCCAGATCAAACAGCCCTGTGCTGCATGTCGTTCCCCCTCTCTCTGCTTCCTGTCTCTCTGAACTTTCCTATCCATTAAAGGCATAAAAGCCCCTCCCCAAAAAATTCAAATTTACTTTCAAACTACCTAGATTTTAGTTGCCTCTCACAACCTTGTTTACATAGGAAAGCCCCTTTCAGAGAAGCATTGCAACACCTGGACTTGGTATTACAAAACTCCATCTTGAGAGGCACAGAGAAACTTTATCGTGTTGCTGCGGCTTCTCAAATGCTATGGCACATATGGGACATGTGCTTTGGCTCTTTCTGTCACTTTGACAGGCACGTCTAAATGAAAAGTAGTGACACTAACAAAAAAGTTAGCAGTGTCTGAATGACTGAATATCGTTACAGGTGAATGAAAAAAAAATCTGAAAAATGGATTACAAGGCATTTAAATACTGGGATCCATCTAAAGATGCTTCTCTTTGAGGATGATGGGCGCTGGGGAATATGAACGTCTTCTCAGTTCGGTCTTTTCAGCTTCACTCATCTTGAATGTTAACAAAACAAAGGAGATGATTGTAGATTTCAGGAGAAACAGGGTCAGATCAAACCCAGTTTCCATCATGGGAGAAGAAGTGGAGGTGGTTGAGGAATATAAATACCTTGGTGTTCATGTGGACAACAGACTGGACTGGAGACACAACAGTGAAGCCATCTACAAGAAAGGACAGAGCAGACTGTACTTCTTGAGGAAGCTAAGGTCCTTCAAGGTTTGCAACAAGATGTTGCAGATCTTCTACAAGTCTGTTGTTGAGAGCGTCATTTCCTCTTGCGTCATCTGTTGGGGCAGCAGCATCAGAACCAGGGACCTAAAAAGACTCAACAACCTGATAAGGAAGGCTGGTTCTGTTCTGGGGACGACTGTGGAACCTCTGGAGACAATAATGCAAAGAAGGATTTTGCATAAAATCAAGAGAATTATGGACAACCCTGAACATCCTCTCCATGAGACTGTTATCGGAAAACAGAGTCTCTTCAGTCAAAGGCTTCTTCAGTTTGGATGCAAAACGGACCGCTACAGGAAATCTTTCCTGCCCACAGCCATCAGCATCTATAATAACTCCTTGATTTAATTGAGTTACATCAACATTTAATTTCCCTCTGGGATAAATAAAGTAATTTTGAATTTTTGAATTTGAATTCCTCGCACCCACCCTACCTGGCAAGAATAGCTCCCCAAACCAATGTGTAGGAATTATAGGTTTCCCTAAATGTGTTTATAGCCAATCTTTGACCGAGTTAAGACAGTTTATACACATACTGACAAAACTGTCAGGAAAGAAACGTCTTTGTTTTGGGTGAAAAAGAAAAGACGACTGACAGTCTCTCGATCTGTGGAAGAGAAGATGAGGAGCCCATGCTGAGTGATGCACTCATTGGCCCTCATTTATCAAACTTGCGTAAGACGAAAAACGTGCGTAGGTCGTGTGTACGTTCTTTTCTGCGCAAAGGTTGGCATTTATCAAATCCATCGTGAGCGCAGGAAAGATGAAATCGCCACGACAGGTCTGAGGCCGGTGTACGCACTTTTCCATTTTGACTTGCGGTGACTGCAATACAGCAGCGTCACTAGTGCGTGCTCAGGTGTCGCAACAAATCCCTTGGTTAAAATGACAGACTTATCACTTCAAAGAAGGCCCATGTTTTATTTGACTTCAACATAAATATAAACATAAACGCAACTTAAATAAATTAAACAAGGACAACTCCGTAATTGGAAGAGTGATGGCTCATTATTCAACCGCGCACCCTCACACCGAACAGGAGAGGCGCTTTAACACTGCGCATACGCGCACGCGTGCCACTGTGGAGAGGTGTATAGGGCTCCTAAAGCTGGATCTGTCTCTCGGCTGCGGGGGGAACCCTATACGCCCGAAAAGGTATGCAATATTATTATTGCATGCGGGGATCTCCATAACATTGCCCAAAAAAATGGAGTGCCATTTCCAGATGTACATCCAGAGGACCCCGCACCCAGAGATCCCTTCCACCAGCCTGCACAGCCAAGAGCGCTCAGGAGAGGAACTTATTCAGCGATTCTGACTTTTGGTAAGCATTCTGTTATTCAAGGAAAAAAGAAAGGAGAACAACGATTTCTTTCAGCATTTATTCTGTGACTTCAGTGTTTCATTTATGTCTTTCAAAGTACTGTCGATAGATTGCATGGTGTGTGTTAAAGCCATCATCCACTTCACGATCTCTGTTTGCCTCTCTAGGACCCCTGTGGTTAACACGGCTGGCCGGTGTGACGCTGCAGACCGGGGGGCAGAGGCAGAGGCTTCGGATGTTGACGGGGCCGCGTATTTGTCGCGCGGGTCAGGTTGCCCGGATGCCACTTCGGATTCATCTGTGAATGAAAAATATTAGTTTGATTAGGAACCTCATTTGTGTTGAAAATTAAAGCAACTGTTTTATTTAAACGTCTTGGGTGTGCAGTCATTCTTACCATTCTCAAGCTCTAGCATGGGCGCATCAGTGTCAAGTCCCCCTGGCACGCCCGATGAGGACGTAGCTCCGATCACGCCAGCCACCCTCTCCTCCAAGGCACTCAAATCCAAACCTGGATCGGACCCCCCCCCCACCCCCCGTTTGTTACATGCTGCGTCGGAGAGCTTTTTTGGCCAATTTCATATCGGACCACTTCTTCCTGATCTTATTGGAGAAAAAGTAAAACATCGTTCAATTTTAGATTTAATTTAATCTGGAGTTCATCACATTTTATTGACCATCACAGTAGGGGAAAATACATAACTCGTCCGGTCTGCGATTTACATCGCCAACGCTGTTGACAGCGTTTCTTTGCCGCCTTTCGTCTATCCATGTTGCAAATTCTAGAGGTGCGGCCTCTCAACCCCTTTTTGTAGAAAGCGTGGTTAGGATCATTATGATGGATTTCGGCCGCCGGATTTATCAACAGCCGCTCGGTTTTACGATGGGATTGGTGTGGTACGCATGTTCTGTAAATCTCACTTGAGCCTCTGCGTATGACGAGTTCTCCGCTCATATATACGATGCTTTCTGCAAGGGCTTGATAAATGAGGGCCACTATCTTTGCTGGGCCTAGACTATTTCCACAATAAAAAGAACATGGCTAAGTGATTCCAGGATGACAAAAAGACACATTATTCCACATTATTGATTGTATTTCTTGATTTGGTTAACATTATCAGAGCATTTCTCAGCAATGTGGCTGAAAAGGCAGAACACTGTTGTAGTTCATTTGACTCTTTAGCTCCTGTGCTTTTGTGGGGGTTACGTTAATGAGTGGAGCCAGCTGCTGGAGCACTTCGCTGGAATGAAAACCAGCAAACTCTCAGGCCTCAATGGGACACGTACGAAAAGCATTGATGTGCAGTATTCAGTGTGCTGACATCAGGATGTTGGGAAGCTTTTGAGTGAAAATAAGGCGCACATTAGTTAATGAGAAAGAAAACAACAGCAGTAATTGCATTCACCTATGACTTCACCAACTTGAATGGTTGTGGCTGATGCAGTCTCAGGGGATTGTTGGAAAGTTGCGAATAAATGTCAGGCATCTGTGTGTAGAGGTTTGACTTTATTACTGATTAGTCACACCTGCCTGGGAATGGATGTCGACTGAGCCTGGATATCAGACTCTTTGGATGTTAAATCTATAAAGATTAGATCAGTGAGTTTACTGATAAATCACAAGGCAGGTTGATCTCTCTATGGGTGACTTTAGAGCAACCGTAAAAATTTATATTTCTCACTCTGTGAAAAGAGTGTCTTGGAAAATCTTGTGTCAGACTGCTGAGGTCATTCAAGATATGTCAGAATGGGCAATGAATTAACTAAAACCTAATTTTTCAGGGTGTGAAGATCCCCTAAACCAGGGGTATCAAACTCATTTTGGTTCAGGGGCCGTATACAACCCATGTGATCTCAAGTGGGCCGCACTAGTAACATCACAAAAAAAACTTAAACCTTAATTTACACCAGAATTGAAGGATGTTAAATGCTGGGGAGTTATAGTTGTAATGCATGCTGCAAAGATTTGTTACACAATGTATTCAGTACCACTTAATTTAAACAAGAGTTTTTATTGTTCTGAACTGTCTTTGGCTCACTATGCGTTTGTCGCCCACTAAAACATCAACAGGCAGATGACAGAAAGAAAAAGAGAGAAGAATAGAATCATATGAACACTAATGGCCCATTTTTCCTTTTTAAACTTGTAACAACATGGGAACGTTTACTTATGGTGCCAAAACACAATTCTTGTAATATCTTCTGAATAACTGTAATAACATCTGAAAATACTCCAAACATGTCGTCTTATTCAAACGGAGCAGTAGGCGGGGTTTAGAGATAAATTGAGTCCTGCGTAAAACTGCGTTTAAAAAAAAACTGGATAATAACTCAGTGCACCCACTTAGGTTGCGCCCCGCGCTCCCCCACTGCTGGCTCCTGACACTTGGCATTTTTTGGCCTTCACCAGAGCATCAATATCAGGTTTCAAATCCTGTGTAGCAACACATTTCACAATGTCATTCAAGTGTGCGTTTGATAATCTTGACCTGTGCTTTGTTTTGTTGACGTTCATAATAGAAAACGCTTGTTCACAAACATAGGTAGTTCCAAACATGGACAAAACCTTTGCAACCAAGGTTATTAATCTTGGGTACGCTGGCAAGAGATATTGGTAAAACGTACCAAAGCCCTCCGACGCAAATTTCTGCTTTAAATCGGAATCACATTGCAAGTCAATTAACTCAAGTTGAATGTCAGCGGGCATATCAGATGCGAAAAAACGCAAATTCCTTCTCCAGTTCCCCGAAGACCTGAAATCTGCACTCGAACTCCGGCAGCAGTTCTGTTAATTTTATTTTCGTATTCACCCAAATTAGGTTGGCTTGCGCGCATTGCTGCGAGAAGTGGGAAATGAGAGACGTCAACTTTGGAGAGCTGCGTCTCCCACAGTGACAGCTTCAACTTGAAGGCGCATATACTATCGCAAAACTGTGTGACGACTTTATGGCGACCCTGCAACGTTTTGTTAAGATTACTCAGGTGCTGTGTAATATCAACCATGAACGCCAGATCCCTCACCCATTCCGGACATTTCAATTCTCCTACTGGCCTGCCCTTCTTCTCCATGAACTGCCCAATTTCCCCCCGTAATTCAAAGAAACGTTTGAGTACGGCACCTCGGCTTAACCACTGCACTTCAGTGTGGTATGGTAAACCAGCCGTAATATCATTATCACTGAGAAAACAGTCAAACTGACGGTGATTTATATCTCGCGCTCGGATGAAATTCACAGTTTTGACAACCACACTCATGACATGATCCATTTTTAGTGTTTTACAACACAGTGCTTCTTGGTGCAAAATAAATAATGAAATGTCCAAAAGTCCCGCCCTCCGTTGGCTGCCTGCACCTTCTCCCTGAATTTTGTGGCAACACCTGCCTTTCTCCCGAGCATCGATGGGGCGCCATCAGTGGCCAGACTGACAGCACGGGAACAGTCCACCCCGACTTTATCCAGTGCTGCAACGAGCTGAATATGTCATCAGCTGTTGTTGTGTCCATCATAGGCACTAACTCAAGAAACTCCTCAGCGACAGTCAAAGTCGCATCAACACCTCGAATAAATATGCAAAGTTGTGCAACATCTGTGATATCGGTGCTCTCATCAATTGCGACCGAAAATGCAATAAAGGACCGTATTTTGTCCGCCATTTCAATCAATCAATCAATCAATCAATCAATCAATCAATCAATCAATTTTATTTATAAAGCACATTTTAAAGAAACGCAAAGGTTACCAAAGTGCTGTACATTAAAATAAACACAATAAAAATATCATGAAACAAAACTGTGCACATAAAATAAACAACCTAGACAGTGGTAAAAGCCAAAGAAAAGAGGTGAGTTTTAAGACGACTTTTAAAACAGGACAAGGAAGGGGCCTGCCTAATGTGCAGCGGCAGCTCATTCCAGAGCCTAGGGGCAGCAACAGAAAATGCTCGGTCCCCCCTGAGCTTCCGCCTTGTTTTAGGAACCCTCAGGAGCAGCTGATCAGCTGACCTGAGGGATCGACTGGGTGCGTAGGGCTGCAGAAGCTCAGAGAGGTACACAGGTGCAAGGCCATTCATGGCTTTAAAAGCAAATAAAAGAATTTTAAAATGAATTCTAAAATGGACAGAAAGCCAATGGAGAGATGCTAAAATCGGCGTAATGTGCTCAAATTTCCTAGTGCCAGTTAAAAGTTGTGCAGCTGCATTTTGTACCAGTTGAAGGCGTGCGATGGAGGACCCACTAAACCCCATAAAAAGTGCATTACAGTAATCAAGCCTAGTCGTTACATAGGCGTGGATTACTGTTTGTAGGTGCTGTCTTGGAAGAAAGGGTTTTATTTTTGCCAACTGTCTCAGCTGGAAGAAGCTCGTCTTAACCACAGCTTTAATCTGGCTGTCAAACTTAAGGTACGCGTCCACTTTTACCCCCAGATCACTAATAACAGGTTAGGCGTACTGCGCCAAGGAACCAAGATCGATTGAGGGGGCCTCAGAGGTGCCACCAAAGACCATCACTTTGGTCTTCTTTTCATTAAAATTTAAAAAGTTTAGAGCCATCCAAGCCTTGACTTCATCTAAACAATTAACCAGTGGCTTAAGGGAGAAGGAGTCAGCTTTTTTAAGGGGGACATAAATGTGAGTGTCATCAGCGTAACAGTGGAATGAAATACCATGTTTCCTGAGAATGGAACCCAGCGGGAGAAAATATAATGAGAACAAAAGAGGGCCGAGCACTGAACCCTGAGGGACCCCGTAAGAGAGATGAGCAGTAGAGGACACAGAGT
The DNA here is from genome assembly GCF_027942865.1 of Odontesthes bonariensis. Lineage (NCBI taxonomy): Eukaryota > Metazoa > Chordata > Actinopteri > Atheriniformes > Atherinopsidae > Odontesthes > Odontesthes bonariensis. The sequence continues at coordinate 5,279,799 of NC_134518.1, read as the reverse complement.
CACCAAGGCTGACACAGAACGTCCGTTGACTGCCTAAGTCTCGTGAGAGATCTTCAACCCTATCTGCAACTGTATATCTGGACAGACTAATGTTGGCAAAGGCAAATTTCTTTTCGGGGCATACGACTTCTGCAGCATGCAATATGCATTTTTTCACCAGTTCCCAATCCGAAAATGGTTTGGATGCTTGCACCAACTCGTTTGCAATAAGGTAGCTAGCTTTCACTGCTCCTTCACTGACATCACGGCTGTGAGTAAATGCAGACTGCTGTTTTTTCAGTCCTGCTAATAATTCATTTATCTTCTTTTTTCTTAATTGTCCCTGCAAATGATGAAACTTTTCCTTGTGTTGAGTCTCATAGTGGCGCCGAATGTTATATTCTTTGAGCACTGCAACCTGTTGATTACATACCAGGCACACTGGCTTTGCATTCACCTCTGTGAATAAATAATACTCTGTCCACTTCTCCTGGAAAGCTCGGCACTCTACATCAACCTTTCTTCTTTTAGATAGCAACATTTTGCTGTGTCACCCCTCACAATTTCGATAGCAAGCAACTTTAACAGCGGCGATGCTCGTGGGAAAGCAGCATCTTTGCCAGGGCTGGGAGCGCTCGCAAAAACGTGCCGTTTATTTCTTGATCTCTTGTCATGCCAGGTCTCGCTTTTGCTTTGCTGCCCCCAGTGGCGGAATTGAGCATTTTGGTTTTTTCTTCTAAAAAGCATAGATCGCCACAGGAATGGGCTAGAGATTTGATTTTTTTTTCCTAGACACTCATAATTTTTTTCTACGGATTTCTCTACGTCCGGGCCGGATGAAATCCTCTCGCGGGCCGTATGTTTGACACCCCTGCCCTAAACAAATCCAACATAAAGGTGGCAATTAACTTGGTACTACCAATTCTTGATCAAATAAAATGTGTCATTAAACATTGACATATAATTAGGGCTGGGCGAGTTAACTCGTTATTATCGCGTTAACTCATTAATTATTTAACGCTGATAAATATTTTATCGCCCATTAACGCAGTTAAAAAAAAAAAAAAAAAGTTTAATTTATTTTATTATTGTAAAAGTCTGTTGCTCACAGGCTTTTATTTTGTAAAAGTCTGTTGCTGTCTGCTGCGGAACCGGAAAAGAAAGTAATTGGCGGATCCACCAAACCTGGAAAAGGGTACGGAACTTTTACTCGGCCATTTTCATTTTAAAGTTCTTCCAGACGCCGGAGTTGACAGAACCAAAGTCATCTGTAAACACTGCCAAGCTGAATTGTCTTCTCAGCGTAGTAGTTCCAGTCTAAAATATCACTTAAAGGCAAAACACACAACTGATAGCAGCAAGTCATTCAAGGAAACAGACAGTGGAGCGAGGCTTCTACATAAAAACTACAGAAAGATGCTGATGTTAAAAGTGTGTTTGCACAACAAATGTTATGGCACTTTCATTCATATGGCAGCACATTTAAAATAAAACTAAATGCTAAAAGCTATACACTACTTTTGAATTAATTTTGGGATTTTGCGTACAAATGCGATTAATCATGACTAATCAGGGAAATCATGTGATTAATTAGATTAAAAATTTTAATCGTTGCCCAGCCCTAATTATATTTTATCTGAATATTCATTGTTACACTGTCCATGTGCCTTACTGTTTAGAACAACATGCCGTTCCTCTATATCCTATGAATTTTGAAGCAAGACACTAAAGTTGAGTTGAGTTATTCTGTTTTGGGTCACTGTAACATTTCAATACTTCTATTTATCTCCCGCCCATAAACGTGTGTCAGATAAGTCATCAACATAATCCTTTGAGTCTCAGTAATTTAACTCTCTGTGTATGAATGAGCATCACTGTGCCACCTTTAACCAAACTCCACAGCAAAATGCTTAAGCACTGCTGAGCAGCATCGTGGGGGTCTGCATCTGTCGGAGGGTTCCTGCAGCGGTCCTGTCATCATAACACAGTGTGTCTTCAACCTTCTGATGAGAGCACACTGAGAGGGGAAGAGGATCTTTAGAATCAGGGAATAGTCTGGGCTCGTCTGTCGCCTCGTGGTGTTATTTTGACTGCTCAGGTTGAGGCTACTGATAAAGTTTTTCTTATTGTAAAGAGGGTGAAATAGTGTAGGGTAGTGGTCTGTGTAGATTATTGGAGTGAAATGAGAGTTTAAAGAAGAAATACAATTAAAAAAAGGCAGAATAGCTCAGCTGGAGTAAAACTGAAGAGGATGTGTAACATTGGCATTGACTACAGTATCTCTGTAGTTGTCGTTTGGGACCACTGATTAAAAATCAACAACAGAAGAAAACAGAACGAACAATGCTTACCCTTGACAGGGACCAGGTGGTAAGCAAGTGTTTCCCGTTTTAAAGGGATAGTTCGCCTCTTTTGACATGAAACTGTATGACATCCCATATTAGCAATATCATTTATGAAGATTGACTTACCCCCTGCTGCGTACTGTGAGCAGAGTTCCAGCCTCGTTTTGGTGTTGATGAAGGTAGTCCGGCTAGTTGGCTGGGGCCACAAAAATAAAGCTTCTTGCTTCTCAAAACAATATGCGTTCAAAAGAGTAATACATTTGCATCACAAAATCGTTCATCCAGAAAGTCAGACCTCACAATCGCATGGCGATCATATAAATGCGTGCTGCCACCTGCCGATAGCCGCGCCTGTTACGGTGTTTGCTGCTCGGAAGCAGGGGACTGCTCGGTCTGCACGGTTTACACAGCCCGTAGTGAGAAAATGGCGCCAAACGATTGTGAGGTCTGACTTTTTCTGGATGAACGATTTTGTGATGCAAATGTATTACTCTTTTGAAAGCATATTGTTTTGAGAAGCAAAATGCTTTATTTTTGTGGCCCCAGCCAACTAGCCGGAACTACCTTCGTCAACGTCAAAACGAGGCTGGAACTCGGCTCACAGGACGCAGCAGGGGGTAAGTCAAATTTAATAAATGATATTGCTTTAGCTTCTCTTCATTGGCTCCCTTTTAAATTCAGAATAGAATCTAAGATTCTTCTCCTTAGATATAAAGCTCTTAATGACCGAGCTCCATCATATCTTAAAGATCTCATTGTAAGATATTTTCCTAACAGAGCACTTCGTTCCCAAACTGCAGGTTTACTTGAGGTTCCCAGAGTTTCTAAAAGTAGAATGGGAGGCAGAGCCTTCAGTTATCAGGCCCCTCTCTTGTGGAATAAGCTGCCAGTAAATGTCCAGGAAGCAGACACCCTTTCCACTTTTAAGACCAGGCTTAAAACTTTCCTTTTTGATAAAGCTTATAGTTAGGGATGGCTCAGGTGATCCTGAAACATCCCATAGTTAAGCTGCTATAGGCCCAGACTGCTGGGGGGCCTCATCTGTCACACCTTTCCTCACTTTCCTCTCTTTTTCCCCTGTTCAATTTCTCAAATGACAATATGTATATGTGACATTATTGTGGTCATTAACTCGTGTTTCCCTGTTCCAACAGATATCCTTTGAATGGTGTTACAGTAGAATGGGATGTCATACAGCTTCATGTCAAAAGAGGCGAACTATCCCTTTAATATGATTAATCACTTTTAGGCTCACTCTGCCATCTCAGCCTTCACTGTTCTCATTGATTTTATGGCTTCATAATCGTAGGGCGTGCTTGAAAAAAAAAGATGGAGGGAGCATTAGAGTGAAGTCAAAGCTGAAGTGTTTTCAAGTGTAGCGTCCCTAATGACTATGAGCTAGCATCAGACAACCTCTGACTCCAGTGCACTACGATCCGAAAAGCACAAGTTAAAGATCTCAGTGGAAGAGATCAGTTTAATTTCCTCAAAGCAGGGCCGCTTAAAATGCTTCTAAGTAGTAATAAACAGATGGAACCAGCTGAACCATGGGTGAGAAAATGGAATAACAAAATGAAAAACTTAAGCCAATCCAGTGAGACTGTGAATATGTGCCTATGTGGGGCTCATTCATGCAGGCAGATACAAACAAAAATGATGTTCAAAGAATATGCAAATTCAAGTGGTTGTCAGAGTAACCGCGTGTGAAGGGTAAAAATTGAATGAGGAATTTGTGGCTTTGGAAAATAACATCTGCTGTAAAGTGGAATGTGATCTTGTGAGTCGTATTTCCCTTCTACCACTTATTGGGGCAGTATTTTGCAGGACACTGTTGTGAGTCGTGTTGAGGCGTATGAACAAACTACAGGATTTGTGGGATCCAGTCGATGCTTTGTAAAAGTACAGGATTATAATGAATGTTACATAAAAGGGTTCACCCCACATCCACGTTTTTGAGCCTGGAAACCAACTGTCTCGATAAATTAACCCCTTTACGCCTATTGTCGCACATATGCTACAAACCGTTTGACTCAAATCAACCAGCTGAGATAGCATCTTTATTCCCCCAATGCCAGTTAGTCCATATTCACTACGGACCTAGGAACCTTTACATATAAAAAAAAAAAGGGTGGATAAAAAAACATTGTTTTTTCACTGTTATATTACTGTGTTGTTGTTATCTTATTATTGACCATTATTCCTGGTGATGCAAATAAGCTACATACCAAATTACATACCAAACATGCCAAATTGACTCCAAATTGACCAGGATGCCTGTTGTAGCAAATTTGCAACATACCAACATTTCTATTTATTTTTTGTGCAAAAGTGAAATGAATAATCTCATTATTTACCATCTACTTAAAGGCTAAAACACACACAAAACATTTTTTTATATACAGCTATATAAATTCAGGCGTTAAGGGGTTAAAGCGATCCATTTGGCTCGCTTTACTATTTGGAAGTTTTTCTTTTTTTTTTTTTTTTTTTTCAAATCGTTTTTTATTGTGAAAAGCATTTCAAAATTACACATTTATATACATTCAGAGTTTTCTTTTAAGTAGGAGATAACACAAACAATAACCCACATATAACAGACAACAAATAGCAAAACACAAAGCCCACCCCCCACCCTCACACAAACACACAACCCACCCTGGGACTTCCTGATCTGTTACACTGTTGAGGCATTAAGAAATTAATATGGATAAACAAAAAAAACATATTAACAAAATCACTGAATGTGTTGGAGAAGGGGATACCAAATCTCTTCGAATTTCTCCAGTCTGTTTGATAACACATACCGTATCCTTTCTAGGTGCAAGAGTCGGATCATTTCGTCTAGCCACATTTTAGCAGAAGGGGTCTCACTTTTCTTCCAAAATTGTAAGAGAAGTTTCTTAGCTGTAATTAACATGTATGATAGCAATTTTCGTTGGAATACTGGGAGTGAATTAAACTTATCTGACACGCCAAGCACCACCAAAATTGGATCTGGTTCTAGTGAAGTCTCTATCATATCTGATATTGATTTAAATATCTGGACCCAAAATGGTGAAACCTTGGGGCAAAGAAAGTAACTGTGAAGTAGAGAGGCTTCATCTGCCATACATTTATCACACAGTGGCGAAATTTCTGGGAATATCCTGTGTAGTTTTGTTTTTGAGAGGTGGAGTCTATGGATTATCTTGAACTGAATCAAACAGTGTCTTGAATTAGCAGAGCATTTGTGTATGTTTTCCAAAGCATCATCCCAGAGTTCTTCACTTATTCCCTCCCCAAATTCTTCTTCCCAAAGAGTTTTAATACCCTGAGTAGATGGTACGGACCTGCTTAATAATGCAGAGTAAAGTGTAGAAATGAGATGCTTAGCTTCGCCTCAAAATATAAACAACACGTCCAAAGTTGTGGGTTCCACACAATCTAGTTTGGGTACATGTTTCCTCACATATTCCCTCACATGTAGGTATCTAAAGAAATTATTTTTATGTAGACCAAATTGACTTTGAAGTTGACTGAAAGAGGCAAAGTTTTTATTTATGAAAAGGTTTCCAATGTTCAGAATACCCAGCTCTCTCCATTGTGAGAAGGCAGAGTCCATACAGGATGGAGGAAAAGATGGATTTTTAGCTATAAGTAAAGAAAAGGACAGAGATTTAGCGTTGAACCTTGACTTAATCTGTTGCCATTTGCGAATGGCATTATGGATTATCTATTTGGAAGTTTTTCAAAGGTTAACCACAACAGTTCTTCCGCATTGAAACGTCACATCTTCAATGACATCATATGCATTTCCTCAAAAATCAGTTGTTCGTGACATTTGCCGTACAAACCTATTGCTGATGGTTTTCTAAAGAAGACTCATTGTATGTAATAAGTAGAAAGAAATAAGAAATTCTAACTCTTCTAATTCTAACACGACAGGACAATTAAACTTTATACATTTTGGTTTCGTTTAAGAGATTTATGAATATATCCTTTCTTTGTGTCCCTGAATGCAAACCTTGCAAAGTTTTTAAAGCTTTAGGGCCTGAAATAACTTTAGACTCATGAATGGACACTTGTTTGAAACTGTCAACCTTCAAAGAGTTTCAAGCTGCATCTTTGCACAAAATCCTGTCATGAGTGTTTCATTTCAGTGTTTTTACAAATTAAATGGTTTTCTCATGGCTTGCAAAGTTAACCATACAAATAACCATACAACATTATTATGTTTAAAATTCCCTTTTATCTTTCTTATGTACTCCAGCTAAGCAGCGTACCAGACATTTCTTCCTCAGATTGATTAAGAGTTCCCCCACATTAGCGCCTCAAAGTATGGGTCAGACTTATGAAATGAGGAGTTTCTGAACCTTGAATTAGTTCAGAGGTGTTATTCAAAGATCCAAGAGATTCAGAGTTGAATTTTGTTGTCATTAACTCGTGTTTGTTTCTCTTTCTCAGCAGGTATCCCTGGCTTGGTGTCATGATGATCGTTGTTCCCTCTTTACTGTTCTCTCGTCCCCCAGCTGGTTGTTGCAGATGGCCGCCCTTCCTCAGGCTGGTTCTGCCGGAGGTTTCTTCCTGTTGAAAGGGAGTTTTTTTCTTTCCACAGTTGTGTCGTGCACTTGCAGGATGGGAGAGTTGATTGAAGTGAAGTTTTGGGTGCAATCCATTGGTTTCCTAAGCTACTCAACTTTGTATTATATGGACTAATTTGGAATGTATCTTTGAAGTGCCTTGTGATGACATTTATTCTGATTTGGCGCTATGTACATAAAACTGAACTGAACTGAATTTGACTCCAATAGAATTGGACTTTGTCCATGTATATGCTCTTGCTGCAAATACCTTTGCATCCTGTTATTTTACAAACAATTAGCTTTCAACTCCAGTTTTGATATGTGTTTGATAAATGTTCCCCTCACCTGGTCAATAAGATAATACAAAATTAACATGATACTAGAGATCCTGAGCTTGAAAATATGCCATTTACAATAATATCATCTGTCAGAGCGGCCACAATAGAATACACACATCCACTGATGTAAGCTTTAGACAAGCTTTATGGGTCCCCCGCTGCTTGTTGTGCACAAACAGCTCATGTCAGTTTTCCGGTCACAGGCTTTCCCCACTGCAAAACACTCCACTGGATGTTGATCCATGAATATTTAATTGGCCCCTTGTCCCCCTGGGGGAACCGACCAAACCCTCAATATCTGACTAAAAAGACAGAGTGAGGACAATCAACTCACTACTGAATGTCGAGGGACAGAGAAAACAGAGAAAACACAGATGGCACGAATGAACAGATGATGTCAATGTGCATGTGATACTGCAAAAAGTTGAGCGTGTTCTTCTGAATGAGAGGATGCATCCCCAGTAACGTTCCACTGATGTTCACGGCAGGAAGAGAGTAAATACGGAATGGTGATGAGAACACGTGTCGAGCAATATGTCTGTGTGTGTTGGACCGTGGGAGCGCAGAGAGGAGTGCATGGTGGTCAGTGTGATTGATGAATGAGGAACACGCAAAGGAAATGGGATTTGGAGGTGGATGATAGAGAATATAATATGGAATTTGCATCAGATGATTAATTATCTTTAACTTTTTTTCAAGACATAAGACATCCAATGTAACAAACACAAAATACCAAAGTGAGGGTATATGATATGTGATATTTTTTTTTGGTCTGGTTACCATAGAAGAGGCAGTTCAGATTGTGACTCAACTTGACAAATGGATGATGTTATCCGCTTAGGCTGTGGGTTGGCCTGGCCAGGGGGCAATGACATTTTCCAATTTGACATCATTCACACTCCTATGAATAGAGCTTTAATGAAAGTGACTCATATATGTACATACACCGAAGACGCACAGAAACACCAGTAAATGAGTGCTCCTAAACTCACTAGTAATTCTGTCTATCATCATTATCAGCTTGTCCTGTCAAACAGTGGCCAAGAGATAGGGTTCAGCATTCACCATTTACCAACTCCAAGCGTGATGCAACCACGGAGGGAAAGGAAAGTCTTTGCTTTCAGGCTGCAAGGACTCCTTCTTCTTGCCTTGAGTTAAGAAAAGTAACCCACTTATGCCCAAAATTCCAATTCCTGCCCTTGGCCCTGCGACTTTGACCCTATCCATTTATTTTTACTGGCATCAAGTTGTAGTGATCATCTAGCCATCCAAAAAGGCCCCAACTCTTCAGTTGAAGAGTTAGATGACCACCACAACTTTATCCCTTATGGGAACAGGGTAATGCTACCTTTGTGTAGCAGAATAGAATTGCCTTTCTATGTTGTTACAGCTGCTTGCCATGAGTGCTGCTTGCGGCCAATCAATGAGGTGGCGTCTATAAAAGCTCCGGTCCTCCCACAGGTTCTTCCTCTGCGTATTGTCACCGGACTCCCTTCTGGGTCAAATCATTTGGCCTGACAGGGTAACTGCAGGTGCTGTTCCCTGCCCCTGTGTATGCTGCTGTATGGGCTCCATTGGTGAACGCCAGCGGCGGTTTCTGAGCTCTCTCTCGCCCTCCCTCCGTTTTTGTGTGTGTTGCAGCTACAGGGTACCGCAATCAGCTCACTGGAACTGCTGCTGCTTTGCTGGGTGTCTAATTTGCTCAACTTCACCGCTCTGCTTCTCTGCTGCTTGTTCGAAGCGGTTGCGTCTTGCCGCTGCCTCGCAGCCACCTTGTCTTTGTCTGCCTGGCTTCCCAGATGATTGAGAAAGGCATACATGGCAAACATCAAAAGACATGCAAGAGAGAAATGCGCTGCAAACTCCAAAACACAACGGAAGTTCGCCAGGCCACTAGGGGGTCTCGACCTGTGGGATAGGGGATCGACTATGGGAGATCTACCATATTAATGAAAGAGAAGAAAGTCAAAAGGTACGTTGTCATTTATGTCTTTTTTAAACATTTGGCCGTAATCTTTTACCTTATTATAGAAGAGCAGCGGAGTTATGTCGCTATAATAAGGTAAAAGATTACGGCCAAGTTTTTAAAAAAGACATAAATGACAACATACCTTTTGACTTTCTTCTCTTTCATTAATATGGTAGATCTCCCATAGTCAATCTCCTATCCCACAGGTCGAGACCCCCTAGTGGCCTGGCGAACTTCCGTTGTGTTTTGATGTTTGCAGTGCGTTTTTTTCTGGCATGTGTTTTGGAGTTTGCAGCGTTTCTCTCTTGCATGTGTTTTGGGGTTTGCAGTGCGTGTGCTCCGGTCGTTTTTGTTATTGCTGCAATTTTCTCTTGCAGCATTTGACTGTTGGATTTGTTTCGGCGTTTGCAGCGCGTTTGCACGTGTCGGCCACCGTAATAAAGAAATGAGCAAAACTTTATTCCCAGATGTGCAAACCCAAGTGTTTTCATAATACAAGACTTGTTGTGTGCTTATATGCATCATTACAGAGGGGGAAACCTTAAGAGGTCTTACCAAACACATGCCTCGGCATGTTGGAGTTCTTTTGGCATCATCTTGAGGACGAGTGAATCTGAAAGTGGAGGTCATAAAGTTTTGGTTTACTGGTGTGAATACAGCATTAGTCAACATCTTCCAATCAACTCTTACGAGTGTTTTCTTCTTGTCAGGAAACACAATGTCTACAGTGTCTTAAGTCATACATCTTATAAGCCTAACCTGCCGAACACTAAGAATGTCATGACACAGTCTCGTTATTCTTATCAACTGAAGAACTTTCTCTCAAAGATAACATGCTGCATGTAGTGTTTTCACAAATGGCCAATTCATTTATAGACCAACACATTTTTAATCAGTTAAAATAGCAACTGGAAAGAAAAAGAGAAAAGATTATAGGATTAAGTAGAAAATTACTGAAAAATAATACAAGGAAATATGGACAGTAGAGTAAGGGAGGGAGGATGTAAATGTTATGATGACAGATATAAGAGCAGAGAGGCAAAGAAAGGAAACAAATGGGGCATAGATTAACTGTACTCTAACCACTAACAGTATCAGTAAGGTGTCTGATTAAAGCTTCGGCCTACCAAGTGTGGCACCAAAAATGCTCCAGTTTTAGGAAGCACTTGAAAGAGTGTTAATTAATTTATGACATTTATCCACTTCTACCTGAGAGCAGAGAGACAAGCTCTGAGGTAGCCAGCTGAGTTGGATGGCTTGCAAGTGTATGTCAACATTTATCATCATATTCTGGCACCAGAGGAGAGAATTAGCCACTTCTTGTTTCAACCGATATATGGCTGTGGATATGTAATGCACTATGTATGTAGATTACTGGGCTAAAAATGATATTCAGCGATCAAAGCAGATCAAAGCAGCTTTGTGCAAGTATTGGTGAGTGAACCTGGATCAGTGTACACAGAATCAAGTGGGGCCAATGGACCAGAGGCTCTATATGAAGGGACTTTTAGCAGTTCTCCTGTTGGAATAAAAGTCAAGATGACTAAAAAAAAAAAAGAAAATGACTACAATCAGACTGCAAATCCAACTACTGTCACGATCATGCTTGGCTGTGTTGTTGATGTTTGGTTTCTGAGTCTTAGGTGGGGCTGTGCAGGTTTCCTGGGAGCCCAGGTGGAGTCTGGATAGGTCCTGCTGTCACACCTGCTTCTCATCTGCCCTCATCAGGACACCTTTTTTGGAGCTGTCTTCACCAGATTCTCTCACATTCATTGTGGTAATTAGGCCAACTCCAGTGTTCGTTTCCCTCGTCCACTCTCCCTCATACTCTGGTTTTACTCATGCCAGTATCGACGTCCGCGGTTGGATTCCTCTCATCAGCCTGTTCCACTTACCTGCTTGCTCGCCCCGCTGCCAACTCAGGAACCTTACACCACAGCCAGCACCCTCCCCTCCACCTTGGATTCCCTCTGGAAATGAATAAGGACAAACCAACCACTTTTGGACTTTACACCAACCTGGAGATCCCTCTAACCTTCTTCCTCCTCCCACAGAGTTCCACGTCTTCAGCTCTCAACCCTCCGCAAACTCCTCTTATTAATAAATGCTAATTACTCTGATTCCTCTCGAGTTTTGTGTCTGCACTCGAGTCCGTTTTTTGTTTGGCGGCTAGGCTTCTAGCCGTGACAACTACAACATGATACAAAACTACATCAAGGAGCCATTCACAAATTTCATACTCAAGTCTAGGAGGTTTGCAGTCTTTCAAAATGTTTCTCCCATTGTGCATATGACATATAATATATACATTGTGGATTACGTTGCACATTTCAGATATGCTCCACATTCTACTCCTTGAAAAATGACATTAATTTGTATTACAGATAAACATCTTTTTTATCTTGTCTTTTTGTGAGTGAAAACTTTTGACTGGTACTGTATATCATAGTACTTCTTAATAGCACAACAGAAGGAAAGCCAAAGAGCAAAATATGTAGCTTCTTTGGCTCTGGCATTGTGATGCTTTGATGTTTAGTTTGAACTATTCAAATCTGCTTCTTTCTGTCTGGTCTATCATCTGTGGTATGCTTGGATTGTTGCCATCCTGGCTGTGGCCACCCTTCTTCGGTCACTCTCTTTTGGGCTCCAGCACTGGGTCTTCCATGGGTGTCTCCCATCACCCAAGCCTCTTTGCCTGTGGCTGCAGAAGCACGATGGCTGTTGTCGCAAGTTGGGCTTTTTGCGATCGAATCACCCTCCTAGGTCTCACTATACTCTACTTTCTTTCAAGCTGTGTACAAGAATGGCCTACATTTTCAAACATCTCTAAACCAGCTAATGATTGATTACTCTCATCCAAAGGCTCTCTGACACGAAGCTGTTGAGCTAGCTGCTAAAATCTAAGTCTGACCCAAAGTTAGATTTGACCAGAAAGGGTCTGATAAACAAGATTCCTTGCTGACATTTTTCATATTGTCCGTATCATAAATCTTTGCCACATACGCATTCATCTATGACTGATGAGCTGAGCAAGTTTTTAAAAGTGCCTGACACAAAGTCCCCCTTGGAGAAAGCTTTTCTTAGGTCATGATTAAAAGGAATGTCGCCTTCCCAGAGACTGGCAGCTTAACTTGTCTCCGTTGTGAAATCAAAGTGAGAGCTACATATGAAGTGCCAGAGGTGCAGAGAGAAAGAAGTGATAAATAAGAGATATGTAGTGACAGAGGAGACATCTGAGGAGAAGCAAGGAGAAGGCAGAGGAAGAAAAAAGTAACTAAAGTTTAAGTATGGAAGCGCTTTTGGCAGATCATTGTAGTCTGAACATTCTTGCTGCAGCAAGGCCTTCCTCCCTTTCTTGGTTTCTTTTTGTTAGACTTCATGTCTGCATCTTCCCACCACTATGTCTTAATTCCTAGATAGACATAGATACAGCATCTTCCTTTGAGTTAGATTTAGTTTGTCCTCGACATCTGTCTGTTTGTTCACTGAAAGCCAATCAACACACACCCCTGTTGTTCTGCTTTGTGCATTTGTAATGCTAACACAGAATGCAGCATTTATGATTGAAAATACATCTGGTCTCATCCTGGTGCAGATGGGCTTCAGTACAATCTCGTTTTTATGCCAGAATCCTATTGTGTGGTATAAGAAGTCCTTTTGGGGAAGGCCATGAAATGTTTTTTATTTCTTTTCATGTATTAATATCATTGTGCACAAAACTATATACACGAAGAAACTGTATGGACATCTAGTATGGAAAAGCTGCATGAAGGTCTTTTAAACGTCTGACAAATACTTAACAGAAAAAAAAACACTGAATTTAGCACTGTAGTCTTGGTCATAAACAAGCAGAGCCAAAACCAAACTTAACAATAACCAGTGGTCCTATTCCCAAAGCTTTTTATCTTACCACTAGGAGTGCTCCTAACTCGCGCTGAAACATTTTACATAGGTGTTTTTCATTAAAAGTAATTCACAAAGTCGCTGAGACCTACTCATACTAAGGATTAATTTACTAAGGCTGTGTTCAAAACCGCCTACTTCTCCCACTACTCATACTAACTTTAACTTTTTTTAAGTTCCCGGATGCATACTAGATTCGCCGAAGTGTTGGGTATGCATCATGAGGTTATTACTCATACTCAAACTACCCAGGATGCAACGTAACGTGACGTCGCCGATCGTCATTTCCTGTCAAAACGGCAGTTTCAAGCTAGCTACAACGAGGGTAGGTTCACTTCCTGTTTTCAAAACAAAAGCACCAATTGTATCATAATGGCTTTCCCTATGATAAAAGGCAACGGGTATTTTATTTTGTGAAAATAACCGGAAGTGCGTTACTCACTGCGGCTAGCTTTAGTAGCACCGTATTCGTGGGAACAAAGTTGTAAATAGCCGGTATTTTGTCAGATTTTCAACACGTTGGGGATCTAAACGACTACTTTCTCGCCTGAAAATGTTTCAAATGTTGCTAAAGTTATATATTTACAGAGTTTATAGCTTAAGCGAAATCAGCTTCAGGCCGGCTGATTTCGGTTCGGGCAGGAGCAAAATGCATTGTGGGTAAACGCTCTGCATACTGTCTGATCGAATGAGTATACCGTTTGCAAATATGTAGTATGTAGTAGGCGGTTTCGAACACAGCCTAAGAGTTAACCAAGAGTGACACACCGTTGCTATGGATTACGTCGATTCTCGTGCACTACTTTAGAAGCGCTCAGGACGGTGATTGGTTGTTTGAGTGCAGGCGGTCTCGGTGAAACTCTTCCGCAACATCCCACAAACAAGCCCACTAAATCAACGAAAAACAAGGAAATAGCCAGGCTACAAATGAACTCCTGTCAAATAGTTATGGACAGTGCAGTTATCAGAATAAACGCATGATGACAAGTTTGTGCAGACTACGATAATGGCGTTATGCACGTTAAAGAGAGAGAAAGCAAACAATACAAATATGTCAATTGCATTGAATCAACAAAGTTATTAATTTGCACCCTGCAAATGATCAATTATCAATTATCCAATGAGCATATTTCCAGCATTTAAACTCTTCAAATATCAGCCGTGAAACAAGTGAAGACACCGTCAAATGCAAGCGAAAGTCCAATTGGTCCCAGGACCAATTGTTACTGCTGGCCCAGTTTGTGATGGAGAAGAGAGGGATTATTAAAGGGATAATCCGGAGTAAAATGCACTTTAGATCAATTTACGGGATGTTGGGAGTAAATACGTTGAGTTGACATCAAAATCATGTCATTCGGATGTGTTTTGAGAATTTCGATTTGACCGTTTTTAGCCAAAAGTCGTTAGCCTGGAAGTGAGAGGGGCATATCATGTCACCGCTACAAAACGCTATTTTTATACCTCTTCTACAGCTCCAAACAACATAACACTTACGTGGTAGTGAGTAGAGGGTCCCTAAAGCCAAACCGAAGAGTCCCGAGGTCTTCATGTGGTCGGATAGAGTGAATTTAATCAAGCCAGTACCTGCTCTCAATCAGAGCTCTTCCGTCAACATGAGGCTATCTCACGCGAGACATCACGTCACGTGACATTTCAAAATTCCAACCTGTTAGTAAGCTAGGCTTTGCTGTTGCATACAACTTCATTTCACTTTCGAAAGAAATACTGGACTATGTTTGTAAAAAAAAAACGGCAACGCGCGCCAGACCAGAGACGTAACGCAGAACAACCTGCAGCTTCAGTGGCAAAGTATGAAAATGAACCTTTTGCCTGGTTTTTCACCCTCTAAAACTCATCCTGGGTTTTCTGCATCATGGGGGGATCACAACAATGATCACTCAGTTCTCATCAACATCACATTTTCTTTATTCTCCACCTCCCTGCCACTCCTTTTTCTCCACCAACCTTTTCCTAATGTAACCTTTGAGATGAAATCAAATTGGAATGATTCTTACCTCATTAGATTTTCATTCATGTAGAGGGGGAGGGATCCTTGGATACATATCGAAACCCTTTAAAATATTTCACAATGAGTAAGAATAAAGCTACCCTGATCTTCAGCAGTATTTTTGGGCTGCTCATACCAGCGCAATATATTTCTGGCAGACAAGACTTCCATCAGCTGTGCCTCTAGCTGGTATCCCTTTTATCCAGTCACATGATACTGAGAATAGCACTGACAATGCCCCTTGTTATGCATGCATGCAGAACACTGTTTGCCATCCGGACACATTATAATGCCCCTGCACAACTGTAACTCTCCTGCATTTCCTAATGTTTTGTGAAATCCTAAAATACTGATTGAACTGGGGAAATAAAAATTCTGAGACCCATATAGGAATAATACTTTTATGACTTTTGAAATGTTCCCATCAGGTCAGCCACTTCATCATTAAATTCCAAGGAAGATGTTCTGGATGCATTTCAAAAAGATATTAAACATCATGTGAGGGTAACAGAATTTTGACCTTCATGGAAACTAAATTAAAAAAAACTTGGACTGAACAATAACAGGATCTTTGCTGTACTTTTGAACATGGCCAGCAGGAGTTATTTTTAGAGATTGCCTTTACTCTCTCATATAACACCCGTTATGAGCCTCTAAAGTAATCTACAGAATGTATTTTATATCAAAACATTGTTCCGGTGAATATCTACTATACTGTAGGTATGCTTTAGGCTTTCAATGAATGTTCGTTGTATTTCCAGTAAAAGTGTTTAAAAAGTTCTATTATGGTCACCATAAAATAATGGATAATAAATAAATAATTGAATAAATTACTGGTTGAGACTGGTCAGTGTCTGTCTGAGATGGAGCTGATTGAATCGGTCACGACATGGTGAAAGTTCCCAACAACCTCCTTTTTCTCTCTAAATGCAGTCGTGTCTCTGCTTGTCCTGTTGGATCTCAGTCCTGCATTTGATAAGATCAATCACAGCATTAAAATACGGAGGCTTGAGCATGCTACTGGGATAAAAGAAACCTCATTAGGCTGGTTTCAGTCATATTCATTGGATAGATTTCATATATGAACTGTGACGTCTGAGAGATATCAGACACAAAGCCTGGATGTCTCCTAATTTTTTCTTCCAAATTCTCTGAATTAGTTGTCCTTAGACTCAGACACATCAGAAAGACACTGTTGAGTTGTGTAGTTAGTTGGAGGACATTTCTGTGGCTTCCAGTTCTCATCAGGAACCTTGGAGATCATTTTGAGCGGGGATGGTCGTTTGACACGCAAATAAAAAAGATGTTTCTTGGATCGCCTTCTTTCGCCCTGGTCATATTACTTAAATTAGGAACATCCTCTCCTCAGTTAACAGGCCCCTCTCTTGTGGATCCAACTACCAGTTTGGGTTCAGGAGGCAGACATCCCCTTTATCCCCAACTTATCTCTTTATTTAGGTATACATCAGATGACCCTGAGCCAAACCTTCTCCCTAATGCTCTGATCTTCTCGCTGCTATCTTTACTCTCCGTGTGATATAAATACGTATATCAATACACACACAGAGACATTGTTATCCTTGACTTTGTGTTTTTTCTTTCTCCTTCTTCTTTACCTTAGCAGGTATAGGTCTTTTAACTGTGAATCAGTTTGCAGAGTGAAGCTATTTCATGGCGTGTCATAACATTAATCTCAGCACAATTGCCTTCAAAATAATCCATAAAATATGAAAACTGAAAATTGATTTTCATCAGTATTTTTTTATCGAGTTACTTAATCCCACTTACTGATATCATAATTTAACTTAAGATATTCATGAGTAAACTGTACTTTATTGACTTACGAAGTGTACTCGCCACTCTTTATTATGCAGGAAAAATGATACTTTGGGTCTTTAATGTTGTCTGTTATGCAGGCTTTATTCAGCAGCTGTGTTAAATAAATCAGTTTCATCTGCTTCTGTGTCAGACTGGGTTGTTTTGCACCTCTACTGACTGCATTTGTCTGCATCCAGTAAACCAAAAGGATTTTGGTTTACTGGATTTTTTACCTCGTAAAAAAACAAAGACGGATGCAAGCAGTGTTTGCACCAATACAATAGTGCACGCTGAACACACTGCAGCACATGGAACTGTAGTTCACATCTTCTTTCCTTTTTTTTTTTTACCTCCATAGGTATAGCTTTTGTGGAAGAATCAGGGATTAGTCGCTCACTGTTCCTACAATGTAAGCCGAGTCCGCTCCATTCCTCTCCGTTTTATCTGGTTTTGAAACCGCTCTCCTGGGACGGAGAATTAAGAGGGACAGGAATAAAGAGATTGCACCATATAAAATAATATTGAGGCCTTCTCTGAAATACAATTTTAATCTCAGCTAATATGTGTGGTTCTGAGACTGTCTCTGCCAGTATCTGCCAATGTGGCATATGTGCATGCAGGCAGATACGAGTTATAATTACATTCAACGTATATGTGACCTCTTGTAGTCATGAAAGCAATTACGTGTGAAGGGTAAAAAAGGTTGTAAAAAGAATGTGTGTCGGCCCAACCTTGATTGCTTTCTAAGCCTGATGCAGTACGTTTGAGTTCTAATCCTAATTAAGGAATGTCACAGCCCAAAGCCGACCACCAAATGACACGTTTACGTGTAATCGTAGCACTTGTAAAACGTGTAGTTGATGGTCGCGTTTTGTATTTTTGCTCAAACCATGATTGTTTATTAACCTTGTTGCACCCACAGTTGCAGATATGCAACAAGCTTTTTATTTATTTACATTATTTATTTACATTGTATTTTTATGTATATTTTTATTTACATTACATTATTTGATTTTTTTAAATTTACATACATTATTTACATTCATGTGTAATATTTTTTTACTTTACATTTTATGTGGCGACAGTTGTCACAGCAATCATTTTCTTGGCTCAGTGAATTACACTCTGCTTTGCGGTGGTCTGTTCTAGTTTGTTCTGGTCTCGTTTGGTGTGGTCTGCTTTGTCCACCTTTCACAGCGGTAATGGGAAGTCAGGTATCCAAATTGCATTATTATGATTATTTTTTTGCATTTTTTCATTAGCTTCATGTGCACATTTTTTATTTACATTACATTTTTTGCATTTTATATGTGCTTCACTTTTTCACAACAAAGATCTGTGAAATCTGTTTGATTTGTTGTTGAATGGAAAGTTTATGATGGTTGCGTTCCGCACTTTGTATTAAGAATGTTCAATAAAGGTCTATTATATACATTTTATTGTGGTAGCAGGAGTTACTGGTGAACTTTCACTATACCTTTTTTGACAAACGATCTGCAGAGAATGACTTGGTTTTGTGAACGAAATGAATCAGGAAAGCCCACAGTTGTAAATATGCAACACTGCGTAAAATAATCAAAAATAGTCCAATTCCAAAAATTAAAAAAATATTGGTTTATTACCACCCAAAAAGATGCAAGAAGAGCCAAAATGATTTTTTTCAATGATTATTCATATGCTTGGGTGCTACAAGGTTAATTGTACCGCAGTCATTTTTTTTGTGTAAACTGACCAGGAAGTGAGGGAATTTTTTTCAATAAAGTGCTAAGGATGGAACTTTACAGGATGGAATTATGAGTTGTAACACCTGCGCTTCGTCGGGGCGTCGACAATAAACAAGAGCTTTTCTACTTTTCCCGAACAGTTGATGCTGATCGCCGTAGAAATCAGAAGAATCCTCACACAGTTTAATTAACATTAGTAACTGACAATAAATACTTGTGCTGAATTCCTGCACAACATGCTCGGCTCTACACTGTGGGTGGGCCTATATATATAAATGGAGAACCCTCAACGGAGTGGGCTTCATTAACATCCAGAATAATGATCTCGTAAACATTCCTCTGCAGGTGTCCCTCGGGATCTGAACAGACCTATTAGATCACCTGTGTCTCCCAAAAGTGTCTTCATGCGTTCAAATCCTGCAGAGAGAGAGCAGAGGCAATTTAAAATGCTTCCAACTGTCAGACATGCAAAAATCTCATGGGAAAGTGAGAGGATGTCACGGTTAACAGGCGGACCTCAGAGGTACTTCTTTGATGATTTATTAGTCTCACTCTAAATTAGACTATTTTCGTATATATTGTGGTTCCATCAGTCAGCTGTTTTTAACAGATTTATGATGCCTTGATATTGAAGTTTTACAAAAGACAAAAGCTTGATAAGGGGAAGGTGTACTGATATTGGTTAGAAGAAAACGAAATGCAAACCCTTTTTGGTCAAAGACACAGGCCAAAATAAAAATATCCCCCGAACTCCCCCGGTCAGATGACACAGAATTCAATGGTCATTTCAATTTAAACTGGGGGAATGAGTGAAAGTAAAAAACAAGTTTATTAGAAACTAGATGACTCAATAGAAAGTCACTTTACTTTGCAAAAGAAAGAATGAATTTCTTGATAAGAACTTAATTAATTTGGGTTGCCTAAAACTGAGTAATAATAAGGTCCAAAATACCAAGTCATAGAAAGACAATGTGGCGAGGGGCTGTGTGTGTGTGTGTGTGTGTGTGTGGGTGTGGGGGGGGGGGGGGGGGGGGGTGACCAGGGTGGACAGCACCTGGGTAATTGCACCCCAGGAAATATATTGGTGAATAAGGCTCAAAGGTTAGCAGGTTGGCAGAGACGTATTTTTATTTTAACCAAAACAAGTCAACTAGGGCTGGAGCTGCTGGGAGAAAAAAAAAAATACAAAAATGTAGATTAAATTATGTCTTTATTGATACAATGATTAAAAGAAGGTCTTTGTAGGGGTTATAATTATAAAAAAAATTCTAATTATATGAAAATAGCCCTTGAAGCTATAGAAAAAGAAAGCAGAGGCTGCCTGTGGAGAGTCAGACTACACAGGGGGGTTACACAGCAATCCTCACATCCCACGGTGCCGTCTGTGTTGGAGTCCCAGTGCTTCTACCCTCATGCAACTACGTAAAGGCACCTAAGAGCAGGTGCTTAGCCTCCCCACAATCCAGCGTTCCACATCTGAAAGAAAAAAACAAACACAAAGGAATCAAAAAGCAGCCAAAATTAATAAACAGAACACAAGCAGTAACATAACAAATGAACCAAAATATAAGTTACTTAATTACTAAAGCAAAAATGCCACTAAAACAATGACAAAGCAAAAGAAGTTATCAATAAACAAGACAATTCAATAAAGCACAACTAAACAGATGGCAGAGCAACAGTAAACTTGGCAAACAAAATGAACGTGAACAAAGGCAAAACAGAACTGGGCACAAACAAAACAGAAAAAGCGAGAGGAAAGCTGGCCTGGACGAGCTGGAAACCACCACCTGGGAGGCCTAAGATCAGGTTCCAGGAGCTTCCACCGTCAAAACTAGGAGGCCAAAAAAAGGAAGCCACAGGATGTGAGGGAGCGGACAGAAGGTAGCCGAAGCAGGACTTTATACTCGCTGGCTGTTATTAGGTGCAGGGTCAGGCCAGGGCGACGTTCGAGAGCTCCACTACAGTAAGACAGGAGGTTATACTCTCATATGGCTGAAGCACAAAGCTAAAGATATGTTAACTAGAAGGCAAATTAATCTAAGCGGTTTTATTAAAAAACTGACGGAAGAACAGAAATTCACCACAATGGGAAACTGTTAAGCTTAAAGGAGACAGAGAGATACTCATTTGCATGATGTACTTAGCTTTTTTATTAATTTTTATCTTTTACTGACTGTGCGAGGCTCAGCTTAAAATGGAATGAATTCAGAAAGATAACTTCACAAGGTGGGAAACACACTTTTTAAGATACTCGGCTCAGTCCGGGGGAAATTAATCAAAGACAATCGCTGCAACGTTTTTTTTTTTTCTTTTCATAAAAAATGAATTAGATACTGCTTTTTAAGATGCTTCAGACTTATGTCAGTTTCTTATGAGGCACCAAATGCAGGGATACCTGACAGTTACCTTTGAACAGGCACACACACACAATGCTGCATAGACCCAGACAGCTGAGAGCTCACTTCAGCTTGTATTTTGACTGAAACTGTATTGTTTCATTTTAGTGGAATGGTAAAAAATTGGATGGTATGACCTGTCCAGGGTGTACCCCGCCTCTCGCCCCATGACCGCTGGGATAGGCACCAGCCCCCCCACGACCCAACCGACGGATTCAGCGGGTATAGAAAATGGATGGATGTATGGGTAAAAATTCGATGCCCCTGTTACTATTTTTTCAAATGATCCCACACTGCTGTTATAACGCACAGCTGCTTAATACACAGGCATGCGTCCATGTAAAAAGGGTCGTAAAATGCCTTTGTTTCATTCTACAAAACAACCAGCTACGCAGTGTGGTGTCAGAATCAGGCCTTATGCAGTGAGTCTGAGTGACTGGTATAGGGTTTGGCAACATGAAGTGCACAATAAGAGTGCATCAAGAAATAGCAAGCATGCTTACATGGTACTAAGGAAAAAAGAAAAAGAATGATTGTCTAAGTCTGACTGAAACCACACTCTTAAAATGTGTGTAAACATGTTTGGGTGACCAAAGCTATATCAAATTAATCTTCTCCAAACTGTACTAACACTCCCAGATAATGGCACTGGGGTTCCAATCGCTCGGTAATGTTTATGCTCAACTCAGTTTAAATGGGTCTAGGCACTCTCTACATGCTCCAAAGGCATGTTTTTTGCCATTTTTTTTTTTTTTATCAAAACAGCAAAGCATCAGTTTATACCAACACAGCCGAATTCCCACGAAAGTTGCACTCATTCATATATTTTTCTGTTTCTTTTGTCAGACAACACACAACAGAAACTGGCTTAAATCATATCCAGACCGTTTTGTTCTGCTACAATTTTAATTTTATGACCAAACAAAATCACCATTCAAGTACCTTAAAGACATCTGTGCAGTGAATTAAGATGTACTTACCGGCACTATGATCTGCCACATTGAAAGTTGGAAGCAGCTGGATGTCTTAAACTTTTTTCTAACACAGTTCACATACTTTATAGGGACATATTTTAGTAAATGATTCGTCCCAGCTCCCATGCCTGTTAACAGATACAAGCTAAATGACTCAGCCAAGCTGTTTGAATCAACTGTGCATGTAGCCATGCTGAATGTTAAATCTTACCCAATAGTGTAATAAAGTAGTGAATAATAGTCTTGGAAAGCATTTCATAGTGACAGGACAATCAGGTCTTTGCATTGTAAACAATTGTAAACCGAATTTTTATATATCAAAATTAAGAATGAAATCTTAATTTTAAGAAAGATGTAGAAAGAGCAAATGATGAGAACCATTGAACACAGGCTGACAAATCTCTCGACACTAGATTAGGCTTTACACTCAAACAGAAACTTATTTCTGTGACTTTAGCCAAGGTATCTCGACATGCCATTAATCTTTTCTGTCATTGTTTTACATGTTGGCTGGAAGCAGGAGAAAACAATGATTAGTAAACAACTATTAAACTATGATAAATCTTGGAAGAAATATCTTATGTTTCCTTTGACATTGCATTGTTTTACTTTAGCTTAATATTCCAAATATCAATTTAATTTTCTCCAACATAATCACTGCGCATGTATTTGCATAATTAAACTTGTTTCCTTTGTGTAGTTAGCTTAGTGTTCTGTTACTGTGTGGAAGATTTCACTGCGGCCTGCCAGGGGACTTAAGATAAAAATGAGCTTAGGGCTAAATGTGGCCCAATCCATCATATGGCAAATTTATGGTAAATATTGAACAACTTGTTTTTCTACAAATGATATGAAGAAATAAAAACAGTGTGTTCACACCAGTAATTACCTCCAGCTGTGAGCAAACAGTAAAAAAGCTGAAACACTAATTTAGCATCATCTGAGGGCAACCAGTTTTTCATATGAAAATGCAGGTGTGGAAGCCTGCATGCACAACTGGGGAGACAGTGCGGAGCAGCTTGTCTGCCTGAGGGGGTGTTCTCATGAGCTGAGAGTCTGAGGAAGGAAGAGGCGAGAGTGACCGCTGTCTTCATTCCGTGACAGCTCACGGCACCTGTGTTATTTTATGTGATTAGCTGTCTAAACTCGTTTTTGTTGTCTTTGTCGGGTAGTGTCAGTAGGCACTCGTGAGCCTCAGCCTTGCAATAAACACAAATTCGCTACCCAGGAGTAAAGAAGAGCCCCCAAAACAATTCAAAAATACATCTGGAAATAGTCAGAATTAATTCATTACCTTATAAGATATTTACATGTTGGACCAGAAAATATCAGCTACTGGTGTGAGATTTATACTGTTTGACTGCATGTCTACTGCATATCTAAGAAAACCCTGGGGGATGATTAGAGTTAATCATGTTTAAATTATTATCCTGCTCCAGGTTGCAATTATAAAAGCACTTTTGAGATACAAAACTGTATGTCTGCTGTCCACCCAGAGAGATTAAATGCATGCTCATGGGGTTGAATGTGAAGTACTTTTGTGTTTTACCTGCAGTGAAAGTGATAGTGAAGTGCTATCAGCTTGGAAAGTTAGGGCCCTAAGAAGAGTGACTTTTAACTATCTAAAACAAATCAAACGTCTTAGTGGTTTGAGTGGATGTCATGTCTAGTGAATTGTACACTTCATCAATTTTGCAGTTGTGTTTTTTTCAGAATGTCTGTCTTGCTACATGTCACAACATACGCAGTGGCTGCCCCTAGTATCCTGCTGCTGACCAACAATAAATCCTAAATCAGGCTGGTCTTATCCAAAATGACCAATGACGAAACAGTAAAAATGTGAGAAACACCTAAAAAAGTACACTTACCTTCATTTGAATCTTTGTAAAATGAAGGCTCATCAGTAAACTATCCTCTAACCTTATTCCTGACAGACTCAGCTGATCAACCCTAATCTGAGTATCTGTTAGCTTAGCTAGACTGAGCGCTACGTCAGGGTTCTGTCTGCTGTCGACACCGCACCGCTGATGTGGTGGTATCATGCAAGATTCCCATTCTTGTGATCTGGCTTCGATTCCCGGGCGGTGCACGATCTTTATTGGTGGCCGTAGTTAGAGTCGGTCATCCAGTAATAATCAAAGGTTGGTGAATTGACAGCTGGAGGGGTGGCAGTCCCCAGTGAATGGCTGCCCATCGCTCCATGGCATCTGTCTCCATGAGTGTGTGACCATGTGTGTGTTCAACAGGTGCCAACCTGGATTGGGTTAAAAGCACAGGAGATATTTTTTTATTTACATGTATCTACAAGACAATAAAGTCTAAATCTTAATCTTAATGTATCCATTTCACACCATTTGGTTTGAGATGGGATTGATGCGCCTTCATTGGGCATCAGTATCCTTTATATGTAAAAGCACAGAGGCAGAATCCAGATAGCAGTGAGACTTGCTGTTTTGGAGTTGCTTCACTCCAAACATCTGTGCATAAAAAACTAGATACGAACAGGTTGACTAGGACTAGGTTGAATTCTATGTTAGCTGACATTAGCCGCATTCGTACAGAGCAGTTCTAAGAACGGTCCACCTCAAATTTTGTTCTGGAAAGAAGGATAAAGAAGATGAGACGGCAGCCCGTGCTTCACCAAAGCAAACACCAACGGACACCGAGGACCTCGCGGATACAGACTCCAGCAGCGTTCTTTTGGCAATACAGAGCATGAACAAAAACATCTCTGACATGAACAAAACAATGACTGACCGATTCGATGCATTAGAGGCAACAATGGCATCCACTCAAGCATCTTTGGTGAGTCTTGACCATCGAGTAACCACAATCGAGGAGGCTCATTCTAGCCAAGACACTCGCCTCGCGAAGGTTGAGCGAACTTGTATGGAACTGCAGAAGGATAACCGTACATTGCACGCCAAAGTAATTGATCTGGAAGCTCGCTCTAGACGTCAAAATATTAAAATTGTTGGCCTACCTGAGAAGATTGAGGGAATGCGCCCTGTGGACTTCTTGGAGAAGTTTATCCCTGAACTGTTAGGCGCCAGTAATTTTCCAAAGCCTGTTGTGGTGGATCGAGCACATCGCCTGGGTAATATATCTGAAAAAAATGACGAGGCACGGCCGCGCGTCATGATAGCCAGGATCCACCATTTCCAGATCAAGGAGGAAATACTACGACTATCTCGCCAACAGTTTCCCTTGACATACAACGAGAGGGCGATTCACATTTTTCCCGATTACCCTGCAGAGGTGACCAAACAACGCCAGGCGTTTGAAGGAGTTCGAGACAGGCTGAAGGCGGCTGGTGCCAAGGTCGGTTTCCGTTACCCAGCCCGGCTCAGAGTTACCGTGGGAACATCGGAGCAAGTTTTTTCCACACCGCAAGAAGCCGAGCAGTTCGCAAAGACATTGGCTTGCAAGTACAGTGCATGTTTTGAATTGATACATTTTCTGGTATGTAACCACCTTTTACAATTACAGGTCGGGACATTTATTATTATTATTTTTTTTTCTTTTCTCATCTAAATGGACACATTGCTTTTTGGAGAGAGGGCAATGTTGTATGCAAGTTAGAAACTATGTACGCCAAAACGTACATAATTTTGAGACCCTCCCTGAGGAAAGTAAGATTCATAATCTTTTGCTTGGCCCACCAGATTCTAGACACCTGATTTCAAACTTTGTTAAGATATTCTCTGAACAAGTGGACTGTGCCACCCAGTCTTTGAAGACTGCTTGGGAAGAGGATTTGAATATCCAGATTGACGATATTGTCTGGGGGGAAGGTCTCAGTAGAATACAATATTGCTCCATTAATGCTAGACACCACCTTATTCAGTTTAAGGTCATGCATAGACTCCACTACTCTAAAACTAAACTTCATAAAATATATCCCACTGTTTCCCCTTTGTGTCAGAGATGTAAGTCTGCAGATGGTACCCTAGCCCACCTTTTCTGGTCATGTCCAAAGCTGTATGACTTCTGGTGCAGTGTATTTCAATGGTTCTCTGAGATGTACAATTGTGTCTTCAAGCCTGATCGAGCCGTAACAGCATGACAAGGGGCGTAGCTACCAACCACCAAACACCTCCGTCAGATGTGTTCCTATGGAACCCAGAACAGACCCAACCCAGAGCTAAAATGGTTATTGGAACTGAGGGCGATGGTCCCGAGTTCCTGTATGTCTGAATGCGTGAAAAAACGGCCCCGTTCCAGAAAAGGTTATAGGAACTGCCAAAGGTTCCTACAGTGTGAATGCGCCTATTGAACTAAAAACAACAGAAAAACAGTAGTAAAAACAACGAGTACAACAAGTGCAGCCGAGGTTGTACAGCTTTTCACACTTTAAGTGTATAGTTAACTCAATGTATGCTAGGCCTCCACGCATGCTTCTGTTCAAATTTAGTCTACAATATTCACTCAGCTGGTGAACAGTCATACATTTTGGTTCATCTGTGCATGTTGGCATGTGTGTAAACGTATATTGCGTCCCAACAGTTTTCTCCACAAACCACAGCAAAACAAAGTGGATTTAGATGCCTTAAGTGAATCTGCATCTGTTAAAGTGTCTGTCCAAAATACTGTACGCTCATATCCATCTGTTTTGAGGTGTGAAGGGCAGCGACACATAATAAGCTATTTGTCTGCTTCAGCACGCAGACATTGTAAGCTCTTAAAGTGAGCTAATAAATGTTGGCGAAACCAAATGAGCATACTTCATAGCAGGTTTTAGGATTTCAGTCAAGACTTCAGCACTATTCCTCTCAAGTGAGCATACAGACGACTCTCAGCAAGACAGTTTACTCTACTGTCAGATGAAGTCCTGGGCTATTCTGGACTGTTCTGCTCTGTTGACAAGTTGGACTCAAGTGCCTTATAAAGATTACTGCAAAGCCATGCTGTTCCTAATTGCATTTCCAAGTGCTCTAATATTAACAAAGCTGTGCGGCAGTTGTTGAGAAGCAGTAACAGTGTATGAATATATTAATCAATGCAAAACCTTGTTCCCTTTCCTACCTTAAATGGCAAGTTTGAATACCCCCCAAATGTGCTGAGTAAATTCTGTAAATGTGAGTCCCTTTACAAAGCCACTTAAAATTTTAACCTTGTAGCACCCAAGCATATGAATGATCATTGAAAAAAATCATTTTGGCTCTTCTTGCATCTTGTTGGGTGGGAATAAACCAATATTTTTGGAATTGGGCTATTTTTGATCATTTTAGGCAATATTTGTAACTGTGGGCTTTCCTGATTAATTTTGTAATAATACAATTTGGAGACCTGACCTCCCATTACCGCTGTGAAAGGTGGACAAAGCAGACCACACCAAACGAGACCAAAACGAACTAGAACAGACCACCGCAAAGCAGAGTGTAATTCACTGACCCAAGAAAATGATTGCTGTGACAACTGTCGCCACATAAAATGTAAAGTAAAAAAATATTACACATGAATGTAAATAATGTATGTAAATTTAAAAAAAATCAAATAATGTAATGTAAATAAAAATATAAATAAAAATACAATGTAAATAAATAATGTAAAATAAAAAGCTTGTTGCATATCTGCAACTGTGGGTGCTACAAGGTTAAAGCATAGGGAAAAATCAGTGAGTGAAACAAGAGCTCAGTTTTCTAAAAAGCAGCGTTGCTGAAAACAAAATGCTTCCTCCTGCCCTGTAATATGACTCAGCGATGAAGTGACCTGTCGCCTAGTTAAATCCCAGAAATCCTGCTGTTATGAGTGACATGTTGACAGCACTGTAAATTAAATCTGGCATTTTTCCTTCCAGAGAGCCACTTGGGCAGTGTTTGGCCTTTTCTAAGGGATTTGCATAGGAAGTGCAGAATATCACACACTCTGCAAACATGTGTTTCATCAAACAGGCGAATGGACATGCAGATAACTGTTTACCCCTTCCGATATCCACACATCTTTTATTTCGTTAAAACCGTGTTTCTCTTTGCTCCAGAAAGCCGCACCATATGACCTAGTTCCGTTATTACTGTAGCAACAAGCTGCCTTATGTGCTGTCTGTGCTGAGGTTTGTCCGTTGACGTGTGTTTGCTAAGAAACAAAGAGAAAGCCTTGAATTGCTGCTTTTTTTTTTTTTTTTTTCAGCTCATCCCCCTTTGTGTATGTTTTAGCATATAATCTGAGTTTGTGTATGTGTGAATTGAGTTTGTGTGTGTATAAACCCGGATTTGGGGACTTAACAGCAGCACCCAGCCCTGTTGTGAGCATTCGCTTCAGTGTTCACACAACAAATATTGGATTACATTTACACACGCCTGTGACTGTGCAAAAAAGCTCAATAGCCCTGCTGCTTGAGGCTTACTGTAATTGTTTCAGCTATGGTTAATTACCTTCAATACCACAGAGGATTCAATTTCAGATCAATATGAGTGTGTAAAAAAACACAAGTGCACTGACCCACAGGTGCCTTTAGATAAAAAATGTACAAACAATGTGCAGATATCACATTTTTTACATACTATTTATTTTAAGCACAACAATTGGAAGAATCGTGATCATCACTGAAAAGACTGCCAGCTTCAGTTATTTTTACATTGTTTGCCAAAAACATGGCTTTGGCATTAGATGTTATTGTTTTGATGAAAAAGAGGATAAAAAGAAAATAATGTGATTCTCCCAGCTCAAATGCAGCATTTAGAGTTCCTGACAATGACAGACGGTTGGAGAGAAAAGTTGATAGAATAACAACAATTGTTATCCTTTAGAAAGAAAATAGTCTTCACACAGAAATTTGAGAAACGGAAAACAGGAAGTCCCGGGAATACTTTCATACGAGAAGGCTTTCACTGACCATATTTGAAAAAAAGAAAAGAAAAAAAATACATGAACTTTTGTGTTCTTTATAGCCAACTATTGGTTACATCCCACCAGTCCGACATGGGCCTCAAATTGTTGGAATGGCGAAACTTAATTTTCTATCAAACGTCCCGTCATTCCGACACTTTTTTCCTTCTATGGTCGGAATGGTGGTATGTTTCAAATTTGTTTTGTTTGTTTAATATTTTTATTGGGGGGTAAGGCACATTGGAATAGAAATCATTGTCACATTTACATTGAGCATTGTATCACCACTGTCAGTTTGAGCAAACATATTGATACAGTCAAAATAATGTGCATCTTGATTAGTAAAAAAAAAACAACATACAGTCTACCTCCCAGTGTTTTTTTTTTTTTTTTACAACAATTACAGAACAATACACAATTGTGGGGGGCTACTTAACTAACAGTTAAGGACATCTATATATAGCAGTTGAATAAGTATAATACGTGTAATATGTACATGTGTGTGTAAGCTGCTCAGTATAAATAAAAAGGAAAAAGAGAGGAAAGAGAAGGAGAGAGTGAGTGGGGGTCCATCAAATCAGGGGGCAGAGACTGAAGAGAATGACAAAAAGTTAAAAAAGGATGCCACTTGTTGTAGAATTTGTCAGAGTTACCTTTCACTGAATGTCTGATCTTCTCTAGCTTTAGAAAAGACATGGTATCGTTGAGCCATTGAGAGCTGGAGGGGGCTTTAGTTGACTTCCAGTGAAGAAGAAGATGGCGTCTAGCTATTAATGAAGTGAAGGTTATGATATCTAGCTGCTTGGAAGTAAACCGGTTGTGGTCTTCCGGGAGCCCAAATATAGCGAATGTTTCACATTTTTTAAACATCCCGCCTTTCCAACAATTCCTTTAATAGCCTATTAAAGCCTATTTTTTTAGAGGAACTCCACAACCTTGCAAACCAACTATAATAATCTATTATGAAAATTCCCTGAAATTTAAAATATCAAGAGAGAAACCACACATACACAGGGAGAACATGCAAACTCCACACAGAAAGGCCCCAGCTGGGAGTTGAACCTGGAACCCTCTTGCTGTGAGGCCACAGTGCTAACCACCACACCACCATGAAGCCTACCCAAAACTTATTCTTTTTAAATTAGTTTATTAGTTTTAAATTAATACCTTAACAGTGTTTGTCTATGTTTGTTGCTCCTTTTTGTGTTGAATATCATTAATTTGCTCTTTGAAAATGACCACAGACTCATGATATTGTCAGGATCTGACGGTATCAGACGCAAAATAAGGAATCTAGACATCATGAAAGGGCAACTAAATTCTTTAAAACTGGACTGCACATTGACTGTGAGGCACTGTAATTACATACTCATCATCATCTATTCCTTGTCCTTGATAAGAAAGTTCTGTGCCTGTTTGTCCTCTTGAAAATTGTTTTTATTTTATATTGTCATTTTTTTCTTCAACGCAAGCTTTTCAGTCCGCCTTCATGCCTTTTACTTATCTTTTCAAAACACTGTTTATCATTGCATAAAGAGATGAATTGAAACTTCTTGTGAAGCCAGAGCTGGACTTGATGGTCTTGAGAGTTTTGGGGGAGGGGGGACTGCTGCATGTGGTTGTGGCCACCCACTCTATTGCATCCCCAAGGCTGCACATTTGCAAGCATCAAAAATCAAACACATTCTCCTGGAACACATTAAGTGATGTAACAATAATCATAATAATTTCTTTTGGATGTTTGTGCCACCTGAGTACCAACCAAACTGTTTAGCGGCCTACTGGGAATTCTGAAGCTTCCAATTGTCCACTGTGGCTACAGGCACATATGGGACATTGTGAGGGGTAAAAATAGCAGAGTATCACTCCATCTGAGGAATGTCATAGTGAGAAATATGAATTTTTAGTAGATATTAGAACAGAAAGATCAAAAGGTCTGATGGTTTTACATTTACAATCTATACTCCAGAAAGGTTTGGATGCTGTTTAATATATAAATATACAGTGCACAGTGAAAATGAGTACACCCCTGTTGAAAAGTAACATTTTGAACAATATTTTAATACACACACAAGTTATTCCCAAAACGTGCATAGAGTAAGTTTAATACAACATCAGTTCAGCTTACAACAGAAAAGAAAGGTCAATAATATAACTTAAATGACATATTTGTCCATTTTTGTGAAATTATGCTGGTGCAAAAGTGAGTACACCCCTATGTTAAACTCCCTGAGAATGGGCCGTGTTGGCCCGAAATGTCATGAAAAGAAAAGGCATTAAAGTGATACTCCGGAGTAGATTCAACCTGGGGTCATTTGAACCGTGATATCCAGCCAAGTAGCCCACCTGCAGTTTTTTCGATATTGGCTGAACATCAGCTGAGTTACTGAGTTATCCCGAATAGCTTCGTACAAGGGTTAATGGATCCTGGCAGTATCTCCAAAATTACCACACTAAAATCACATGCCATGACACCAAACTTCTACAGTAGTACAAATATGGTCTGTACTCACCAAACGATGCATTTGGAAGTTTGAAAATAGTCCAGGAGTTTATTATTATCAACACAAGCCTGATAGCTTCTCTGCAGCTAAAGCTGCGTCGACGTAACTTCAGAGAGCTGGGAGCTTCAAAGTAAGATGAGGGTTGATCTACTACTGTAGACAACAAAGTATATGCTATATTCTACATGTTTTTTATTAATTTTTATGTTGTAGAGTTGTGAAGTTATTTTATCAATGGAGAAACTGAGCAGCCTTGCTTTGTTGTCTACAGTAGTAGATCAACCCTCATCTTACTTTGAAGCTCCCAGCTCCCTGAAGTGACGTCGACGCAGCTTTAGCTGCAGAGAAGCTATCAGGCTTGTGTTGATAATAATAAACTCCTGGACTATTTTCAAACTTCCAAATGCATCGTTTGGTGAGTACAGACCATATTTGTACTACTGTAGAAGTTTGGTGTCATGGCATGTGATTTTAGTGTTATAATTTTGGAGATACGGACCAGGATCCATTAACCCTTGTACGAAGCTATCCGGGATAACTCAGTAACTCAGCTGATGTTCAGTCAATATTGAAAAAACTGCGGGTGGGCTACTTGGCTGGATATCACGGTTCAAATGACCCCAGGTTGAATCTACTCCGGAGTATCACTTTAAAAGGGAGGTCATCGTTGTGCGTTTCATCCTTGCCTTACATTGAAATTTTACATTTTGAGTCTGCACCAGGCTAAAAGAGACGTGTGTGAGATTTGACTGAAATCCTATGGAGAGTATCATGATCTGCTTCAGTAGTCACAGTACATGTTGACGAGCATGTTTCTTTTGGTGAAATTCAGCTTCCTACTGTTGATGGCATCCATACAGCCCCAAACCATGTCACTCCCACTACTATGCTTGACTTTAAGCATGGGGCACTTTTCTTTGTACAAATCACTTTTTACCAACACCATCTAAAGCAAATTTGTTTATCATTGTCTCATCAGAGACAAACAAGCTAAGGATATGGATTGCTGGAACCATGTCCTGTGATCTGATGACACCAAGATGAACAAATTTGCTTTCGATGGTGTCAAGCCTGTGTGGTGGTAAAAAGTGATTTGTACAAAGAAAAGTGCCCCATGCTTAAAGTCAAGCATAGTAGTGGGAGTGACATGGTTTGGGGCTGTATGGATGCCATCAACAGTAGGAAGCTGAATTTCACCAAAAGAAACATGCTTGTCAACATGTACTGTGACTACTGAAGCAGATCATGATACTCTCCATAGGATTTCAGTCAAATCTCACACACGTCTCTTTTAGCCTGGTGCAGACTCAAAATGTAAAATTTCAATGTAAGGCAAGGATGAAACACACAACGATGACCTCCCTTTTAATGCCTTTTCATTTCATGACATTTCGGGCCAACACGGCCCATTCTCAGGGAGTTTAACATAGGGGTGTACTCACTTTTGCACCAGCATAATTTCACAAAAATGGACAAATATGTCATTTAAGTTATATTATTGACCTTTCTTTTCTGTTGTAAGCTGAACTGATGTTGTATTAAACTTACTCTATGCACGTTTTGGGAATAACTTGTGTGTGTATTAAAATATTGTTCAAAATGTTACTTTTCAACAGGGGTGTACTCATTTTCACTGTGCACTGTATATAAATATATTACTTCTAAATCCCTAATTCAGAAGGAATTTCTTTGCTGGTGCTTGTTTCGGGGAGAACATTATATTTTGTATACTGTGTGCTGTTTAAAGACTGCTGACGTGCAGTTGAAAATCCATGGGAGTGTACTCATTGGAGCAGATAATGGAAAATGAACCTGCATCTCTTGAGCATATTGCTGTTGCCAGGTCCCCACATTACCTGAAGGGTTTCCTCCATTCTTTTCTTCCTCTCGTCTCCTACTCCATTCATCCCCATCCCATCTTATTTCTACTTTATATGTCTCCTAAAAGGTCATCTGACCCTAACCTCAACCTATATTAGTTTCATCCTCCCACAATTCCTATTCCCGCCCGTTTTCATCATTCCCTTTGTGACTTTACTATTATCTGCGTTTCTTTTTCATTTACTCCATCCATTGCAGACAGAAAAACATAGCAGCAGTATTGGAATTAAGTTCCCATTCTTTGATTTCCCCCTTGCTTTCAAAGGTGAAGATGCTATATACTGTTTGTGCAGGGATACAGTTCAGCTCCAGCTTAAAAGAAATGAGAGTTATCAATTGAAAATGCACATTTTAAGAAAAGTGCATGGATGTGTAATTTTCTTGCCTCTTTTTTTTTTTAACAAAGATTGTACTTCTCTTGAAATCAGTAAATTTTTAATTATAATGGGTGTATGTCACAAATACATCCTAAAATAGAAACTCAACTGCGATCTGTTTTATTTATAAGAAGATGCAACTAAAATATATCAGATATTTCTCTTAATAATAGAATGATAGTTTTCTTGACAACACCTACACACCAACCCTTATTCATAGACCCTTCGTTAGTTGGGTAAATCAATGCCTGATATAGTTCCTAAAAATAATGCAAAGCTAAAAACAACCTCAGTAGAGTAATCTCAGCTAGTTTTAAGACCTCCAACTGAAAGAGTCATGTAAAGCAACATTCATACTCAATACGGCTCAGAATGGCATTCTAGTAGTTACTCCTCTGGAAGCTAAAGAAGGGAAATATGACTCATAAGAGTGTGTTCACATTGGAACAGACGTCATTCTGAAGTATTTTGTTTAAGAAGCTAGAAAATCCTCCTAAGAAGGAAAGGTCAATATAAATTCTGTCAATAACAGGACAGCCTGTCACTAAAACACTATTGTCACTTCTTACTAGGATTTAGGCAATAGATTCTGTGTTTAGGGTTAGAAATGGATCAGAAACTGTCATCATCACGGACACCATTTTGCTTTTTACCTAAACATAGCATGTTAAAGGGACACTATGTAATTTCTTCCCCCATCTAGTGGTGCAATTTTATTTTGCAAAGTCGAATGAATTTGCTCTCTAGCGCCTCGCGTTTTCAAATGTGCGTTGAACTACGGCAGGCGGTATGTGTCAAGATTCAAGAAGCTCACGTTGCCTTTTCAATTCTCTTTTTCGCTTTTTTGGCGACGAGGATCCCTTCTCCTGTGGCGTGGCATAACTATGGTCTTCCATTGCGAACAAAAGTGCAGGCCGTTCAGGCTGGTTTATACCAGAGAATGTCTAATGGCGTAGACTGGCTCTGTTTATACCTGCGTGCAAACGTGACGTCAAAATGGGGAAAACGCGATTCGAAGTGCTTTATGTCCCTCTCTGCACTTCGTTGTTTTTCATAGACCGGAAGGACATGGCAGCCTCCATAGAGCTTGCCCGCTCTGTGTAGATACAGACAAGTTATTCTTCGCTCAGGAGGATAAGTGAGATTTTTGAGATAATTTTACACCAATGAGGACTAATTTATGAATGAATATGTTGATTTGAGCTAATAAATGACTTAATATATTACATAGTGTCCCTTTAAGTTGAAACATTGTTACTTTCTGGTTGGATTTAGAAAACACCATTACTCTTTTAGAGTTACTTGGTTAGGTCTACTTTCTCCAAAGTGACCATACCATCATGGACACCACTTTTATCCCCACATGCAGTTACTTTCTCGATCACTAGAGGTCGCATATTTTGACACAGATTTTGCCCACATCTGCCAACATGAACAAATCCCACTTGAGCACGTTTCAAAGAGAAGAACAGCCTCTTTTAAAATTCCCTCCACATAAGATGAAACACACTATGGTTTTATCTAACTTGACAAGATGGATTGCATCTTCTTTTTCCAAGTGTTTTTGTCCATAGAATGGCCCCCAAATATGTGAATGAAATTATTACAAAATGGCATATCAGAATTCGCTGCAGTTTATATCAACCTTTGACAAAATGTTGTCAAGATAACTGTGATACAGCTGGTCTAAGGAAATGTAACAGTCACCTCACCGAGGGTTGAAAAAAGAACTATACATTAACAAAAAAATGACCAACAACCAGTGTTTTCTGAGCACTTAAAGGGATAGTTCGCCTCTTTTGACATGAAGCTGGATGACATCCCATCACAAAATCGTTCATCCAAAAAAAAGTCAGACCTCACAATCGCTTGGTGCTATTTTCTCTCTACCTTCGTATCACTGCGGGCTGTGCAGACCGTGCAGTCCCCTGCTTCCGAGCAGTAAACACCGTAACAGGCGCGGCTATCCTCAGGTGGCGGCACGCATTGATATGAAGGTAGAGAGAAAATAGCGTCAAGCGATTGTGAGGTCTGACTTTTTCTGGATGAACGATATTGTTTTGAGAAGCAAAACGCTTTATTTTTGTGGCCCCAGCCAACTAGCCGGACTACCTTCGTCAACGCCAAAACGAGGCTGGAACTCTGCTCACAGGACACAGCAGGGGGGTAAGTCAAATTTAATAAATGATATTGCTAATATGGGATGTCATACAGCTTCATGTCAAAAGAGGCGAACTATCCCTTTAACGCTGTTCTGTTAAACATTAAACATCAGAAAGACATTACAGACTGGCTGGAAAACTAATCTCACAGGGAAGGTGGGACAGGGGGGGGGGGGGGGGGGGGCTGGTGTTAAGCCTTTAAATTTATACTGTACCACTGAACTGTGCCCAACCTAAAGGTTTCTGTCAGTTTAGGAATGACATTTTCCAGAAAGTCATTGGCCGCATGACAACTCTTTCTTTATTGGCATCAATGTCCCAACACTGTCAAGAGGGTTTGTGCAGGTTAAATTATGGGTGCAAATTTCCTACGCGGCCCCTCGATCACCCAAGGTGACACAGAGTTGTCAAAACTTTGAGTTCTGTTTTAAATGCAGAATAGAAGAATGAAGCAGGGTTTTTTTTTTTTCAAAGCCTGGGAGCCCAAACCAGAGGAACACCAAGTCAACAAAGGATCAGGGTAGATTTGTGAATTTGAAGGAGGAGGGGGTGGTCTTATCTGTGATGTGTCACCAGGAGGGATCTAAAAGCTCTCGCACAACAATGTGAAGAACACGGCGATGAAGTGCCCCCTGCAGGGTCTGCTCATGTCGCCGGTGTCTGAAGAAACAAATTAGAGCTTACTGCAGAGATGAGCAAGAGGACACAGTTTACCCGTGCATAAAGGGGCAGCTGCCACCCTTCTCGTGTACTTATTTGCTACGCTGAACAACCAATCTGAGTGAGCTTACTCACCAACTGGTGGAACACTGATTGCATGAGTTGAATCAGCTGACCTCCAATGATAAAAATGAAAGCGTGGACACAAAAAAATGCAAGAGAGACTGAGCTGTGCTTCAGATCTGACCATGGATGTCAATAAATATTGAAAATTGAAGAACTAGTGACTTTTACACCGACAAAATAAATCAGATTTGGAAGGAAGGGAATCACTATAATTCAGTTACTCCAAATGTAAACATGGCCCGTCTTGATGTTTCATCTTTTATCACTTTTTAATGTCTTTCTCTGAAAACTCTTTATATCAAAATCCTTGTAATAAGTATTCGCTATGAGATAAATAAGGCTTAGTCCTTGCAGCGAACATAAGTTAAACATTAAAAACACAATATAAGTTTTAAAAATAGCTTCATAAAGACTTTAAATGTTAGATAAGCCCTGCTGAGGCGCTTAAAAGAAACCTGCTAGTTATTAGTTCATTGCCTGAAGGATTATTAAAACCCTCGTGTTTCTCGTATTTTCTGAATAGCTGATAAGATTCCCCGTGGCTTCATAAAGATGAAGTCCCAATATGTGCTGCATTCATAAGAGACAAATGAATCTATTCATTACCCCAATTGGCACCTGCTGAACTATAGTGAAAATGATGCTTAATTAAGTTTAATAAACCTTCCAATATGCAAAAAAAAAAAAAACGATATGCCCTCATCAAGACTATATAAATGTACTTTAGAATCATACTATCACACATGGAGACGGTAAAATCTGTTTTACTTTCCAGCATGTGTATAAATATCAGCCATGTGTCCCACAGTGGGAATGTTATGCGTAGTTTTAACTGTGTTCCATCACATAAATGCATTAATGAAGTGTATCAATAACCCAACAAAATAAACTATCAAAGGTTTAACATTGTATTCAGGTTTGTAGAATAATGTTTTTATAATGTATATTAACAGCAAAGCTTTCATCTCATGAACTCATGATATCAGAGGTTGGAAGAAATAAAACACACTTATTTTGTGACAGTTCTTAAGCAACCGACTAATGTTTGTGAAGGCTCTACTTTTACCGACTACTTTTTAAGGCGAGACACTACAGGTGAATAGGGTAATATTTTAAAATAATAGATATCACCATGAAACTTCCTCAGTTGATTACTTATACAAGCATGAAAAAAAATGTATTACAAGTTTTAGAAATTTGTATGTTTAATTGTGCAAATTAGACATGATCTCATTAAATATGCGCACATTTGCATATATTTCCGGAAGATAGATCTGAACATATGATAAAGCCAGGTGCAAAATTCTTTTTTCATTTTGTTTACACACAAAATGAAAAGAAAATTACAGAGGGATTTCAGGATATCTGCTTTCATTTCCTAGGAAATCAAAATATACTGTCCATAGCCTAAAAAACATCAATTTTTGCCATATTTTTTGATTATATTGTCACATAAATGAGGCCAGGAATGATTTATCAACAAATCCTTCTGTAAATATCTTCAGAATACTGCTAAGTGTATAACTGGAAAGTTTGGTGTTAGTAGGTGCTCCATAGGCTGAGATATTGATACTGGAAAAATACAAAAAACTGATTTTGAGAAAACGGCATTTAAAGATTTAAATAGGGGAATTCATTTTGGTAAATTTGGGCGAAACGTACTGCCGCAATTAAACAAAATGTGATGAAATAAACATTTTAATTTACGTTTTGAAATAACACATATTGAAGGAGTAGACTGGCCCAAAATCTAAAAATTGACCACTGCATGAAAAATCCCTGTTTTTGCCCGCCGTGTCTCGCCTTAGCTCTGTATTATTTATTTTTTGTTGTTATCATTAAGTAGCATTGATGGGACAGTAACATATGGAAATGGTGACTCCTTGGCGTATCCATCAGCTCACATCAGACATGGAAAGATGTAACAGTGTTGTATCACAGACAAGATGGAGACTCAAATGTGATGTTGCATTAAATAACAACTGGGAACTCCCCATTCTCACAGAAAACAGAATAATGCCACAATGAGTAACTGTGTAGGTTTCCTTTTTAGTAACAGGGACATTCTTAGATATATCCAAAACAGCCTCAAGCCAACCCTCTAAGGATCCATGCACAGTCAAGGGTCAAACCTTGTCCTCATGTACCCGAGTGAAAAGTCTTACACACTGAGTTGCACGCACGCACGCACGCACGCACACACACACACACATGTGCATTTTTCATTTTGGTAGCTGTAGTGCAGAATAGTCATTACAGTTTTGATTCACACCTACAGAAACATCATTGTCACTTTTAGGGATGTTGTGTATATGAACACACACACACAGCACACATGTCTAATGAACCTCCCTTAACAGTCCTGACATTCCCCTACATGGGTAGCAGGGGCGAGGCTAGGGTATTTTTAGTGGTGCCAAGGCACCACCGTGAGATAGCTCGGCACCCCCTGGCTCAGCACATTTTTAAAATATTATATTATGCAAAAACACTTTTTTTTTGCTCAAGGATGCATTATTTTAGTGACCATTTTATTTATTTTCTAGCATTCGTTTTTTGTTTTAACTCTTTACTCCCAAAATAAATGTTGAGTTATCTTCAATATTTGTCTCAGGCTCTCTGTTATCCCTGTCGAGCCAAAGTCTTTTGAAATGAAGAGGTCAAAATTGAATGTTGTAGGGAAAAACACTACTCAAAGCAAAACTAATACGGCTCCAAAATATATAAATGTACTAGTTTGCCTCAAATAGTGAGAAATAATGTGCCTCTGTGAGCACTGGGGGCTGGGCCCCCCTAAAGACCAGATCCTAAAATCGCCCCTGATGGGTAGTGAAAGAAAAAATCATTATCAGGGGGTGTTGCCTGAAAACCTGATTTACAGACACAGTTACTCAGAATTGCAGAGTGCTCTGTGAGGTCTGTGGCTGAAATTGGCTGAAAACCGGTTGACCTTTGACTTTGAGAGACGAAGCAACTGCGTCTGTGCATCTCGTGCAGAACGTCTCAGTCGGAACTTGTTAGTCCCGCTGGCATCCAGCTGACAGTGTTGTGGTGGGAACTAGTTAAATGTCATATGAATGCCCAGGGGGTGGCTTTTTTTTCTGTTGAGCTAATCAATAAATCAAATAAAACACCAGTGACAGTCTGATTCCATGGTCAGGAACACAATTTAGGGATCGTCAACCCTGACAATCGGCTTTTTCCCAGAAAGTGCTGGAGCATCATGA
Source organism: Odontesthes bonariensis (assembly GCF_027942865.1). NCBI lineage: Eukaryota > Metazoa > Chordata > Actinopteri > Atheriniformes > Atherinopsidae > Odontesthes > Odontesthes bonariensis. The sequence continues at coordinate 5,240,015 of NC_134518.1, read as the reverse complement.
GCTCATTTCCTTCTGAAGTGAGGTATGTGTTAATGAGAATTTGTGGCCAATAACAAAGCCGAAAAAGCAAGTCTGGCAGCCGTAGATATATATTTGTTTTCCCACTTTGTACATCGAACACGCAAAGGTTGACATGTTTCCAGTTTCTGACCTCCCGCACTGAATATAGCATAACGTGAACCTGTGACTAACAACATAACTGGAAGTCAACCGGACAACACTGCCAAATGAGCAGATCTTGAGCACCAAATGATATCGCAACCATGTTTTTTTTTGTACGTTAACTGTCGAAAGTTGTTTGCTGGGAGAATAGTAAATAGAGACGAGAGGTGTTCATCAAATTAAAGCATTATGTGGAGTTCAGTTCGGCGTTGGATTCATTCTCTTCAAAGAGTTATAGTTCACTTTTGACCTCAAATACAACGTGAAGCCTGCAGTTTTTACACTTTTACTTGTATAATGTTGAATAAGATCTTTTACTTTTATCTGTCTTGTTTTAAATACAAAATGATCTGCAGATATAGCACTTGAGTAAAAATTGTGTGTATTTAGTAGATCAGAAACAACTTGTGAGTACCTAAACTGATGTGTTTACCTTTTAACCAATACTTATCACAAGTATCCTGATATTTAAAGCACAACCAATCTCTTATGCTAGTTAATTAGCTTTTCTCATATCGTTTGGGTTAATAATATTATGTTGTCTATGATAGCTGGTTCCTGGACTTGAGTGAGGCTCAGTAAAAACTTCAAGGGGTCACTGAATGTAACTTCCTTTGAAATCTCAACTTTCAGTCATTGGCTTTAGTTTTTAAATAAGGTAGAACAAACAAGCTACCCCATGTTAGTAAGTGTGCATAAGTATTTCGCACGCAGGTGGAAGGATTTTATTTTCTCCCAAATCCACATCCTACTTGCTTCCAGTCTTCAAAGCCAGCTCACTGCTAGCCGTGATGTGATTTTTGCGAATGTTGTGTGTATATTTTTATTTCTGTCAGAACCACTCTCGTCAAAATGAGACGAGAACAGAGATGAATTTCAGAAGCTTATTCTGAATGCATACAATTTTATGTTTGGCGGTATGGCTCTGTTCGGAGGAAGTTCCCGACTATTCCATGAGCTCCATGGAAGCCAAGACAGGGAACAGCAGCATCCTCAGGTGGAGTGCCTTCCATTTGCTGTAAAGGCAACAAACCCCCTAGAACAGAGCAAGCAACAATGAACAACAGTATGACATTGTTTGGCAATGAGAAGTCGGTGGAGCAGGGGAGGTGGTGGGTGCAAGCAGAGAGCAAAAAAAAAGCAGTGACAGCAAACCAAGTTTAAATGAAGTGCCCCAAATGCCAGCATCCAATAGCGAGCATCAGCTGATTACCCATTGAGCGCAGCTGGCCATAAGGGTTGGGTCGGCGTCAGCCAATAGGCAAAGGGCGCGTTGACTACGTGGTCTGCCAGAACTAACGCGATGCTCCATTTGACTGTGAGCAAAAAATGGAATAAATTACTCTGAACAGTCCATTTATTACATAAGATGTATTTAAAGGTAAAGTAACATCTAATATGCTTACCTGTCACAGCAAGGGAATGTAGCAGGCTGCAGCCTGGAATAATGTCAGTCAAAAAAGAAAAAAAGCAGTAGAACGGTGAAAATAAAGATAAATACGAGAATTAAAAAAAAGGAGAAACAAACAGGGTACTCAGCTTGCAAAAGCAAAATGTGATTAAATAGTACCTTGTCTGATCAGCCCATTTATCAAACATAGATGACAGAGATATTTTAAGTAACTGAAGCTCATCTTAGGAACTCAATATAGGAAATCATCATGTAAAAGGCAGCAGAAAGCACTTTTGAGGTTGCCTGACAGTTTTTTTTAAGTGAACATAAGAGAGAAATAACTGTATTTTACATCCTTCAAAGACGTCAAGGCTATAAGTGTCACTCGCATTTTAAAAAAGTTGTACATTGCAATGGTGTATGTGCCTCTTGAAAGCTTACAACGTTTCACTAAGCACGGTTCAATTTTCCCTGAGTACTTTGCCAGCTCTCTGACTAAAGAATGTCAATATATAGAATGACGAACGATCTTTTCAGAGCACTTCAGTGTATCAAAAATGATTTGGATCTTAAATGTGGTTGCTTCTCAGAATAAATGCAATTCTCAGCAATGCCTCAACATTTTCTGATGGTGGTGGTAAAAGCAAAACGGTTCCCTTAATGTGGATTTGACAGGGAAGAAGTGCCAATTAGGTCATTAAAGCTCACAGTGGCCTGAGCTGTCTTGATGAAAAATACTAGATATTAAGTCTGATACTAACTGACCTTTCCTTAATGAAAAACTCCGCTTAGCTACTTCATGAACCCACTTCTCATGGAACATGGGGTAAAGGCCAATTATTTTGTCATGCACACTGAGTAGAACACCCTCAGCTAAGTTAAGTTTTGCCCAAGACTACAGAGACAAGATAGGTCAAATGAGTTGGAGAAGGAGTCACTTGACTTTGGAATAGAAAGTAAAGTTTGTCAAATGTTGAAGCTGGGGTTCATGTTGCAGTGCCCTTTAATATCTGTCCTGGCATCTTTTCACCTGAAGCATGTGTAGTGCCACACAATCGTTGCTGCCGCAGTGTCCGGAGACACTTTAGGAACTGTAGTCACGAAAGAAAAGAAAGCCATTCTCCTCTCCAATCTTTTATGCTGTCACTTTTGATTTAAAGAAATACTACAGTAGTCATGGTAGAAGGACTTCTAAAAGGCTGCTAAATCTCTTGAGGGATGAAACACATAGCCTTTGGGATGGAGAATTCCATGCCAGCGACACTTTGAGGGAAATACTCTGAATCCTATTTTCAGCAGTGCTTGTTCAACAGCCCCGTGTCTCAAACATAATAGGATTCAAATACATGAGTGAAATTGACTGAAAATGCCTGTTTGCCTCTTATTCATAGCTCTACAGCACTACAAATGTACAGAAGTTACCCAAAGGGCAGAGTTCTGACAGCTGCTTATATACTTAATGCACAATGTTTAACACTTCAAAATGGGGGAAACTATTCCATTAGTTAATGATTCAATTCAATTCAATTCATTTTTATTTATATAATGCCAAATACAACAAATGTCATCTCAAGGCACTTAGATAATAAATTCCAATTCAAGCCAATTGGAATTCAATTAATTATAATCATTGATTAATGGGGAAGGTTACAGTTATGTGAAAAAGAAAGTATGACCTCTTTTTAATTTTAAGGCATTTAATGATAATGCTAATAATCATCTGCCAAAGTAAAAAACATAGAGGCAGTGTGTAAAAAAAAAAAAAAGCACTTCCTTACTGCTTAATTAGGAGTTAAGAGGCTAAGTATCAGCCAGTCAGTGTGTAATGAATATGAGTTAAACAGGCTCCCTCTCTGCCTTAATTTGACTGTATTTGTATCTAAGTTTCTAAGTCAGAGGGATATATTAGGTTTTAGGTTTTACTTCTCTTTAAAATGTAGAAACCTGTCTTTTAGAGGCTCAAATGGTGAACAATGAACGTAACTCCTCGGCAAGATTTAAAACTGTTGGGAAAAAAGATGTCATAAATGAAATCCCTTGTCATGAGTTTGCTTACAAATCATGTTGAAGTTTTGTGTCTTCCTTTTCTGCTATAACTACTTTTGTTTGCATGTTTTTGCTTCCCCTCATGTACTTCATGAAGTTTTAGGATGCATTTATACAGACCAATACAGCAGAAACTTCAATCGGCACTGTATTTGTTTAATTGTATACGCTGGATTGCTGCGTGTAGTGTGTATTATATGTTTGTCATTTAATTATGGCACATAAATGTGAACGCAATGTGGTATAACAATTCATGCTCTCTCAAAGGAAATGCATTGAATTTCCTAAATGTACTAAAATCAAATATGACTAGAATCAGTTACTGCAATGCAATCAATGAATTTGGTTGGATCCTTTTGCACCTATTGCATATGAGCAGATGAGTAAAGTATAAAATGTTAAATGTTAAATTTTTTTTAATAAAAAACAAAACAAAACACAAAGTGGAGTGTGCATATATATTCACCTCCTGTGCAACTAAGCCCCCTAATTGAGATCTGGTGCTACCAATTACCTTTAGAAGTCACACAAGTAGTTAAATAAAGTCCACCTGTGTGCAATCTTAAAGCAGGGCTCAGTAATACGGGGTTTGTTTACCGTGCAATACACACCCCAAAGCTGTAGGGGGAGCTCCGTAGAAAATAGGCAACAGTCTAGCCAGACTGTCGTAAACCCACCAGAGGCAATTTACGGTTTATTTGTCCTGGGTCCGCATGAGAAAGTGAACAGTCACACACACACACCCAAATAGTAATAATAACAATCCTAAAAAGATCATTCTGGAAGCGATCGTAACATAGCCTAATTTCATTACACCAAGACCTACTACTTGGCGCAGGAAGACTGTGCATTTGTACAAATGTAGTTCTACAAAAGTCCTTATAGCAACATTCACTGAAAGAAACACGAACGGACATGTCTAGCCCTAGTGCTATAGCCAGCCGCTTCAGAAACAGAAAATTGTTATTTTAGATATAGTTCGTGAGGCAGGAACAATACATAACAGTATGTTCACCTATACAGTTACAACTCAAATACCTTCAACTCCAGTAAGCCGCATTCAAAATTATTGTAATGAAAACGACAAGTTCTACACCGACATCACTGCTAACCTGCACACGGCAACTGCTCAACATTTGTCTATATACTAGCAGCTACATCCACTGATGAAAACGGTGGTTAGCTCAATGGCTGCTAACCAAACATCGTTTTCACAAGTTTTGACTTGGAAAATGTAACGATTTTAGCCGTAACCGCATTCAATTTAGCCGTCGACAGCTAATGGAGAGGGGGTGTGTCTATCAGGCTACCTGGCTCGGCTCAGAGACCTTTACGACGTGCCGTGAAGCAGTAGTTCTCGGCTCTCCTGTGTCGCGAGACTTCCAGAGCTAAACAAAGCTTGCAAGCGCTGTTTCGGGCTAGGGCCACCAGATGGAGATGGAAATGTCACCGTTTTCATCGGAATGGGTCAGCCAAGCAAACTGATGATTGCCAAGCAATTTTATGACCATGAAAAAGTTGCATAGCATGTCTTTAAATGTCATATAATCTCTGTTTAATCTACACCCATGTTTAAAGGTCCCACACTGCAACGGCACCAATGATGAGGCACTACCAAGAAAGTGACACCTTGAAACCAATAATCTCTTCATAAAGCTCAGGGACTAAGTTGTGGCGAAGTACACTTTAGGGTTGGATTATGAAAACAAATCTGGAACTTTGAGCACCATTATATCCATCGTCACAAAATGGAAAGAATATAACCACAATAAAGCAGCCAAGAGAGAGCCATCCACCAAAACTCACAGATCAGACAAGAAGGGCATTAATCTGGGAGGCAACAAAGAAACCAAAGGTAATCCATCCAATCCAATCCAATTTTATTTATAAAGCACTTTAGAACAACCTCAGTTGACCTAAGTGCTGTACAGAAAAATAAAAACAAAATAAATTAAAAGACATAAAACAGCTATATAATTTAAAACAATAATAATATTAAAATAAAAAATAATTATACATTCAACATCTCATATCGTGTCGAAAGCCAAGGAGAAGAGATGTGTAACCCTGAGGGAGCTGAAAAGCTCCACAGAGGATTCAATTAAATTCATTTTTATTTATATAGCGCTAAATACAACAAATGTCATCTCAAGGCACTTAGATAATAAAGTCCAATTCAAGCCAATTGGAATTCAATTAATTGTAATCATAATTATTTATAAAATAATCCAGTTCATTCATATAGAGCAAGGTTCCTAGCTAAGGAAACCAACAGATTGCACCGAAACTTGTCTTCAGTCCAATCTCCCGGCCTGAGCGTGCCTGAGGCGACTGTGGAGAGAAACGACTCCCTTTTAACAGGAAGAAACCTCTGGCAGAACCAGACTCAGGAAGGGTGGCCATCCACCTCGACCAGCTGGGGTTTGAGAAGACAGAAAAGGAGGGGGGGGGGGACTACTGTAACACCATTCAAAGGATATCTGCTGGAACAGGGAAACACGAGTTAATGACCACAATAATATCACATATACATAAAGAGAGTAAAGTGAGGAAAGGTGTGACAGATGAGGCCCCCCAGCAGTCTAGGCCTATAGCAGCTTAACTATGGGATGTTTCAGGATTACCTGAGCCATCCCTAACTATAAGCTTTATCAAAAAGGAAAGTTTTAAGCCTGGTCTTAAAAGTGGAAAGGGTGTCTGCTTCCCTTGACATTTACTGGCAGCTTATTCCACAATAGAGGGGCCTGATAACTGAAGGCTCTGCCTCCCATTCTACTTTTAGAAACTCTGGGAACCTCAAGTAAACCTGCAGTTTGGGAACGAAGTGCTCTGTTAGGAAAATATCTTACAATGAGATCTTTAAGATATGATGGAGCTCGGTCATTAAGAGCTTTATATGTAAGGAGAAGAATCTTAAATTCTATTCTGAATTTAACAGGGAGCCAATGAAGAGAATCTAAAACTGGATAAATATGATCTCTGCTGTTAGTTCTCATCAAAACTCTGGCTGCAGCATTTTGGATCAACTGAAGGATTTTCAGAGAATATGTGGGACACCCCAATAATAAAGAATTACAGTAGTCCAATCTTGAAGTAACAAATGCACGGACTAGTTTTTCTGCATCACTCTGATACAAGATGTTTCTGATTTTATCAATATTACGAAGGTGAAAGAAGGCAGTCCTAGAAACCCGATTTATATGCGAGTCAAATGATAAATTCTGGTAAAAAATAACAAGGTTATAATAATAAGGTATAATAATAAGGTTCCTCACTAGAAGCCAAGAAAATACCATCTAGAGTAACTATATAGCTAGACAATTTCTCCCTAGAGCGCTCAGGTCCAAAGATAACGACTTCAGTTTTGTCTGAATTTAGAAGCAGACAGTTCTGAGTCATCCAGGTCTTTATGTCTTTAAGACATGCTTGTAGTCTGACCAACCTATTGGGTTCATCTGGTTTTATAGATAAGTACAGCTGAGTATCATCAGCATAGCAATGGAAATTTATGCCATGCTGTTTAATAATGTTACCTAATGGAAGCATGTATAAAGTGAAAAGAAGCGGTCCAAGCACAGAACCCTGGGGAACTCCATGACTTACTCTGGTGTGTGAGGAAGATTCTTCATTTACAAGAACAAACTGAAATCTATCAGATAAATATGACTTAAACCAGCCTAATGCAGTTCCTTTAATCCCAATAACATGTTCATGTCTCTTTAATAAGATACTGTGATCGACCGTATCAAATGTATGAGTACCGGTATGAGCTGGACATTCCACATAGCCGGAGTTTATGGAAGAGTGCCGACAGAAAAGTTCACCAAATGGCATGTGGGAGACTCATCAAACATAATGAAAGGTCCTTTGGTCAGATGAGACTAAAATTAAACTTTTTGGTCATCCAGGAAAATGTTATGTCAACACCTCTCATCACCCCAAGAACACCATCTCCACAGTGAAGCAAGGAGGCGACAGCATCATGCTGTATCACAAAACAAGGTGGGAAAAAAATTACAAGGGGGGTGAATACAAGCCACAGCTTGTAGAAATCCAGTCATAATACATCTGCCGTTACTAGTGTACACACGGAGTGGATGGTAGAAATCTCAGCACCACAGCGTCATACCCTCAGGACATTTTGTCCAACTTTACTTCTTCTTTCACTCGCTCAAGCTAACCCGTCTGCCACACTGCCAGAATTTTACCTCCAAGGTTGCTTCTCACTCCAGGAGGAGAATCTTTATTTACTCAATGTAATTTAGATAGAATTCCGACCTTTGCAGCTCGAGTCTAGCATGAAAAGACTGTGCAAGACAGCGTGCTAAATTGGAAAAAAGGGGGAAACTGAGTCCTTTTCATTGATTAATATTCTAATCTAAACCCCCACATCCCACCCCACAGAAAAATAGATAAGGTGTAGACACCTCTCATCACTATGCTCCCCATTTTCACAGTGAGTAGCTGCTATTCTTTGTTGAAGATTAATCTATTGTCAGACAGCTACATGTCCCAATATTAATTAAACAAACGTTTGAATTATCAAGCATCCAATACATGACTTTATCAATGTATGAAATATGTATCTGTGCTCAAGAAAGACAACCTATGGAAATCATTAATGTTGCTGTTCTGTGAGGCAGATTATTTCACAATAAAGAAATCAACCGGCTGAAAGCTGAAGTCAAAAAGGTTTTGTTCTTTTGATTTAACTGTGAGGTAGTTAGATGCAGGCAGGTCTCAGAACGTTATCGAAATCAGCAGCAAATTATAGGCTGTTGCTGAACGACTACTTCAAAAATAAGCCTTGACAGTGGCTGTAGCTGGAAAGGTGGAAAATTTTTGTTGTGCAGTGGTTAATCTCTGGTTTACTTACTTTTAGTAAAAAAGTTAAAAAAAATTTAAAAAAGAAGAAGTTTTAATATTTTGTTTTGTTTGCGTCACATGCTTTTTGCTGCAGGTGGTTAACACCCCCCCAGTCAGTAAGCTATCATGGATAAATCCAAGAAAAGTGTCAGAGCAAAATACAGTACTTTGTTCTGTGTGGACAAATATAATGATGAATGATAAACACATGTGGGTGTCTAAGTTCAAAAGCCTGTAAGCTGACACTCTAACTCAAAAGCACAGATGGAGCGATATTAAACATTTTCCCAAACCAGACAAACTTCTGTTTAATGCAAGAAATGCCATTCCTGACGCGTAGTTAAGCATACAGAAGTGTGCATTTGGAGTCTTGTCCATATCTGGATCAACATACTGCAACCAAAATGTTTTCTCAAGCACTGCATTAAAGTATTGTGTCTGCAGTCCTGCGTCAAGAACAAAGTCATGTCTTAAAGCCCCGATATAGAGAGGCTCTCCAGTTCAGTTCAGCAACAAGAAAGCACATTAAACAGGTGAGGATACTTTCATTTATTCATCTCAAAAACACATCCATTTTAGACCCTGAGCTGAAATGGTTGTGTTGTGTGTTCGGGTGCCATGGTTACGTGGCTGAGGGATGGCATGAAAGTGCATTCTTTTTTTCCTCTTCATGAGAGTTGAATGTTTGATGTTATGTTTTAGAGTTTTCTGTATTGTCTGACTACAACTTCATAAATGCATCATACATTATATATATTTTTTTATATAGGGTCTAACTATATGTTTATGTTTATGCATTTAGCACACACTTTTATCCAAAGAGATTTACAAATGAGGATATAACATCAAAGCTAACAATAAGCTACATAGAAGGAAACCACTAGTCAGACTCTGTCAGAGGTGACAGGGGTGAAAATGTAGAGATAGAGTGCAGGCATAGAGGGAAGTACAGAAAGATAAAGTGCAGCAGAGAGGGTAGGGAAGTACAGGGTAAGTGCTAGGATAGGAGATGCTCTCTGAAGAGCTGGGTCTTCAAGAGTTTCTTGAAGATGGACAGGGAGCATGGTTCTGGTAGCACTCATTCCCCACATCGTGGAACGACACATGAAAAGAGTTTGGATTGTCTTAAGTGTGGTGTAGGCACTGCTAGACGACAATCCTGTGACAACTGGAGTGACCGAGTTGTGACATAAGCCTTTGCAAGAACATTCAAGCAGATGGGAGCCGTTTCATTCAGCACTTTGTAGGCTAACTTCAGTGACTTGAATTTGATGTGGGTGGCTAACGATGCGTTCAGACCGGACGCGGTGCGAATTTTTCGCGCGACGTGATTACATACAAAGTCAATGTAAAGATGGGAATTTGAGCCAGCGGCGCGAATGACAAGACGCGAATTTGCGCGAGTTCAGAAAATCCAACTTTGGCAAAATATTCGCGTCACGACAGCCTATCAGCGTTGAGATTCTGGACGACAGTGACGTCATGCGTCCCGGGATCTTTTTAATTGATTTATCTGCCACTCACCGGAGACAGATGGACAGGCGCTCCGCAGCTGAAATGGAGTCGTGTCTGGGTCAGTGACATCATCCGGAGGTGCACTCAGCTCGGAGAATTTCACCGCCTTCTCCAGGAGTTGCGTCTGGATGACGGCCGCTTCCAGCAGTATTTCAGGCTCACCAGGACCCAGTTTGATGACCTGCTCGGGAGGATCGGTGCTGTGATCTCTCGGCAGGACACCAACTACAGGCGCTCCATTTCAGCTGCGGAGCGCCTGTAGTTGGTGTTGGCACCGCGTCCGGTCTGAACGCACCGTAAGGGTAGCCAGTGGAGCTCAATGAGGGGTGGCGTGTGCTCTTTTCGGCTGACCGAAGACCAGACGCGCCGCCACGTTCTGGACCATCTGCAGAGGTTTCACAGCACAGGCTGGGAGACCAGTCGGGAGAGCGTAGTCAAGGCGGGAGATGACCATAGCCTGCACCAGGAGCGTGTTGGGTTTTTATATATAAAATTGTATAAACTGGGGCTTTATTTCAAAGGTCAATAGGTTTTGTGGCTTCAGATCATTTCTATTTGGTTGGAGAGGGGACAAAGGTTGCAGACTGCTGCACTACAGGCAGAGATATACAAGTCATTTGGTCAGTCATGAGATGGGGTTGTACATTTATTTTCATTTTAGCAGTAAACAACTTGTATTTTAAACTTTCCCCGACTGTGGCCGTGTTTTTCGCCCACTTTCAACCATTCAGTGGGATAGTACACATGGCCTGATATTGGCTATAAACTATAACTCCTAAGCTTTCAATTTCTCAAAGGGACTTGTCAGGGTTCAGACAGTTCTACCTTTTGCTAGTATTCTTTACATGACTTGAAATGTCAGCTGTCATTTATGGTGGCAGAGGCAAGACACAGATGAAATGTTCTACCTTTAAAACATTTCACTGAACCCCAAGGAAATGTTATGTTTCAGAGCTATTTCATTATTTAAACCCACGGTCTGGCCGTATTGTACAGTACAGCACAATGCTGACGTGACTGAGGGATAGACAGAATGTACTTTTATCTTTTACAAACTGGTCATATGGTTTCAAAGGCCAGATGAAGAAGGATAACTATTTCAATAAGAGACCAATCTAATTCTGCAGTGTGATTTCCTGTCTGTGACACATTCACAGATGTATATATTTACCCAAACATCAGGAAAATCCCCAGGCAATATGATTTGCACAGTATTTGTAAATCCAAATCAACAGTATCTCTATCGTGGGATTTTTTCTCTGCACATAATAATTCACACCTCTGATTGCAAAAGTAGATATCCTAACTGTGTTGGTGGTAGTGTTCCACAAAAAGTCTTCTTTCGACCAGAGCGCTGTAACTGAGCAGCTAATTACTTTGTCACTTAGAATAGAATGTAGTGTTCACCCATAAAAATAGCTTTTGTTTTTATGGACAAAAGATATAGTCATAATGTCATTCAACCACGAATGAACTTACTTGGTGCAGATTTTTGTGCAGGGCACGAAACACTGTGGTCTTTGCAGGAAAGAACTCAATTCTATTGGGGGGGGGGACAGGATTAGATGAAAACCTCCCAAAAATCAGGAGCTCAAATGCAGAGTTCGAACACGTATAAATTTGAATAGAATAGAATATCTTTATTGTCCCTGATAAAACAATGTTAAAAACAATGTTAAACAGTGAAACGAGTTTAGCATCCTCACCCTTAGGCAGTAGTTAAAAAAATAAAAAATAAAAAACAAATAACACCCAGTAAATTAAAACCCCCAATAAATTAAAAACATTAACCGCTAAATAAATAAGAATATGTACACTGTTAAAGTGACGTGTGCAATTTGGGATGGGGGGGGGTTGTGATTGACCATCAAGATGTATCAATACCTGCTTATGGAAGGGTTTATCAAGGTTGGGGAGAAGGTTTAATAGCTTTCACAGCTTGAGGATAATAGCTGTGTCCCAGTCTGTAAGTCTTTGTTTTTAATTGTCTGAACCTCATCTTAGAGGGAAGGGCGGAAAACAAAGAATGACCGGGATGAGTAGAGAGGAAGGTGGGACTAATGAAGCTTCCTGAGGAAGTACAATCTCTGTTGCGCTTTCCCCACCAAGTGTCGGGTTGCACACCAAGGCTGACCTCACCTGGGCTTCTAACACCCAAGAAACTTAAAGCTCTCCACTTTCTCAACCTCCACTCCATTTATGTAGAGAGCTGTGGGCTCAGTGCGTGTGGATCTTCTAAAATCCATAACCATCTCCTTGGTTTTGGACGGATTCAGATCCAGATTATTATTGTTGCACCACGCTATCAGATGCTGGACCTCCTTTCTGTAGGCTGATTCATTGTTGTCCGTGATCAGACCTACAATGGTGGTGTCATCAGCAAACTTTATGATGGAGTTGGAGGAGTGAATGGGGGGAGCAGTCGTACATGAAGAGTGAGTAGAGGAGGGGGCTAAGAACACATCCCTGCGGTGTGCCTGTGTTTAAGATGATGGTCGAGGATGTTCGCTCCTCCATCCTTACACATTGGGGTCTGTTGCTTAGGAAATCCAATATCCATGAGCATAATGAACTACCCAGGCTCAGATTCCTCAGTTTTTTTAAGTTTATAAAGTCCACAAACAACAACCTTACATATGAATGTTTACATTCTAGATGAGTGAGTATGGAGAGCTGTGATCACAGCATCCTCTGTCGACCTGTTGCACCTGTATGCAAACTGATGTTGGTCAAGGTTGGCTGGGATGGCAGATCTAATGTGAGGGATGATAAGTCCTTCAAAGCATTCAGCGATGATGGGAGTTAGAGCAACCGGGTGGAAGTCATGTAGGCATCTCACCATATTTTTCTTTGGCACTAGGACAATGGTGGCTGACCTCATGCAGGTGGGAACTACAGATTGTCTCAGTGATAAATTGAAAATTGTAGTGAACACTCCTGCCAACTGGTCTGTGCAGATCTTAAGAATGCGTCCGGCGACACCATCTGGACCAGTAGCTTTTCTGGTGTTTATCCTCCGTAGAGCAGATCGTACCTGGTTGGGGTGGAGCTGAATAATAGTGGTGTCCTCATCTGTCCTCCTAGACTGGGTAGAGGCTTCCAGGTTGCTATTGTTTTAAAGATCTAATTGGGCAAAGAACTGGTTTAGTATGTCTGGATGGGTTCTGTCTGTGGCAGTTGTGGGTAAGTCTCTATATCCAGTGAGTGATTTTATTCCTTGCCACATACTTCTGGAATTGTTTTGGTTGAAGTGCTCCTGAATGTGCAGTTGGTGTTTGCGCTTGGCCCTTATGATGCCCTTTCTCAGTTCCGCCCTCGCTTTCTTGTAGGCCAGTTGGTCCCCTGGTCTGAAAACAAAGTTCCTAGCTTTAAGCAACGACCTGGGAAACCATGGTTTCTGGTTAGGAAACACTTTGAATGTAGTGGTCTTTATCTCTAGCCTGACTACTTCATACTCACGATTCTAGTCAGAATATGAGTCTGATACCGCTCAATAGAGTTTTGGGTATGGGGCGTGTTTCAACCGAACCAGGAGAAAAAATGACTCTTCGCTCAATTGGATGGACCTACAACCAATCAGAGCAACGTAGTATGTGACGTAGATTAAGCAACACACACTTGTTGTAGGAAGGATGGCAAAAACATCTTTTCTATCGATAAAAGCCTTTATCGCGTTCCTCTGTTCTTCTTTCAAAATTAATGCAATGTGGAGATCCTGTAGAACAGACTCGATGGCAGAATCTACTCAACCTAGCTCTCCAGCGGCAGCCATGTTTGTTTCAAACGAAGTCAAACCAAGCGCTCTTTAGTGACGTAGTCGATAATGTCCCTGTTGATCATCTGTTCATCATCGTATAAAGCCCGCCCTGGCAATCTGATTGGGTCGACCGATTCTTGGTCGGGCATAATGATTTCCCAACTGAGCAGAGCCAGACCCAACTTCCCGACCAAAACTTTTATGGGCGGGGCTAAGTTTGGCTGGCACCCAGGCTACTTTATCTCACCCTCAGCGCAGAAGTTGATGTAGTCCAACACTGCTGATGTGTGTTCATTAAGGTCTGCCCCCACAGCAAAAACTTCTCAGTCTGTGACCTCAAAGCAGTCCAGCAGGGCTGAAGTGGCTTCTTCAGTCCAGACTTTAAAATAATTTATAGCTGATTTTTGTCTACAGATTAGTGGTTTACATGCTGGTGTTAGGGACAGGGACAGATGGTCAGAGATACCAAGATGTGGCAGTGGTCTTGCTCTGTAAGCACGAGGCATATTGCAGTAGACCTGGTCCAGGATGTTACTCTCTTGTGGCAAAGTTTACATATTTGTAGAATTTCGGAAGAACAGAGTTTAGGTTTGCATGATTAAAATCTCCTGCCACAACAACAATGCTGTCTGGTTGTGCTGCTAGTTGTTTACTAATGAATGAGTGCAGTTGCTCCATGGCTAGTTTAGCATTAGCTTGTGGTGGTACATAAACAGCGATAATGGTCACCGATGTAAACTCTCTGCACAAATAGAATGTCTACACTGCAGAATCATAATTAAAAGTGCAAGACAGAACAGCAGCTGAAACCTGGCTTATGCTCATGTTCATTGTTGGTTCGAGTAGACAGTGAACCTTTTCGCAATGCAGTCTGACAACTTGTGTGACTTCCTCCTTGAGAACACATTTTGCCTAGAGGGGAACACTTTTTCCACTGGGTTAGGGTTAGGGTTAAGGTTAGCTTTTAAGCTGTGGGATCAGCGTACGTGTTATAAATATAGGAGGATCAAACGTCTCAGCGTCCCTGGGAGATTCTATGCCTGGTTCATGAGGAGAGGATTCATTCATAAGTGGAAAAGGCAAAAAGCAGTTTTTCTCCTGACAGCTAAAAGCTTTATGAGCTCTTTATCCTTTTGAGGATACGAAAGGTGGCGATGGAGTTTGACCAACCTGTCTACAACTGTGTCGTGAAAGCATTCAAGACTGCCCCGAGAAGTGCCGTGTACAGGGTGCTACAGGACAGATGGACAGGAAAATGGGTTACCATCCCCACTGTACAACTGAAGTGAGAGCTTGGTTTGCACTAGGGATGGGAATTGATATGATTTTTACGATTCCGATTCCATTTTCGATTCTGCTTAACGATTCGGTTCTTTATCGGTTCCCTTAATCGATTCTCATTTGGAGAAAAAGGACATCAAAACGGTCGATTAGCATCAACTTTGTTTAGTTTAGAAGTAACACGAGTCATGACCTTACAAAGCCAACAACGGTCAGGTCCACATTGGTCTATCATGGCCTGGGTAATTTAACTCTTCCCTAATCTGGTGAAAGGAGAAGCTGGAGGTAATAATAATAATAATAATAATAATAATAATAATAATAATAATAATAATAATAATAATGACTTGGTTTTATATAGCGCCTTTCAAGTAACCCAAGGTCGCTTTACAAAAAGGAGATGGGGCTAGGGAATAGAGGAAAGAAGTGGGGAGGGGGGTAGAAATGGGGATGGGGCCAAGGTGATTAAGGACCATAGGCCTCAGTGAATAAGTGGGATTTGATGTGCTTTTTGAACGTTTCCAGTGTGGGAGCTTGGCGGATATGGAGAGGTTGACCGTTCCAAAGGGTGGGGGCAGCAACACAGAAGGCTCGGTCTCCAAAGGTCCGTAGTCTGGAGCGGGGAGTGACGAGCTGGTTCTTGCCAGAGGACCTCAGGGACCTTGGTTGGGAGTGTTGCTGGATGAGATCGAAGAGGTACTGGGGAGCAAGAGTGTGGAGGGATTTGTATGTGAGGAGTAGTATTTTGTAGGTGATGCGTGACTTCACTGGGAGCCAGTGAAGGCGTTTCAGTGTGGGGGTAATGTGTTGCCACCGCTTTGTGTTGGTGAGGATCCTGTACTACCCCCAGACGTGAACTGGGGGTAGTACCACCAGCCTCTGGCTCTGAGCCAGTCAGGCTCTGTCTCTCATGATTTCATCTAAATGTAATGCCTGAGAAGGCATTCATTTAACCTTAACCGTTACTAACAGCAGGTTTTACAATGAGGCAAATGGCGCTAACATGATAGGCAGTGTTTGTTAGTTAGTTAGTGATCTGCAGTGTTAGCCGAAGACATGCTAACGTTGCTAACGTTGCTGGGTTCAGATTCACCGACGTTAATCATTCATTCATAGTTATTGCATGTTGGTAGTATTTCCTCCCTTTGGTGAAATATTCACTTTGCAAGTTGCCCTGTTGTCATCTTTTTTAGGGATGTGTAATCAAACTTTTGAGCGTTTGTACCGCTTGGGCGCCATTATTACTGTTGACTGCTGGCTGCACTGGACTCGCCACGCAACGTTGCGTGGTGACGTCATTCGCGCCCACTGGAATCGATAAGGGAATCGTTTGCAAAATCGCCAAACGATTCCAAGGAATTGAAACACTGGGAACAAGAACCGGTTCTCGATTCCCATCACTAGTTTGCACTGCTGTAATAACACTCATCAGGCTCTTTCCTGGTAGCTTCTGGACAAAGCTGCCCTTTGTCACTGATTCTGTTGAAGTTTTAGGGACATAATGTCTTGTAGCAGCTAAGGGGACGACGGTGTGCAGCCGTAGTAAGTTTGTTTGAAGCTGAGTTTTCAGTGGCTGGGATGAGAATGAGCACTAGAGGTGCTTAACTTGAATCTTTTGGGCGATCCGGGCTGATCGGATCATTTCGAGGAGGGGGTTCAAGTTATACGGATCACTTGAATCACTTGAGTCACTTATTGAAAAAAAAAAAAAACTTTCTGCCGTTTAGTGGCTATACGCCTCGCCTTTTTTTGTCCCATTTATCAATTCATTTTGATAAATCAAAGAGCAGCCTACGGCTACAAGTTTATTCATTTATTTTTGTCAAGTAATAATTCAATGCCATTTTATCTGAAAGCCAGACACAACAGCTAGTGTGTGCATTTACACAGCGACAAATGTGGTAGCATTAGGTGAGGCAATGCTGAGTTTAGACCTACAAGTAAACAATATGGAATGATCTTGCCCTCCCTATATCACTAAATGATTATTTTTCAACGACTGTACAAGATGCATGAAGCCACGCTAACCGAGCCTGTAGCGAGCTACAGAGGCTTCAGCAGTCAGATGGGTTGACGAGTCGACAATCCTTGCTGCCGGCAGAATCGAAACTTAAAAAGATTCGAGTTGGCATGGATCCGCTACTTGCCCGTCTGACCGCTGAATCGCTGGCTCTGGGTGACTCAGCGGTCAGACGGGCAAGTAGCGAATCCATGCCAACTCGGATCTTTTTAAGTTTCGATTCTGCCGCTTGACTCGTCTGGCCGTGAGTCACCCAGAGCCGGCATGATTCGCCAGACTCAGGCACCCGCTTCCACACAGAAACAACTCAATATACGATCTGACCGAGCAAGGATCCGTCATGAAGTGGCACTGGCTTAACTAGAGAAAAAATTGCAACGGTACGAAGTTGGAACATAAGTGGTGGTGTGGCTCATAGTCATTTATACAACTAAGAATTGCGAGCGAGCAGAGAGATAGAGCCGAGCGCGCCGCGAGCAGAGTGAGCCGTTCGAGCAGTTACGAGTCAGTGGGGATTCGTCCCGTCCGGACGGATCGAGTCAGGACGGATCAGTAGGGCGCATGGCTCACTTAACCGGCTCGTGACAAACGGGGCGGGAGTTAGGTTTCGTTTCACTCAGTGTGTCTGTGACTGTGTGTTCGTGACTGAACACCATGCTAGAGAATGACTGTAGCCTCGTAGGCAACTAAAGAGGGAGATATATATATATATATATATATATATATATGTAACAGAGTAGATTTGTGCCTATTAAATGATGGCAAAAGAGGTGCAACACCGCAGCATCTATTGGCGTAGTGGTTGGTTTGGGTACTGCACAGTGGAAAGAGGACTTTACTGTGGTAAGACGTCCTCTTATGGTCCGGGATAATTAATTATTTTATATTACGTTTCAGATGTTTATTCTTTATAATTTATTGTGTCATGTACTGACTGGGACCTTTCTTAAATGTTCTGAGAGTTTACTATGAGTTATTAGACCATAAAAGTATGTTTAGAGTTGTTAATATTGCTAACTAGCTTAAATGTTTTCCCTCGTGTCAGGTGTTATTGATTGTCCCGAGACGCTAACTTTCCCACACCACTGCGGTGCTATATGCTGTGTTACAGGTAATACTTTGTGTACTGTTGTGTAAGTTTTTATGACGTTTTATTTTGTATATCAGCCAATGTGAGCAACCTTTTTATTTGTCCAGTTAAATAGCTCACCTTTGTTCATTTAATCTTGAATTTAATGTAAGATGTTGAATGTGTTCCTAAAAGATATTTCATGTGACATAAAGATTGAGGGGATTATTCATTTAGGATTTATGGAGTAACAAATGCACTATACGATCACATTAGAATTGGTTTCTTTATTTTACTTATGTTTATTAGGCACAGTGGAAAGAGGACTTTACTGTGGTGTTATTGATTGTCCCGAGACGCTAACTTTCCCACACCACTGCGGTGCTATATGCTGTGTTACAGGAAAAGAGCTGTAATAAACACCCCATAATCCACCTGGTCGTCGTCTGTGATATGTAGAAGCAACGGCAGTGTGGAGCTGCATCTCACAGATAGCTGTGATCCGTAACATTGGTGCCGTGATTCGTTGATCTGGAGTTGGCTCTTCACCCCGGACCGGGACCATTTTGCTGGACAACTTCTACCTTGCGCTTTCAGGTGGACAGCGTATCTGCCAGTGTATGGCATAGCTGGTGTTCGTTGTTGCTCAACCAGTCTTTTTGTGTTATTATTTAATTTTCTGTTTCCTTTGTGTTTCATGAGTCCTTGTTGAGTGGGATATCAAAATGAGCTTCATACAAGGGAATGCTAGTACGCCTCTTTTTCTTGGTAGAGGTAGGGGCAGAGGTATGGTGTTGCAGTTTGACAGTCCTGTTCAGGGGAGTGTTGTTCATGTGAGGGGGGATGAGCAGGTTCTAGCCGGGACATCTTCAGTTGGTGGAGAAAGGGTTACTTCTCAGAGCCACCACACTGAACCTACACCGAGCAGGCAGGTTGCTGCAGCATTCACACAAAGCCATGTTTCACCATCTACGGATGTAGTCAGTCAAATGAGTGACATAATTCAACATGTTGGTCAGCAGCTGGCGGATAGTATAGTTGCACGCCTCGGCCCAACACATAGTACACCCACGCCAAGCACCCCAACTGTACATAATGCACCCACTAACATGTCTGCACACAGTATGGATCTGTCACGAGTCCAACTAGTGCCTGCCAGGAAGGTGAAAGAGCCTCCAACCTTCAGAGGAGATAACTCTGACACTGTGGACGTGCATGAGTGGGAAGACCTGATGAAGGGTTACATAAAGAGGACAGGTACCAAATCAGAGCAGCAGGCAGAGGAAATAATCGTTCACCTCAGGGGTCGAGCTAAAGATGTTGTGAAGTTTGGTATGAGAAACAGTGGCATTGATGTGACTCTGAACCCAGATGCCATTTGTGCTCTCCTCCGTAAACATTTTGCTGCTGTCCCCTGTTCTCCTCTCCCTCTAGCAGACTTTTACACTACACATCCAAAGAGTGATGAGGATGCATATGACTACTGGTTGAGGCTCAACCAAGCTGCAGATGTCGCTGCTGACCGTCTCAAAGAACAGGGCAAGGAACTGCACTGCCCCGACCTGGAAGTGACACGTATGTTTATAAAGAATTGTCCTTCCAAAGAGCTTGCCATGACTTTCAGGTCAAAGACGATTGATAAGTGGACTGCGGTGGAGGTTCAGGATGTGCTGGATGAGTATCACACTGAGAGAGGTTCGAGGGGTTATGCTGCTGTGAGTAGGAAGCCCTGTGACAATGTGTATGTGAACAAAGTTGAGGTGCTTCATACTGCGGTTCCTCCGCCTGAATCAAAAGACTCTCACACACCCAAGTCACCAGACTTAGCGGCTCTTGAACGTGTCATTAGCATGCTGGATAAAGTTCTGCTGGATAGATCTACTCCAACCCGAGCTATTACCACCAGGCAGCCAAGAATTAAAGCCCCCAGGATTGCGGGTCTGAATAACCTGCCATGTGCTGTCTGTGGTGATGCAAACCATTCTGCACTCATTCATTGCCGTGACAAGAACCTCTGCTTTAAATGCTTCTCACCTGATCACTCCAGACGCAGCTGCCCTGTGCAGATGACATCCACCGCATCTGCACAGTTGGGAAACTAGAGGATCTGCATCAAGGGGAGGACTGTGCGGATCCTACTAGTGTCCCTCCCACGAGTGATATTGTGGATTTTGAGTCAGTATTTGAGTCAGTCTGTTCCAGCGTGCCATCAAGTAAAACTGTTATATTTCAAGGCACACACAGGATTCAGAAGTCAGACAGTTTGTTTTATACCTCTGTTGCTGCAGCGGGTGTTTCTCTGAGGGCGATGATGGACAGCGGCTCAACAGGGTGTACATTGAGTCAATCAGCTGTACAGCGCCTCCTGCAACATAATCCAGATATGAGACAGTACTCTGCAGATGATGTTGTCATTATTGGATGTGGGGGTCATCAGGTCACGCCTTCAGCCACATGTGATGTAGAAGTAGAGGTGTATGATTGCAAAATGCTTATCCCCATGTTTGTGGTGCCTGGACAGACTGATGACATGATCTTGGGTAGCAATGCCATAAAGACAATTATTCGACTGATGAGAAAAACTGATGGCTATTGGCGACTCATGTCTGAGCCCAGTGGTGTATCTGATGACGACTGCCATCAATTCTTCTCTCTTCTTTCCAACACGGGGAGGTGGAGAGGTGACACAGTGCCTGACATGGTGGGCACGCTGAAATTGCAACGTTGTGTGACACTACAGCCACAAACTGAACACCTTGTGTGGGGCAAGCTTCCTGCTTCAGCACCTATATCAGTTGGCAGTACAGTGATTGTTGAATCAACCCAAGCAAGATGCAGACCCAGAAATGCTTTGGTTGGCAGGATTGTTACACCCATGTGGGGTGACCGATATCTGCCCATGAGGATCATTAATCCCACCAATGAGCCCATAGTGCTGAAGAGGAACACGAAACTTGCAGATGTGTTTCCTTGCATTGCAGCTGAGGATTTGTCTCAACCTGACCACATCCAAGTTCATTCTCAATCCCTGACCGATGCTACGACGCCAAAGTCCGAGGAGGATGTCAGGAGAGCATTAGACGAGCTTGGTCTGTTTGATCTGGACTTGGAATCATGTGCAGTCTCTGACCTATGGAGAGACAGACTTCTCCAGATCATTGAGAGGCATGAATCAATCTTCTCACGACACAAGATGGACTGTGGAGTGGCAACTGACTTTGTGCACAAGATACACCTCGTGGATGAGAAGCCATTTCGTTTGCCCTACCGCAGAGTGCCACCAAGCCACTATATGAAGCTGAGAACAGCTCTCAATGAAATGGAAGAGAAAGGCATCATTCGTAAGTCCTCCAGTGACTACGCGTCACCCCTTGTCCTCGTATGGAAGAAAAATGGTGATCTGCGCATCTGCACGGATTTTAGGTGGCTCAATGCTAGGACAGTGAAGGACGCACACCCGCTGCCTCATCAGACTGATGCTCTCGCTGCACTGGGGGGCAATGTCTTCTTTTCCACCATGGACCTCACCTCTGGTTTCTATAACGTGCCCCTGCATGAGGATCACAAAAGGTACACTGCCTTTTCTTCCCCTTTTGGCCTGCATGAATACAACCGGATGCCTCAGGGTCTGTCCAACAGTCCAGTGACATTCATGCGGATGATGCTCTCAATCTTTGGAGATGAGAATTTCTCTAGCCTCTTATGCTACTTGGACGATCTTTTAGTCTTTGGGCCGAATGAGCAGATAGCGCTTGAGCGCTTGGAGATGGTGTTCTCTCGCCTGAAGAACCATAACCTCAAGCTGGCACCGAAAAAGTGCCACTTCCTGCAGAGATCTGTGAAGTTCCTCGGACATGTCATCTCCGAGTCAGGGGTGCAGACAGACCCTGGAAAGGTTGAAGCCATTAACCGAGTAACCAAGTCTGATTTGATGGATGGTGACGGTGTCACTCCTTCACAGAAGAAGATTTGGTCATTTTTGGGGATGGTGCTGTATTATCAGCATTTCATAGAAGATTGCTCCGCTAAGGCAAGGCCTCTTTTCAAGCTACTCTCAGAACAAAAGACTGGGGGACAAACCAAACGCAAGAGGATGCGTGAGAAGAAGAACTCTGGTCAGGTGAAGCTCTCAGCAGACGACTGGACGTCTGAGTGTCGGGATGCATTTGACACACTGAAACGCGATTTATCACACAGTGTGACTCTAGCTCATCCCGACTTTGAGAAGCCCTTCATTCTCGCTGTAGATGCCTCATTTGATGGGATTGGAGCCGTTCTCTCCCAGCTTCAACATGGTGAGAAGATTGCAAGGCCAGTCGCCTTTGCAAGCAAAACACTGTCAAAGTCCCAGCTGAACTACCCGGCCCACAGGTTAGAATTTCTTGCCTTAAAGTGGGCTGTATGTGACAAGTTCTCCCATTGGCTGAAAGGAAGGCATTTTACTGCATGGACAGACAACAACCCTCTGACATACATCCTAACGAAGCCCAGGTTGGATGCCTGCGAACAGAGGTGGGTTGCAAAGCTGGCGGCATACGACTTTGACCTTAAATATGTCCCAGGGTCCAGGAACACTGTCGCTGATGCTCTGAGCCGAGAACCCTTTGTCCGGTCATGCATTAGCCATCGTCTGGTGAAGGAGCCCTATCTGTCTTTGTTGGATGAGATCAATGGAGTTGTCACTGGCACAGTGCAAGACGCCTCCGATTGACCACCAACTGCCAGGCCATTCAGACTACTGATGACCACTGATGCGGACCTTAGCCCAGCACAACATACCTGTCTCTCGTCTGGAGGTGCTATAAGCGCAGAGGAGGTATCAGCCGTATTGGATGCTCATCGCACTGGTGGGGTCTCTCGTCTGTCTGGTGCAAGCCCTTCTTCGCTGCAGTTACCTGATGAAGATCCATCCATCATCATTCCCCACAGCCAGTTGTACAACATGCAGCAACAGGATGCAACAGTGTGCAGGGCCCTCTTTTATGTTCAGCGACACAAGGTGCCAAACGCACATGAAAGAGCGGCTGAGTCGAGCTGTGTACTCAGGCTGTTGAAGCACTGGGGGAAATTGAAAGTGCGTAATGGGATTCTCTACAGGGTGAAGAGAGACCGTCGCATTAACAGGAAGATCTTCCAGTTTGTCATACCCGAGTCCCTGAAACGGCAAGTCCTGCATGGTATTCATGATGCAGCTGGTCACCAGGGCCGTTCAAGAACGCTCTCCCTGGCCATTGAAAGATTCTTTTGGACAGGCATGGAAAGGGATGTCGTGATGCATGTGAAGCAATGCCGGAGATGCATTCTGGGGAAGACACCTGAACCAGATGCCCGAGCTCCTCTTGAGTCCATCCGCACCTCAGCTCCTATGGAGCTGGTCTGCATTGATTTTTGGACAGCGGAGACAGGTGATAAAAAGACCACTGATGTCCTCGTTGTTACTGACCATTTCTCAAAGCTGGCACTCGCCTTTCCCTGTAGGAACCAATCTGCCAAACAAGTTGCCCGCTGCTTAGGTTAAAAGCGTCTGCAAAATGACCGTAATGTATGGGACAAATTCTTCTGTATTTATGGGTTCCCAAAGCGTATCCACTCTGATCAGGGAGCCAACTTTGAGAGTAGGCTCATCAAAGATCTTCTTGAGATGGCCGGTGTGCACAAGTCCCATACGACTCCGTATCACCCCATGGGCAACGGTATCACAGAAAGATTCAACAGAACTCTTGGTGGCATGATAAGAACTCTCCCCCCACAGTACAAGTCTAGGTGGCCGCAAATGCTCCAGATGTTGACCTTCTGCTATAACTGCACAGTTCACGAGACCACGGGCTTTGCGCCATTTTACTTGATGTTTGGACGAATTCCACGCCTGCCCATTGACATCATGTTCCATCATGTCCTGGAGGATGACAGCATTGTCAGCCATCATGAGTTTGTGAATCACCTGAGGAAGGATCTCTCTGAGGCCGCACAGATTGCTCAGCAGCGTGCCTACGGCGAGCAAGATCACCACGCGAAAAATCTACAATCGTAAAGTCAGAGGGTTGCCATTGACTGTGGGCGACAGGGTGCTGCTAGCCAATCGGGGTGAGAAAGGCAAGAGAAAGGTTGCAGACCGGTGGGATTCAACCCCTTTTGATGTGGTGTCTGTGAGAGCTGGAGTTAATGTGTACAGGATCCGAGATAATGTTACTGGGAAGGAGAAAGTTGTACACAGAAACATGCTGCTCCCAGTCGACTTCCTGACATTCCCTGAACAAGCTGGGCCCCAAGCAGTCTCTGGAGAGTCGCAGTCAGTTGTGCCATGTGGGAGTGGCCGGAGCTCTGTTGTGGATATTCAGGAGGATGCTCAATCACGCACTATGGATTGGCTCATGCAGTCGCCTGTCCAAGCTGGAGCTGGTAGTGGAAGCGTTTCGGAAGGGAGTGACCTCTGTGACATCTCACTTGTGCTCGCCATGGAGATGAGCCAGTCGGAGAAGCTGCCAGACTGTGCTCCTGACAACATTGAACGTGACCACAGCTCTCATGCACACCTTGCCTTATCACCAGTTTCAGTGTACGATTCGGGACACTCACTTACTGATATACCTGCTGCCGTTAGCGAGTCTCTCATTCCAGATGAGGTTGAGTTAAAGGAGGTAGTTTGCACATATCCACAAACCACACAGGCCCCTTCAGTTTTCACGAGGTATGGGAGGGCCATTAGGTGTCCACGTAGGCTTATTTGTGAGATGTCAGGTCAGAGATTCATGGAGAATGCTGAACCTATGTTGGGACCTGTGTTTGGTGCCACTGCAGCTCATGTGCACATGTCAGTTTGTGTGTAGAACAACCAAAGTGATTTTTGTGACAGGCAATCACTTGAGGTTTTTTTTTCTTTCTTTCTTTTCATTTTCCTGGTTTAATTTTACTTAGGACTTGGGTGTCTGTGATTTTTCTACACTGGATGAGCAAAGGAATGTACTAGTTTATGAGATGTAGATGGCATCTCTGTTAGTCTGTGTAACGTATGGGTTTTGGTACCGCCCTGTGTTTGCACACTTCTTATGGAAGAATTTCTGATATTGACTGTTTTTGTACATCACTGCTCAATATCCACAACATTTTTTTTTGCTTTTATATTGGAGGGTTGTTCTATGTTGCCCCTATTTAGCATAATTTAAGGGGGGTGTATGTAACAGAGTAGATTTGTGCCTATTAAATGATGGCAAAAGAGGTGCAACACCGCAGCATCTATTGGCGTAGTGGTTGGTTTGGGTACTGCACAGTGGAAAGAGGACTTTACTGTGGTAAGACGTCCTCTTATGGTCCGGGATAATTAATTATTTTATATTACGTTTCAGATGTTTATTCTTTATAATTTATTGTGTCATGTACTGACTGGGACCTTTCTTAAATGTTCTGAGAGTTTACTATGAGTTATTAGACCATAAAAGTATGTTTAAAGTTGTTAATATTGCTAACTAGCTTAAATGTTTTCCCTCGTGTCAGGTGTTATTGATTGTCCCGAGACGCTAACTTTCCCACACCACTGCGGTGCTATATGCTGTGTTACAGGTAATACTTTGTGTACTGTTGTGTAAGTTTTTATGACGTTTTATTTTGTATATCAGCCAATGTGAGCAACCTTTTTATTTGTCCAGTTAAATAGCTCACCTTTGTTCATTTAATCTTGAATTTAATGTAAGATGTTGAATGTGTTCCTAAAAGATATTTCATGTGACATAAAGATTGAGGGGATTATTCATTTAGGATTTATGGAGTAACAAATGCACTATACGATCACATTAGAATTGGTTTCTTTATTTTACTTATGTTTATTAGGCACAGTGGAAAGAGGACTTTACTGTGGTGTTATTGATTGTCCCGAGACGCTAACTTTCCCACACCACTGCGGTGCTATATGCTGTGTTACAGGAAAAGAGCTGTAATAAACACCCCATAATCCACCTGGTCGTCGTCTGTGATATGTAGAAGCAACGGCAGTGTGGAGCTGCATCTCACAGATAGCTGTGATCCGTAACATATATATATTCCGGTTTAATCTTTTTTTATTTATTTTTTTTTTAAGGCGGATCAAATCCATGCCACCATCCGGTCTGCCCTGGTGACGTATTTATCCGGGTTGAAAACCGGATAACCCGGATTTTGTTACAGCTCTAATGAGCACCACTATTGCCTTGGACGTCAGCCCAAGTAAGATGAATTGATGGCATTGTGAAGACAAGTGCCTAAAATGACCCTCCTCCAAATAGTGCCAAGACCCTCAGACAGGAAGAGGAGCCCAGTCATTCAGGTGCGCTTCAGAGTAGAGCTGCTCCTCTGCATCAAAAGGACCCAGCAGAGGTGGTTTAGGCATCTGGATTGAATGCCTTCATGACATCTCACGGATGAGGTTTGATGGACATATTTGACTGGAAGGAGGAACGAGGGAAGATTTAGGACAATGTCACTGAAAATTTTATCATTCACCTACTGGTGTTTCAACTGTTGAACCTTGTAAAAGAGCTATTTCCTTAGCAGAGGGTAGAAGCATCGACTGTGTCTCTCCTGGCCGGTTAGACAGAGATAATGCAACAGCCATCGCCCACAAGTATAACAATGGACAAATGCATGCACTGAGCCCATTTGCAAATGCTTGAATAAAAGTTATTGGGCAGTTCTCTGTCTTTTGCCTTTATTAAGGAATTCCACCATGAACAGAGACAGTAAGCTTGGTTTAAGCTAAAAAATACATTTGTTCATACAAGTTCCTGTTAGTGCAACAAAACCTTTGAGGGTATCAAACTACAGTGATGGAGATGGTGCCCTTAGATGGAATAATAACAACTGCACTGTCAGGACCAGACAGAGGAGGACCACAAATGCGTAAGTTAAACAGTTTATTAGGTTTTCAGGGGAAAGGGAGTTGGGGCCGACTCAGGTATCGAACCCATGTCGCTGGCTTGGCAGGCTGGTGTGCTAACCACTGTGCTACGGTCCAAGTGCCTGTGTGTGTGTGTGTCCCAGTGCTTGAGCGGGGTCTCGTGTAGGTGGTGGTGCTGGTAGGTCCGAGCTCACTCGCCACGGGGCTGGGAGTCCTGGGGGGGAACACACACACACACAACAGGAAAGATGACCAAAGCAGCAGTACAGTCAAGGGTAATCCAGAAATCGTGGTAGGTAGGCGGAAGGCAGGTCAACATTACCGGGGCAGGAGATCAGAGAGGATTTCAGGCAGAAGGCAGGTCGGGTTATCAAGGACTGGAGATCAGGCAGGGTTTCAGAGCAGGTCCGGGTTAGTCAACAGGAGTCAGAGTTCTTTTGCCAGGGAACAGGAATCAGGAGCGTGTTCGCAGACGGTCTGACAGAGTGGAACTGAAAACCAGAGCTTGATATACAGAGGTTAACGGCAGAGTGAATGCAGGTGTAGCAATTAAGCAGAGCAGAGTGAGAGTTAATTGAAAGCACAAGTGCTTGTTACCAGGAGCCAGGGGAGAGACCATGACACTGTAGTAACTAATCAAATCCTCATGTGTTATACCAACATTACTTCAATAAGCTTAAAGATGTAGAAATGTGATATTTTCAGCTGCTTCCATCTCCTACTGCTATGTGATATCTTTCTCTTTACACTTGGCACGCTAATAGAAGTCTTTATGGTGATGCAACATGTTGTAAGAAAACTGTAACGATATAACAACTACTATATTATATAGAACCTCATGCATTGTCCAATCTTAGGCAGATTGCAAACGTTTCCGTCACTCACTTAAGTACGTCAAATCAAGTTGTGAGGAACATTAACAGAGAATCTGTGAGTGACTGAATGCCTTTGCTTTAATAGATTGATGAAACAACTAATGGTACATATGTACATGTTACAGAATGCTTGACAGGGGCCTTATAAATAAAGGCCTGCCCCTCACACCGGCCTGGCAGCCTGAGGAGTTGAATTACAAAAATCAAATGTTGTTTGATTTTTTTTGTATGCAATCTTATTTGTTAACAAGTATAAACAATCCCAGGTAACATGTCTACCACAATGTTTGTTGTCAGAGCTGACGGACCTTCACTTTCTGGGAAGCCCATTAGTAAGTGATTGTGGGACTTGTCATGGATTGTAAACACAGTCTGCCAATTGACATGAAAATTACAGGAAACAAGAAAAGGCAACAATACAAGGCCTCTTCAAGTCAAGGGAAAGGTGTTTTTCTGTGGAGTATCTGTGGAAAGATTAACAATGCAGAGTTTTCTCAGTCGTGTTCCACTTTTCATCAGCGATTCTTTGTCCACCCACACCAGTGTTGGGGGGGTATTTAAGCATTTATATCTGTCCAAAAATGTGAATAATGTCTACTATGCCAAAAAGTTTTTTGTTTTTATTCGGTCAGGACCAAATGGTTTGATTTGTGTCTGGTACATTTTATGGAGTATTTACCCTTTTAGACGACTCACAGAAAGTTAAGGTGGGTTTTCCAATGGTACCGGAAAGAGGAAAATGTGCAGTGGTATTAATTAGTGGTCCTAGTATTTGAAGAGAGGTTGTCAAGTCTAATTCATCATCTGAAATAAATAGGAAATGGACTGTATATATAACTCTTTTCTAGTTTTGCTGACCAGTCAAAGCTTTTACACTACATGCCAGTCACACACACTAACTAAGCCCTTTTTAGTCTACACAGTCTTTACACAGTGCTTTTTTCGTTATCATCACACACTCTGATGGGTGCATCAAAAACATTTGATTTGGCATATTCAACCTTGCCTTGAACACTCCACCTGAAGTTGCTGCTACTGGTAGTAAAACTGTAACAATACTATTACAGTGGCAATGAAATGAAACTCTCCAGTCATTATTCTCCTTTCATTCAAACAGAGAAATGCCCCCTGTCATAAGACAGACTTATAGCTTTCTATAAACTAGTTTATTTCAAATTTAGAGTGTCGCAGATCACACAAATTTTAACAACAGTACATAGTTTCTGAGATGATTTATATGAAGTGTGGTGATATTGCAATATTAATTTAGGCTTATTTTTTGGTCACAAGTTACACCGACTAATATTTACCCCACTTTCTCGAGGTAGAAACAAACACAACATGTCCGGTTGATTATTTTCCGCTGATGCCAATCTCATACTGTGGTGCTTTTTACATTTTCTGGCACTATTGGCCTTTATTTGACAGTGGTTTTGACAGGAAGGTGGGCAGAGAGAAGGGGATCACATGCAGCACGGGACTGGAACCCCACCTGTCACAAGGACCTACATCATCAGCCTCTGCACCCACTCAAACAGATGAGCGACACAGCACACTTTTTCCACCTTATTTGGCTTTTTTCACAGAAAGTGTTTTTATGAAACTCATGATGTATCCAAGCAGTCTCTATCTCTGATCTCTGATATATTTAAGTTAGCCTCGTGTTAAGTGCTTGCCCCAGATTATAACTTATTTGTCAGCAAAGTAGATTGTATTGACTACACAGCAAAGCGGTGGAAGGCTTGTCCTGAGCCACCGGCTTAAAGTGTTGATCCCTGTTGCAGTGCATATTTTGGATTTACACCATCCCTATCAGTGTTGGGAGTAACAGTGTTTAAGTACAACGGCGTTACTAACGGCGTCATTTTTCCAGTAACGGAGTAATGTAATTAATTACTTTTCCCATCGTTACAACGCCGTTATCGTTACTGAGAATATAAAGTGGCGCGTTACTACAATTTGGTTGTAGGTTTTAGACTACACATCAGCTGCATGCTGCCTGGAGAGAGCAGGGGTGGGGATGGTGACACCGTTGCAAATGCGATGATGATTGGCTGTGTGGGTGGATGCCCTGCTCACGCTGTCTCACTGCACGCGCTGACGACTAAACACACACAAGACAGCGACAATGGCGACGAGCCAGGGAAGTTCAAAGGTAGCGTTCTCTAACTGGAAGTA
This sequence comes from Odontesthes bonariensis, assembly GCF_027942865.1. Taxonomy (NCBI): domain Eukaryota; kingdom Metazoa; phylum Chordata; class Actinopteri; order Atheriniformes; family Atherinopsidae; genus Odontesthes; species Odontesthes bonariensis. Next base: position 5,209,987 of record NC_134518.1, on the reverse strand, counting down.
CCGGCACTACTTCTCACTCGTGGAGATAAAAGGCAAGAATGTTTATGTAACATGCACGCTATGCCCAGGGAAAAAAACTTTATCCACAAATAAATACCGAATGTTCTAAATTACTGTATATAGTGTTTTTATTCTTCAATCAGTTAATATAAACATATTTGATGTTAAAGATGTTATAGAACGTAACAGCGTTATAGAACATAAAAAATAACGCTACAGTTACTTTGCTGAGTAACTAATTACTTTTACAATGTGGTAACTGAGTTACTAACTCAATTACTTTTTGGGAGCAGTAACTAGTAACTGTAACTAATTACTTTTTAAAAGTAACTTGATCCCTATCATCCATTCATTCTTGCTGCTGTGTCGTTTCTTCTTCGCCTTGCCTAACTTTAAACTAATTCTGTACTTGAAGTTAAAAACAGGTCTGAAATACCGAGTCGGTCATTTGCAAAGGTGCAAACTGGGGGATCTTCTGAATCATTCTTTGATTTAGTCCCATCCTGGGTTCAGAGTGCTTACTGTGAATGACCACACTTTCTTCGAGATGGTGAAATGTGTCGCAAAGACCCCGATGCTGGTTTGTTCACACCCCCTTGTTCATACATAAACACATTGAGATGAATTTCACCACCTCGAAACAAGCGGTGTCATATGGCCAGTCCTTCTCTTTAGTATCGTTCTTGAAACTGTGGGTTTGTGACCAAAGAAAAAGAAACAACAAGTGTTTGACCCCATAAAACATTAAAAATGTTAAAGAAAAGTCCTACAAACTGAATAATCTGCAATCTGTTGCTTTCACTCCTGGCAGAGCTCACTCAAAAATAAGTAATCATGCTAAATTAGATAAGAATGATAGAGTTTCAAGAATTTAACGGATACATTTATCCGTAATAAATCTCATAATTATGTAATAAAAGAGAAAACTATGACCCTTTAAACGCTGATTGCTCCATTCCGAGGACAGACTGCTGAATTTTGAATAAATCCGAGAAGAGGAGTCACTCACCGCCCCCCTCATACTGCTAAAAATGAGACGGAGTTGTTTAGGAAATCCTCGGAGATCTGCGACTATGCACACTTTCTATTTAATTAGCTAGAAATATCACAAATTTTCAATATTTGTGGCACATTAGAATGACTGAGTCAAACTTTTAAAGAAAGTGAAATGAAGCTTTTTCTATAAGCAGATCACAGAACAAAGAGCTTCAACTGAAAATATACAATAAAATAAATAAAAAACAATAAAATAAAAAAAATCAACGCATAATTTGAAGCATTTGAGACGCGGCACACACTTGCGTCAAGTGAGGGGCCCTCACTCACTGCTTCCTTTGTGTGTTATTTTGTATTTTTTATCTTGCCAGCACAGTTTGTGAGGTATTTTTGGAGGGCTTGCCAATGTAACAAACAGCAGAACAGCAAAAAAAAATAAAATAAAAGGGAAACTGCATTTATAAGGGGGGTATAATGCTGTGGTTTGAAACAGTGCCATTGAAAATATTTATAGAAGAAACATGAACAGGTGGGGACTGACAACCTGAAATCTGCTAAATCCTGATAAGCAACAGCAGAGGATTTCAGTGGAAATGAGCATAGGTTACAAGTAAGATAAACACAACATGTCTGTTCGATGAAATGCTGTTTATTAAGGGGGAGTAGGATTAATGTAATGTAAAATTAACATATGTAAATCTGCCATTCAGGGCATCACAGCAGTACTGGGAAGGATATATGTGTGTTTAGAATAAATAAGATTATTTCAACATATTGACTTTTGCTGTTGGATAAACAACAACAGCACTTCGGGAGGCACTGGGATTGGTGACAAACTAAAGAAATACCAACAGCTATTTTTGGTTTTCTTTTTTTTTTGCTTTGTCTCACAATGAATCTACCCAACAGAGTCATCTAATGTCAACTTTACCCACTCGCAGACACGGTCAAGGTGGTCTTTGGTATCACTTTCCAGCACCTGCAGTGCAGCCTTGAATCCCCTCTCCAGGAGATTGGATAGAGCTGGTATAGAAAATGGAGGGATAGATGCCGAAAGAAGACGTTATGGGGTCGACGTCAGGTAAAGGACCAGTGGAGAGTGCAGTCAGGGGCGTAGCACCAAATTTGGGGCCCAAAGGAACAACCACTACCATGCATATTTGAACCAACATCGACCCTATGTTAGGCTTTTCGGACACTTGTATAGGCTAATAGTTATTATGAAAATAAATACATTTAAGACAAATATGGCTTCTATATCACAATTATGTGGTAGCCAACAAAATGAGAGATTATTTTTTAATTATTTGACTTTGGCTGCTATCACAGTGGTATGCAACGGATTGGGAATGGGATAATCAGTTACTGTAGGCTGTAATTTTGACATTTGGGCTCACCTTTCTTGGGAAAGAAATCAGTCAGCAGTTGCTTTCCTTCATTTTGTTTCCTCTGTCTATCTTGCCTTTCTTTTCTTTTCTGAAAGCCTGATTTTTTTTTTGGATAACATCTTTCATGTGCCGGCTGCTGCTTTAATGCCTAATAATGAAGTGAGTGAAATTTATTGCGCATGTACAATCAAAAGTCCGCCAGAAGGCGGACTAAATCAATGCGCACTGATAATGGGGGTGTCTGATATAGATTATAGCCTATTTGCAGGCTGGGATATACATTTCAACAGATGTATTTCCAGAGAACATTGGATTTGCATAAATTACCCACATATATTGACATTATTTAAAAAAAAAAATTTTCAAAACGAAAGAAGAAGTAAATTTCCCTTAGGGCCCCCCCTGTAGGCTGGATCCTGTGAATCAGTCTGACCTTTCCCCCCTGTTCGACGCCGCTGAGGGCAGCTATGACCTCTACAGGAAATGCACAGGTGGATGTTGACATTTTGGACACTTTTCTCAGTCTATCAATCAAAAGGAAGTTTGGTGATGTTGATTGTCATTTTTCAGGCTGACAATTACATCTTCTCACTGCGTTCAAACCTTTGTTCAGAAAAGACATCAGCTCAATGACATGATCGGCAAACAGTGCAGATCTCAACCAGATGGTGGAAAAACACGGCCCATGACAAGACTCCATCCTGTAAAGCTGATCGTTCACCTGCTATAGCCAGAATCATCTGTGTTTTGTTTATTTGTTTGAAAAGTAAAAAGCTGAATGAACATCCTCCGAGTGTCTGACTCCATAATTATTGCTCGGGGTTGTAAACGATGCCTGGTAACAGAGAAGTCAGTGTACAAGGAAATGTACATTTGTTTTCTGAAGGTTCTCCACCTATCCTGGATGATGCTGTGCTTTTTTTTCTAAATGTATTATTTCCATCCACCTGTTATTATGCACAAACTGACCTTCAGCTACATTCCCAAGCTGAGTGGTATCACCACAAAATGTTGCTGTAACCTTTGCTGCTCCGAGCCAATAATCATTCTTTCAGCATTGTGTTGGAACTGATGAAATACTGACAGCTTCTTGAAGATGATAAGGCTGGAACGGATAACTTGTGCGAAAGTGTGTATTCACAATACTGGCAGAAGTATCATGAAGGGTACATTTATTTCATCAGAAAACTCTTCCTGAGGCAATGAGGTGATGACTGGTTGCTTTGTTGGCTTGTAAACGGATGCACATGTTACATCATATAAAAACATTTCTGCTGTTGTACCTTTGACAGTGCTTACTTTACCTTTTTTGCCACCAGATATTTCCTTTATGTTTTTCATAGATATATACTGGTACTTTTATCTCAGATAAATAAGTCCAGATCAACTGATTAAAAAAAAAAAAAGTATAATTTCTCAATGGTGATTGTGATTGTTAACTCTTGATGGATGGCTAAATTCAATTCAATTCAATTCATTTTTATTTATATAGCGCCAAATACAATAAATGTCATCTCAAGGCACTTAAATAATAAAGTCCAATTCAAGCCAATTGGAATTCAATTCATTGTAATCATAATTATTTATAAAATAATCAAATTCATTCATATAGAGCCAATTCAAAAACAATTTCCTAGCTAAGGAAACCAACAGATTGCACTGAAACTTCAGTCCAATCTCCCTTCCTGAGCATACAGGTCCTTCTCAAAAAATTTGCATATTGTGATAAAGTTCATTATTTTCCATAATGTAATGATAAAAATTGAACTTTCATATATTTTAGATTCATTGCACACCAACTGAAATATTTCAGGTCTTTTATTGGTTTAATACTGATGATTTTGGCATACAGCTCATGAAAACTCAAAATTCCTATCTCAAAAAATTAGCATATCATGAAAAGGTACTCTAAACGAGCTATTAACCTAATCATCTGAATCAACGAATTAACTCTAAACACCTGCAAAAGATTCCTGAGGCTTTTAAAAACTCCCAGCCTGGTTCATTACTCAAAACCGCAATCATGGGTAAGACTGCCGACCTGACTGCTGTCCAGAAGGCCATCATTGACACCCTCAAGCAAGAGGATAAGACACAGAAAGAAATTTCTGAGCGAATAGGCTGTTCCCAGAGTGCTGTATCAAGGCACCTCAGTGGGAAGTGTGTGGGAAGGAAAAAGTGTGGCAGAAAACGCTGCACAACCAGAAGAGGGGACCGGACCCTGAGGAGGATTGTGGAGAAGGGCCGATTCCAGACCTTTGGGGGACCTGCGGAAGCAGTGGACTGAGTCTGGAGTAGAAACATCCAGAGCCACCGTGCACAGGCGTGTGCAGGAAATGGGCTACTGCCGCATTCCCCAGGTCAAGCCACTTTTGAACCAGAAACAGCGGCAGAAGCGCCTGACCTGGGCTACAGAGAAGCAGCACTGGACTGTTGCTCAGTGGTCCAAAGTACTTTTCCGGATGAAAGCAAATTTTGCATGTCATTTGGAAATCAAGGTGCCAGAGTCTGGAGGAAGACTGGGGAGAAGGAAATGCCTGAAGTCCAGTGTCAATTACCCACAGTCAGTGATGGTCTGGGGTGCCATGTCAGCTGCTGGTGTTGGTCCACTGTGTTTTATCAAGGGCAGGGTCAATGCAGCTAGCTATCAGGAGATTTTGGAGCACTTCATGCTTCCATCTATTGAAAAGATGAAGAGATGAAGAGATAAAGATTTAATTTTTCAGCACGACCTGGTACCTGCTCACAGTGCCAAAACCACTGGTAAATGGTTCACTGACCATGGTATTACTGTGCTCAATTGGCCTGCCAACTCTCCTGACCTGAACCCCATAGAGAATCTGTGGGATATTGTGAAGAGGAAGTTGAGAGACACCAGACCCAACACTGTGGATGAGCTTAAGGCCGCTAGCGAAGCATCCTGGGCCTCCATAACACCTCAGCAGTGCCACAGCCTGATTGCCTCCATGCCACGCCGCACTGAAGCAGTCATTTCTGCAAAAGGATTCCCGACCAAGTATTAAGTGCATAACTGAACACAATTATTTGAAGGTTGACTTTTTTTATATTAAAAACACTTTTCTTTTATTGGTCGGATGAAATATGCTATTTTTTTTAGATAGGCATTTTGAGTTTTTATGAGCTGTATGCCAAAATCATCAGTATTAAAACAATAAAAGACCTGAAATATTTCAGTTGGTGTGCAATGAATCTAAAATATATGAAAGTTCCATTTTTATCTTTACATTCTTGAAAATAATGAACTTTATCACAATATGCTAATTTTTGAAGGACCTGTACATGAGGCGACTGTGGAAAGGAACGACTCCCTTTGAACAGGAAGAAACCTCTGGCAGAACCAGACTCAGGAAGGGTGGCCATCCGCCTCGACCAGCTGGGGTTTGAGAAGACAGAAAAGAGGGGACAACAAACACCGTAACACCATTCAAAGGATATCTGTTGGAACAGGGAAACACGAGTTAATGACCAATAATGTCACATGTACATAATATCATTTTAGAAATTAAACGGGAAAAAGAGAGTAAAGTGAGGAAAGGTGTGACAGATGAGGCCCCCCAGCAGTCTGGGCCTATAGCAGCTTAACTATGGGATGTTTCAGGATCACCTGAGCCATCCCTAACTATAAGCTTCATCAAAAAGGAAAGTTTTAAGCCTGGTGTTAAAAGTGGAAAAAAATTCCAATATTCATGTGATTGGCAGGCTCATACATAAAACTTTGCACCATCTGCATGACAATTTTTGCCAGTGATGCCGTAATTAAGTCAAAGAAGGTAATGAATGCTCCTAAAAGTTTTCACTCATATCTTGGTATGGTATGATATGGTTGAGATAAGATTCAACCACCACTTCATTTGCCTCTTTTAGATTTCATCCCTTTTAAAGAAGCCCACTCTACCCGCTGTGTCTCCTCAGAGTCTAGGTCAGGCTCTTAATCCTTAACAAAAACAACCTTTTTTATGTGTTTGGATAGAACTGTTTTCATTTGACCAAGGATTTGAGCTGTATTTGTAATATAATTGCTTTTATGTGGTCTAAGATGCTGGGTTAAGGATAATCTAAGGAGGTTTTGAATCCAGCCACTGCCATTTGACATCATTAGTCAACAGGTCCCTTACTGCTGTCAAAGTAAGGTATTGGATGAATGTATTGTATTTGGTGAAACTGGTCCTCATTACTGTCCTAAAACACAAGTCAAAAAGAGAGTATAGTGTATTACAGAAGGATTATACTGTGCCAATAACCCACGGGTCACTGAGCCAAGACTATCTCCTGCTAACTGTGATCTGCTCCACCAATAAAGGACAATATATGACATGTCTGTCTTCACTGTGGACTGAATACGTCATAAACCTAGATAGAAAGGTAGAGAGGGATGAGCAAAAATAGCCTCAGGTTCAAGAGGTTAGAGAGCTAAGCTGACCAAGAAAATATAGGTCTGGGTATGTACTCCAGAAAGGTCCTCACTGAAATATAAAGCGAGTCATACGGGTAAAAAGGCCTCAGATTCTATAAATCATTGTGTGTACTCCAGCAGCTCCTGTCTGATCACAACCTGCAGGCCCAGAGAGGCAGATAGTTATGACTGGTTGGTGATAAAGGTTGTTACTTTGTCTTTGGACTTTAATGCAGGAAAAAAAAAAAAACATTTCAATTTCAGCAGTATCTTTAGCTATTTGTTGTAAGAATTTATGACCGTCCATCTTATCAGCCAAAAATTACGATGCTATCAAAACTTGACATGATTAATGCAGGTAAATCGTAGTGCTCGTCATACCGCAGAGTAGATTATTGGGCATTCCACTATAGGTGGCACAGCTGAAAGCTGTTAACATAATTATTAGAGAAGCAGTTGTGCTAATGTGGTGTCCTTGACTGACATTTTGCTTTCTCTGAGCTGCAAAGCTAATTTTGTGTAAATGTCTGTGACCTCTGACTACAGTGTGAAGGATTAACTATGTTGTTTAGCAGGTAAAGGTATCTTCAGGTGATCTGGTTTAGCTTTATCTGCTTTGATTTGTGTTCATTTCTCTTCATTTCGTTCTCTTTGGGAATCGGCGACATAGGAAATAAAGGGATTGAATAGAAGTTTGGTTTTGTTGTTGTCAGCTGTTCTGTTTGCTAAGTGTTCTCTGAGGGAGCATCCATGTCAGTTTTCAGCAAAGCACTGCTTCGGGGGGGTACATGCAGTTGGAACAGATGAATAGATGGATCGAGACAGCAGGTGACAAAAGGACTGACTATTAGGAAGCACGGATTGGAACTTGGTGCAAAATGCCACTGCCCGGCAGAATCCTCTTTTATCTCTCGCAACCTTTAAGAAATGGAGAAAAACGAGCATTTCCCCCACTGACACCTCTGCAGTGGTGTTTTCTTCCAGATCATTACAACAGGGTTGGCTTGAATCATTTCCCATACATGTTGTCTTTCATTTTCACTCCAGAGGAAATAAAAACTGATGCCTCCGAGGTTTCCAGGCTCCACAAAAAAACACAAGAGCAGTGTGTTGGTGTATTTGAACTATATTTCAGGAGTGCTGATTTCTTTTTTCTCAGATTTCCTCTTTCCAAATGGGACGATGGAAGCAGAGATTTGACCAAGTTGAAGTTGAAGGGGATCTGAGGATGCTGAAGTGTTTTGGTTGCCATTATCCTTCAGCCATTTGAGCAAACACAGTTTCTGCCGCTTCAAAAGGAAAAGCGCTTCATTAAAACGTTCATTTGAGACTGTTGCTTCCTTGAGGGTGACAGTTTGTGAAAGATGGCTTGCCAGAATCATAAAAGTTCATTTCTTACCTTTTTTTTAGCTGACGGAGAGAAGATGGATGGATTTAAAATACAGACTACTTCCCAGAGTAAATCTTAATTCAAGGTTTAAAAATAAAGGAGAGTGTCAACTTCAGAAAATCAGACGGCATTATTTTACTCTGTTCATACAAATTCAGACCAACTTTTCCCACTAGAGGCTTTGCTGCTCCTAAAATGCAAAATAACCTCTTCAATCGAGTCTAACCGACAATTTAATGATTTCCATGTTGACTGCATGACTGATTAACACTTGGTTATAAATGAATGAACTTCTGTTTTGCCTAAAAGGTAACAGAGTGAAGTAGTACTTCATGAGGAAAAAATTATCAAATTAAATTTGTTTTCAGAGATACAATGAATACTTTTTTTTTTTTTGAGGTGAGGTTGTTTGTAGTTGTGAGTAATCAATGTTTTGCCGGCAGTAAAAAGAGGCCAGAGTGTTCTCGATTTGGAGAATCTCATGCTTTTCTGACAGGTGAGCTAAAAGATGAAAGCTACTAGAGGAGTGAATTTTATCCAGAACAATTAAATCCTCAAAAATTGAATAGCAGTTGGAGCTATATTGTGGATATTTACTCTGTGTCGCAGCCCAGTTACACACAGTCACTTCATTTCATTTCTGAACTGCAGACTGTCCACACAGTTTCAAACTGGTCCAGGTTGCAACCCTGTGTAGCAACACGGATCCGGTCTGTGGAACTCTCAGATGATGTAAAAATCAACAATGTCGTGTTCACTCAAACGACTGTTAAAAGGTTTGATAGCGGGCCCATGCAGACGGGAGGATACCGGCTGAAGACTCACTGTGTCCCTTACGCTCAAAGATGGATGAGCGTTAGTGTCAATGTTGCTTGTGTTCATTAGTAATTACAAGCTTAGAGGAAAATTAAAGGTCTCACATATTACTTTGGCTGCACAGAGGATAGTAGGCTATAATTCATGATTACAGGTTTTATAGGAAAATGATGACTGAATAAAATAAACAACAATTTACATGATTATCTACTTTGGACAAAATAAAAGATGCATGTGTCACACCCAGGGAATGGAGGAGGCAGGAACAGGAGATGTTCTATCCAAAAGCTTTTATTTTAGGAGCAGATGTTCTCAAGTCTCTTCAGAGAGAGAAACAAAACATATATTAATTACAAATATTAATTGCATATATATATATTTATATTTAAACACTTCTCTCAAAATGAGAGAAGTATATCTATGAAAACTTATCAGGAAAATCAAAATCACTCCACTTTGCGGAGGAACAAACAAAAGGTCTATCAAACTTTAACTTTAACTAAATGTCACTCCTGAGGAAAAACAAATCACCTCTCCTAAAAAAACGGAGGCACTACTCTATGAAAATTTCTAAAACAAAAATCACTCCAACTGGGAGGAAAAACCAAGAATGCTATAAAAAGAAAATTACACTGTTACTTTAACAGGACTACTTTATCAAACTTTAACGAGAACAAAAAATCTCTCTTGGCGAGGAAACAGCGAAAGGCAAACTTGGAACGTGGCTGTGGTCAGGCTTGGAAAAAGCGAGAGTGATGCACATGAGACGAACAGATACGACACACTGGCACAAGACAGGGGGAGACGCAGACTCTTATGCACACAGGGATAACAGGGAACAGGTGGAATCATTCATACCACAATCACACTGGAGCACGAGGGGAAGGGCAAGTGACCTGAAAGGAGAGGGAGAGTTAATATTTCAAAATAAAACCGGCAATGACGAGACGAGACACGACATGGAGACGAGACAAAAAAAACCCGCGGTGTCACAGCGTGTCGGAAACCTGTCTGCGTTCAACCACAATGCTGAGTTGGGACTTTCTTAATTTCGCCAAGAAATCTCTCGTTGAATTGGGACCACGCATCTAGACTTTCAAATGCTTTGAAGTTCTGCTTTGTGAATTTTCCCAGCATAGAAACATGGTACATATAAGCCGCTTTTGGACAAAGCAGTTCTAAGAAGGCAGTTCTAAGAACACATTTCTAAGAACGGTCCTCCTCGAATTCCGTTCTGATAACTGCCATTCCCCAGCGGAATTGTTTAAGTCTACATTCGCACATGAGTCGGACCAGGTCGAGACCGATGCGGCGCAGCCGTCTGCGACAGCGACGTGTTACTTTAGCGCCACATTCAACAACAAAACAGAACAAAACAAAACCTGCGAAAAGTAAGGAGAGAAGAAAAAAACACCACCAAGAAGCTAATACGGAGAGCGGGGTGGCTGCAGGCAGAACAGGTGAGGTGTTGCGATCCACACCTATGATGACGCAACTACTCCTGGATTCGATGAAGACTAAGGCTGCGGCTACACGAAAACGTTTTTCACTGTAAACAATACTTTTTCTTATCGTTTCGCTGTCGCGGCCACACGGAGCCGGCGTTCCCACTACCCCAAAACAATAGTTTTTGAAAACGGGTTCCAGAGTGGGAAAGTTTGAAAACGGCCTCGTTTCGTTTCCATTGTTACAGCTAAAACGTTTTTGCGTCAGTCAAAAGTTGACGCTGTGAGCCAATTTTAACGCTTCTCTATTGTCTCACAGCGTGGCGTGACACAGTGGCGTGTGTACTGCATCGTTTCATCGTTTTCATCCGTTTTCGTCTGGACAGCAGCGCGTTTCCGTGTGGTCGCAAGAATTTTCGTACCCGTTTTCAAAAAAAACCTCGTTTCGTTTTCGTGTAGCCGTAGCCTAAACGTGTTATTTATTAGATACTCAGATCAGTGATCGCCTGTAGTTATTTGATGTGAGGAATGAATAATAAAGTTGTTTGAAAAGTTGTAAAAATAGTTGAAGTGATTCTGAACATAACTGATTCTGGTTTCAGGATAGATTTTCAACTTTTGTGGGATTTCTGTTCATCTGTACATGCCATGAAACCATGAAAATTTCATCAGGATCCTCCTGTAAAGACTTTCAGTCCACAAAACTATCGAAAAGGAGATTTATTTTGTCCAAAAGGAAACCTTTTGTCAGGATCTGGCTGTTTTTTGTGGTGTTTTTGTATTTAGTTATTGGTTCTATTATTTTTATTCAGTGCTCTTAGTTCTTTCTGCATTAGATCAGTCTTTGTTTCACATTAGTTCTCAGTATTCAGTTATGTTTAATTACTCCTTGTGTATTCTTTGTGTTAGTTAGATTCATTTTCTCCCTCGCCCCCTGTGCCATCTCACTCTCTCCTCAGTCCGTCTCCTGCCCTCTGCTCTCTTCACTTTCACCTGCAACCTGTTAGTAATTAGCCACCAGTTCCTACTCCATCAACCTCCCCAGTATATGTGTCTTTCTAGTTTCACCACCCCTGGCCGAATCCTCGTCTGATTTTCTCGTCTGATTTCCTCGTCTTATTCGTCTCACTCCCGTCCTATGTTCCATGGTTTTCCTCGTCAGTCCTTGTCCTGCAAGTATTTCAGTCTGGTTTTGTTATTTTCTTAGTTTTATGTTTAGTTTAGTTTTTTTCAGTGTTCCAGCTTTGCTGCGCTTTTTGTTTATATTTGAAATAAATCCGTTGACTTCACTTCTGGCTCCTCCCTCACCAAACCGTGACATCTTTATGTTTTTTTGTGGTCTGGTGGAGAGAGACAATAGGTCTGTTGAACATTTGATGGACACTGGAAGGAACTAGAAGGAATTATTCAGGACAAGAACTTATTGTTTCATTCAATGTGAAGGGCACGCACAAAAAAAAAAAGAAAAATCATAAGTAATTATTTCCATACAACAAACCATATTGAATATGATAAAAGTCATGCTATCTTGTGATTTAGTAAGTCAGCAGATGCCTTCATGCTGCATGGGTGATTTGGACTTTACTGGGCAAAAGCAAAGCTTTGAGAGGCGCCCTCACTACTGAACTGCTCTTAACAGCAAAAAATGGATTTAAGTCGCAACCTAAGAGGCTATTCTCCGATTTAAAAGTGGGTGCCTCACTGTATCAAAAACTAGAGACACTCATTTTAACATGATGAATGGTATTTACTCTCGTAATGAGTTCTGCAGAAGAGAGTTAGCATTGACAAAACCAGCTGTGTGCTTTGAGGCTCTGAGGTTGAAACATCTGTTGTTTGCTGTAACTTTATAAATCACTCTGGAAATCTTTTGAAGACTTGGATGTTGGAAAAAGACCCTCAGTCACGCACTGTAGAATATATCGACATAATGTTCTGGACGATGATGGATGAGAAGAAAAAGATATTTAGTCATTAGTCAAATGAAATGTATAAGTTCCAAAACCAGCTGAGGCGGTTTTTTGGTTTTATGTAAGTCAGGCGCAGGCAGTTGAAGGTGCATCACAACTCGCTTTAGGTGAAAGGAAATTTAAACTAGTTCTTCTTCTTCTTCTAAAGTGTGATTTTGCACAATACTGCCAACCCAAAGCACGGTCTCCATGGTCATCTAATGCACAACTTAGTTTTTGTTTAACTGCGAAGCTGCTTCAGTGGCACAATGTTACTCAATGCAATATTCAGTGTACTCTTTCAGCTGAGAATCTTCACCAGGAAATGTTAACGCAACACGAGCTCTGGTCCAAAGAGCTGATTTTTATTCACTGTAGATCAAATATTTAATAGAGTAAACGCTGAAGAGATATCACTGAATCAACAACGTGTTGTATTACATTTGCCAACATTTGTTCAACATCTAAATGTGGTTCACAGGTGGGCTTTCAAGATGATGGCTGGTTCATTGATTTTCTGTCAGATATCAAACAGTTGGATTTGTTATATTACAACGTCAGACATAAACTTCTTGTTCTGTTGCCTGACGACATTTGAACATTGCTCTAAGTCTGATTGCTGTCAGGGATATCATCAGAACAAGAAGCAGTGAATATATGGTGCTGTTTTTTTAGCACTATTTCATCCGAAACTCCAGGCTCCACAAGGGGTGATAAATTCAGTCTAAGTTACCATGGAAATCTAGCCTGGTTAAAACAGAACTCAAATTCTTGACTTTCAACTCCACGGATCTCTCTTTGCCAATAATCTTGCCTCATTGTACACCCCTTAGACTGAACGAACTCAGATCCACTCTTCATAAAATGTGCGACACGTTTTATTTTGTGCATACCATCTTTTAAGGGTACACAATTTCTGAGTGACGTTGGGTTTGAACCTAATTCAAAGGTAATGTGAAATGCAGAGTTTTAAAATCCATTCATAATGCATCTGTTCTTACTAGTGTACACACAGAGTAGATGGTAGAAATCTTTTTCCCACAGCGTCATACCCTCAGGACATTTTGTCCAGCTTTACCTCTTCTTTCACTTGCATAAGCTAACCTGTCTGCCACACTGCCAGCATTGTACCTTCAAGGTTGTTTCTCACTCCAGGAGGAGAATCTTTGTTTACTCAGTGCATTTTAATTAAAATTCCGACCTCTGTGGCAAGAGTCTAGCATGAAAGGAGGATGCATAATAAATAAAGAATTGGTGCGCAGACTTCTTCTAAATTGGAAAAAGGGGGAAACTGAGTCCTTTCATTTGATTAAAATTTGAATGCACCCGCCGCCTCCCACCCCACAGAAAAACAATAGATAAATAGAAATGCATTTAGTACATGCTTCTTATATTACCGTGCTCAAAACTATTGTGGTATAGAGATGAAAGGGCCTTTGGCTTCTTTTCCTTTTGATTGTTGCATTACTCTACATCTCTCATCACTACACTCAACCATTATGTCAGTGCTGCTTTTCTTTGTTAAAGATTAATTTATAGTCAGGCAACTACACATACATACATAAGTGTGCAGTTTTTATATAGCATTCAATACTCGACTTTCTTCGTGTATAAAACTTCAAAAAGCAAAGACAACCCACTGAAATCATTAAAATGACTGTTACTATTCTCTGAAGCAGTTCATTTCACTGAGAAAAAAAAAAATCAAAAAATAAATTAACCTCGTGAAAGTGGAAGGTGGAGGTCACAAATATGTTTTTGGTCTCCCAGAAAGTTATCCACAAACAGTGGCAAACCCTTAGCTATTAGGGAACAACTACTTAGAAATTTAAATTTGACAGTGGCTATAACTTGTTACATTTTCCACCTTTCCAAAGTTCCTGTTCATGGTCTGCTTCTTAACCCCAAACCGACACCAGCAGTGAGTTATACCTGGAATATATACCAGTTGCCTGTAAAGAAATCTTTGCATTTTCATATCTCTTCGTGACTAGTTATACATGACAATTTGTGGTATAATTACACCAATTACAGTCGACCACCAGAGTGCTGGTGGGGACCTGAGAAGTGTGTGGGATATGAGATGATCACTGATGTGATGTGAGTTCATTCAGGCAATGTGCTTCTTGCAGCTTGTTTTTTAAAGTTGCAATGCTGTGATGCTATGCCAATCGGAATCAAGCATTAACCTAAATTATGCTATAAGTAGAGACATTTCACTGGATTTAAAAAGGCTGCTAAATGAAAAGTCAAAACGTTACCAAAGTCATTTGGATTAATGCTCTGAGGACCAACCATTACTCTGCCAACTTTGATGGCAATCTAAAGTGTTGCATTGAAGAGCCGAGGATCAGCTGTTGGGTTAGCGTCCACTCTTACTGTGAGATGTTGCAGCTTTTTAAAAAGTCATTGTATTTCGATGGACTAAGTCCATTAACATTGTTAATGTCAACCCAGTCTTGCACTATAAGTTTTCTGCTGCAGTATTTCCAATGAAACACAACTGGTTTACTGGAACACAACCATTTCTGGTGAACATGCATTGCTTAAAAAAACATTGGTTGATTTTAACAATACTTTTTCATGTTTTTTTTTTTTTTTGGTTTCGTACTGTAACCATTGTGAGGTAGCTGGATTCTCGTGAGATTTCTGAAAGCTCAGTCATGACAGAATCCATTTAGCAATACTCCAAGGTATGTGTTACATTACTGCGACCAATCAGTAGTAGACAGTTAACAGTGGAGTTAGTAAACATGTGAGTTTAGATGTTGCTTTAACATTAGTTGTTTGAGAAGTGAAGAGTATTTTGAGGAAAATGAATGACACAGAAGGCTTGGGGAAATGATATCATTGTTCTTCATCTAATTGGCCTCTCTGCAATTTTCACCTGCAATTTTGCATCTGATCAAAAGTATGTCATAATAGATGGTCATGGACAGATGGCTCATCCATAAAACTGACAAGTATTTCTGTTAGTCCTTTTATAGTTTCCCATGATGACTTTCCATTTGGGTAGAAAAAAAATTCTTCACAATATGAATTCCTTAAATTTATAAAAAGTCATACAAGATAAATGAATAGAAAATTTAAAATTTGGAAGAAAACCATTTTCATTCTATTTTGCTAACATGTTGTTCATCCATTGCCTTTGTTTTGCCATTCATCTTATCCAGCGCAGTGTGAGGCTAATGTTCTGTTGCCACCAACAATAAGAGCTCAGAAATGTGAAGAAAAACTGGCAAAATGAAAATGTATTCATTTCCGTTGGAGCTGTGCATTCACCATTATAAAATGCATTGTTAGCCTGCTGTCGCTGTCCAAGGCGGGATAATTACATTTTTTTAGGAAACCTTCATGTGCTGCTGATAAAAGACATCAATATGCCTTGGATTGTTCTTTTCTTTGTACGTGCGGTAGAATAGAAATGTGTTTATCATATGGAACATTTAATTCTCAAACAGTGTTCACAGATGATGGGGAAAAAAGGCAGGTGAAGTAGAAAAAAAAGCTACCTGGGATGGCACTTTTGCATAATGCCCCACTGTTTTTATGTAAAGTAGTAAAGTAGAATTTATTCAGTGAAGACATAGAAAAAAAAGATATTGTTATCTTCCTTACATGCAGTATATTGTAATTGTATTTCATATAGTCTTCATAAAGAGTTTTGTGTGATTGTGTAACATTCATTGATAATGAATTATTTTGCTCCAGAATTATGTCTGATTGCCATGATTTGAGGTAATTTTACTTGTACCAGGGTTGTTGTTAGTTCCATTTAAAAAGTAATGCCATTAACACAGAATCCAAAAACAATATTTATGTAATTATTTTTACATTTCTCTGCTCAATGACAAAGACCTTTAGGTAACACTTCACAATACTGTCTGCGTATTGGAGTACATCCCGTTCACTTATTTCCTACTTTGCCCGGACTTCCAGTGTAGCCTAAATCTTGGAATATTCCCACCTTCTCCAGTCTTACAGCATAACTTACGGCCACTCATACGGTGGCCGACACGTGCAAACGCGCTGCAAACGGCGAAACAAATCCATCAGTAAAATGCTGCAAAAGAAAAATCACAAAAACGACCGGAGCACACGTGCTGCAAACCCCAAAACACATGCAAGAGAGAAACGCTGCAAACTCCAAAACACATGCAAGAGAGAAACGCTGCAAACTCCAAAACACATGCAAGAGAGAAACGCTGCAAACCCCAAAACACATGCAAGAGAGAAACGTGCTGCAAACTCCAAAACACATGCAAGAGAGAAACGCTGCAAACTCCAAAACACATGCAAGAGAGAAACGCTGCAAACCCCAAAACACATGCAAAAAAAAAAACGCGCCGCAAACTCCAAAACACATGCAAAAAAAAAAGCGCTTTGAAGCTGCAGTCGGCAAGTTTTGAAAATTCCGAGTCTAAAGTCGGAAAATTCGAACTGATACAACTTTCAGGTCCCTCCCCCAACCTCTACCAAGCTCCGACTCGCCCCCCAAACCCCTCCCCCTCTGTGGACGAGGTTGTGCACGTGAGTTCACACCAGTGTGAGCGCACAGAAGCTGGGGCAGACTCACGCTCAGCAGCGTGTGCACAAGCTGTGATTGACAGGCAGGATTCCTCCACCCTAACTTGATTGGTTAAAAACAGCCGGGAGCGCTCGGTTTTTGCAAGCATGATTACAGGCTTCAGAGGGAGCTACAGATTTCGTTATTTTTCCTAAACAGCCTATTTAATATTCTACTTTCAGAATCCCATGACAGTTCAAGCTAATATGACTAAAAAAAAGTTGCTGACTGCTGCTTTAAACTCCAAAACACATGCAAGAGAGAAACGCTGCAAACTCCAAAACACAACGGAAGTTCGCCAGGCCACTAGGCGGTCTCTAGCGACATAACTCCGCTGCTCTTCTATAATAAGGTAAAAGATATACATGCATTAAGCATGTGTCTGTTTAAAAATAGTGTTTATTGTGATAATTCATGAATAATTGAATACATTTATGGTTAAAATGAATGGTTTTCTTTAATAATATTTCATTATTGTGTTTTAAATATATTTCCTTAATATTTTGGTGATGTATTTTGTACTTTGAATCGAGAAATTGATGAGATCTCATACGAAACAGAGACAGAATCAGATGAAGTTCATTACAACTTTGCACTTTCTGTGTAGGTTGGTTTTTTTGTTCCTGCTAATCTGATCAGCTGTCCGAGAATAAAGATTGATTGAGATGGCGAGCCCAGCCCAGCGATTCTGAGAGAACGAGAGTTGGAGATGCAGTGTGGCCAGCTGCATAACCTACCTTGACAACTCTGGATCATCTGAATCTCACACGCTGAGTACAGATAAGAAACACACACACACACACTTCTCACCTACTCGGGAGTAGTAGTGAAAGGAGTCGATGAAGAAGAAACTGGAACATTAATACACTGAATACACACACACCCCTTCGAGCATTTTGAACTAAACTCATCAGGACACCGAGCAGGAGTGCTCGGTTTTCTATTGGACTTTTCCTTTGAACTTTGTTTGTTATTTTATTTTATTATTTTCTTTATTTCTACGGCGCCGTATGTAAAAAATTAAGTGACAGCCCAGCTGTAAATGTTCATTATTTCTATTGCATTGATATTAAAATGTCACATGTTCAAACGCCAACACCTACTCATTCTTCTGAGTCCTTCTCTGGTGCAACTCCTACCGAACCTAGAGCGATGTGAGTATCTCTCCAAATCTCAAGTCCAGACTAAAGGTGCTACACATGTGTTTTGAAGTTTGCAGCGTTTCTCTCTTGCATGTGTTTTGGGGTTTGCGGCGCGTGTGCTCCGGTCGTTTTTGTTATTGCCGCATTTTTCTCTTGCAGCATTTTACTGTTAGATTTGTTTGCAGCGCGTTTGCACGTGTCGGCCACCGTACACTTACCATGTAATACGCGAAACCACCCTAACCGAATCAGTGTATTGATTGAAGCACTGTAGCCTACACTATAAACAAATATGCTTTTGCTCTTTGCTCATGGCAGTTGTGTATGTATACATGTCAGCGGACAAGCTTCACCCATATTCCAGGGATTTATTATGTTTTGTCTTACAGCCTTGTATGATTTGGAATAAGAATATGTTGAGAAATGGACAAAACGATGTGTCCCTGACATAAAATAACAGAGTTCCACTGATTTTTCTTATTCACGCTCAAGTTCATGTTGTTCCTTCTGTTATAAACTGTTTAATTTAGCTTTAATATTTTGTTGTGAGCAGGTCATTTTTCTTAGTCAAATCAGGGAAGTCAGTTTCAGTTGACAAATGCTCTTTTTAGTCACAAGTCAAGTGGAAAAGGTTGTTGTGATACTACTACCACACTGGAGTGTGACATAAGAGGAGGTGAACCCAACAATAATCTGTGCTGCTTTGATTACCCCCTGAGGCCTCTTCCTGTCGGCCTCAGTGAGGGTCCCAGCAGGCTCTCAATACAAGAGTAGTAGAAGGTCTTCAGCAGTTTGGTGTCTAGATTGTTCAATCTGGACAATGTGGTGGCCCTCCTCACTGTTGGGCCCATGTCAGGATTGCTGGAGTTTACAGTAAAATAAACCCTGACAAAGCCTACAGTTAAAGGGATATTCAATTCAATTCAAATTCAAATTCAAAAATACTTTATTTATCCCAGAGGGAAATTAAATGTTGATGTAGCTCAATTAAATCAAGGAGTTATTATAGATGCTGATGGCTGTGGGCAGGAAAGATTTCCTGTAGCGGTCAGTTTTGCATCCAAACTGAAGAAGCCTTTGACTGAAGAGACTCTGTTTTCCGATAACAGTCTCATGGATAGGATGTTCAGGGTTGTCCATAATTCTCTTGATTTTATGCAAAATCCTTCTTTGCATTATTGTCTCCAGAGGTTCCACAGTCGTCCCCAGAACAGAACCAGCCTTCCTTATCAGGTTGTTGAGTCTTTTTAGGTCCCTGGTTCTGATGCTGCTGCCCCAACAGATGACGCAAGAGGAAATGACGCTCTCAACAACAGACTTGTAGAAGATCTGCAACATCTTGTTGCAAACCTTGAAGGACCTTAGATTCCTCAAGAAGTACAGTCTGCTCTGTCCTTTCTTGTAGATGGCTTCACTGTTGTGTCTCCAGTCCAGTCTGTTGTCCACATGAACACCAAGGTATTTATATTCCTCAACCACCTCGACTTCTTCTCCCATGATGGAAACAGGGTTTGATCTGACCCTGTTTCTCCTGAAATCTACAATCATCTCCTTTGTTTTGTTAACATTCAAGATGAGATGATTGTTCCCACATCATGCCACAAAGCGGTCCACCAGCTCTCTGTACTCAGCTTCTTGTCCATCTCTGATACACCCGACAACTGCAGAGTCATCTGAATATTTCTGTAGATGACAGGAGTCTGACTTGTACTGGAAGTCTGAAGTGTACAGAGTGAAAAGGAATGGTGAGAGTACAGTCCCCTGTGGTGCTCCTGTGCTGCTGATCACCTGGTTAGACACACAATTCTTCAGTCTGACAAACTGTGGTCTGTTTGTCAGGTAGTCATTAATCCAGGTGATTGTTGAGGCCTCCACCTGAGTCTTCTGGAGTTTCAGACGAAGCAGATCAGGCTGAATTGTGTTAAATGCACTGGAGAAATCAAAGAACATGATCCTCACAGTGCTGCCTGCTTTGTCCAGATGACAGTGGGTTTGTTGAAGCAGGTGTATGATAGCGTCTTCAACTCCAACTCCATGGCGATAAGCAAACTGCAGGGGGTCCTGATATGTGCTGGTTTGCTTACACAGGTGGGTCAACAGGAGTCTCTCCAGGACCTTCATGATGTGGGATGTCAGGGCAACAGGTCTGTAGTCATTAATGTCTGAAGGGTGAGTTTTCTTTGGTACCGGAACCAGACAGGATGTCTTCCACAACAGTGGTACCTTCTCTTGGGTCAAGCTAAGGTTGAAAAGTTGTTGCAGAATCCCACAGAGCTGCTCTGCACAGGCCTTCAGGACTCGGGGGCTGACACCATCTGGACCTGCAGCCTTGTTCCGGTTCAGTCTCTCCAACTGCCTCTTCACCTGACTTCTAGAAACAGAAAAGTGGGAGGGGGAGGCAAAGGGGACAGCAGCATCTCCTGATTGGGTTGAAGACAAACTAGTGGAAGCAGAAGAATCCATGACTGAGGTGGAGGTGGAGATGTTACAGGGAAGCTGTGGGTCAGAGGAGGGTGGGATGTCTCTTTGGCTGGGAACAGGAGGGGAGGATGGTGAGCTTGCTCCTGAACTGAACCTGTTGAAGAATGTGTTCAGCTCATTTGCTCTGTCCAGACTTCCATCCATCCGATCCTCCCTCTGTTTGAGGCCTGTGATCTTCTTCATTCCTGACCACACATCTCTGATATTGTTCCTCTGCAGTTTACTCTCAAGCTTCTTTCTATACACCTCCTTGCTCTCTCTGATCTTGACTTTGAGCTGTTTCTGTATACTCCTCAGTAGCTCCCTGTCTCGCTCCCTAAAGGCTCTTTTTTTCTTGTTCAATAGTTCCTTTAGCTCACTGGTGATCCAGGGTTTGTTATTAGGGAAGCATCTCACTGTTCTGGTGGGGATGGTGTTGTCCACACAGAAGTTTATATAGTCAGTCACACACTCAGTCATGGCATTAATGTCCTCTCCATGTGGCTTACAAAGAGAAATCCAATCGGTTGCATCAAAACAACCCTGTAAGGCTTCTTCAGCATCATGTGACCACTTTCTAACAGTCTTTTTTGTGACAGGTAGTCTCTGGACAAGGGGTTTATATGCTGAACAGAGAAAAACAAGGTTGTGATCTGATTTACCCAGGGGAGGTCTTGATTTCGAAATGTATGAATCCTTGACATTTGTGTAAAACAAATCCAATGTCTTGTTTTCTCTGGTAGAGCAGCTGACAAACTGTTGAAAAGTTGGCAGTGTAGCAGAGAGTGAGGCATGATTAAAATCACCAGATATTGCCACAAAAGAATTGGGGTGTTGTGTCTGTATCTTAGCAACAACGGAACTGATGACATCACATGCAGTGTCGGCAACAGCTGAGGGTGGAATGTAAACAGCCACCAAAACAACACTGGTGAACTCTCTTGGCAAATAATATGGACGAAAACCTACTGCCAATAGCTCAATGTCAGGACTGCAGAGACGACTCTTCACAGTAACATGTCCTGGGTGACACCATCTGTTGTTGACAAGCACTGCCAATCCACCCCCTTTCCTTTTCCTGCTACTCTTTAAATCTCGATCTGCTCGTACAGTCAGGAAGCCCGGCAGAGAGACGCTGGAGTCAGGTATATGATCCTGTAGCCATGTCTAATGTAAAACACATAATGCTACATTCCCGATATTCTTGCTGAGTCCTTGTCAAGGCTAGAAGTTCATCCAACTTGTTAGCTAACGATCTTACATTTCCCATGATGACGGATGGCAGAGATGGTTTGAACTTCTTCATTCTTTCTCTCCTCTTTGCTCCTGCTCTGCATCCACGACGCCTCCATTTCAATTCCAGTGGGATTTCTGGCTTCAGTTGTCGAATTATTTCTGCTTTTCCAATGTTAATCAGCTGCTCCCTGTTGTAAACCACCTTGTTGCTATGGTTATGCATCATGACAAAAGAGTAAAATATACAAAAGTATTGGGAAAAATTAATCCAGCTGCACAGCATCCAAGGCAGGAAGGAACAGTTGTCCAAAAAATGCAATTTCTTCCAAGAAATAACAGGAATGAAATTTTGAAAAAAGAAAAATCTCAATGTGAGGTTCAGAGCTACTCCAACGTGCTGCCACCCTCAGCAGCGCATTCTAGAACTTTTTGGGAATCCCCACCCCCGACTTCTTCAAACAAACCAGCGTGAAGCAGCCAGGGGGGGGGGATTCCCAATGACGTAGCGGGGAGTGTGCGTCGGCTGTGTTGTCCGCACCGGAAACTAGTTCCTAAACCGACATGAGCAAACCAAGCCTTCCGTGTAGATTTACACAGTCATTTGCACTCGATGTGAAAGTACACCACTCACACAGTAAGGTAAATCAAGTAAATTAATTCACGTTGGGTGAAATATTTCGATTGGCGACGCTAGCATGTAGGTATTACGCGCAACCAAGCAGTGGTCAGTGAGATTCGGACAATGCCTGGGTCGCCAGGAAAACGTATGAGGTGCCACCAGGGACATAAATCAGAATTAACTTCCATATACACATATGAAATTAAACTCTTCCACATACTATACTCAAAACCTTGCACAAACACTAGTGAAAAGCTCTCATATAAACTAGTGAAAACATTTACCTCTTATATAACCTACTCAAAAGCTCTCATACACACTACTGAAAAGCTTACATATATACTAGTGAAAAGCTTTACCTTTCATATATACTAGTAAAAACCTCTCATATACACATGTCAAACCTCTCATACACATATGTCAAACCTCTCATACACATATGTCAAACCTCTCATACACATATGTCAAAACCTCTCATACACATATGTCAAAACCTCTCATACACATATGTCAAAACCTCTCATACACATATGTCAAACCTCTCATATACATATGTCTCCCCGGTCTCAGCCGAGCCACGGGCCCCAGCTGCCGCCGCCTCTGCACCTGGCTCCCAGCCAGACCCGGCGGTCAACCCCAGGGCTACCCCGGCTACGACGCCCACGGCTACCACGTCTACGACGCCTGCAGCTACCACGTCTACGACGCCTGCAGCTACCACGTCTACGACGGCCACCGCCGCCAAGTCACGGGCCTCCGCAGCAGCAGCGGCGGTCCCTGAACCAGAGGAGCCAGAGGCCCCAGTGGCAGCAGCCTCCGAGCCACGGGCTCGTTCTACGGGCTTGTTCTAAGCGAGTTTCGCCTCGCTCTACCCCTCGCTACTTGCTAGGCTCATTAGCCGTTAGCATTAGCCTTTTGTGTTTGCCTTTTTGCCGGCCTGCCTTTTTGTTTGCGCCACTTCCGTGGCAGGAACGTAATAAAGACATTTTTGCATTCGCTCCCATCTGGTCTGCGCCTGTGTCTGCAACCCTCTGACTCCACCGACCTCACAGGAAGGTCCGGTCCCTGGTTACCAGTTGCCAGGTTTAGACTGATGATGGCGCTACAATAAAGCTCAAGGACTCATCAAAAATTACAAATTTTTTTCCCCCACTTGAGCCTGTTTTTATAGTAATTTGGCCAAAAAATTTAAATAGTCACGGATCAGAGGAATGTTTCTTACCAGAAAAAAAAAAATACAGTGCTATGTTGCATATCAAAACTAAAATTGGTATGTCGGTATTGTCTGTGTTGGTACCTGGCATTCTTTGATGAGGTGATGAACAGGTTCACCCAGGTAGATCATTAAGGATTTAAAGATGCACTCTCTTCTTATTGTGATGTCCACAGCCTGAGAAAGAATAGTTATTACTTATTAAAAGCACGTACACGCCATTCATTCAACTATGGATCACACTGAGAACCAACTCATACATAGATACCTCATCTAAAACCTGTAAAGTCCTCTTGGTCTGCTCTTTCACATGTCCTCCCTTGCTTCTGATGACCTCCAGCAGTTTGGATGTGTGCTTGTCCAACTGCGCTAAGAACTTTGTCTCCAAGGGAACTGTTGTCACTCGCATAAACTCAGCATTGATCTGGAAAAAGAAAAACAGAGCATGCAGAAAGAAGTTTGAAAATGTATTAAATAAATGATCTTCTGAAAAGAACTAAGGTTTAATCAAACTGCTCGAAAATCATCTTTCATGAATGTCTAATAATGGCATTAATATATAAAGTCCCTCCCCTCGCAAAAATATGTTTTTGTTGTTGTTGTTGTTCCTACAGTTGTTCATGAATCAGTGAGCGATGTTTGAGTGACTAATAGATCTGAGGTGCTTTGCATCTAAAAAAATACCTCTTCCATCTGGAAAAGTGCTGGCCATCTTGCCAAGATGTCTTCAATGCTCGGCTGCTAATGCACTATTTCTTGTCTACGGTATCCAAACGTCTTTGCCATCTTTTCCTTTAGTGTTTGACGATTGTTTCTTTTCTGTAGTTCTGTCAAAAGGGAAATCCTCTCTTGTTCGAGGCTTTCTGTAGTCTCACCACTTGGCAAAGATGGGAAATGATTTACCTCAGCTCGTCTAGGTCTCTTCACATTCTTTGCTGGATAGGAGTCCTCTTGAGACTTGGATTTCAAAGAATTCACTGTGAGCTCGGCAGATGTACCGTGTGCCTTAAGTTGGGTCCGGTAGTTGGCCATTTTTATCTTCATCCTGCGCTTCCATCCATAGCTCTCATTGAAAGACCCTGGTTCTTTCAGGCAGGGGTGCTTTCTTGTCAGTGCTTCAGCAACATCACTGAAGTCAGAATCTTCAGGGTATGGTGTGTATGCATAGATACTTTCAGCTACTTTCTCCAGTATGTCTGACAACATTTTTGAGCTAGGTGTCAGTCTAGTTTGGCTTCTCGTGTACTCTGCATTTCCCCTCTGCAGTTGACATTCTGTGTCATATGAGAAGCGTGGGATTGGGAACAGTCGTGGCCACTGTTGTGTCCTCAGTGAGTCTGAGGAAGGGCTGCTAAGCAGTATTGTGTCATCTGTATGCGTAGACACTGAGGAGTCATCACTGTCCAGTCCAATCAAAGGGATGCCACTCACTGGAGTATCAACTGGGTACAAGACAACAGTTGAATCAGGGTCTAACTGGATTACTTTGAGAACTGTAAGATCCTCAATTACAGTTGTAGAGGTGAGATTCACAAATATGTTCCCAAAATCTGTGTCCTTGTATTGCAGCCTTATGCATCCCACTAATCCACATGCATTCTTGATCTCATCGTTTAGCTCTTCCAGTGAACTGGGAATCCCGTTGCGTAGCTCCATTCTTACGCTGCTGTCTTCACTCAGGATAACCAGCAATCGAACGGGTGTGTTTTCTGCCATGATGCCCTTGAGAGTGAGAGAAAGAGAGAGAGAAATCCGACTCAGTTGCTTTTTAACATTTGTATTTTCAAAATTAAACTTAAGGTGACATTATGTACAATGCACTTCAATATTTTTCCTGCTCCATCTCTCAGTAAATGTATGCATTAGATTTGGCTCCCGTAATGTTATAAAGGAATCTGTTGAACAAAGACCTCCTCCTCAAGCAGGCTGACTGTTCCTCCCCACTGAAAAGCCTCTGATTTAAATTGTTCTGTTGTTTGCTCCAAGAAGTTTTTTATGTTTCCACATCTTCTGAGAAAGTGAAGACCATCAACTGTATCATGAAAATATACTCTAGTGGAGTTTGAGAATAAAATACTGACCTGAAATAAGCATAATATTGGAAGCAAAATTTTGAAATGAATATTTTGTTGCGTTCCACTTTAAGACTGACCTTACACATGTATGTATCTTTTTAGCGTTATCAGCCGCATGCCTCCAATTGTGTAGTCAGCCAAGGGGTATGGATCTGACAGTTGTGTTTGGTCAACCAGTTCCAACTTCCTTGTAGGACACGGTTTCACTTCATATGCCCTGAAATGTTCCCAGTACCACGCACTCAGCTTCCTGACGATGAAAAGCAGGTTGTCCTTGACAACAATCATCTGGGTTATTTCCACAAATTCAGGCAGCCCTGCCAATGAGCCATGTGCAAGGATCATTCCATTCATGTAGTTCAGGCCATTGTAGGTTGCATTTTTAGCCAAGCATACACCATCCAACTCTGGGTGCCTCTGCTTAAGAGCAAATGCTATGTCCTCTTTTAAAACATCAATGGGAAGACTTGAAAGATTTGCTACTTCCAGGGGGGATTTAGGAAAACTCCACATGTGAAGGTGATGTGCCATGAGAAACTGGTGTCTTTGTGCTAAGGACAGAAGCACATTTCTGAAGCAGGTTGTATGCCGCACAATTCTTTTGAAGAAGCTGTGCTTCGCTTCGAAGCGAATGGTCCATAATGAAACTAACGGTCCAAACTCACAGATTAAGTGAGGATAATGTTCAAAGAAATGGTGTTTAGGCAAAAAGTTTGACTCAGGGAAAACCTCTTTAAATCTAACTCTGTGCTCAGAGATCTTAAAGTTCAAATATGCAATTGATTCCTGAGTCTGAACTGGAGATACAACAACTTCTACAATGTCCTTCAAATCAGCAAGGAGTTTCCAGGCTGGTTCATCAGTGGGCACTTTCTGTCCAAGTAGTAGTGGAAAAAATCTTATTAAGCACCAGTTTTCATGTGCGTTTCCCCCTATTGTTTTCCTGGATGCATAGGTCAGTGGAACAGGGTGGGGACGATTTTTTTTATCAGTCCATTTATAGGGAAAACCTTGTATTGCCTTGTTTAAAGTGTCCAAAGTGAAATACTTTTTGGAAAGGAATACAGTCAGACAGAGAGATATTTCAACCGGAACTATTCCCTCAAATAAATCATGGACAATGTCTGGAGGGAAACCTCTAGTAACATTGAAAGAGGTAAGTTTATCTGACAGAACACATTTACTCTTAACACCATAACAGTTGTTCAAGGAATTTTCCTCAAGAGTTTTCAGATGATTTGTGAATCTCCTCAGTTGTCAGAGAGAAAGCTCCGGCTGCAACTTCCTTGTCCTGAATTTCTAACCTATCTGCTGTACAAAACCTGCAAACATATCTGCCAGAAAAACTCTATAAAACCAGCAATGCCGTGTGCGCCAAGGTTATCGGCAATAACACACTACAATGTGCCCTTCAAAGTTTTTCCCAGCTTTTCCACAAAAACCCCATGTTGTTCCAATGTTATCAGTAATCAAAGGCTCTAACACTTTTTCGTAACCATAGACCTTGACGTCATTGCTATTGATCAATGCAGCCAAATGGATAGAGGACAACGAGGAGTGACAACCAGGTGGCAGATTGCCTAAAATCCAATACAAGGCACAGATTTTGTGTTTTTTACGTGACGTACCGAGGGGATTGCAAATTTCAAAGTCGTCAACATATAAAATCACAGAAATGGCACATTCTTTTGAGAGAATAGCATTTCTTTTACAGAGGAGTCCATCCCAAAAGGATCTGTATACCTGTTTATCAGTCTCAACTGGATGTTTTTCCTTCAAATGTATTGTCTTATTTAGTGTCGTTTCACAATTTAAAAGTTGCTGCAACGATTTGAGTATAGGTACATACTGAAAAGTCTTATTATTCTTACGTTCTAAAAAATATTCAACAGGTTCCACAACATTAAAGTTTTTTCTGTAATATGCCTTCCGTCTCCAAGCAGTCGACAGTGGACCGTGCTTTCCTATTGCAGCTTTAACAGGATTTGTATTGCAAACTACAGTGGCTAACTCTTTCAAAAGAGATTCATCGACTGTGCAATTGTTATTTTGTAAGGTGTCCAATAGAGTCTTCTGGGTGACCGGGACAGAGGCAGTACCAATTAAATATTGTAACTCATCAAGCAGTTCATTCACAGCTGCACTTGGCACCAGAAGAGAGTGTTCTAATTTAAGTAGGACTGAGGCTAACTTTAGTTCTATAACTTGTGCCAAGTTTGTTGATTCTTCATTAGGAAGTTCTTCAGATGGTATATCATCATCTGACTGCTCAGTAGCGTTGCTTTCAAATGACTCTACAACAGTAGAGCTTCCAACAGGTCCATCAACTATTCCTGTCTTAAAATCGTGAATTGTGTGGGGGTTATGTTTTCTCCACTTGTGAGTATTGAAAGAACCATAGACATTTGTTTTATATGAACAATCACTAAACATGCATTCGACAGATTCACAATTTTTCAAATGTGTCCCAATGTGTTTAAAATAGTCTGTCTCAGTAGAAAGTTGATTGTTGTTGCAGATGTGGCACTTGAATACTGAAAAGCTATCTTTCTGTGAGGATTTTTGAGCAGGATGGGATTTGCTAAGATGGGTCAGCAGAGCTTTCCATGTCTTGCAAGTGCATGGGCAATTCTCATAAGTACAGGGGTAAGCATGGCCCCGCCCATAATGTTGATGATCAAGTTTATAATGTCTGAGAAGTTCAGATCTTCTTGAATATGAATTCTCACAGTCTTTACATTTCCACATGCATGGATAACTGAGGAAAAATACAAAGCAGAGGAGAGGAGAGGAAGGTTTTAGGAAAGTGATCTAATGATCACAAATGCCCTCGTGATAGTGTACACAGAACTTACTACAAGATGACGAGGGACTTCCAAATTGGTGGTTGCACAGCAGAAACACAGTGGATCTAGTCGCTGCTCTCCTTAAATTAAAAGAGAAAACATTCTTTAATGTTGGGTATTCTCACATGAACTACAAATTATACAGTTTAAACTTGACAAAACATTAAGCTTTCTGTTCTTTTTAAATCAGAGATTTCCTATGCATATGAAATAAAATACCTGACAAAACATAACTTATGTTGCTTCACACAATTTTAACATTAACACGATGGTTAGTTTACCTCAACTACAGTGTTGTCGAATTGCAAACGCCGAAATGTTAATCGGTCGGGTAGGAATAGCATTCCAGCGATCTCAATAGACACCAATTGCAGACACTGAACAACAAAGAAATGGTCAGAAATTAAACACACAGATGGACTTTTGTACAATGTCACTTATTTATCACCCTGGCAGCCACGTTCTTTAGATATAAAGAAATCTTGACTTTCACTCGATGCTATTCACTTACAGTAAACAATTATATGGTATGCGCTGATGTTCGCAGAGTAGCTCCGGTGCTAAATGATAGCATTAGCAACTGGGTTAATACGTTTAAATGCTGTTACTGTGGAGCTTCAAAAAAGACACTTGTCGATGTTTGCTTTATGATTTAACATTGAACCGGTTGAATATCAGCAAACACGTTTTGTTCCACAGTTTGTACATTGTCATTTTCCAAATAAACATATTTCCACACGGGGCTTGTGTATGTTAGTGACAATCGCCATATTTTCTGAATAATTCCCATGATTCCGTGCATTAGTAGAACCCTAATAGATTATATCTATCTATCCATCTGGGCAATCTATATATATCTATGTATTTATCATTATTTTGCTTTCTACTGCGGAACACCGTCTTATCGTTTCTTGTATTACTCGTGTCTCGTCACCCACAATGGTCTCAAAGCTTTCGGCTGTGGTTTCCCCAACATGACGCAATGCATTGTGGGGGGAAAGGAGAATCCTTGCAAACCGCTGTAAAATAGCCACTAATTCTCGTATTTTATTCTATTTGCGATATCCAACAACATTAAATACAATGGATAACAGTTTAAATGTGTATTGCCAACAAAGCAAATTGTGCAAATTCGTTGGAAATTAACCTGCACCATGCTCTTCACCGCAAAATATACACCGCAGTTCTGCTAAGCTCCGGAGTCCAGAGACCGATTTCAGGCCCAGTCTCTCTGCTCCCATACCGACACACACGCGCCACGGCCGGCCAGCCTCCCTCCAGAGCTCCGGCGACACATAAAACCCTCTTTGCTCGACACCGGCACCGGCAACGACAACATCACCTTCGACCGTGCAATGGCAACGCCCCCCCCCCCCCTAGCTCAGTTGAGTTTAGCAACTCGTGGCGGAACGTTTCATTAATCACACACGCACAAACTCACAGAAATTTCAAACTGACTCATTATCTGTGGGCTAAAGTTTACACCCAGTCATGTTTAAAAATGGAAATGACTTACCTTAAAGTTACCAAAATGCGGTTTATTTTTTTCTCCTCACGAGCATCATGTCGCTCTGAAATGTTTGAGGTGGAAGTACAATTGCCGCCAAAACGTTTAATGAATGCGCATGCGCGAATCATACTCAATCTAATAAAAATGCTTTGATTAAAATTAAAAATGTCTGTTTGGTGCCTCGCTGTCACTTTACATTATTGTAAAGTAAAAAAAATCGATTCAACCATAAACATAAATAAGAAAGTTTAGTTTAATTGAACAAAGTATTTTTTTTCAATCATTGGAATGAGAACAAACACATTAAATGAACAACAGCTCTGGTGCACTTTTTTCACTTTTTTATTTGTTTATTTAATTTATTTATTTATTTGGTTTGTTTTGTTTTAGTTTACTTTTATCTATTCATCCATTATTTAAAATATCTATCTATTTATTTATTATTATTATTATCCCTGGTATTTTTATTTTTTTTTAATTATTTTATTATATACTTATTATACACTTATTTATCCAGTGTTTTTCCTCATGGGGATCTTCCACACCGGGGACTACGGGGACACACCGGGAAACTTCCTGTTTCAGGGCCTGATTCTCCATACGGACAGGAACATTTTACTGGGTCATGTCTCGACAGGTCTGCACTATTACTTCAAGCACTTGGGTGATTTCCTTAATCTGATCCTTGAGTTTCTTCAGAGCTATGTCTTTCAGTTCCATGCTCTCTTTTTCCACTTGTAAACTTACCTCCACTTCAATCATTGCCCTCAGGATATCATCCTTTTGTTGTCTTAAAGATTGATATTCGTCCTTTCCTGCCTGGTAGTCATTCTCTAACGTCTCCTCTAAGAGCCGATTCATCATTTCCATGTGCTCTAACTTCTTCTCCATTACTTCTTTTTCTGCATTGTTTGTCAGCATCTGTTGCTCCAAGGTCCAATTCTTAATTTCCATGTCCTCTAACTTCTTCTCCGTTGCTTCTTTTTCTGCATTGTTTGTCAGAATCTGTTGCTCCAAGGTCCAATTCTTAATTTCCATGTCCTCTAACTTCTTCTCCGTTGCTTCTTTTTCTGCATTGTCTGTCAGAATCTGTTGCTCAAAATCTTGGAAATTCTCCATTTCCATGTCCTCAAATTTCTTCTCCATTGCTTCTTTTTCTGTATTGTTTGTCAGAATCTGTTGCTCCAAGGTCCAATTCTTAATTTCCATGTCCTCTAACTTCTTCTCCATTGCTTTTTTTTCTGCATTGTTTGTCAGAATCTGTTGCTCCAAGGTCCAATTCTTAATTTCCATGTCCTCTAACTTCTTCTCCATTGCTTTTTTTCTGCATTGTTTGTCAGAATCTGTTGCTCCAAAGTGCTATTCTTATTTCCCATGTCCTGTAACGTCTTCTCCATTTGTCCGTTCTGTAACTTGTAGGTCTTGTTTCGGCTTTTTAGGAAGTTGGTATCTTTGACCAGGTACTCATTCTCTATGGTCAACTGTTCATTTTGTATCTGGAGGTCCCTTTTCTTTTTGTTTTTGCTTTTGCTTTGTAAGCGCTCTATTTCTTTGCGAAGGCTTTCAATCGTCTTGTACAAATCCTTGTTTTCTTTCTGAAGGATTTTATTCTCACTGTTGAGCGTCTCATTCTTGTTTGAGAGAGCCTGGAGAGAATCTGACTGCCTGCGCTTAAACATTTTTCACTTTCTGTAAAAACAAAAACGTCTCTATCGACTAACAACTGTGTTTTGTTGTTCCAAACACTGAGATTTATGTGTATTCACTGTTAACTTGTCTAGATGTGTCCGTCTCACGATTCGCCTCCGTCGCTGGGGAATTAAAACACGAGTTGGCTTAGAATTTGGCTGGGGGTTACTAGTTAACCCTAACCCTAGTCCCTGTGATGTTTGTGATGTCATTATGACATCACACTGATGTTTCTGATGTCATTATGACATCACAGTGATGACATTCTGTTGATGACTGTTCTATCATGGTGGAATATTAATGATGTTATAATGATCCATCCATCCATCCAAAGAGTCACCCCAACCTGGAACACTTTTGAAATACTTTTTAGTGGTTAATAAGACAACAAAGCAGTAGCGGCTCGTGGTCCAACCTAAGCTAGCAGACAAGTAACCTACTGTACATGTACGAAGCTGTCAACACATTGTTTACTGTCTCAACATTGCTTTGCTCATCAAGCTAAGATATTTCATTAAATCACTCCCAGTTTCCCATTTTGCAAAGACTTCGTTCACAATCACTTAAAGTTTGTAAGATAGCAACTATAAAGTAAAATCTTTACCTACCACGAACGTGAATCCGGATTAAACAGCCAATATCCTTCATCAAATCCGACATAGTTATCCGTTTTATCCAACAAGTTTGTAGGGGAATTTGGCGGCTCTGAAGTTCCCACTGGCTAGATGGGCGGAGTAATATTTCTTAAACCCTTTGAGTCCTTTCCATGTCCAGGGCAGATCATACACCTGCTCCAATAGCATCTATACAGGCGCGCTAAATGTTACATGATATTATGCTACGTAGGGGCCTACAGTGATTCTGATTGGTAGAATGTGCTCGAGAGTTCGGCGGGGCCGGGCTTAGCTGAGAGCAGACCAGGCATCTGCCCTGGCCAGTGGCCATAGATCTAACGTTAAGCAGCCACACTGGAGGTAGGCTATATTTCAGCGAAAATAAAAACAGATTCCACTCGCAAAGTCCGTCACAAGCCACAATATGGTGTAATACGATTCCCACTGTGATTGAAGTTGAAATAAATATTTTATCTATAATTTATAATTATCTATATTTTATCTATAAAAGAAAGGTTGGGGTGTGGAAGGCGGGGCTCTGCCCATCCTGCCCAAATACAGCGGCCGCGGCTGTATTATTATTATAAGTGCTTTATAAATGGTCCAAGCTCTGATGTAAGTTATGAGTCCCACCCCAACTATGTGCCTAATCATTCTTTTATATTCTTGTTGTAGAGCTATCATATTTCAGCTGTATCAAGAGGATTTTTAAGTAATATAAATAATGCACAAGATAAAAAAAAAAGAGTTATTACTAAAAATTCCATTCATCTTCTTTTTACACTTTTCAGTTGCGACCAATGTGGCCAGCTAGCTTACTTAAACAAAGTGTTAGCTGCAGCTAATTACCATAAAACTGCTTTAGTTTGACAATTTTCATGCTACAGCAGAGCCTTCTAACCGTTAAATCCGAGATCATTCCCAGAGTGCAATGCTGTAGCACAGTATATAACAGTATTTCAAGAGAAAGAGAAAATATTGCCCAGAATGCATTGTAATGGTATGGTACTGTTTTAATAAAACACAGTTAAATACTGTTCCATTTTCACCGTTTTTTTTACAGCATTTTGCTACAGTATACTCAAGTAAAAGTAAAATGTATATTGATTTAAAACTACTCCTAGAAGTATAATTTTTTCAAAAACTTACTCAAATAAATGTAACTCGTGTAACCTGTAGGCAGAGGTGGGTAGTAACAATTCTTTGTTCTTCTTTTTAGATCTCTACATAATTGTTTAGACTATCTTAAAACTGCAGGGCAGCATTTTTATTTCCATAAAACTTAAGTGGTAGGTCAAAAAAGCGTTTTAAAGTGAATTTTTACATAAATCAAATCAAATTTATTTATATAGCACATTTCATGTACAAACAATTCAAAGTGTTTTACATAAAATAAAAGCATTGCAGCAGGGAGTGTAAGAAGCATTAAAAATACATAAAAGAATATAAAGAGAAACAAATAAAATCATTTAAATGAATTTAAAAACAAGCAACAGTCTAGATAAGTTAAAAGATATCGTGCAGATTTCATGCATAGACACATGAGAACAGAAATGTTTTTAACCTGGATTTAAAAATGTCTACATTTGGTGAAAGTTTAATCTCCACTGGCAGTTTGTTCCACTTGTTTGCAGCATAACAGCTAAATGCTGCTTCTCCATGTTTAGTCTGGACTCTGGACTGGACCAGCTGACCTGAGTCCTTGGATCTAAGAGCTCTGCTGGCTTTATATTCTCTGAACATATCAGAGATATATTTTGGGCCTAAACCGTTCTGGGATTTGTAAACCATCAGCAGACTTTTAAAATCTATTCTGTGACTGACTGGAAGCCAGTGTAAAGATTTTAAAACTGGTGTGATGTGTTCAGATCTCTTAGTCCGGGTTAAAACTCTAGCAGCAGCGTTCTGGATGAGCTGCAGATGTTTAATGCTCTTTTTGGGAAGTCCAGTTAAAAGAGCATTACAGTAATCGAGTCTACTGGAGATGAATGCATGGGTGAGTTTCTCCTGGTCTTTTTGGGAGAGGAAACCTTTAATTCTGTTGATGTTTCTGAGATGGTAAAAAGCTGCCTTGGTGACAGCTTTGATGTGGCTGCTGAAAGTCAGATCTGAGTCTATCAACACTCCGAGATTACCAACTTGGTCAGTGATTGTAAGGTCCCGAGTCTCAAGATATTTACCAACGCTGACCCTCTTCTCTTTGCTCCCAAACAGAATGATCTCAGTTTTGTCTTCATTTAATTGTAGAAAATTCTCTCTCATCCAGATGTTTACTTCCTCCAGACACTGACACAGTACGTCTGCTGGGCTGCAGTCGTCCAGTGACAGAGAGTCACAGGATTTTAGGAACACCCTTTCAAATAAAACTAAGATATTCGAAAGAAGTGAAATCACCAAATGATATCTCTTTACACTGGAATGTATCTTTAAATAAGGCGGCCACCGCCACTACGCAGCAGCTGCAGATGTGCGGATGATTCTGCTTTTTTTTTATAGCAAGAACATTAAGTTTTCTCATTCATATCATGTTTCTATTGTGGAAAATATTGTTTCACTAGGTTTTTACGTGGGTTAGGCCACTGCACATAAGTGCCGTAACGACCCACAGCCCGTCAGTCTCCATAGGATAACATGGGAAAACTCGACCCCCGGCGTCGGGCCGCGGGCCGGGTCGATAATTCATATTGATGTGTCGGGTTACATCGGCCTCGGGCTTTGAAAGCCACGGGCCGGGTCAGGTCGGGTTGTAATTTTCAGGCCCGTTGAGAATTCTATTTCACATTACAACTTTTCACACAATATGGATATGAAGACATCTGTTGTTAATATATCAATTTTTATTAAACATGCCACTTTTTCTTGCAAACATGTCACTTATATTGTGCAAACTGCAAAATAATGCATTCTGATGCCAAATGTAGCATCTCACAAATTAACAAAATAAATAATAAGACATCTACTGCCATCTCAGAGGCTCAACTTAAAAAATTATTTATGTAATTTAAATTGTCAACTTGTAATGCGTGTTTACTACTTGGAACTGGTTGCTACTAGATCGTGGAATTTCGACAGTCAACAGGTAGACTAGAACTACATAATGGCAGAGTATAAAATGCACCGTCCGGTGTTAGCAAATAGATAACACAGAAGAAACATGTCGGGACTGGTAGCGCTAACAGCTTTGAACTAGGCAAACACGGGACCTGTTCTAGTCGTAATTAAAAGACGTAAATTTTACGCCGGGAATATAACTAGACAACAACTCAACAGTCTAACGTAGCGTTTATTCAGAGAGGATCTTTGGTTTAGCCAACTGCAACTACTGCTACTGCTTGATAAATTAACATAAATGAAATCAACAGAACTTACGGTGTTTTGCTGCCATCCTGACATAGAGCTCCAGGGTGCTTTTGTTTCAAGTGTTAGTGCATCGCTGATGTACTGCTGTGGTATGCCAAATTAAATTTGCATAGTCTGCAAACAACCACATTGTTAGCAGCGTTAAGGGTGAAAAATTCCCAGACTTTGTTTTTTTTTAGCTATATGCTCTTCAGTGCTCCCACTACTGCTTGCCGCTGCCATCGTTATGAATTCTTCTTCTTCCGTTTTAAACTAA
The DNA here is from genome assembly GCF_027942865.1 of Odontesthes bonariensis. Taxonomy (NCBI): domain Eukaryota; kingdom Metazoa; phylum Chordata; class Actinopteri; order Atheriniformes; family Atherinopsidae; genus Odontesthes; species Odontesthes bonariensis. Next base: position 5,174,002 of record NC_134518.1, on the reverse strand, counting down.
GGCGTCTACACCGATTGGCGACTCTGGTGCATATTTACTGCCACCGCTGGACTGGAGTGAGAGTTCATCTAGTAGGTCGTTTGGAACGGGGACTTCAACCAAAGAAAATAATAATAATTTGCGACGCATCGATGCAAATTATTCATGTCGACTAATTTGGCAACTTTGTAGCAAGATGTATAGACTTAGCTACTTTTCAGGTAATTTTTGTTGTATTTTTCAAAATTGACAAGCAAAAAAACCTAAAGACTCTTAGAACAAAGGTTTGAAAGTTGGCCACTTGCCTGTGAGAGTCGGGTGTCTAACCTGCTGTAGCAACACCTCTACTTCCACGCAGTTTGGCCAGTAGAACAGAACAGCACCAAAACCTATTGTTATATTTCCACTGTGATCGCAAACCGCTTTAAAGGGATAGTTTGCCTCTTTTGACATGAAGCTGTATGACATTCCCATATTAGCAATATCATTTATGAACATTGACTTACCCCCCGCTGCGTCCTGTGAGCCGAGTTCCAGGCTCGTTTTGGCGTTGACGAAGGTAGTCCGGCTAGTTGGCTGGGGCTTAAAAAATAAAGCGTCTTGCTTCTCAAAACAATATGCGTTCAAAAGAGTAATACATTTACATCACAAAATGGTCCATCCAGAAAAAGTCAGACCTCACATCTCTTGGCGCTATTTTTGCCTCCCTTGATATAAATGCGTTCAGCCACCTAGCGATAACCGCAACTGTTAAGGTGTTTGCTACTCGGAAGCAGGGGACTGCTCGGTCTGCTCTTCGGTCCGCACAGTTTTCACAGCCCGTAGTGATACGAAGGTAGAGAGAAATAGCGCCAAGCGATGTGAGGTCAACACCAAAACGAGGCTGGAACTCGGCTCACAGGACGCAGCAGGGGGTAAGTCGATGTTCATAAATGATATTGTCAATTCAATTCAATTCAATTCAATTCATTTTTATTTATATAGCGCCAAATACAACAAATGTCATCTCAAGGCACTTAGATAGTAAGTCCAATTCAAGCCAATTGGAATTCAATTAATTAATAATAATCACAATTCAGTATGGGATGTCATACAGCTTCATGTCAAAAGAGGCGAACTATCCCTTTAACATCTTCATGACTAAAGCCTGATTCTTACTCGGCGCAACCGCGCAACTGTTCTGGCTCGAGAACCATTAATGACGTCATCGAAAGCGCCAGCCCCTTCACAGTTCCTTCAGCTCATAAGCGCAGTTTGCGCCGAGTATGCGTCACATTTGCAGTTCTCTCCAGACCAGCGGGCGTCACTGTTGAGGAAATAAGCTGAAAAGCATACGAAGAAAGCATACACAATGCCACCTGTGGTGTCACGTCAGCAGAGGCTGGCACATCTGATGCGGAATGAATTTACTCTGGGTGTAGAACTGTATATGTATCTCAGAGCTAAGCGGCTGCGGCAAAAACAGAAGAGAAGGTGGAATGTTCGTCCTTTGCAACAAGACGAACTTTGTCAAACGTTGTCAAACGTTGTCCCAGTGTAACTTCATAGACGTGTCGTACAGATGTTTGTAGAGGCGCACTCTCTCGGTCACCGCGGTCTCTGCAGTGTTCATGTTTCCTTTCTCTTGGTCAGCTGTTTCCGGTTGAGCTCGCGCAAAGTCAGAAAAAAAGTTGTGTGCGCGCCCTTGCGACGCACGAGGATTTTTTAGCTTGCGACGGGGGGCGTGTATGGAGAGAGATTAGTCTCAAAACCGCTGACAAATGTGTAAATGACAATCCACCAGTTCCACATACATCACAAATACGTTTCATTATTTACAAATGAATATATTTCATTTTGTGTCTCACAGTCTGCGTTTTATACAAATACTGTTAAACTCATTAATACTCATTTTGGTTTTTATATATACATCATGATTTGGATGTGAAAGTGAACGCATTTGTTTCAAATTTTGTTGCATATATTTGTAAAATCAAAGTTACAACATTAGAATGTATTTATGAATTGGTGCATCTGCATTTGTGGATTAAGTCACAAGCCTGTTTTCTGTGCCGTATTTTTGTTCATTTTGAAGACTACGACGCTGAAGTTGGCATCCGATTCACCAGCCTCCGATTCGCGGGGTGGGCATAAAGGGCCATTTCACTGCATTTTTTGCATTTTGATCGACCAAAACAAGGTCATGTCTGGAAACTACAATAGTTACACTGCTCAAATCTGGATGGAATTATTCTAAAGAGGCTGTAGATTCATTAAAACCTTGTTTGGGATGTGTGAAAATACAGAACAGGGCCATTTGACTGAATTTTTGGTATTCTGATCACCCTGAACTGGGTCCTGTATGGAAACTACATTACTTGGACTGCTCAAATCTGGATAGAATTATTCTAAAGAGGGTACAGAGTCTTTAAAACACATTTTATTATTCGTGAAAACTTTATTTGGTCATTGAAAATTCAAAAAGTTCCTCTGAGCTTTCTTTCTTCTTTTCATTTGGACTATCCAAAACCAGAACCTGTATGAAAAATAATTAAATATGGGTTTAATCATTGATCACATGATATAAATGATAACAAACACACTTTAGAATTTGTGAAACCTTTCTTTGTACCAAAATTCACAGAAGTCCTCGCCTCTCCATGTTCATTTTAATTTCCATGAGGATCTCCTGTCTTTCACTACATAGGAAAAAGAAAAAGTCCATGCATTTTACATCACTAACTACTTACAAGAGTCTTTTTCACTTGTTGACTTTATTCTCATGTTCTTTTATCTAGAAACAATGACTTCTCTCACCTTTCTTCCATCTGCCCGTGGTCAACCTCTGCCACCGATTCAATCCGTTTCATTTTTCTGACTACTTCCAGAGCCTTTATTGTTGCCTGCATCAGACATCCCATAGTCCAACCATTACTATGCCCTATTCTGTATTGGATGCTTTGATGAAATCTGCATCACAAATTTATTGCTGTCATCTCATTAATCTTTCCACTAACATGTGCTATCATTTCAGACCCTGCTTGTCTTCTCCTGCTCCCATCATAGTCATCTTACCTCCCATCTGAGTGCAGACAGGACCTCCTTCATCCCTTTATTAACACTATCTTAGATGTCTGTAAAACAACTGTTCAACATTGTCTTTGCCTTGCAGTCCTTTAGCCTGTTTGTGAATGTGATGACCTGCCATTGTAATAATGAGATTAAAAACTGTCTATTTGGCTAAAGTTTGTTTCCAGTTGCCATTTTACAAGACACGTCAAGAAAATAAAAATGTATTTTATTTGACGTATTTAATGCAAAATAATGGGTGGTTAAGACCAAAAGTAATCATTAGGTTGTGCTTACATGATTTAGAATACTGTACATGGACATTTGTACCTGTTAGGATGGCCATGTAGCAGATGGATACGCAAGGTAGGAGGCTTGAGGCAGAGGTAGTGATGAACCAACCGGGTGTTTTATTCACCAACATTTACATCAATCATACACTTTAACATGGACACATACTGTGGTCCTAGCAGCATTAGTAGCAACAGGACCAACTTTCTCACTGGTACAACTGGCAGCCTTATATCCTACTCTGGCTCCACCAACCAAACCCCTGGAGGATTCCTGCTCCTCCCATTACACATCCCCATAACAACAACACACAAAAACCTTAAAATACATTTTTACATCTATTATGAAATCAATCAATTTCTAGCATGTCTAAACAAAAGTACCAAATCTACCAAAGACTTCCCCCAACTGATTCTGGTGCACTACTCGCTACACCAATCAGCACATGGGATGACCCGGAACCTTTAAATGCTGCAGACTGAATGTAGGGACTCTTTAGACCAAGCACCCTGGAGAAGAGACATAGGTGAATGACTTTACACACAAATTTCAGAATTCACAATTCCAAACAGCATAGTCACCTCACAGTTTATCACATCCTTTAGCTACATGTATCCTTATCACAGAGCATTTCAGGCTCCTAACTGACTGGATGTTTCCCTTTACAGGCCTGGTCCCCCCTCACTCCCCGCTGAGGGCAACACAGGACCTGCACACCCACCTGTTGTTAATATACACATTCAATAAAACATTTGACAATTTATTTGTGCCACATTACTAAAAATACTTCTCATGTGACCTCAAGGACCAAAAGTCATAATGAAGATTACCTTCATTACAGTAGCCCATTTTCCCGTTGTAATTTATTTTACTCTACTCTGGAGCCACGACAACACTACACATTTTTAACTGACCAAACTACACACTGTACTATCTATATTACAACAACTTAACAAGAAGTTTATTTCTCACTGGCAACCACTTGAAGATATGAAGAAATAGTTTAACCCAAAAGACATCTTCAACATTCCAGAAAGACAATCTTGATTAAGTAAATGTATTTCAACCTTACATTCACAAATTGTCTTGTCTGGTATAGGGTGAACTCTAACAGCAAAATGTAATGTTTAATATCCAATTCATCAGTGCACATAACACATGATGGCAAAATACTACGGGTTTGATAGACAATATAATTAGGAAGTTGTGGTACAGTATCTAAGATAGTGTTAATAAAGGGATGAAGGAGGTCCTGTCTGCACTCAGATGGGAGGTAAGATGACCATGATGGGAGCAGGAGAAGACAAGCAGGGTCTGAAATGATAGCACATGTTAGTGGAAAGATTAATGAGATGACAGCAATAAATTTGTGATGCAGATTTCATCAAAGCATCCAATACAGAATAGGGCATATTAATGGTTGGACTATGGGATGTCTGATGCAGGCAACAATAAAGGCTGTGGAAGTGATTGAATCGGTGGCAGAGGTTGACCACGGGCAGATGGAAGAAAGGTGAGAGAAGTCATTGTTTCTAGATAAAAGAACATGAGAATAAAGTCAACAAGTGAAAAAGACTCTTGTAAGTAGTTAGTGATGTAAAATGCATGGACCTTTTCTTTTTCCTATGTAGTGAAAGACGGGAGATCCTCATGGAAATTAAAATGAACATGGAGAGGCGAAGACTTCTGTGAATTTTGGTACAAAGAAAGGTTTCACAAATTCTAAAGTGTGTTTGTTATCATTTATATCATGTGATCAATGATTAAACCCATATTTAATTATTTTTCATACAGGTTTTGGTTTTGGATGGTCCAAATGAAAAGAAGAAAGAAAGCTCAGAGGAACTTTTTGAATTTTCAATGACCAAATAAAGTTTTCACGAATAATAAAATGTGTTTTAAAGACTCTGTACCCTCTTCAGAATAATTCTATCCAGATTTGAGCAGTCTAAAGGCTGAGTTATACTTCTTTTAACTGCCCTTGCGCTTTCTTCTTGCGCGTATGTTAATGGCTCGAGACGTTTATACTTCATTTAGCTTTGCCGGCGCTTGCGTGTGCTGCGTGGCGATTCACCGCCAGGACAGTAGGTAGAGTAGCGGGTTTTTTCAATGACAAGCCTACTATGATGAAAGGAAATTCACCGCCAGGACCTCTTCGAGTGGATTCATGCTTCTTCTTCTTGTAAATAGCCGGTATTTTGTCAGATTTTCAACACCTTGGGGGTCTAAACGACTACTTTCTCGCCTGAAAATGTTTCAAATGTTGCTAAAGTTATATATTTACAGAGTTTATAGCTTAAGGGAAATCAGCTTTTCAGGCTGGCTGATTTCGACTCGGGCAGGAGTGAAGTGCACTGTGTGTAAACTCTCTGCATACTGTCAGATCGATGAGTATGTCGTTTTCAAGTATGTAGGCTTGCGTCTTTTCTTGCGTGAAGTTTAGAAAATTGAGGTGACACACGCAAGCTCGCAATGGGGGGCTTGCAACCGCGCAAGGGCTTGCGTTTCTTCTTGCGTCTTGCTTTGCGTCTTGCGTTACCGACTATAAACCAGGCTTAAAGGCAGGGTAGGGGATCTTTTTCTGGAACATTTTTTTACATATTGCTTGAAATACTCTTCACACCCCCATTGCAACCAATTAATTAAAAGTTTTGACACAAATATGAAAAGTTTTAGTGGCCTCTAGAACGTACAATCTAGGAAAAACAGTATCCAATCATACTGAACGGACCGTTCACAATGATTGGATTCTGATGCCGTCTATCAAACTGCAATCTGCTCCTCCCTCCCCCTCCTCCCCCCCGTGCGCGTACCCTGCTCCGTGAACGAATTACACGTCCAGAAGCTTGGCAGGAAGCTAAACTAGAGCCAGCTTGGCTAGCACCTAGCATTATTAAACGTATAGTTAGCATAAACTAAATACTAAATACTAAATACGGCAACGATCGATGCTTGCTGTCAGAACAGCGCTCGTGCACCTTCGTGCTCGTGCGCGTTCATGTACTCTAGAGGCGTGCCTTCGGGGGGAAAGTGAAGAAAAGGGTTGGGACTTTTTACCTGTGTATTTTCAAAATGCAGCTTCGCTGGACTCAAAATCCAGGATCTCCTACCCTACCTTTAAGTAATGTAGTTTCCATACAGGACCCAGTTCAGGGTGATCAGAATACCAAAAATGCAGTCAAATGGCCCTGTTCTGTATTTTCACAAATCCCGAACAAGGTTTTAATGAATCTACAGCCTCTTTAGAATAATTCCATCCAGATTTGAGCAGTGTAACTACTGTAGTTTCCATACAGGACCTTGTTTTGGTCGATCAAAATGCAAAAAATGCAGTGAAATGGCCCTTTATGCCCACCCCGCGAATCGGAGGCTGGTGAATCGGATGCCAACTTCAGCGTCGTAGTCTTCACTGTGATGACTAGCTAGCTAAACGATGGGGTTAGCTAACAATTAGACTCACTGAAATATTATACAATTTTCACGGTCAAATCTGTGGTTTATTGCACAACTTTAATGACCACAGATCCTTATATTTTTACTCACTGTAGACGAAAAATCCATTAGAAGATGACGCCGGTTGACCCACCATGCCGCTCTCCTGGAGCGATGCCTGGTTGTTGCTGGCAGCAGGGCTGTTATCTGGAAGCTAGGTGCACCGCCATCCACAACCACAGTGAAACTTAGCAACAGCGGCCCCTAGCGGCAGCTCGTTCGCTTGCTTGGCACATTTGTGAATGGGCTGCTGCATTTGTGTGTGGATCAGGTGCAGAAAGGCGAAAGGAAAGTCTCAAAATCCAAAAAAAACCGAGAGAAAATGAACAAAAATACGGCACAGAAAACAGGCTTGTGACTTAATCCACAAATGCAGATGCACCAATTTATAAATACATTCTAATTTTGTAACTTTGATTTTACAAATATATGCAACAAAATTTGAAACAAATGCGTTCACTTTCACATCCAAATCATGATGTATATATAAAAACCAAAATGAGTATTAATGAGTAACAGTATTTGTATAAAACACAGACTGTGAGACACAAAATGAAATATATTTATTTGTAAATAATGAAACGTATGTGTGATGTATGTGGAACTGGTGGATTGTCATTTACACATTTGTCAGCGGTTTTGAGACTAATCTCTCTCCATAGACGTGGCGGAATTTTGGGTCACGTGACCGTTTGCGCCATTTGCGACCAGCTAGTAAGAATGGGTCAAAGCGAGGTTGCGCCGAGTAAGAATCAGGCTTTAAAGACTCTTCCAAAGAGGACAAATACCTTCATTGAAAGCAAACAATGTGCAGTGCAAGTGTCAGACTCAGGACAGTCTTCCTGTGTTTTCCACTTCTAATAAAGAGAGGGAGCTGTGTTTCTAAAATCATCTGTTATTATTCACTTAGAAATGTAAAGAGATTTGCTGGTGGGCTGGCATTGTGTTGGATAGATGTTTTGTGTTTTGTTTTTCCCTATTTACAGAGCCAGGACAGTGGAAAAAAAATAGATTTAGTCATTACATGGAGGACTGATTTAGCTCTTAATAATGCAATGTACTTTTAGCATCTTAAAACGTTAATTATTTCCTCGTGTAGCTAGGAAGCTAGCTGGATGTATCAACCGTCTTGGTGATCCTCTTGTAATGGGACCAGTTGTTGCTTAACAACTTCTTAAATCTGTGTACCTGGACATACAGTGCTACACGGTTAAAGCATAAGTGTTCATCAGGCATGACAAATATGTGTTTCTTATTTGACAAATAAGTGTTTTTAATGTGTGTTTTTAAACATTTATAGTGTCTCTAATTGTATCAGGAACAGAAGCTCTCCCAATAGATGATCGGTGTGTAGACAGGTGGAAAGGTGACAATCATAGGTGGAAATACATATGAGGTACCCATGCTAATCATCAAAGCAAAACACTGGGTAAGAAAGTTTGAAAAAAAATTGTGATTGCTAGTTAACATGCATGTTAGGTTAATTGATCTCTCTAAAATTGTCCTTAGGAGTGAGCGTGTGTGTATTTTGAAGGCTTTATGGTCAGTTGAAATAGAAAAGAAAAAGAGCCATCCAGTCAATTTTCATGGCATTAAAATGCAAGTACGTGAAATGTTCTGAGTGACACAGATGGCCATTGGATAAAGTTTTACTGGCAATGTTTCGTAAAGGGAGAAAGCAACTCGGAGAACAGAGCTGGGCTCAGACAGGGAGGCAGAGTCACAGAGAACTTTGTTGATTTTTTTTTTTTTTTACAAGTGTTATAAAACAAAGAGCCGTTTCTCATTTTGAATTCTGAAAATGTAAAGTCAGCAGTCTTGGTGTTGTGCTGAATAATGTGTTTGGTAGTTTGAGGGAAACATTTTAGATTTGTTTCGAGAGGAAGAAGTGGAAGGGTCAGAATCAGAGAGAACCTGAGACTTCAAATGACTGAATGGTAATAAAACTATTGGCGTGTTTCCACTAGCACGCCGTACCTGCAACCGGCACGATTTTTTGCACAACCTCAGCCCTGGTTCCAAGCGGGCCGAAGCGTTACTAAAACGTGACGTCAGCCGACTGCCTTCCACTGATTGGGCGATGAGTGTCGTCACTGGAAGCGCCATAACGCGGATAATAAAAGCTAGCGTTAGCAACCATTAGCTTACCTCCAAATGTCGTCTTTTTGAAGCTCGTAACAAAACTCTCCGGTACTTTTCAACACAGTTTTGTCTGGCGGCCAGGAGTCTTCCCTGGCTCTCTTCTCTTGCCTTCTGTGCGACAAAAAGCCACAGGGTGAGCAGCAACACGCGCAGCCGTGTTACGACGACCCCGCCCACGTCGAGGAGGCACGAAGTATACTCGTTTGTAATGGAAACACAACCAAACCGAGCCGTGGCAAGCCGTGTAGAGGTAGTGGAAACGCGCCATATAGCAATGTTCGCCTCAACATTTGCTTTTAGAAATTTGGGAAAATGAAACATGCGTTTCTGCTTGGTACATTTGCTTCAAACTCCACTGAGCTCATTTTGCAAAGCAGCTTTTGGTTTGCAGTGATGACATCATTGGGGTCATTTTCTGATACTTGATAAAGTGCCTCTGGAGCCCCAGAGGACTTCCTTCAACTGTTTCCATAGAGCCGAATCCAGTGGAGATGACCACTCTCTGTATAGTTCTACTGTGTTTTGCTGTGTTCCCTGCGGCCTGCTTCCTCCTGATAAGTTCACGCAGTGGCCATCAATATTTTGCCAATGGAAAACACATCTTGCATTCTCTTTTTCAATAACATCTGCCTTCCCTGTGGATCACTGGTCGTGATGCTGTGTCAGTTGAGTGAATTATTGTCGATTGGCTGCATAATCTGCCCACACATTCATCACAAATGCTGTTCCCCATGGCAACCCTGTTAAATAAATTAGCCCCTGACTCAATTGCGCCTCGCTGTCAGCGCCGCTTCACTCTTTAATTCTCTGTGTTGTTTGATCTGTCGGTCTATCTGCTGCTACTACTCCTCGGCCTTTTTGTCTTTCAGTCACTTTCACAGTTTTCTACTCCCACCACTTGCTTTTTTTTTTTTTTTTTCCCATTTTCTGTCCTCTTATCTGTCCTGTGTCTTGCCCTTGTCCGTTCGTCCGTCCAGATATCGTCCCACCTCACCCTTCAACTTTCTGTCTGTCTTACACCATCTCATTTTTATCTCTTTTTGACTCTCTCTCACTCCTTTCCTCTCACCCCCTCTGCAGCCTCCAGAGCAGACAGACAGACTGGGAGTTGGCAGCAGTGTCTAATGGAGACATATTACCGCAATGTTACTGAGTCTCTAAAGACATTAGTTCGAGCTCCAGAAAGCAACAGATTTCACTGATGGCTTTGAGTAACTGTCCACACTTCTGAAGATTTTAATGATCACCCTGAAAGTTTGTTTTTTATGGGCGATGTCATTTTACGTTCATTCTCCTTTCTATAGGAACTTCACTCTTTGCTGCGCTGTTTGATGTTACATACGTTTTGCTATAAATAACAACTCAGTAAGCTGTAAAATGCACAGAATGACAGTTTACCACCAGAATGAGCATTTTTCATGACTTTTTTAGTGACTGTCACAACAGTATACTCCCACATGCCTGGTATATTCCCTCTGTGAAAAAAACAGCAATCTGATCTCGGCTGTCTTGAGAAGCTGTGACACTTTGTGGAAAAGGGGGGGGGATTTTGTGTACCTGAAGCTTTTCAAAAGACGCAATCATGATTGAAGAAAAAATAGAAGTTCAGGATGAAAGAAGATCAAAAACATCCACACAAAGCTGCGGTGAACGTTAACATTTCCCCACTGAATCAGTTTTGTAAAAAATGCTGGACCTGCAAAGAAAAAAAAAAAATCACTGTGTGAGGTCCTCAGGCATGAACCTGTTACCTGTTTCTAATGCCCAGTTGAGTGGTTAGACCTTCCTCTGTCAACCAGGCATTATTGTGGGAGGATGTGTTCAAGGATCATCTTTTTTTTATTGATTTGAAAAAATGTTTTATATCCTAAATATAGACCATCAAAACACAGAAGAACAATTGCAGCAGCACATAAAGGGAAACTCTACTTACTTTATTTGTTAGATTAGATACAGACCCTTAAAGGGACACTGTGTAATATATTAAGTCATTCATTAGCTCAAATCAACATATTCATTCATAAATTAGTCCTCATTGGTGTAAAATTATCTCTGTCAAAATCTCACTTATCCTCCTGAGCGAAGAATAACTTGTCTGTATCTACATAGAGCGGGCAAGCTCTATGGAGGCTGCCATGTCCTTCCGGTCTATGAAAAACGACGAAGTGCCGAGAGGGACATAAAGCACTTCGAATCGCGTTTTCCCCATTTTGACGTCACGTTTGCACGCAGGTAAAAACAGAGCCAGTCTACGCCATTAGACATTCTCTGGTATAAACCAGCCTGAAAGGCCTGCACTTTTGTACGCAATGGAAGACCATAGTTATGCCACGCCACAGGAGAAGGGATCCTCGTCGCCAAAAAAGCAAAAAAGAGAATTGAAAAGGCAACGTGAGCTTCTTGAATCTTGACACATACCGCCTGCCGTAGTTCAACGCACATTTGAGGCGCTAGAGAGCAAATTCATTCGACTTTGCAAAATAAAATTGCACCACTAGATGGGGGAAGAAATTACACAGTGTCCCTTTTAGATATGACACACATAACCATTTCGAGAGCTTCAAGAGCTTCTTGAAGATAGACAGGGACGCCCCTGTTCTGGTAGCGCTCGGTAGGTCATTCCATCATCGTGGAACGCATCAACGCATGAAAAGATTCTGGATTGTCTTTAGCGTGTCCTTTGCGAGAGCATTCAAGTAGATGGGAGCCGTTCCATTCTGCACTTTGTAGGCTAACATCAGCGACTTGAATTTGATGTGGGCGGCTAAGAGTAGCCAGTGGAGCTCAATGAACAGAGGGGTGACGTGTTCTTTTAGACTGATTGAATATCAGACACGCCGCCGCGTTCTGGACCATCTGCAGAGGTTTCACAGCACAGGCTGGGAGAGCAGTTAGATTGTTGCAGTTTTCAAGGCGGGAGATGAACACAAACTCCACCAGGAGCTGGGTGGCGTGTTGGGTTAGGTATGGCCTGATCCATGCCATAAAAGTGAGGTCTTCGAGACCTGGTCTATCTTTAGTTTGTGGATTTGGAATACCTAGGACCATATTAGGGAGTTTTGGCTTTTAAATTTGTAATTTTTTTCCCCCATGCATCTATTGTAATCATTACAGGACTATTTATGAGTGCTCAAAGATATGAGCGATTACAGGAAAGTTGATCAGACATTTCAGTCAAGATTCTGCCAGGAAGGGGTGGTCGGTGGTGTAGTGGGTTAAGCAGACGCCCCATGTACAGAGGCTATAGTCCTCGCTGCAGCTGGCCCCAGTTCGAGTCCCGCATCGGACGGCCCTTTGCTGCTTGTTGTTCCCCCTCTCTCTGCCCCCTGCTTCCTGTCTCTCTTGAACTGTCCTGTCCATTTAAGGCATAAAAGCCCCAAAAAATAATAATTTAAAAGACTCTGCCAGGAAGACAATCCCACCAGATAGAAGAAATATTCAAACGAAAGGCCTTAAATTCTAAAATGAGGTGGACGAAGAGCATCCTTTATATGTATTCTGGCTGGAGATTAGAATGAAAACATGGATTTGAGATGGGTACGGCATTCCTCTGTAACTTTTGTTAAGTTTTAAAGCTCACTTTTCTTTCAAGGCTTTCTCATCTGCTTATATATGTTTAAAGTGGTATATTTTAGGAAATATATCTTTGTGTGTTATAGCTACTTTTTGGTAACTGCTATGATTAAAGTGTTTAATTATCATTTTCGTTTATTTCCAAAACAGACACAAACTACAGATTCCATTAGGTCTTTGCTGCTGATTTTATAACTTTGCTTCCCTGTCATATTGCTGCGTTGCTGTATTTGTTAACTGTGGTCTTGGGTATGCAACCGGCATTCCGACATCCCGTCACTCAGACATGACGCCACTGCGACATCCCGCCATTCCGACACTTTGATACCACCATTCCGACACTTTGATACCACCATTCCGACACTTTGATACCACCATTCCGACACTTTGATACCACCATTCCGACACTTTGATACCACCATTCCGACACTTGTTGGGAGCTGTCGGGGTCGGACTGGGAATGGCATGTACCCATAGAAAAAATACACACACATCACACGACCTGACTATCGACTGCTAACAACCATGATCAGTAACCTACACAAACCCAGACACATAATGGCTCGGCAGCCAGCAATCGGATAAACCAATGAAGTGAATCAATCCTGTGAAAGAATGAAAACAAGTGAATGAAACCTGCACTCACCCATTATGAAGTTAACTCTGCCAGCCCCTCCATAACCTGCTCAGCCAACTCCTTGACGTCGGGTATGGTTGGTAACGTTACGGCGGCTAGCATTAGCAACGAGGCTGCTAGGCTTGCTAAATCGGTAAGCATTAGGCTACTGAAGAAAGCTAGTCTTTTTAGCTACGTTATATTATCATCTTTCTTCTCGGCTATAACTTTTGTTTACGGCCACTGGCCCTAACCTGACGCCCTAGCTGTCAAATCATCGAAGTTTTCACCGGAAGTACTCGCGCACACACAAAAGCTCTCTCCAGACATATCTTTCTTTCATTCCGCCCAGATGAAATTTAATGCCACTCTTCGAAAATCGGCGAAATTTAAGACATTTTATCTGCCGGTGAACCCAAGTGTCCATTGTCCTTATAAAGATCTAGCCTACCAGCTGTTGTGAGGCTTCACTTTGACAGCATTCTCAGTGGTTTAAGGTAAAATAAATTGAGGCAATTGTCACAAAAACGAATAGCATCCGTTTTACACTGCCAAATGAAATATTGGCCACACAACGAGCCCCTCGTCAGCCCTCATCATCAGTAAATTTCTTAGTGGGTGCGATCAGTCGTGCTTGACTTGCGTGTTGGAATGTCTCTCTCTCGGGCATTTGTAGCTGGTGCAGCCCTATTATTGCATGGCGAGCTGTCCACGCGTGTAGTGCTGAAATCGCGTGTCGGAATGGTGGTATGTTGAAAAGAAAAAATCATACCGCCATTCCGACAAAAGAAAAAATGAAATTCGGAATGACGGGACGTTTCATTTCTTAAAAAAAATGTCACCATTCCGACAATTGAACGTCAATGTCGGTATGTCGGAATGGCAGCATGTAACCGTGGTCTTGTGCTTATGCTTTAAGAGAAATCCAGTCAACTTTTCTGCCATGGCTTTGAAGCATAGAATCATCTTTAAGACCTTTGGTAATGTCATTATTTAGTAAATCAGTGTTTCTGAACATAAGTAATATATGAAGTAGATATTTTTCCTTATTTTTCTTTTTCTAGTAGCTTAATATTATATATTAACATTATAATATTAATATTAAAAGTAATTAGCTAAACGACAGGCCAGAGACAGCAGGCTTTGAGACAATGTGCCAGATAATTTGAGTTCAAATTTTTTACAGTCTTTTTTACAGTTGCTCTGAGACTCGATATTTTTTTTTTAAGTATATTTTTTATTCAAGAAAGCACAAAGTAAGATTAATTTAAATACAATATCTTGAATTGGATTTGTTTTCTTTTTAACAAACAGAACCCACCCACCCACAACACCCATATACTGCTATAAAGGAAAAAAAAACACATATAAGCATAGATAGCAAAGTTAAATAAATGAACAATGCAATAAATTAAATAAATAAATAAAGGGAAAAACAGTAATAATGATAGTAGTAATGCTAGTAAGAATTAAAGGGTCCATACAGTGATGAGAAAATTGAGAAAAATAAATAAACAATAATAATAATAATAAAAATAATAATAATGACAGACAATGGGGGCATTACATATTCAAGTACATGTCAATGATTAGGCAAGATCTCGATCATTTTAATATAAAACTAAATGGTCACCCAGCACTCCCCTAGCACACAAAAGAAAACCCTGGAACTGTACAGAGAATAATTTCAGGTGAAGGTAACAGCTGATCCAGAATTACATCATCACCTACACATGTTAGCTGTATCTGATGAAGTTTGTAAGAACTACAGCCATATCTTTTAAGTCTATTCACAACTATAACTTCAAAGGCGGATTTCCTTTCTTTGGCCACGGTTGTATGTGGTCAATGAACCTTTCAGATAAAGTGGCTGAACTGTTCTCTGTTAAAGATGGTTCACAATTTCTTTTCAATTGCAGTTCATGGCGATAGGAGGAGGTTTTCTTACTCCCACTTGTCTGTTTACATGAACCTCAAAGGATTCAAAGCAGACTTATATGAAGTGGTTTTCAGGCACACCACCAGTTCATCACCAATGGTTGAGAAATTGACTCTACTAAAGAAATTTAAAGGACTTTTTTTAGGGGATCAGTCACACCAGTGCTGAGCACTCGACGTAATTGTATTGAAGTAAATGAAACTGTCACACATGTGTTCCGGAATACTGCACATGCTGTCATGAAAGGAAGCATTATCAGCTTCTACAGGCTAAAATATCAAAGTCAAAGTCAACTTTATTGTCAGATCTGTATACGTACAGGACATACACAGGCTTGAAATGACGTTTCTCTCAAACTCAATAGTGCAGCGCAGCGGTAGCATTTAACTTAACTTAACACTTTAATACAAGGCAGAAATAAACTATGGTAAACAGAGTGACAGTACAATGTGGATATATATATACAAAGTCTCTGATATTGACATCAGAAGTAAAGTGGCATATGCAGAAGTAAGTAAAATAAATATGTTTATGTGCAAATATATATGTGCAAAGTAAATGTAAAGGTCCTTGATGTATTCTTACGACTAAAATTATGGTATGCAGTGGATTTGGAGTAGTGCAAGTATAACAGTAGTGCAAATTGAATGTTCAGATTTGTACAGAGATGAGTGCAAAAACAGTTCTTAATGAGTTCGGTGTTGAATTTGTGAGTTATGTAGAGTCATTGATTCAGACGTGTGTTTGTATATACATACATATATTGGATGAAAGAGTTTGGTGGTGTGCAGGTACACATGACCATCAGCCAGGATATCTGAGCTCGTCTCCTGTCAGACGCAGTGCTTTCAGTAATATTCGCTGTCTGCTGCAGTTTAATCAGATTTAGGCAATAAAAAGTAAGTGGTTAAGCATTTAGTTTGGTGGTTAGGCTTGGGAAAACATAATGGCTTCCTTTCAAAAGGGCTTTGTGTAAAAATAAAGAAAAGATTGAAAGAAAATCAATCAACATTTCACAGTTTGTATCCATCAGCACAGATTTTAGTTTCTTAAGAATGTCACATTTAGCCATAAAAAGGCTTGGGATAAATTACTGACCCATTCTATAGCACAATTTTTTATTGCTTATTCACCATAATCAAACATTTAATATTTTTGGAGTTTTTGAAGAGCCGCTCTCATATCTGCCCGTGTTTAATATTTCATTCGTTCAAGTTAGATTTTAAAAACTGGGATTAATGCAATCATCAGCCAAAAAGTTCCAAAAATGAGATGATTTAGCGCTGGGTTGTGTCAGGCTAAGCCCACACAGACCTGTGCATCTTTAAAAACAGGGTTCTCCTTTCCTCCATTCACCAGTTTACTACATGTACACATCAGTGGTAATACTTACCTTATTATTGTCAGAAGCACTTGTCCTGACCATGCTGACTCCACTCACCTGCTAAATGGTTCACTGTGAGACTTCTCTGACAGCACTGACAGGTGATTTCTTCTACAATCACTTTATTCTCAGTGTTGTTCCGACAACTGCATTGTCTAGCTGGAGTCTCCCGGTGTTGTCTCAACGAAAGAGGAACATACTCTGACATCAGACCAAGAAGACAGCAGAGCATTGCAAGCCACAAAAACACCCAAAACAAACAGTTTCGAGTCCACACTTAAATGTTTCTGTTGAAGTAAGTGAGAATCTTCCCCTCAGATGGAGTTTTCCATACAGTTTGATTTCAGTGCCCAAAACTACCTTGGCATGTGGACGTAGGTGTAGGTGCAAGTCTCAAAATAACCATGTTTCTGTGTCAGGGGCCCAAAACTGCAAGAAGTTTCCTTGTATTCAATAAATCTAATGTAGCATGCGATGAATGTTTAAACTTATTAAGTCCAAAACTTGAGAATTCTCAAACAATCTGAGAACAAAGTTCCTGGCTGCTGTGGTCTCCTGTTTTTTTTGTTTTTTAAAGAAATATAGATTTGAAGATAAACACAAAAAAAAAACTGGCACTCCCACAAGAAAAAAAAAAATTACAATTGTAACTTTGTCAGATATTAGTGGAGCTAAAAGTCCAGAAAACATCATTGATTCAGAATTTCACCGGTGCTGACAGGCAGTGCAGATGCTTTGTGTATCAAAACTTGCGTAAACTGCAACTGGTTTAAAAGTGTTTCCGAGTCTCAAACTGAAACCCTTTGAAAAATTCATCCATCCACATTTACTGTTCTTACATACTTAATTTCATATTTCATGATTAAGTCCTGTGACTGATGTATTGTTAATGTTTCCCGCTAAAACAACCAAACCAACGATGGATTGTTCCTTTTAAAAAGTATGTATATCCAAAGCAGTAGTGGCAGTAACTAAATAACGTCTCAATAAATGATGTTTCCTCTCTTAGCTCCAAAGGTCGGCGCTATATGACTCAGCTGAACACTACGTGTCTCAGTTGTAGGCTGTGCAGGCAATAGGGTAACACCCAGTGCAATTTTTTCTTATTTATTTACTTACATATTTTGTTCCAGGTTCAACTCCCAGCTGGGGCCTTTCTGTGTGGAGTTTGCATGTTCTCCCCGTGAATGCGTGGGTTCTCTCCGGGTACTCCGGCTTCCTCCCACTGTCCAAAAACATGCATGTTCGGTTAATTGGTGTCTCTAAAATTGTCCTTAGGAGTGAGTGTGAGCGTGTGTGTGGTTGTTTGTCTCGTTTGTCTCCGTGTGGCCCTGTGATGGACTGTCAGCCTGTCCAGGGTGTACCCCGCCTCTCGCCCTATGACCGCTGGGATAGCTTCCAGCCCCCCCGCGACCCGACCAACGGATTCAGCGGGTATAGAAAATGGATGGATGGATAGTTACATATTTTATTCAGTTAGTTACATGTTTATATGATCATTGTCTTATGACAAGAACATCATCGAGATTGTGGCAAAACTTAGGCTTTACAGTTCTCTAAAGGTCTTTAGAATTTGCTTAAAGATAAGTCTGATGCTTGTTAGACAGTAATCCTTGAAAACAACAACTTCTTTTCAAATCTACCACAGTTAGCCACCCTAGTACCAGGCTAAGATAGAACTGCATGATGACGTTCAACTGAAAAATTGGAAAAATGTCTTTAGGGTGATCGTCATTCAGTATGATTGCTGCTATGACCTACGACCCCAAACCAGCCAAAAGGAATATAATATGGAGGGTTATGTAGGTCAATGTGTTTCTCCATGCAGCATGCATGTAGGGGATGCAACTTCTGGGTAAGGTCAACATATCAACATACACTGTAGAAAAGAGGGCAGCCATTTTATAGTCCATCTGTTAAAAAAACAAAACAAAAAAACAGCTTCGCTTTAATATGACGCTCAGAATCCATTTTAGTCTTCACAATCCCGGCCTACTACGATTCAGCAGGTATCATCAACGTCTGCCCTTATATGGAGGTTAAAATCCCACAGTGTGTAGCTGCCTTTGGTTAAATCTTAAGGCCTCAGTATGCTTTTCCGTCGCTATCCATCAAGCCGTCTCCGTAGTCCGTCCTTTTGAAGTTCTCCGTCGGGCTGTCAAACGCAAGGCAATTCACCTCCCGATCAGTAGGCGTCGCTACGTTAAACGACCCAATCTCGCGATGTCAATCGTGAAAGTCGTTGAATGATTGTTTACCTTCCGGCTCCGTTCAATTCAATTCAGTTCAATTCATTTTTATTTATATAGCGCCAAATACAACAAATGTCATCTCAAGGCACTTAGATAATAAAGTCCAATTCAAGCCAATTGGAATTCAATTAATTGTAATCATAATTATTCATAAAATAATCCAATTCGTTCATATAGAGCTAATTCAAAAACAATTTCCTAGCTAAGGAAACCAACAGATTGCACCGAAACTTGTCTTCAGTCCAATCTCCCGTCCTGAGTGTGCCTGAGGCCACTGTTGAAAGAAACGACTCCCTTTTAACAGAAAGAAACCTCTGGCAGAACCAGACTCAGGAAGGGTGGCCATCCGCCTCCACCAGCTGGGGTTTGAGAAGACAGAAAGGAGGGGGGGGGGGGGGGCACTGTAACACCATTCAAAGGATATGTTGGAACAGGGAAACACGAATTAATGACCACAATAATGTCACATATACATAATTTCATTTGAGAAATTAAACGTTCCACTCCTCACAGTGAACGATGGCAACCGAGAGATAAAGACTGTTGTTGGAGTTGGCTTATTGATTTTGAAATGCAAATAATTTTGACCAAATGTTGACCGGCCACACAGTAAACTCTTTCAAAAATGGCGGTGTTGTTGTTCTGAGAGGAAGGAGCTAAACCGGAAAAGTGGTTCCGGAAATGATGTTGTTAGCCAACCAATCACAACCCTTGCGGTCTCCGCGAGTCGCCGTCTCCTCGACGGATAGATAGGAATGTTGGCCGACGCACGCAAGCTACGGAGAGCGTCTCCGGGAGGGTCTCCGTAGCTCTCCGTAGGCGACCATGAATCAGCACTTAGCCATCTTAGTCGGCCTTTGCCAACTTCCAAGGACAACTTATTGTGTCTGTGAATTTCTTTACAACGGAGATTTTTTTTTTAAATTTGCAGTGCAACAGTCTTTGTCTTGATGTATTCAGACAGCTCTCTAAGGCATCAGGCAGGTTTGTGTTTACATTAGCTGCCTCAAAAAAATAACATTTCTGACCTTACAATCTGTGACATAATTTTGAAACAACCACAACATTATTGTCAATGATTGCAAGGATGCTGGTTCTTTTTCCAGGCCCATCCACATATTACAGGAGGTTTTTTGGCATTAGATCAAACAGAAAGATGCTCCTGGTAGACAGCCCCATTGCAGCTCTGTTATCATTGTGGTGGGTGTTCATGGGCACATATACCTGAGAAACACACAAAGTTCTTTGTTTTGCTACCCCACACTTCCTCATATCCTTTATCCCCCATTTACAGGGAAATAGTTCCCACTCCGACAGATCAGTGATTTGTTTAAAGTTGTTTATTTTTACTGAAATACCCTCCTGTCCCAGTTATTTAAGACTGAATCATGATAGAACTGATCTGGTTCTTTAAAAAGTAAAGCAAATGTTTTCCCTTTCTGATGGTATCTTCATGTCTTGATTACAGTGCTGCCAGGGAACCCCGATCAGGTGGTATCTCTCAGTAAGACTGCTTGTAGTCGGTTGATGAATGTGGAAATTGGTCCCGCTCAAGTTAAAATGGATGTGACATTGTTGTGCTTTGTTTTTTGTGCGTCTTATTCGGCTGAACTGCAGTTGATACTCTTGTGGAACAGGTTCAGTAAAGTCCATATTTAGGGAATCAGTGAAGCTTAGGCACCAGTTCAGTAAGTAAGATCTATTCTCTCTCATTTTTGTCTTCAGTCCTGTTTCTTGAACCTGGGCTATTCCTGCAGCTCCGTTCTGCCGTCGTCGCTTCTGCTTTCCCACACTGTCAAAATAAATCAGTCCTCAATTTCTAAATCTCTGTTCTCATCCAATAATCTTTTTGCCTTAAAACTTTGAGCCCTCAGCCCATGTTTTTTTTAAAGATCAATGTAATTCTTTCCGTCTGTCTTTCAGAACCTTCCATTCAAACCCTCTTTCTCTCCATTTCCTCCTCATCTTGGTTCTGCAGAGTGTCTCAACCCCTTTTACCCACATCTAGACATAAGGGGGTCCTTTCTGCCATCTTCATCAAGGACTGCATAGCTTATAAGATGTTGTTACTGACTAGAGTTAAACCATCAAAAGTCCTTGATATTCCACAGCTTTGTTTTTTAACAGATTGAATTTCTTCAAATGCTCCCTTCTTTATTGAATTGTCAAAAGGCCATTACTCTCTTAACTGAACTGTTTTGCTGGTGTTTCTTTGTATCTTCTTCCTTTCAGTCCGAGTTGTTTCATTATGGCTTTCAAGGTTTTTAGCCGTTAATGTTACTGACTGGTGTTACTGACTTTTCCTGGTAAAAAAAAAAAGAAAATAAGGGACAATATCAAGAGGGCTTAAAGGTCTAGTTCGCCTCTTTTGACATGAAGTTGTATGACATCCCATATTAGCAATATCATTTATTGAATTTGACCTCCTGCTGCGTCCTGTGAGCTGAGTTCCAGCCTCGTTTTGGCGTTGATGAAGGTAGTCCGGCTAGTTGGCTGGGGCCACAAAAATAAAGCGTTTTGCTTCTCAAAATAATATCCGTTCAAAAGAGTAATACATTTGCATCACAAAATCGTTCAACAGAAAAAGTCAGACCTCACAATCGCTTGGTTCTATTTTTGCCTCCTTTCATATCAATGCGTACAGCCACCTGCCGATAGCCGCGCCTGTTACGGTGTTTGCTGCTCGGAAGCAGGGGACTGCTCGGTCTGCACTTCGGTCTACACAGCCCGCAGTGATACGAAGGTCGAGAGAAAATGGCGCCAAGCGATTGTGAGGTCTGACTACCTTCGTCAACGCCTAAACGAGGCTGGAACTCAGCTCACAGGACGCAGCAGGGGCTAAGTCAAATTTAATAAATGATATTGCTGGTATGGGATGTCAAACAGCAGGGATGTCCAAAGTCGGTCCTCGAGTGCCGCTATCCTGCAGGTTTTACATGTTTCCCTGCTTCAACACTCCTGAGTCCGATTAAATGGATCTCCTCAACAGATTGTTAAGTTCAGCACAAGCCTGTTAATGATGTCTTGATCTGAATCAGGTGTGTTGAAGCAGGGCAACATTTAAATCCTGCAGGACAGCGGCCCTTGAGGACCGACTTTGGACATCCCTGTCATACAGCTTTGTGTCAAAAGAGGCGAACTATCCCTTTAAGATACTTCTACCTATCTGAGAGTAGTTTTCCACTTCATTTCACAGAACAGCAGAGTATGGAAACACCAAAACACTGAAAATAATCTGTAGACCAGTCGCAGGTGGAAACTGTATGCATGGCTATTAGGAGCAGATAGTCAGTCTCTAAGCCATGATTGATCCTCTCATCCACCCATTTGGAGATAGAAATTATATCCTAATGAAGAGAGCCAATGACCTGAGTGACAAAAATTGTGATACATGTGTTTTGCTGTTATAACGTAATTTAAATAAAACTTAAATATGATTTCCTCATTGACTGACAAGAAATGAAATTTGCCCACCCCCTGAACTGTGGACACTAGGTGTCAACCTAATGCCCATCTTCTGTGATCTTTCTGTCTTCAGAACAGTACTGTACACATCAGATTAGATTTAATTCCTCTTGCAAGTTGTCATGTCATATTAGATGCACTTTACCGCCTTAGGGCGAGAAGAAGCAGTCTGCTAATTTTGCCCACTACAACCTGCTGAAGTTACGAGGCATTTGACTGGTAGCTGCCACTATTTTTTTGACTTTGAAATCCCTCTTTGGAAACAGATCAGATTGACTCTGCAGGGAAGAGCGGGGTTGAATGGAGGCAGAGAAAGACAAGGGGAGGCACGGTCAGGCTGTAGAATACAAAGACAAGAACATAAGCACATTTGGGAAGAGCTGGGGAAAAGTGTCCCTTTTTCACATGCTGAGCTCCAGTGAAAAGATGTCTTGGTCTTTGAAAGATAGGAGTTAGAGAGAATAGCAAACGATGGTTAAAAGGTCAGAGGGATGTAAGGCGGTGAGGGATAGGACCGGTCTGATCTAAAGAGAGAAGTTGTTGGCACAAGTCTGTAACAGTGTTTTTCTCTTGTTTATAATGTCTTGTTTTTTTTTTGTCTATGCTTTCTGTTTGTTCCTTATGTAAAGCGTCTTTGAGCATTTGGAAAAGCGCTATATAAAACCTATGTATTATTATTATTATTATTATTATCATGAAAAGACGAGCATAAAAAAGTATTTTGCAACACAAAACAAAGTCGAGACGGATTTTATCGTCTGTTGCAAAAAAAAAAATTTCAGATCATAACATTTTCTTTTATAGTCCATTAAGCATATCCCTATTCGAATGATGTATTTTCCACAGTTTTCCCATTTTGCAGTTGATCCTTTGTTTTTCCAAGATGCCATTGACTGAGCCTGATGGTATCTGCACTAATGAACAGATTTAAGTAATTTAAGTCAACTTGTATGGAACATCCATCAGTGTCATGTAGCACATAAAATGTTGTAACTCGTAAAGACTCAAAGAGCATCAAAGTTCAAAATGTATAAACGTATTTGTGCCTCAATTTCATCTTTTAAATTATGCCAACCAAAGTTATCAATGGTTACTGGAGTTGAGTTGCTCCCAGGCCCGCCGCTCCGCATACGCAGAGTACGCAGAGCGCGTAGGGCCCCGAGTACCTGGCGGGGGCCCCCAAAATGAAGGTTGTTAAAAAAAAATCATGATAGTTATTATATTATTACATTAAATAAATTATATAAATTAGTTATGAACAGGCCCAGCGTTGTTTTCTTAATTGTGTGCCCTATTACTCGATTCGGGCAAATTAGATGTGTTTACCTTATCTATATACCCCCCCCCTTCCTGAAATGGTACAATGGTTCCTGAATGGTACAGTCTTCAAAGTTACCGTATTGGAGGTGGTGGAGCATCCTCCTACCTGACGTTTTCCGAGTTATGCCCGTTAACAGTGAAGAAGATTTAGAATGTCAAGTAAAAGGCCACATGATTCTGGCGCTGACAAAAGAAAGAAAAGAAAACGGAGAGATGACGCTCGTGCATCCCTTGCTGGTAAGTTCGTGTTTTTGGTGTAATTGTTTTGCTAACCTAACGTTCAGTTATATTGCTGCCAGCTAACGTCAGCTAACGTCAGCAACCTAGCCTAGGTTAGCGATTGGATTTGACGAAAAGTTTGAAGTTATGAACAAAATCTACGAATGCTGTCGACCGTGTGTAGAGTTTGTGTAAAGTACAGCACTGTCACACGCTGAGTGGCGTAGCAGGCCGCCAACAGGTGTGACGGGAATGATTGACATCTACCCATCATTCCCCTAAAAGCGAGAAAAGTTAACAAGACAAACGCCGTAATGGCATCATAAAGAAGTTATATTAGTGGCACGGAAAAATGGAGGAAGAAAAGTGGCCTGAGGACGAAGGTAAGGCATGTGTTGGGTGATGTGGGCTGGATAGCTGGAGGTGCGACGTTTTTTGTGTTTATTTGTCCTGCGAGCTGGCCTCGGATAAATGTTGTGTAGCTGGCTGGGATTTGTTCGTTATAAACTCGGCTTCAGTGTTTGCTTCATGAAAGTTTGCTTATATAAGATGAGTATGTCACACGTGAATGAACAGTCAGTCCTGCCACGGGAATGACTGACTGACTGCAGACCCGTTTATTCAGATTCTAGCAGGGAGGGAGGCATGTTGTTGTCCTGCTCTGTCATTGTTCAGTGGAAGTTGTCTCTCAGGTATTTGACACGATTTTGGCATTACTTAGGATTCATTTACTAAGTTTGGTGTGTTATTTATAGGCCTCTAATTAGAAGTGTTCTACTGTTAGTTTTTTAAGTGATATACAAATATTAGGCATCCTGTTGATTATTTTAGAATATTGTGGCAGTGGATCATTTTTCTTATTTTTATTACTTTAACTAGTACAATGTGTAGATAAATGCAGAAACTTCTTAAAAGTGACAACTTCAAAAACTCTTTTGTTCCTCTGGCCATCAGGATGTACAACAGCTTTAAGTGATGGCGCTTCTGTATTTCACTGGTCACTTTATATTTCACTTTGGTCTTATTTCACTGGTCCCTTTAGATTTTTAAACCGTTTTTTAAATAGTTTTTTAAATTCTTAGATTGTTTTTAAAGTGTTTATAATTGTATAAACATTTTTTATTGCTTTATGTCTGCTACTGGATGCTTGAATTTCCTTCGGGATCAATAAAGTATCTATCTACTTTGTAATTGGGTACAATCTTTAAAGGGACGCTGTACATTACAGTTTAATATTTTAAAAAAACTCAAAATCTTTTATTTATTGTTTTCTTTGTATTATATATTCTTATTAGTTTAACTTGCCTGAATGGTTCAACTTAAGATGTTTAATTTAAACTCTAGCCTGTTTTGCTCATAAAGTGTAATAGATCTTAGTGTTCCATCTAAATGGTTAGGAATCTCTTCATTGTAGTTTGACAAACTAGGGGCCCCCAAACGGCATCTTGCTTAGGGCCCCCACAAAGCTAGAAACGGCCCTGGTTGCTCCCTCCATCCCCTAAAACCAGTTGCTATGAAAAGAGCCGAAAATTAACTGGGAAAGGGAGCTACATGATTAGAGACAAGAAACGATTGGGGGGTTGGGTTCTTTAGCACACTGCTTCATGATGTCAATCCAAATCTATTGGGAAAAGGATGCTTAAATACAATATTTCATTCTGTGTACCCACTGTATTAAAAACGGATGCTACAGCTTACTTTACACGTTCAGTCAAGACTCCTGTATGCAACCATTGGCATAGAAAAAATACAACTGAAGCTTGTTCCAGCTCATTGGGCAAAAGGCAGGTCACACCTTCCATCAAAGGGCAGCCATATGCCCCATGTAATAAAGATCACTATAATAAACCTTAGATGCATGTTTTTGGACAAAAAAAAAGGGAGACGTTGCAAACTACACACCAGACTACAGCCAATATTTAAATCAGGAAGTCACTTGCTGAGTGGCAATAAGGCTGACCACTGCACCAGCCGTCTTATTAATCTCAACATAATTGCGGTTTGTATCTGTGACAACACCACCTGCATTCCTGACCGAGTGAAAAATTGTTTATTGAAAGGAGGAGGAGAGAAAAAAGGATGGTGCTCAACCAGTCCCACAAACATAGATGGGTCTGTAAAGACGTACATGAGAGCGCGCCAAAAAGAGATGATGAGAGGGGAAGTGACAGAAAGAGGGAGACAAGGAGAGAGCGAGACTGAGAGAGTCACCAGTCCCTTTAATGGAGCCGGTTTTTGCAATGCTTTTCCCCTTGATTACACTAATGACCAATTTGAAGCAGTTTAGGAGCCACTTTGGGTTTTTTCCTCCTATCTCTCTTCTACTTTACTTCTCTTCCCCTCCATCCACTTTATCTCACTCTCCGTTATTCCTCTTTCCCCCTTTTCTTATCTCTCTCTTCTCACTTCAATCTGCTTTGTTCCTCCTTTCCGCTCATCTGCAGAGACATAAATCTACTTCAGTGTCTATGTGGTTCCTGCAGCCTGGTGCCAATTCTTGTGTTAAATATCCAAAGAAGGAGAAGAGAGCGGGCAGCAGAAGAGGTCTCTGTCACGGAGCGATGTTCAGCAGCAGGAGGCAGAATGAAGCTTCCTAATGCAAACATTTCCAGAACACAGCTTGTCTGGTGGAAGAAATGATCTAGCTGGTTGATTTAGACCTCGAGGAGCAGAGGAAAAAAAATCCACTCCAGTTCAATAATTATAAAACTAAAGAAAACTGAGCAGTCTTTGATCAAAGCTAAGGGGAAAAATGTAAATGATCATGTTATTTTTTGAAGGCAGCCAGCTATTCAAGTCAGAAAACTCCCGAGCATCAATTATATTGCATACTTTGCATACATTCTAGCTTATAACAGTGAAACAGAAGACACACTTGAAAGGAAATCAAGACCTTCCCTTTGGCCCAAAGAGCATAAAGTCATTTTTTTGGCAGGCATCTAATGTCAAACATCTGTGTTATTTCCAGGCATTCATTAAAATGAAAAAAAAGGCGTTTGCTCCCGCTCGACATGAAAGTCTCAGTCATTGTACAGTCATCCACCACACTGACCTTATCACTATTCTTCTCTCTGACATGCAACATAAAGAGACACTTTTTTCTTTCAATTGAACGGAATGATTTCATTGGACTCCAGCTGTGAGGTAAAGAATGAACCAATGAGGGTAGAATTATGTGGGATATTCTGCTGTTGCACGCTATGGTTATAGAAATACTGAGGGATGGACCGAAAGGCCTGAAAAGTCATTTGCCAAGTAAGGACAAAGTTGGCTCATTGCCAAGCTGAAGTACTCCTAATCTGATTTTTCTTTTTTTCTTTTTTTTTTTTCAGAGAATGTGACACATTTTTTTCAAGGCTTTTGGACACAGACATCTGATTGTTAATCCCAATGGTATGATACATTACGTGTCAATGTAGTATTTGGTCCTAAATTGAATAGATATCGCATATATGGTTCTGCAACATTAGTGTACCAGACATGAGTTAGGACACTGTCTGCCGGTCAGGTCTGGTTCAAAGTGTTTTTTGATTATATGCACGGTCCGAGTGTTGCTGCATAAACCCACAGCACTGCTAGCAACAGCTTTTCTTTTATAGGTGGACAAATGTTTGTTGTCCTCCAGAGCTGAATGTCATCTACATATTTTCTGTGATAGCTTCAATTTCAGAATTGTTCTAATCTTCCAACATAATATCCTGAGTGGTCATATGGCTATGAAGTTTTCTGTTGTTGTAGATATAAATGTTTCATAAGAAAAACGGCAGAAGAGCTGGGTAACATCACTTTTAAAAGTAACTAATGATATTACAGGTTTACAGCCATTTATAAATCATTAGCGATGTTATTATGTTACATTATGTGTAAAATAAGTCTTTAGGGTACTTTTACCAAATATAAGCAGTCCTTTACAATTCCATGTACACTTTGATTATGAAGTCAGAAAACATTTTGTGGGGTTCTGCTGGGCTGAGGTGAGGTCTTTGGGCATGTGGGGCTCTTGGTCCTAGGATGGCTGTGGGGGCTTTACCTTCCTCTGTTGTCCGCTGGGCTGGAGCATGGCTTTCTTGTGATGGGCTGCATGGTTTCTCTCTTCCTCACCTCACGGGGGTTACCGGTTGCCCGAGTCCAGGGGCCTTTCCTGTCTGAGAGGGGCCCCCTCTCCCCATCACTATACACAATTTGTGTAACGTCTTTGGCATGTAATTGACACACACACACACACACACACACACACACACACACACACACACACACACACACACACACACACACACACACGCCTATGCATGAGCATTCATTCACTCACAGGCTCACCCTACTATTACAATGTGAATTTTGGCTTTAATGATAATCATTAACTACAGTGATTTTCCTTCTCATATACTTGCTGCTGGTGATATTGTTTCTGTTTGTTTGTTTGTTGTATTTTTTTTCCCATTTATATTTGTGCAGGTGTACTTTTTTTGTTCTCTCCACAGATGCAGCTGTTGGTTACCTGGTTTTTGGCGATGGGTGTCTATCTTTTCAAGCTCTCTCCTTTTCTCTCTCTTCACTCCCCCTCTTTCTTCAATTTCTCCTTTCAAGTATTATTGGGGGGTTGCAGGGGTGACTATGATGAGAACACTTGCACTGTCGGCTTTGGCTTTGCTGATGCCTGTGCCCCTGCGTACAGCAAGAAGAAAAAAACAAAGCAATAATGTTCACAAACAAACAAAACCAAGTTTGTGAGGCTCTTAAGCTATAGCTTTGCAATGATAGCATCTACTTCTCCACATAATCAGCAACATGTTCTTTCATTTCCTTCAAAGCAACAGTTTTAGCCAAGTTGAAAGCTAGCTGTTATTGTTTTTGGAATGTAGGACCGGTGGACCTTAGTTTAGCCTGCAGGTGCTTCTTCTAAACTGAAGACAATTCTTGCTGCTGCTCGACAGAAATTTACACAACTACCATGACATAAATCCTGTTCTCTCTGCTGTTTTGCTAGCTAAGTGAGTTTCATGCGCGCACTGATGTTTGCAGGACTGGTGGCCTGCTGGAGACCAGAAAAGAGAGAGCATCAGGATTGTCTTTCTTTTCCTTTCTTTGTGGCAACAAAATGCACAGGCTGATACGATAAAATGTCAAAAGTAATGGATTGCTTGTTTGACAAAGCAACTAGTGAGGTATTTCTTAAATTACTAGACCAAACTAAAATTTGCAGCATGAAATTGTGCTTTTCTTACACTGTTCTGACCGCCAGGCAAATTAGCTAATCCCCACTCTGCTAAATCTTGCAGTGCAGACCAACTCCGAACGACGCTCAGAAAACAACTGCAACTCAGGTAAAGATTACTGGGCACACTGTGGCAACCTTACGGTGACAACCAGCAGTGGTGTTCATTCCAGTAG
The DNA here is from genome assembly GCF_027942865.1 of Odontesthes bonariensis. Classification (NCBI taxonomy): domain Eukaryota; kingdom Metazoa; phylum Chordata; class Actinopteri; order Atheriniformes; family Atherinopsidae; genus Odontesthes; species Odontesthes bonariensis. The sequence continues at coordinate 5,144,891 of NC_134518.1, read as the reverse complement.
TCTTGGTAAGTATGCAGCAACCCAAGTTCCGACTATAGGACAGCACTGTGGGATTAACAGTTACCTTGGTAAAAAAAGTAATACGAGTACTCTGAGTCAAATGGCATGTTTCCACTATGCAGTCCGGTGCCGTTCGGTTCAGAACAGTTCGCTTATTTCAGTGTTTCCATTACCAGGAAAGCGTACCGATCCGTACCGTACTGTTACCATTTTTGTAACCCTTCTGCTTGGGGTATCTAGCACACAGGACCGGTTCCAGGCTCTGCTCTTCGGTGTTGGTGAGCAGGCTGTACAGCAGGAGCTCGATGGCGCTGTGCGAAACAAAAACGTTTTCCAGCTGATTGCCGCAAACATGGCAGAGAGTGGTTTCAACCGGACCGCGAGCCGGTGTGGCATTAAGCTGAAGAAGCTTGGAGGTGGTTCGAAATTATGGATGTTATTTGCTATTATTTGCTATTTACGCTTCGACACGCACTCCGCCCAACCCTGAGGGTCCCCTTACAGTGGGAACGCAAGCTGACCCCAAAGTGACCCGACCCGTACCGTACCGTTCCGAACCGACCCGTATCGACCCGACCCGTATCGACCCGACCCGTACCGACCCGTACTGACCTGCATAGTGGAAACGAAGCCAAAACACACGTTACCACTAACACTTCAGGGCTGTCACATTCGCATGAAAGTCAGAAGCAATACATTTCTAATCCAAATGTGATTGTGAACAGTAAAATCTTATCAGTCAATATTATCAATCAATCTGTAATAAATTGGAATGGAACAATGTGGCTGGTAAGAAGAAAGGAGCCTTACTGCCTCAGCATCCCAAAGAGATTTTTTTCAAAAACACTATGCAGGTCTGACATTGATTTTAAGGTCATAAGTTATGACTGTAAAACCGACTTTAAAAATAACTAAAACAAGTTTAACAACTGTAAGTTTGACAGCTACGGGACATTGAACTGTAGGCCAAGAGATAAGTTGAAGTGTACACATCACTCATGCTGTACTGTTTGTTGTGCTTTATCTATAAAAATCTGGGCTTATAATATTAGCAACGTCCTTCATGACCCCTCTTTTTTGCCGCAGCAAAAAAAAGTTTCACTGTTGCTTTACACAGGGAATTATAAAGTAGAGTATTCACATGACTCTGCTCCCACCTGCCTAAAGGAACCAAATAAAAGGAGTGAGCAGAGTTTAAAAAGACTTGTCCCAACAGTTGCCTCATTCAGCGCTGAAAGAGAGGAGTCAGACTGCAGCGGATCAGAGCACTGGAGGGAGACGGGGGAAGGGATGGGAGCGCACAGTAACACAAATGAAACAATCTCAAAGAAAGTTTCATTTTCAAACTACAATATTGGACAGTACTGTTGAAATTTATACCACATTCGTCGAAGTTTAAATCCTTCAGTGCATCTCTGTCCTGTGTGAGCTTTTTCAACTGCAGCTCATATTACAAACAGCCAACACAGAATATTGTGCTGCAGTGTGACACCTCCCTCACCCAGATATGTCAGCAATAGAGTAATTGCACACCCAACCCATGTGGAACTGTCACAAGCTCTCCGAACTATATCTTCACTGAGAGCAGAAGAAAAACCATCCAGTTTTTCCCCCTTCTCTCTTCGGGGCCTTCCCCCATTCTGTCATTAAAAGGAGATTTTGCGTATGTTCTAGTTTTCATCTGCACCTCCCTTCTGCTTTCATATTTGCTAAACTATTCACATTTAAATTTTTGGTCTCTAATAATAGGTCCTCATTAAATAATAGATGCATAGCCTTACAATATTTTCCCTTAGTTCCCCAGCATTTCATCTTGTGCCACCATGAGGTAACACTGCAACTACTGAACTGCAATAAGCTGGGCGGGTGTGTGGAACAGCTTAGAAGGATGACCACTGACACTGACAAAAAAAAGTTTGAAATGGCTGCAGGTGAGACCGTTCGACAGCCTGAAGGGTGAGCAGACATGTAAGGCTTATCGTTTTGGGAAACAAAATTTACAAAAAGGCCATTATGAGGTCAGCAATCCGGAAGCAGGAGCACCAGGCAGCAACAATAGTGTGCACGAGTGGGCGCCATATTTGATTTTCCATGAATTTTGAACAGAACCAGACTGTTTTAATGGATGAACAGGAAGTGGGTGTAGTTCTGTCTTGACACTGAATGACGTTCCTGTTAAAAGAGTCTCACGCTGAGTTGTGTCTGTGCACCTCCATGTGGGGACTCTCAATGAACCAGACTTCTACACCCTGGATAAAACTTCCATATACTCATGTGCAACTACTGCAACAGCCGTGCTTAGTTATAGACTTACGTAGAACTAAGCAGCGACATTCACACAGCAGACAGGACAGAAACTGAAAAAAAAGAAAACAAGGATTCAGAAGTGAGTTATAAAGGAGTTAACCCATTGAGGCCGGGAAAGCATTGCCGCATTTCTACCTTTAAAGCCGGGGGGCGCTGTTGCGTTATTCTACCGGCCAGGAAAGCGTCCACGTCTTTTTTCCTGTATAAGGGTTGTTTTGCACCAATTATTGACCTCTGCGCCAATGAAATGCATTATAATAGACACGTGAGAGTGTCGTCATGTTCCTGGTCTCATTGTTTTGAAGTTAAGTTACATCGAACAAGCATGGAGGACTTTCAGTGGGAAGACATTTCAGACGGGAGCGATTGTGAGGAGTTTCTTGGCTTTGATGATGCTGATGAACGTGCTGACCCACTTGATCGAGATTTATGGCTAGCACATATGTTTTAAGATGACGATAACGAGGATGATTTTGAAGGGTTTGAATGTGAGTCTGACAATTACCACCGTAATCGACGGAGAGATTTCAACCGCACACCAGGGGTAAAAGTCGATTTACCTGCAGATGCCACACCGTTATTTTATTTTATTTTATTACTGTTTTCTAATTGAAAATAGTGCTGTTCCTGCACTTTACTTTTTACATTTTCTATTTTCGTAAAGGTGTATGTAAATAAACTAAATTTCCAAAGAAAGCCACAGGTGTAAGCTCTCAAATACTTTTTGAATTTTGTTTCTATCTGCTACAGAGGCTGAGAAATCAATCATTTAGTAGGCGTTGACACAATTGCTGAATTTCCAGAAAAACTTCAGGTTTTAGGGGGTCTTTCTGAAATCGCCCATAGGTTTTACAGGCATTCTTGTCCAGGCGTTTTAGGCCTAAATGGGTTAAAACAGAAAAAGTGAGGCTGGCCAGCTGTATCTGAGACTTTGCACAGCAGAAAGCCAGGGAGGCACGATTAATGTAAGTTTAACTTTTGTTTTTGGACAATTCTGTCCCCACCTGTGTCTTGAAACGCCTCTAAGTACGTCATACAGTTGCTGCTCGGTTTCTTTAGTTTCTTTTAGGCGTATGGAACTTTACTGTTGCTGTTTGTTTTGAAGTTGCATTCTTTCACCCTCTGTTAAAGTTACCTTGTGTTACTTGATGTTTATTAAGATAATTTATCACTGGATCTCTGCTGGCTGCTTTCATCAGTGTGTAAAAATGTGTGCTTGCAGCTGGAGGGACAAAAGACAAGCGGAGGACAGGCTGCATAATGAATAGTAAACTTTAAATATGGATGCACTGTGGCGGGGAGGACCCGTTTTTACTACCTTGCAGTGGAGCCTGGTGCTGACTTATTGCTCCACTGGCCCCAGACTTCAGTTTTAAAAAGGTATTATCATAACTGACGTGTGGTTAATGTAAACTGATTTGAGCTCTGCAGTTTGATGATTGAGTCATTAATGTTTCATCAAATGTGGCAGAATCAGAATTTCTGTGACAAGAGTGTTATTCTAAATCTAACTCCTGAGGGCAAAGTTGCATTTTTAACCTTAGAAAACGTCCGACGGGTCTCAAATGCACTATGTTCAGAAGGCCACCATGTAAGTGGAATAATAGAGAAAACCACCAAAGTCAAAGCAAAGTACATCTATACAAAGACCAACACCAAAGATTATGATAATCCCAAACATCCTTTGACATGGACACAGTTTTTTCTGTCCATTGAAAACGTTTACTTTATTTTGCTTCTCTTCATAAAAAAAAACAGTAAAACACCATAATGAATGTGCAGAATCAGTCGATAAGGGACAAATATTGCATTGACCAATCAAATTCAAGCAGGCTTTGGCTATACACACAAACATTTCTGTGGAGAGCAAAAGACAGAACTAGTTTAGCAAAATAAGTCAGAGCTGTATTAGTACAAAAAAGTGATTTAACATTGATGATGATTTAGCATTTTAGTACATTTCTTAAATGTATACATTCAGTCGATATTCTATGTCCAGTGTCTTTTGTCCTCTGCTTTTAGGTCTTTTAAAATAAATGTAAATCTGATGATGTCTTTTTTAATCCTTATAATCATGCACAAATATGTACAAATATGAAGTGCTTACAAACTTTCAAGCATCACTTGATAAGTAGTATGGTTTTTGATCGTAGTAATCTAAATTCTGGTGACATTTCATCATGTCATTGCTCATTTTCAGTCTGTCTCGGTTAGACTGCTGTCCTTGTAATAGAAGATGGAGGCTATGTATATTTTCTCTTGTTTTCCTTGTCATACTACTTGAAAGCTATCATCGTTAATAAGGAACAGACGCCACTTCTCACATTTGTCATTTGGCTCCCATTTGTATATGATTTGACAGCTGAGGCCATGATTGTTGTTTTGAATTTCAAGAGACTTAAATGTGTTTGAAAATATGACATTATCTTCATCCTTCAAACACAAACTTTTAGCCGAGAATGAGTTGGGAAGTCTTTGAAGCAACATTCAGACCATCCTGGGAATCCATCGATTTCCTTGGCATAAATGAAAAAACTTTTTATTTTTCAAATGGTTTTATCAAATGACCTTACCTCTGTCTTCCTTACCAGATGTTGCACTGGGAAAGATACAACCCCAAATAAACAGCAACAAATGACATATTACACTGTTAAATGAAAATAAAAAACATTTTTGGAGAGTGTTTGGTTCAAGTACAGTTAGAAAAAGACTGAACAAGTATGGCTTGTTTGGAAGGGTTGCAGGAGAAAGCGGCTTCTCTCTTAAAAGAACATGCACAGCTTAGGTTTGTAAAGTAACATCTGAACAAACCACAAGACCTCTGGAACAATGTCCTCCAGACCAAAGTGGACATGTTTGTTCATACTGAACAGCGCAATGTTCGATGAAAACCGAACATAGCAACTGTCGAGCACGGTGGTGGAGGGCTGATGATTTGGGCTTCCAGTCAAAGTTCAGACTAGAGGCCTGCGCGGGACAGAATTTACAGTCCCCCTCCCGCCCGCGCCCGCAATGAGCTTTCAAAATGTGTCCCGCGCCGCACTGCTTTGCATTGAGTCCCGCGGGAGTGCAGGGCTCTAGTTCAGACCTCAACCTGGTTGAAATGCTTGTCTTCGTCCCACTCCTTTCCAAGCTTATTTGAATCCAAGTTGTATAAATGTACTTCTAATATACTACGAATAAGTTCAGTTTGTGTATTGTACAAAAATTGTAATGTACTTAAGTGCTTGTTCTGTATATCATTTTTGCTTGGAATAAACTAAACTAAACTAAACCAAAATGCTGTGGTGGAATCTTAGAAGAGCTTTATAAAAAGAATAACCGTAAACCTCAATGAACTGAAGCAAAGTTGGAAAAATTCCTCCCTCCCTCACAACAATGTGAGAGGCTGATAACATCATACAGAAAACGATTGCTTTAAGTTATCACGGCTACTGAATCATGGGGGGTCACACGCAGCGTCTGCAATTTTTATTTCATTTTTGTGAAATCTATAATAATAATAGCGTAAAATATCATGTGTTGTTGTTCATCCGAAACTTTATTTATCTAAGTCTTATATACATATCTATATATACATATATATACATATATATATACATATATATACACATATATATACATATACATATATATATACATATACATATATATACATATATATATATATGCACTGATTAGAATTGAAAAGAAAATGTTTTTTATTCTCAGAAATGGATTTGTTGTTTCATTCCTCTGTCAACCCAAAGTTTTCCACATTTTGTTTCTCTGCTTTGTTTCACCCAATTGTCATTCTTTGCACTTTTTTTCACTCTCTTTATCTTCTACTCTCACGCATGCACAAATTCATTCAGAATGTTATCTATGCTTGCTGTCACAGCTGGAAACGTTGCACCTTCTGATTCTGCCCATCTGTCCTTGGTTTTCTTCCTCTCTTTCCTCTTTCACGACTTGTTTATCACTTTTATTAATTTCTTCACCACGATCCTCTTTTCTGTCCTTGGCTGATTTTCTCTCTCTGCTCTGTCCTTCCAACTTTCTTTTCACTTTTCTTCTCTCATCAATCTTTTCCAGTGTGAGAATAAGAGTGAGATGCAGAGTGTCCCCTTGGCACCTCTTTTTCCTGTCCTTTTCCATTCTGTCCTCCCCCCTGCCTGTTGCTCTCATTCATTTCTCTCTGTATTTCTCTCTGTTAAAGTAGAGTATGCGGGAGCTAATTATACATGTGGTATTCATGTTGCCAGTTTCTATGGTGACTGAAAAGTAGCAGCAGAGGGGAGGGCAAAATGGCCGACAGGCAGAAAACAAGAGCTCAACTGTTACAATAAAAACATGAGACAACAAAGGTTACAGAGTTTTCAGGGGCACACTGATTGACTGTACGGAAACCTGACCAAGAGACTCATAGTGATAAATGAAAGTCATCTGGGTATTCACTTTGAAGATTAAAAATATCTAAATTCAACTCTTTCTGATGTCCTACCCTTTGGCACTAAAGGCCATGCTGATTGGGTTTCCAGAGAAAAGCCGTAGTGCTGACAGAGAGTCTGCAGACCCTGCAAAGCTTTCCATATCTTATGTTTCATACTCATTCTAATGCAATTCATTTTTAGGCTAATCAAACCAACTCTGGAACAGGATCAGCGTACAACCATTTTCTGGTCTTTGCAGAGATGAATTGCAGGGTTCAGGTCCATATTCTGGCTGGGCCATGTCATGTCTCTCGCATGTTTTTCATTTTTTTTGTCCTATTTTATGTCTCTGTCTTGTCTTTAGTTTTGCCATGTCTTCACCTTTTTCCTCATGTGGCAGGAAATGCCAATGGAGTTTCTGGCTTGTTGGGATTACTGGCCAATCAGGTCTCACCATCCCAGCTATAAAAGCTAGACAGTGATTCATGTTTCTCATGATTGAACTCAGGTGTTGAGTGCCGCCCAGCCACTTACTGTCATCCCTCGTGCAGATGGCCTCTCTCTGTGTGTCTGGACTATTCCCAGTAAGTTTGCTTCTCACCTGTCATCAGTCTTGGTTGGATGTACATTAAGCTTTAGGTTGCTTTAGGTTTATGCGTTTGTTTCTAATGAGTGGATAAGCTTCACGCTGCCGCTTGCTTGGACCACCTTCCGGATTGGTATGTAACATTGGTGAAGGCTTGGGCCAGAAAGAGAAAGGGGATTTTTGGCAGCCTATCCAGTTAAGAAGTTGTATAGGAGCAACAGGCATTAAACCAAGAGAAGGGGAAATATGGTAAAACTCTTCTTTGAGCTGCCGAGACCTGCTCAGTCAGCCTCTATTATTTACAATGTGGTGGTGGTGGGAAACATGACAATTTAAGATTGATTTGGCAAAGAGATGTAAATTGTAACATTGAGGAGGATTAATCATAACAAATACAGGGTGGTCCAATCAGGGAAGTCCGGGGTAAATTCACACTTTATACCACAGGTTCTATTATACGCCAGTAAGGCTCTGTAGAATGGGCTTGTGTTGGAAGTGTAACACAAAAGAAAGGACCTTCTTACTCAGTGTTTTCTTTCTGGAAAGAAGAGGTTATTGGACAACTGGGTGAAGGGCTCGGAAAACCGGAATCCTTGCAGACTTGCATTAATCGTTATGTTTGTGTGCCCAGTTATGCATGTGTATGTATATGAGTATATTGTTTTCATTTTATGTATTGTTATTGAACATGGCTGAATTGTTTGTATTGACACATCTAAAAGTGGAATAAAAAACGAAATGACAAAAAAATATTTATATAAAACCAGTTTACAAAAGCTTTCGGATCTTTGTAATGACACTCACAAAAGAGCTTCAGTCCATTTTACTTCTATCAGTTGTCGTTCAGATATAAACTCAGCACCGGACTCATTTTATTGGCCATTATGAATCTGCATAAAAGCTTTTTATGGTTGATGGTGTGTCTCGTGCTGAAAGCCAAGCTGTATGAGGGAAAGAACTGTCCTTTACCCCGTGTTACAGGATTGTGTCTGTAACTACAGAACGGAGAAGGGATAGAAAATTCCTGGAGCATTGGGAGAGCCCAAAAGCACAGCAGCCTTTGGAGTTAGGAGCATCCCAAAGACTTTCTAAAAAAACATATGAATATATATATGTATGTCCAGCCAAACTTGGTCATTAAGATACTAACAAGCCAATGCTCAAATTATATGAGATCAAGGACATCTATTTGCACAGCACTCTGACATGCCTTTATATCGAAGTGAAGAGATAGAAGCTACTCTTCACAAAAAAGAAGAAATTTCCCAAAAGGCTAATGAATGATGCCATGGGAGCGGTACTGATCTCATGAAACTAAAATTGAACTTCTGTATTGGGCAGCAATTCCCAAGGGCTTGATTGTAGGACACACTTCATTCCATCTCTGTAGTCAAACACGGTGATGGCAGCATCATTCTGTGATGATGTTTTCCAGTGAAAGGAGCTGGACGACTATCAAGAGCCGATGGAAAGAATGATAAAGAAAAACAGAACAATTGAAAATTTTGCTAACAGAGACTCAGAATCTTAGTCTGGTGCCAAGGATTTATGTTTCAAGAACAACCTGAAGCATATGTTTATATATTTTGTGTAATTTTGCCCATATTACTCTGGGATGGTGCAAGATTATTCTCCCAAGCAGTCAGATTAGCTGCATTTTGTGACAAGCTTTCAATTGGTTTGAATCAGAGTGGTGTAAAAATAGTGGCGACCCTCCCATAGACTTCTATAGAAAGAAAGGAATGCGGAAGTCACGTGGCCAATAGTTCAAACAGCAGGAGTTCAAGCATTGAACACCGTTCATTGTCGGTGTTTCTGAAGTAAACTGTAAATTGATGAAATTTCAACATTTCTTAGCACTGCGAGGCGTTAGCTGAATACTTTGTAACAAATTTATTCAACAGTGTTATTTCATGTTGGTAGTTTTAGTTAATTAATCATGTTAACTAGCTAGTTGTAGTTTAACTGTACTGAAAAATATTGTGATACATTTTTACTTTGTAATATTATTATTGTTGTTAATAACTGTATGTTTTTATTGTTGACTTTTATTGTATTTTCTGTGCACTTCTTGTGAAGCACTTTGTGACCTTCATTGTCTGTGAAAGGTGCTATATAAATAAATATTACTTACTTACTTCCTATAAGGCACTAGTTTGAATGGGGCTATGATTTCCTTTTCTATTTGTGTTATTTCATGTTGGTAGTTTTAGTTAATTAATCGTGTTAACCAGCTAGTTGTAGTTTAACTGCACTTAGCTAAGACTCAAAAACTGCATTTAACTCAAATTATCGTGGGGTTTTTTTTCATACAAAGATTTTCTTTGATTATCAGATTTGCCCTTTGGTGGTGACTGTATCAGTATGCCTCATTTAATTCCTGGTAGTGAATTATCCCAACTAGAAAACACGATTAGCTTTGGATCTGCAAGATTGATATGGTTAATGTAGTTCGAGTTATACACACTGCATGAAAAGAGGGATTTGTGGATGTATGTGGCCCCTTACATGTCCGCATACGTTAAGCCCCTACATTTGCGGTGGTAAAAGTGAAAACTTGGCCCAAGTTGTCGCAAATTGACCTGGCAACTGCTCCCCCATGCCCCCCTCCCCTCCCCTACTTAGGAGAGCCTTTAATATGTAAATGCCAGTGATCAGGTCAGGAGCTGCCACAGTCATTTTCAAGTGGGGTGGGGTGAGGTGAGGTGGGGGGTGGGCAGGCCTGTTTCTACACGTTCATCACTATCACCTCCAACTCCAGCCAAGTTTGTTGCTGTGTTGTCTTGAAAAAGAAGAGGTGCACGCTGTCTGCTGGTGACAGGTGATGCATATCTGTTTTTTTTTTCTCCCAAACACCTCTTTTGTAATACCGCTTTTTGTGGGCAAGATTCAAGGATTCAAAGGTTTATTGTCATATGTGCAGTTAGAAACGTGTTTCCCTGAACAATGAAATTCTTTTCTTTGTTGCCCGCACTGGATGTCCAAATGTATAATAATAAAGATAAGATAAAGATAAAATAAGCATGCAACAGCAATATTCTAAAAGGTTTCTTAAATAAAATAGAAATATAGAAATAAAAATATAGAAATCTGGCCTGTATACATTATGTGCAGTAGTGCGCTCAGTGTTTTATTGTGTATGGCTTAATTCGGTGTCACAATGGTCACAATATCGCCGAGGTCTTTTCTTTGTCCTTGCAGAGTCCATTTTTGTGTCAAAACAGTGCAAATTGCCAGCTGTGGTGAGACAACATTAAATAGCAAAAGGACGGGAGGTTGTCTCGCGAGTATTCCGTGTAATGACGTATACGCATATGATTGGTGGAGCTTAACGGCTCGCATAAGCTCTCGTTCAATCACGTATGAGAAACATTGTGTCGTGCAGTGTAAACAAAAAGTTTAAGGAGCAGATCTGGCGGCAACAAGGCAGTCAGAAATCGCTGAGGTCCCGTACTGTGAAAACTGCCCTGGTTTGCGGAGTACAATGGCTGGAAGACGACTTGCTTTCAACTCCCCAGCAACTCTCTGCGGATCTACAGGTTTGTGTGTTTTTTTCTACTTGCACATGACCATTTGATTGTTTAATTTTAGTCTTGTTGACACTGTACAGCACTTGGGACAGTTCTCGCTGATTTTAAATGTGCTGTATATTAAACTTACTTACTCACTTGCTTACAGGCAGATAAAATGAAAGTCCTGTTGAATGCTATGACCGGAATGTCTCGTATGGTGGCCAGCACTGTGGATACGGTCGTGGAGAGGGTTCTGGAGGGAATCGACCAGAGATTCGCTAGGTTGGAGGCAAGATGGCCGTCGAGAACGGACTGAAGTTACATTCCAGAGAAGTTGAAGAGCGCACCCCCAAGAGAAGGCGGATACAGAATCCGAAAATCGCGGTAAGAGTAGGTTATTGACTGTGGCTTTAGGCTAAACTCAACTTAATTGTGTCCATCACGTGAAAACCAGCGTGAGTTGCTTTATTTAAAAAAATGAATTTCGTGTTTTCAATTTATAGGAAGCAGTTCGCCGCCTGCATAACTCACCGTGGCATTATAATCCAGGTCAAGGGTAAGAATAAGTGAATGTTCTCCCAATATCTAGTTGAGTTGGACCCGATGTTACGTTACGTTAATGCAGTTTTTTTTATTAACCATAGGCCTATTGTTTTTACAGGCTACTGTCACCTCACAATATGGATATAACGAGTCGCTTGAAGGAGGCGGTGTCAAACAGTCCGAACTTCAGAGAGGTAGACGGGGACACTATCTAGGGTGAGCGGCGCTGGCTTTTACCACGGCTGGCACTGATACTTTTAAGCACTGGTCATTTTATTCATTCCTCTTGTTTGTTTGTTTTTTATCTGCGTGACGGACCTGTGTGCTGTGCTACAGGCGCGTCTTGAAGCCAACCCGAAATACTCACAGTCTCACCACAGAAGAGTGAAAGAGAGTAAGAACATATACGCTGTCAATATGACTTTCGTTACTTTATAGACAAGTTGTCAATATGCTGTGCATGGATAGACTATGTTTTGATTATTTATTGGTTATTCCAACAGCTCCCAGAAGCCAGCTTCTGATCCAGGATGAGGACGTCTGACAACTCCCGCAGACCCTGCAGGGACCGGAGTAATGCGAAGAATGCGGATTCCAAACGGCGGCGTTTAGGCTTATTGTGTATATTGTAGGCTACAGCAGTGTGTGTATATAGTTTTCAATTCTTTATTATCAATATGGTTCTTATTACAATGTAAGCTATGTACATTGTGTGGTGTGGCAATAAAAGCGCTTAAAAAAAAAAAGTTTCCTTTTTCATTTCCTCAATAAATTCACGTCATTCATGCCTGCATTAGCCTAGTCATAGTGCAGCTTATAAGAATGACGTGAATATATGAAGTACACAAACATCCCAGGAATATTAGTAATCATAATCACAATTATTAATCATAATTGCTGAGTGATATGCCCATATAAAGTATGCATATATTAACCTTATTGGCCAATGGGCGGTCAGCTTTACAGGAGCTTTTTTATGTAATCACGTGCCTTTTTTGTCCAATACCAGCGAGGCCAGTGAGAGGTCCAGGCACTCTCACAGCGGGGTGCTAATCGCTGGGCCATTAGCACCCCGCTGTGAGAGCCCGCCGCGAGTCGGGTTCGTTTCCGACGATTTTCTCGCGCAACAAACTTAAAGTTTGTCTGCCTGCAAGCGCCCAGGTGCGTCCGAAAATTAGGCAAATTCGCGGATGTTCACTGCCGTCCACAGTGACACAAATCCCTCTTTTCGTGCAGTGACATCCTCTGACAGACAATTTCTCAGAGACGGCAGCACAAATGTAGATTATTCGTATATAAGTCAAATTTTGTGCAAAACCAAAAATATTGTGAAACATACAATTAGACGATAAACTTTTCTTTTCTTCTACCCTCAACATTGAACACTAAAACTAAGATAAGATAATGATTTACATTAATCTGAATTGTCTTTGCTGATACAGCACTGTGCAGAAGTGTGGAGCCACCCCTCATTTCTTTATTCAAATTCAAATTCAATTCAAATTCAAAAATACTTTATTTATCCCAGAGGGAAATTAAATGTTGATGTAGCTCAATTAAATCAAAGAGTTATTATAGATGCTGATGGCTGTGGGCAGGAAAGATTTCCTGTAGCGGTCCGTTTTGCATCCAAACTGAAGAAGCCTTTGACTGAAGAGACTCTGTTTTCTGATAACAGTCTCATGGAGAGGATGTTCAGGGTTGTCCATAATTCTCTTGATTTTATGCAAAATCCTTCTTTGCATTATTGTCTCCAGAGGTTCCACAGTCGTCCCCAGAACAGAACCAGCCTTCCTTATCAGGTTGTTGAGTCTTTTTAGGTCCCTGGTTCTGATGCTGCTGCCCCAACAGATGACGCAAGAGGAAATGACGCTCTCAACAACAGACTTGTAGAAGATCTGCAACATCTTGTTGCAAACCTTGAAGGACCTTAGCTTCCTCAAGAAGTACAGTCTGCTCTGTCCTTTCTTGTAGATGGCTTCACTGTTGTGTCTCCAGTCCAGTCTGTTGTCCACATGAACACCAAGGTATTTATATTCCTCAACCACCTCCACTTCTTCTCCCATGATGGAAACAGGGTTTGATCTGACCCTGTTTCTCCTGAAATCTACAATCATCTCCTTTGTTTTGTTAACATTCAAGATGAGATGATTGTTCCCACACCATGCCACAAAGCGGTCCACCAGCTCTCTGTACTCAGCTTCTTGTCCATCTCTGATACACCCGACAACTGCAGAGTCATCTGAATATTTCTGTAGATGACAGGAGTCTGACTTGTACTGGAAGTCTGAAGTGTACAGAGTGAAAAGGAATGGTGAGAGTACAGTCCCCTGTGGTGCTCCTGTGCTGCTGATCACCTGGTTAGACACACAATTCTTCAGTCTGACAAACTGTGGTCTGTTTGTCAGGTAGTCATTAATCCAGGTGATTGTTGAGGCCTCCACCTGAGTCTTCTGGAGTTTCAGACGAAGCAGATCAGGCTGGATTGTGTTAAATGCACTGGAGAAATCAAAGAACATGATCCTCACAGTGCTGCCTGCTTTATCCAGATGACAGTGGGTTTGTTGAAGCAGGTGTATGATAGCGTCTTCAACTCCAACTCCATGGCGATAAGCAAACTGCAGGGGGTCCTGATATGTGCTGGTTTGCTTACACAGGTGGGTCAACAGGAGTCTCTCCAGGACCTTCATGATGTGGGATGTCAGGGCAACAGGTCTGTAATCATTGATGTCTGAGGGGTGAGTTTTCTTTGGTACCGGAACCAGACAGGATGTCTTCCACAACAGTGGTACCTTCTCTTGGGTCAAGCTAAGGTTGAAAAGGTGTTGCAGAATCCCACAGAGCTGCTCTGCACAGGCCTTCAGGACTCGGGGGCTGACACCATCTGGACCTGCAGCCTTGTTCCGGTTCAGTCTCTCCAACTGCCTCTTCACCTGACTTCTAGAAACAGAAAAGTGGGAGGGGGAGGCAAAGGGGACAGCAGCATCTCCTGATTGGGTTGAAGACAAACTAGTGGAAGCAGAAGAATCCATGACTGAGGTGGAGGTGGAGATGTTACAGGAAAGCTGTGGGTCAGAGGAGGGTGGGATGTCTCTTTGGCTGGGAACAGGAGGGGAGGATGGTGAGCTTGTTCCTGAACTGAACCTGTTGAAGAATGTGTTCAGCTCATTTGCTCTGTCCAGACTCCCATCCATCTGATCCTCCCTCTGCTTGAGGCCTGTGATCTTCTTCATTCCTGACCACACATCTCTGATATCATTCCTCTGCAGTTTACTCTCAAGCTTCTTTCTATACACCTCCTTGCTCTCTCTGATCTTGACTTTGAGCTGCTTCTGTATACTCCTCAGTAACTGCCTGTCTCGCTCCCTAAAGGCTCTTTTTTTCTTGTTCAATAGTTCCTTTAGCTCACTGGTGATCCAGGGTTTGTTATTAGGGAAGCATCTCACTGTTCTGGTGGGGATGGTGTTGTCCACACAGAAGTTTATATAGTCAGTCACACACTCAGTCATGGCATTAATGTCCTCTCCATGTGGCTTACAAAGAGAAACCCAATCGGTTGCATCAAAACAACCCTGTAAGGCTTCTTCAGCTTCCTCTGACCACTTTCTAACAGTCCTTTTTGTGACAGGTAGTCTCTGGACAAGGGGTTTATATGCTGAACAGAGAAAAACAAGGTTGTGATCTGATTTTCCCAGGGGAGGTCTTGATTTGGAAATGTATGAATCCTTGACATTTGTGTAAAACAAATCCAATGTCTTGTTTTCTCTGGTAGAGCAGCTGACAAACTGTTGAAAAGTTGGCAGTGTAGCAGAGAGTGAGGCATGATTAAAATCACCAGATATTGCCACAAAAGAATTGGGGTGTTGCGTCTGTATCTTAGCAACAACGGAACTGATGACATCACATGCAGTGTCGGCAACAGCTGATGGTGGAATGTAAACAGCCACCAAAACAACACTGGTGAACTCTCTTGGCAAATAATATGGACGAAAACTTACTGCCAATAGTTCAATGTCAGGACTGCAGAGACGACTCTTCACAGTAACATGTCCTGGGTGACACCATCTGTTGTTGACAAGCACTGCCAATCCACCCCCTTTCCTTTTCCTGCTACTCTTTAAATCTCGATCTGCTCGTACAGTCAGGAAGCCCGGCAGAGAGACGCTGGAGTCGGGTATATGATCCTGTAGCCATGTCTCAGTAAAACACATAATGCTACATTCCCGATATTCTTGCTGAGTCCTTATCAAGGCTAAAAGTTCATCCAACTTGTTAGCTAACGATCTTACATTTCCCATGATGCAGGATGGCAGAGATGGTTTGAACTTCTTCTTACTTTCTCTCCTCTTTGCTCCTGCTCTGCATCCACGACGCCTCCTTTTCAATTCCAGTGGGATTTCTGGCTTCAGTTGTCGAATTATTTCTGCTTTTCCAATGTTATTCAGCTGCTCCCTGTTGTAAACCACCTTGTTGCTATGGTGATGCATCATGACAAAAGAGTAAAATATACAAAAGTATTGGGAAAAATTAATCCAGCTGCACAGCATCCAAGGCAGGAAGGAACAGTTGTCCAAAAAATGCAATTTCTTCCAAGAAATAACAGGAATGAAATTTAGAGAAAAAGAAAAATCTCAATGTGAGGTACAGAGCTACTCCAACATGCTGCCACCCTCAGCAGCGTATTCTAGAACATGAATGTTATATATATAAATATATATTCAATTTCCTTTGTGGTCTGTTTTCTGCAGTTCTGACACTGGTTCATCCCTTGAGTTAGGAGCCTTTTTTTCTGCTTAAATGACTCAAAGGTCAGTGTTAGGTGGCTTAACAAAGAAAAAAAACACATTCCTCTAAAAATGGTCAGGAGAACTATAACTGATAAAAACTTGAAAAGATTAGAAGAAGGTCTAGCTGCTTGGGAACCAAATATAAAGACATGATGACTGGATTCCTCTGACAATTCGGTCAACACTTACAGAGTAATCTAGGTGTTTTCATTTGATCAAAACCACTCAAAAAGGTTGCCCTTCTAATAATTTTCTTCTGATACATGAGTTAATTCCTTCAAAGCAACACATATTGCCACCTTTGTTTTCAGTATGGCTTTGCACCTGTGATGATGAATTGTTTCTCTGTTGTTGTTGTTGTCAGGGAGGTCAGCAGGTGTGGTGGTTGCTGCTGTCATGCTGCCAAGGATCAACCCTCATTATGACTTCAGCTTATTTCAACAATGTCCAAACCCTTTAAATTGATCAAATACAGTTTATTTTTGCAGATTAAAGACATGGTTGGTAATCCTGTTCAGAAACACATTTTGTAATACTGGGTGAAATGGTCCATCTATCCTGAGAGAAATCTATACAAGATGTATTTAGAAAAAGGGACGAAAATAATCAGACCTCTGTGGCAGCTGCAGGACTGAGAAAAAGCTGACCAATCCGAGATCAGCGGGACGCTGATCTCGGATTGGTCGCCTATAAAAAACCAATCAGATGCCTCTGCTTTCTGCCTACGCCCCCCTCTGCCGGCTCCCTGCTCCATGTGCGCATGGCTTTGGATGAAGCACTGACAGAATGGGGAGGGGGGGGTGGAGCTTAGAGGAGGGGACACTTTCGAATCTTGCTAGCTCTCTTGCTAGCTCTCTAGGATTACCCACCATAGCTTTAAACTACCCAACAGTATAAATAGTAGTAAAAGTACTGACACACACTTACTTTGTCATCTAATATAATTTCAACCACAAAAGGTGTTTAGATTAATATTTTAATCAATTAATTAATATTTTATAAAAAGTTGTCTGTCTTGAAGCACAATAAACAGGGTTACAGATACATGTAGTCGGTTTACATGAAAAACATAAAATGAAGTATAGAATAATTATGAAAAGAAGAATTCATCCCGGCTCATCAGTCAAAGCATCTACAGCCACGTATTTTCCTCCAAGTCTTATAAAGCTTCTTTAAAATAATTTATTGAGCTCATTTTCCATCTGACACCAGGCAGAGAGAACAGGCAGACTGAATGACATCTTCTACAGATGGAGTGTTTGGGACAATAGGAGGAAATCCTATACACAAACAGTAGTACCACATGCTTTGTTGAGGGATGTAGATCTGAAGGTAAGCTGGAGCAGAGCACTTAACCTCTGGCGTGTTTAAGTGTATCAACAGAAAGATGGGTGTTATACTTCCTGTGTTTGGCTTTCTTTATGTGTATAATATTATTATAATCCACTGCAGACATGCTTGTATCGATCACTGTATTGCATAAACTAACATTTTTTTTAATCACCAAATATAATCTGTAAATGTATTCAATGATGTTTTTGCAGTCTCGCTTCCCACTAAAATTTAGAACAGTGATGAATGTTGAATCTCCGCCGCTCCCAACAAAATGCAATGATAAAATACAGCCAGTGTAGTAATCAATGCACATTATTGGTCAATATTTAACAAAAATTCTATGTAAAATGTTGAAATGTTTTTGTGCGGCGTCCAGCCAGAACCCGTTCAAACTGATTGACAGCGCTGAGATGTTTGGAACTTTTGAGGGCTAAAGGAACCTCAAGACCATGTGTCAGTCAGTTCAAAGAGTGTTGTAACTCTCTTCCGTCTTGTTGAAAACTCATCTGTTTCAACAAGCCTTCTAACCACAGCAGTGTATTGGCTGTTTTCATGACCACTTTGTTTATTTTATTTTTTTTATTTTTTTACTTTGTAATATTATTATTGTTGTTAATAACTGTATGTTTTTATTGTTGACTTTTATTGTATTTTCTGTGCACTTCTTGTGAAGCACTTTGTGACCTTCATTGTCTGTGAAAGGTGCTATATAAATAAATATTACTTACTTACTTCCTATAAGGCACTGGTTTGAATGGGGCTATGATTTCCTTTTCTATTTGCGTCCCTCCAAGGCGTGAGCCATAGCCCTTCCAGTGTCCGGACAACTTTACCATTTCAAATGTTGCATTATAAAGTTCCACATTGGTTAAGGCCAGACCTCCTTTCGTCCTTGGTTCATAAAGCTTTTGTGTGGTGATTTTAGGTTTCGTTCCATTCCATAAATAATCCTTATTACTTGAAGATTCCTGCAGCAATGGTCTCAGGTACCATGAGTGATATGTAATTAAACTTCCAAAATGGCAACTACCATTTTAATTGTATTGATCTTTCCCAAAAGTGTAAAATGGATTGATTTCTCTAGACCCTGGACACGCACCATCTGCTGTTCTGAGTTCGAAGCCCCATAGATTGATGCCCACATCATCGTTTTCAACATTCTGCTGCCACTACTGAGTTTATTAAACGCCTAAAAACTTACTTTGCTATATCTGGCTAATCCCTTGGTTCCAGAAAATTATTTCTAACTCTAAGACATGGATTAAAAAAAAACTCCCTCAACCCTATCGCAAGCCTTCTCAGCATCAAGGGCGAAGGTTGCTACATATGGGTATTTTACACATCCACATAAATGAATAAAGTATTTTTTTATTCTTTCTACTGTTCTATTCTACATAAGTTGGGGCGACTGTCTGAGATTGTCCGAAGATGACCTCCCCATCACAAATCCTACTTGGTCTTCATAAAAAATGCCTGGTAAAATATTCTTAGCCTCATTGCAAGGACACTGACTCGACTCACAGGTAGGAAGGTACCTGGCTCCAATGGATCATTATCTTTTTGAGACTCAATGATATCAAAACCTCTTTAAATGTATTTGGGAGCTGCCCCTGCAACATTAACTCACATTATACTTCAGCCACAATGGGTGCTATCATATCTGTTTTTTTTTTTTGCTATAAACCTTTCCAGGTTTCACGGATCGGATAGCTGCCTTAACTTCTGGTTCTGAAACAGGGGCATCCAGCTCACTCACTTGATCTGAGGATATCTTAGGTTTTTTAGAAAAAAAATTTATTCAGCTTATCTGGGTCAGGATCTCTCTGAAATATAGTTTTGAAGAACATTTTTGAAACACTAGTTTAATATCCTTTATACTAGTGACTACCTCTTCCTTTTCATTAATTCCATGAATTACATAGCTGGCCTTTTTGCTTCAGCTGTCTGGCCAATAGCTTACCCAATTTCTTTCCCCAATTTTCCTAAAAATTTGTTTTCAATCTAAACAAAGCGTATTCAGCTTTCAAACTTGTTTAGGTAACGAGTCACTGTAACTATTCACTAATTGCTTTTCCTTTTTCTTTTAGTTGAGGTTCCAATTTCTTCAGCTTTTCATTGCTTTCTCTTTTCTTTTTACATGAAAATGCGATAATCGAACCCCTTCTAAATGCTTTTGATGCCTCCCAACTGTGCCCTTTTCCTCTGTGGATCCAACATTAATTTCAAAGAAGCTCTTAAGGTCCAGAGACAGTAACTGATCAAATACTGGGTCTTGATATGGAGATGTATTGAGTCTCCACCTATTTCTTTTGACAGAATCCATTTCTGCTGCTAGACAGAGTTCCACTGTTGTATGATCTGTGAGAGCAATACTGCCAATCCTGCATCCCACAATGGATTCAATTATATTCAGTCATACATTAAACTCAAGTTGATTAATCTCCAGATGTCCACTAAGCCTAAGTCTTTCATTTGTAAGTGTATTGGCTTTCTATCCTTCGGTATAATTTTACAATACGTTCTTCTATCTCTGACATTATCCTGGATTTGGTTGAAGTCTCCTCCCATCATCCTCCATGTTGGGAGCGTATGTATTGCATAGATTTGACTTAATACTGTTAACTATGGCCTCAACACATAAGTCTTCCTTCCTAAACTTTATGCTGTTATATGATAAGACAAAGTTCAGTTTCTTATGCACCGGAATCGCTACCCCACGCTTCTCACTGTTGAATGAGCTATTGAAAATCTATAACCAATCTCTTTTGGTTATAGATGATGGGTCTCGGTGGCTGGCCCTTGTTGGGCATCGGCGCTCGTTTTCGGCAAGATGTATCCCAAGTACCTCAGAGGTGATCTGTCTCACAAAAATCCCACGGATCACCACTCTCCAGATTCTCCTTTAGGCCAGCCAAGTAAAGGTTGAGACTGTGTCCTTATTAGCAGCATCCGGCTCTCTCCAGCTCTTCATATTGTTTGGTTCACTCTTTCACTTCTTTTGACAGCCACGCATTCTCCACCTCCAGGTTCCTGATCCGCGAGTCAGCCCGGTCGAGCCTCTCATAAACAGCAACGTCGTCGATGTTCATCTTTGCCTGAGATGACTTAACTGATTAAACGTTTGACTGTAGTCCTTCAGGATGCCACTGACTTGAACCATTTCCTGCATGGCTTTTTGGAGAGTTGCTTGAAGTCCTGTCATCCTGTCTGTAGCGATAGCTGGCGTGCTAGCTTGCATCGTGGAAGTTGCAGTCTTGTTAGCTGCGGTGCCGCTAACCATATTAGCAGAGCTAACACCCTGTTTAGCGAACCTTGGTTTATTTCCGTCGTTTAATCACATGATTTCAAAAAGTGGACGAAGATGTTTATGCAGTGCTTCTCTCATGTAGTGCAAATTGTCGTTAAATTAGATCGAAGTTGGGTGGGGGGGCACCGTGGCACAGTTACATAGAGCTCTTTGAAACATCCGTCTTTGTGAGGTGTGAGATTAAGACTAATGTGTTACTGTGTAACTTTTTACCATCATTGCCAGAATCAAACGAATATTTTCTAAACCAGACTTAGAAAGACTAATCCATGTGTTTGTGTCCAGCAGGTTAGACTACTGTAACGGCCTGCTCACTGGGCTCTAAACGGGCTGTAAGACAGCTGCAGTACATCCAGAACGCTGCTGCTCGAGTCCTGACTAGAACCAGGAAATACCACCATATTAGTCCAGTGCTCAGGTCTCTGCACTGGCTTCCTGTCGCTCAGAGAATAGACTTTAAAACAGCTCTGCTTGTGTACAAGTCTCTTTATGGTCAAGCGCCAAAGTACATCTCTGACATGTTAAAGCCATATGAACCAACTTGGGCTCTGAGAACCTCAGGGAGGGGTCTCCTGCTGGGGCCCAGAGTCAGGACTAAACAAGGTGAGGCTGCGTTTCAGTTTTATGCTCCTAAAATCTGGAACAGTCTTCCATTAGATGTGAGACAGGCCTCAACTCTGACAATGTTTAAATCTAGGCTGAAAACAGTTCTATTTAGCTGTGCATATGACACCTGAAAGTATTTTATCTGCACTCTTCGCTTTTAATTTAATTGGTTAATGATTATTTTTATGTTTTAATGATTTTATTTGCCTTTTTGTGATTTTATGTAGCTGTAAAGCACTTTGAATTGCCTTGTGTATGAATTGTGCTCTACAAATAAAATTGCCTTGCCTTACTGATCACCTGATTTTTACACTTCAGATGCTGTGGCTCTCATGACCAATGAAAGTTGCCTGTTCGTGGAATGTAATTTTAGGTCGTATCTGTCTGAATGCTCAGACAGTTTATGGACGCCTTATGGGGAGGAACACAGTCTGAAAAATTAATGTTGGCACCAGATATCTCATTTGTAATTATAAAGCAAAAATATAATAATTAATAGCTATATTGTAATGAAAGATCTTTTAAATTTGGGCATTTTGATCGGGTTTGAAGAATTTAGCTTTTTAACTAAATGATCATTGACAGGTGTAGTGAAAAACATTGATTATGTCATTACAGTGGCAGCTAGCATTAAGCGGGATATATTAGACAACAAATGAACACTGTTGGTTGAGGTAGAACCCTGTATGAGCATACAACTCATACAGGGTTGATTAATAATTGGTTTAAATAACAGATTACTGATTTTATTACCTGCAATACCTAAATTCCTAAAATGTCCATTGGGCCCCACAGCAAACATAACCCTCTAGAAGACCTCTCTGTAATGATGATATAAGCTTCATTTGAGTTCTTGTTACTGATATTTGCAAGCCTTTATTTAAGAATGTTTCCAGCGAGAGGGATTTAGAGAAAAATCAACCCAAGCTTTGCTTACAATACTTTAAATGTCCCTTGCGAACTTGTTCCTGTTAATCATTTGTGTTTTTCAATAGGCTTTTGTCTTAAGGACTTGCTTCAGAGCCACAGCAGGGAGAACACTGGCCTTTTTTGTTGAGAGCTGCTCTCTCTGGTTTTCAAAGGGAATTCAGACAGAGCATGATCACAATGAAAGAACTGGAATCAAATGTCTAAATGTCTGTCAAATTATGAGGTAACTGATATTCAGTCATTGACATGGAAGAATAACGCTTTGTGCCTCTTTTTGGCAGCTACTGACAAACATGTCAATGTTCTGAGAGAAGTATGGGGCGAGCACATAAAACCCCACAACTTTGTCAAGGAAAAGACTTTAGTGGATAATTAGAATGGGATCGTATTCAAGGAAAGAGCAACAAGGTTTCACAGATCTTTTGGGACCTTTGAAAAAAAGTACCAAGGAAGGTCTCATATGTTTTGGTAAGGCTTTGCTTAGCATTGGAACTAGGAAGAAAATAGTTTTATGTCCATTTCAAAGCCATACTCAAATTTTAGTGTACAGAGATTTTGGTCACTCGAGTCACTTGTCTTATCCAAAACACAACGATAAATGAGCAGTCATTCATTATTGTCTATCTAGTAGATGACTGTCATATTTCTCTGTATAGGTAGTGCTACCTCAATCATCATGGCATCAACAAAGCCATTCCTGAAGACCTTCAATGCAAAATTTCACAGTAATCATTCGAAAAATTGTAATTGTTAAATTATGACAGGGATTAAAGCAAAAAAAAGTCGTCTGACTGAAATTTTTAGCGATTAAACATTGGATTGAGTTCCCCCTTTGTACCCCTTCGGAAACCAATGTAGCCATACCTCTGCCCTCAATACAGAACGTACAGTGGTTCTATGCAAGGAATGGAGGGATAATGGAGATACTTGATCAGATGCCTCAGCAGACAGTATGATTCTATAACATGTGAAAGTGTGTCCTTTATGCTGTCCTAGCCCAATTTTACACATACCTTCCTAAGACCTAATGCAAGTGTTCAGTTTTGTTTCCAAGGGATAAAAACTTTCACAGTGGATTACACACGCATTCATTTTAACCGCCTGGAAGGGGGGAAAAGTTTTAGTCTATGCATTCTTGTGGCAGCACATTAGATAGCTATTCTGGCTATTTAATGGCATTCCACAGAGTGTTAGCTTTGTGAAAAGGCTAAGTAGGTTAGTTTATGATGAACTGTAACTCCTGTAGTTGGCGCAGTGCAAAAATGCTAGAATTCTATAGAATAGAATTCTACTGAACACCAAGTGGTTTTTAATTGAGCTGTGTTTATGGAGGCCTACACTGCCATAGGTGCCCTTCTTTTTGTTGATCATCTACAAATGACAAAAAAAAACCTAATTAAGTGCAGAGATTTATTGCTTTTGGGCTTGTTTTCAGGACGGCAGTCGCTTATTTCTCGTCCAAGATCTGGCAACAGTGCCCACCTGTCCAAGTCCAGGCTCCGCTGGAACACAAACATTCTATGACTTTAGCTCTAACTCGCTGAGCAACTAGTTCTAGCCTAAAATCAAGGTGTGTGGACGTAGCTACAGGCAATCGTTCGGGTGAGCTCGTCAATTGAAATAAAAAGCAATGGTCTTCCTGTTCAAGTAACGTCAACATTTCAGTAAGACATTAGCGCATGTTTCCCCAAAACATTGCGTGAACCTGTTGTCGCATTCCTTAATGCACTGCAGAACGACATGGCCTAAGGGCCATTTCACGCTGTAGCATACCCTGTGGTAGGCTATATTATCAACCAACCTATTGTTGGCATGCTGATATGTTAATATGCGAGACGTGTTCACTGATGTAGCCTACTAGGCTTTGGTTTACAACGAATCATGTCGGAACATCATTGCGCCCGTACACTTTTCAAAACGTCTTTTTGATTGTCCATAAGGTAAAGGCTTGAGCATCCCTGTTAGTCTGACAAAAATAATTTGGACCGTCTATTTGGAAACTGTAAATCGGGACTAATTTCTGTCAGTTTTTGGCGTTGACAAGCGTGCAAGCAGTCTGATTCATGCCTGGCATGCAGACTAAATAGAATAGCTTCGCCCTGTATATTTGTCTTGCAACCCCTTAGGTCATTCAAATAACTAAATAGCCTAGATAATTCTACATGCTCCAGACTCGCTTGTCTTGTCCACGCTGAAACTATATAATTTGGACCGTTTGGGTCATTGAACGCTGATGATTTTCAGCGAATTAAAGATGCGACCAGGAGTAACCTTATGTGGACATCAGTTCAAGTGATGGTTCGGAGTAGATTCACCCTAGGGTCATTTGAACCGTGACATCCAGCCAAGTAGCCCAACTGAAGTTTTTCCGATCTTGGCTGAACATCAGCTGAGTTACTGAGTTATCCCGAATCGCTTAGTACAAGCGCTAACGGACCCTGGCAGTATCTCCAAAATTACCACACTAAAATCACATGCCATGACACCAAACTTCTAGCCTGGCGACGCCATCCTACGTACTTCCGCCCAAAGATTTTGGCTCCGCACATAGTCTGGCCAAATCCCCCTACCTCGGTTCGCTCAGTGTTTTGCCAATCAGCAAACAGTTGCGAGTGGTGACGCAGAACTCACGCGCGGAGTCCATTGTAGTCCATATAATTGTAGTTCAACCGCAGCGGAAATAAACATGGCGACGGAAGAACGCTAGAAGCTATCCATGAAGTTGTCTCAACTCTGGAGATCATTACACAATTAAAACGAGAGCAAGAGGAATGCCTCGTCAATTTTGTTAGTGGCAAGGATGTCGTAGCTCTCCTTCCAACTGGCTTTGGGAAAAGTTTGATTTATCAAATGGTACCGGTATAATGAAAGTGGATGTGGGAAGCGTGATTCGTGAGCTAGAGCCTCGCGAGAGTAAGCATGAACCTCGGCGCATAACCAACGTCATTTCTAAACATTATGATTGGTTAAGGGAACTCCGTTACTCCAATGAATTTAAGTTGCTGGGTAAGGTCCCGCCCTCCATGGAAACGGATTCCTCTTGGGTTTTCCCAGACTGTTTGACAGAGTCAACAGTCGGCTTTCGCCCAGGCTACCAAACTTCTACAGTTGTACAAATATGGTCTGTACTAACAAAACGATGCATTTGGAAGTTTGTACATAGTCCAGGAGTTTATTATTATCAACACAAGCCTAATAGCTTCTCTGCTGCTAAAGCTGCGTCGACGTCACTTCCTTGATCTGGGAGCTTCAAAGAAAGATGAGGATTGATCTACTACTTCACAGACTTGACAAACGCCTTTTCTAATGGTGGTTTCCAATATGTAAAGGCCTCAGGTACTGGTCCAGCATTCCTTCTATATTGGTCTAACGAAATACTATTTTAAGTCGTGTATTTGTAAATTATAGCTAGCTAGGACTAATAATTACTGTAAGTCATTTTTCCACGCAGTTGTAGCCTCAGTCGCCACGCCCCGCACCCGCCGTTGAAAACTCGTGTTCCTTTTTTTTTTTTTTGCCGCACCTTACTTATCAGGGGAGGGCGCGGCTCAAACATAATGGAATCAAAACAAATACTGCTGTTAATTTAATCTGTTACATCACATCAGTATTATAAGAAAATCCATACACCAAACATCCGTCACAACCCACCCTCCCCTTTCTCGATCAGAACGATCTCCCAGTTGAGTTCAGTTGACGGAAAATCCGTCTGGACAAACTATGCAGGCTGTTCAGCTGACGGAAATCCGTCACAGCGACGGAGAACTTTAATCCATGTTATGAACCAACTCAAAATAAATTTGAAATAAATTTTGGGGAACAATGAATGCATTTTTAAACTCTCCACCACTGTCTCATGGTAATCCAAAAAGGTTTGAGAAGCAGTCTTTACATCCAACACCATAAGAGGAAAAGTCAAAAATCGATTAAGCAACCTTGGACTTCAGTTTTTTAGTCTTGCAAATCACCAATACACCTGACTCAAAAATCTTCTCCTCCACATAGTCCTTGTCTAAAAACTGATTTTCATTCCTGTTCTGGACCTGACCTTGATCCCTGCTTCTGGATTCCCCTCTATGAGTTCATGGAAACCTGACCCCTTAACAATTATCTTTCTTGGATCTCTGGATGTTTAAAGTTTTTTGGTGGGGATTCCCGTTTACCCTCTGACGTTCAGTGGATCAACCTTGCCTGGATCCTGGACCTGATCCTGTTCCGTTTCATTCAAGTAATTGTGAGTTCTCTGACGGGTGTTGTTTGGATCTATGCATCTGCCTCACCTGACTTTCTGACCTGATTCATTCTGAAGAAAAAAAAGATTGTCCAACCTGTTTTCATTTATGCAAGTCAGGATCTACAGATCTGCCCAGTAACCTGATCACCGTTTGGACAAATTCCTTCTCCAAATAGCCTTTGTGCCTACACACCTTTGGCTTCCTTCCTCTCTGACCCCTGCTGCAATATCACAACCTAGTCCCTGGAGGTTTCTGAATCATCCACCTGGTTTCTGATCTTTCACTCCCACAGGTGAGTTATTTTACCTTCAGAGGAAATTCTGACTAATCCAACTCTGTTTAGACTATGCTGAGATTATCCAGCTCACCAAGTCATCGTTACTCCTGCTGGCCATGGTTGGATCCTGCTTAATAGTTCCGGAACTCATCTCTGCACTTTGAAATCAATTACCCTTTCTTTTCTGTCACTGGCCTTCTAAGTCCATTGTAGCACAATTTCTGCTTCCTAGGAAAATAAAATTTTGGCCACCTTTGCTTTTCCTTCTCATCTTGAAGTACTGCAGAGTGTTAATCTCTGTGCCACAACAAGATGGTGCTACACTTGTTAAAAAATGTAACTTAAATTACTTGTTATCTCACATCTGTTTTTTTTTTTAACTGAAAATGTAACAACTGTTAAGATTTTTTTTTTTTGCCAACTGAGCTTCCAGCTTGCAACTTCATCTGGTTTCCAATACTGGCTATACTGTATTGTATCAAACATGATCATGAGTTTCTCAGTAACTACAGCTTGTAAAGATTTGAGCATCAAAAACTAAATTTAAAAGGCATAAAAAATACATTGTGAAGCTAAAACATGAAAAAGAAAATAGTTAAGGTTCAGTAAACATCACTGCTTGGTTTAAAATAGATACTGTAATAACATAACTTTATTTTTTGATAACCAGAGGATGACTCCCACCTCCTTGGCTAAACAGAAATGTGTTGGAAACAAACCAAACATCTAAAGGAAAAATAAATATTTCAAGGTGTAACAGTCACAGTGCCGTGTGGATTAAGAGTTTTTCAAACTTTGACAAAACCAACATTCCTGTGGGGGATGTTTACGTATGTGGATATAAACCAGATCTTCATTTTCTTTCCACAAAGGAAAAAGAGACAGAAACTGCCTAATTTACGTTGATCTTCTACCCTCTTAAGAGCTTTTGGGGAGTCGAACTCACTCTTGGAAAAGTGGGAGACTTACTATCTTATCTAGACCATAACTCGAAAGTTGACACTTTAACACCCCTTTTCACCAGGAATCCGACCAGATGGCTACACATGAACTAAGAAGACTCACTTTTAGTCAAATCTTAAACTATATTAAATGTGTTTGATAACCGTGTACAATTTCTTTCAGGTTTCCCGCTTGATCACAAGACGCATATAGAGACAATTTGTACGATTCTGGCTTAAATATTGACAAAGAACTGATTTTGGTGGAAAATGCCCAACCTGCCTGATGGAACCACATTGCCCCCTAGTGGTCTGCAGTGTTGATTAGTTGAGAGGACTCAGTAAAATGGACAATTATGCAGCTAGTAACTTCTAACGATGTCCCTTCGGTATCTATTTGGTATTTGTTTAGTGTCCCCATTGTTAACACAGAAATTAGCATTGTGTAATTCAATATTCATATGTCACGATTTCATAGATATTCATCTGAATTTTGAAAGTCATAATTGTCTTTATCATGTGTGTTATTTTGATGTCTTTATATTACAAGTCTATGTTATATCTTTAATCTGCATATCTTAACAAGATTTGGTGTTTTCAGAATCACCGAGACAAATGTTCTGAGATGGGAGTAATGGAGAAATAAGAGTTTTCTTTGTCTCATCCAGAAATCCCCCTAGCACAGATCACCTTACAGAGACATGCACACAGTTCAAGCATGTCATTGGCTGAAAAAGTAGTGTAAGCCCCGCCTCCGAGAGTCAAAACCCGGAACAGCGGAAAAACACAGCCTCTTTGCTCTTTGCTCTCTTGCCTTCTCCCCTTCTTGCGGCTCGTGTGCTCTGGCTCGCTTCAGGCGCCTGCGCTTGCCCTCTGGTGCTCTGGATCTTGTTCCAGAAGGGTTCCAACCCAGAGTTTCAGAAGAAGATTTGAGCAGAAAACAGCTGCTCATAGACTTTTAGAGATGATATAAGCAGAAGAGAAGAGCTCACCAGAGTTTGGGAGTTTTCCATAATCTCAGGAGAGAGCGGAAGGACGTGTGGATAACGATGCAGCGGACGACCGGAGGAGACCCTCCAGAACCCAGTGAGACCCCGGAGACGAAAAAGAAAGATCCGAACAAAGAAACAGATTGAAATACTCTGAAGATGCACGTTTTACGTGTTTGTGTTCGTCCCTCGCCATCCACGTCCTAACCAACCTGTTTCACGCCATCATCACCTTTTCTTACCAAGAAAGCCAACTCCAAGCAACCTTTTATTAATCTTCTGTGAACTTAAGTTCACTTCATCAGAGAAAGCAGCAACGGACCAACTCTGACACAACGATGGATTTGATCATCCCACAGTAAAGCCCTCGACACCATCGTCCCCGTTTCCCGGTGAAAGAAGCAACTGAGACGCTAAAAGGGTCAGCCACCACAGCCAGGAAGGCCCAGAGAGCGGAAGAGAAATCCCCTCGGACCCCGCGTGGCCGCTACCATTGGTCCGAACCGACTGAACAGAACTTCAGCACAGTAAGACCGACCCGTTTTCACCTTAAAGTGGGTTTGATGGATGTCTCGAGGCTTTCACAGAATGATAAATTAATCCGAAATGTCAGTACAGTATTTAGATTCAAATAGTCAGCCAACCCAAACTATTTGAATAAATCCAGTATTTTCCCATTCCCCATATTTTATTTTATATTCACTAAGTGTTTTATATAATCACCCATATTCAATGCATCTCCTGTTTGTTTAAAGGTTCATGTCTAAGATCATATCATTGTAATAAACAGCTCATATATCTATATATATGTTATAATCACAGATTGTGTCGTATGCTTTCTTTACGTAATGTCTGTCCAACCAAACGAGAACTTCACGAAAGTAGCGAGATATGAGACTGAATATTAATTGAATATTAATTTAACACCAGGATCGTAAGATTTCGAACAGTTTTCCGACCGGACTGTGACTTAAAATTAAGTCAAAACCTAGGTTGGTGGTGCCCCTAAATTCGAGGTAAGGTTTATTTGAGACTGTAAGAACATCTCATAAATCCTTATATTTAATAGGTATATAAATACCCGGTAACGCTACATATTTTTGGTGCGCCGTGCGAGGCGTTTTACGGTAGACTGACTTACGTGAAGGAAAGCATAAACATGATATTGGCTGGTTCATTATCTGTGTGTGAGCAATGCAAGCAGTGGCTGTGTCTGTCTTTATAAACTTAGAATGACTAAAAGCACTTTATCAGAGTAATCGTGGACGCGTGATAACTCTCCAAATCCGTGGGTGCGCAATATTAATTGCACACCGCAGAAGAGCAGCCAGCTGTCGCTGGTCCCCCCAGAATAAAGATTGCATGCACAGCGCAAGAACGCTGAATTTAAAGGCCTGGCCGTAGTTGCGAGTTTCCAACACGGTTGATTTGATTTGATTTTTTATGAGTATCACAAATTCAGCCGCGAGTCCCGGTGAATTTAGTCAACTCAGAGCCTCCTCAAACACAGGAGTTTTGATCTGCTGTAATCTTGCAGCCGGACATAAAAAAAAGCATCAAGGTGCTATATTGAAACCCCATGAAGTGGGGGAGCGAGTTTAAACGTTGTTTAACGGAGCGTTGTGACGCCTAAAATAAAGTAATACAGATTACTTATTGAAAGTTAAAGCTGCTGAGCTTAACTGAATGAGTCAGAGCCGTCGCTCCTGATAAAATAAATGAATAAAATAAGTAAATAAAATACACACGGTCACAAAACGTGATCGCATGAATGACTTAAACAGTCAATTGTTTTTTGTATTATGAAATAAACGACCGGAACGCCGTGTCTGTTGAACCCAGTTGAAAGAAAAACTGAGGGTGTGTTTATTTTTTTTTAAATGCTTACAAGCCCTAACTAAAATAATATACGGCAGTAGTGGACAGACCAATTTTGCTGCAGAAAAATTGAGTTGGTGACTCTATTCGTTGTTATTATCAAAGTTGGTGACTTTTAGAAGAACTCTGAACTGAGACGGCCATGTCTCAAGCATTGTGAGTTTCGCAAAGCTGTGTTTAAAAGTTTGTGAGCAAACTACAACATCGCTTGTGCACTGTCTGTGAGAGACGTTAACCCTTTCATTCCCCAGTTGAAATGAGGCAAATTCACTGGGTACTTGAAGGACTATTGGTGGGCGGTGCTAGAAATCGTCACCAGTGACGTCAACTCCTCACTCCCTTCTCTCAAACCCGCCCACTTGAAGCTTTGACATGTGAGCCGCCCGATCACATTAAATAGGATCACAAAGAAAGCTGATCATTTTGCTTGGTACTAACGAATACCAGCTTTATTCGAATATTCTTTAATGCATTTGAATCAATTGTTTGATATAAACAATACCAACTTTGTTATTTAGAAACATTAATTGAAGCTAATTTATCTCAAATGTGTGTCTTTCACCAAATCAGATTACCTTAACAGGAACTGATTATAAGACACTAAGGCTTAAAGAAAACAACAGCCAAGAGCTTGTATGTTCCCTTTTGTGTTAGCATTAATGTTTTCCATCTTTTTACCATAACGGTTAATGATAAGCTTCTAAATTAAATGCATTTCTTCCAGTTTTGAGTAAAATAACACAGTCGTGTTTATTTTAACATCCTTCCTTATTTGTTTCTCAAGTAAACAAATTCAGAAGGAAGAAATTAATTTCAGGAGAACAATCCTTATTCCCAACTACCTTCACATTAACCCAACTATTTTCCCTTGTTCCAAACTCAAACTTATTTTCAGAAAGAACCCTTTCTGAGACAAGTGAAAAACCAAGATGATGGACTTAACAAAACAGTTGATACTGGGTTACGCCTTAAAGAAAAGATGCATTAAAACACCTGAAACAGAGCAAATCAGTTTAAAGCCATCGGCTGAGACAAAAGCTAAAAAGCCCAAAGAAGAATCTCTGACCAAAATGTTAAGTAGTCTAGCTGTGGTGTTCGTTAAACACGCACACCAAGTGATGGAACAAGCCGCTGACAAACTTAAAACTCGGTCACAGAAAAAGCCACAGTTTCAGGAGGAAACCAAATTCCTCCAACACCAACTTAAAGCCACTGAGAGGGCATCCAGCCAAGCTAATGCCCAAGTAACAGAGTTAACAACACAGGTTGAGAACTCAAACCAACAAATTATTCAACTCAATGAAAACAACAAAAAGCTTGAACAGCTACTTCAAAACTGCCAACAAGAGTTGATTTCAACCCAAGTCCAACTGAAGAAGGTGGACCAAGCACAAAAACAGTCCCAGCAATCTCTACATGTGGTTCTGCAGAAAGTGCAGGATTTAACAGTCAAAGTGCCAACTGATGACAAGCATCTTAATGTTGAGCAGGAACAAATGCAGCTGTTGACAGAACAGCTAAGCAAAGCTAAGGATGAGCAAAACGCCGCTCATCCACAGCAGGAACACCTATCAGATAAACCAGAAGGTGTTGAGATAGACCTACGTCAGTCTTTGGAGACTGGACATGAACAGGAAACACATGGTTTCCCCCAGGAAGACAGAGGGAACCCTTTTCCTGAAGTGAAAACAGCCTACAAGAGCTCAATTATTTCACCCCCGTCTTCAACGACAACAAATTCTTTCAGATCTGAAAAGATCGTTTATGATCCAGGTAAACCGGATCAATCATTTCCTACTCTAGGACCCCACGTTCCACAAGCTCCTTCTGACGAAGAGCTTGACAAAATTGCTCGCCATGTGCCCAGATTCGAGCCGACTCTCGGGACGCCACATGACACCCGAGCATATTTGGACGACATTGATTTCTTCATGCGAAGGTTTCCAAACGCATCAGTTAACAACAAATTCTACTTGATTAAGGTTACATCTAGCCGCGAAGTCAGTAGATTCATTGAACGTCAACCCGATTACATCCGGAACGACTATACACTCCTCTGCCAAGCACTCGAACGCGAGTTTTCAGATGAGCTGACCCCATCTGGCTTAACCGCTGCCATGATGGTTAAACAGGGACGGAATGAGCTGCCTCAGCAGTATTATTACCGCCTCCTCAAAGCTTATTTTGGTTTCAGCAACAAGGTAGGAATGGAGGAAGACATGAATTTCAAAACTCTTTTCCTTCAAAACCTCCATCCAACTACCAGCTATCACTTAGGAGTTATAGCTAACCCTCACACTGCTACCATTCAGCAGCTACGTGAATGGGCCAGTCTAGGTTTCCAAAAACATAGACAAGCTAAACAGCCAGAACCCATCACCACACAGACCCAGAACCCTGGTTCTTGGTCCCCAGAGTTAGAAGTGGGACAAAGTGGCAGACCTCCAGCAGAGGTCCCCCACTGGCCACATTCTCAACGACCTAAGAAAGGCTCCAAACACAACTATTCTAAATCCTCATGGCCCAGCCATGAACCAACTCACTGCCACAGTGAAAACCACAGTGCTCATTCAAACCCGCAAAAAGACATGTCTTTTCAAAATCGACATGACCAGCAATCCGCTCGAAACCGCAACTGCAATTATAGACTTCGGTCTCGCTATAAACCATCACACACTGCATGGTCACAACCATCACCAGATCAGAAAACAACTGAGATGAGCAGAGTCATCGACAAGGACCACATCAAAGCTCAGCAATGGTCTAGTGAAATAAGTGCCATCAGTCAAGACGATATTGATAGCCTGAAAAGTCTGCTACTAAAAGAAAAGAAAAGTTCAGAACCCAACCGTGCTAACAGAGACTTAGAAATGCTAGCCTGTTCCTGGAGGTAGGACCATACACTCCAACAAACATTCTAGTAACCCCGAATACCAAACCTTTAACCATAGCTAACTCTTAAAGGAAGCAAAGAAGCTTACTCTCAAAATATCACTTACCTAATCACGATAAAACTACTCCGTAGTATCATGATGCCTCAAGATTGAATCCAGGACACCTCAGTGTTCAAAACTTCAATTTTCAAGTCTATCATCATCTGGTGACACACTCAACTTACCTTATTTCACCCATGTGACATCTACAAATGGGGGAAACTGGTCTACAACTAAATTAAAAGCCAAATTAGCAGTGAAACACTGACAACAGCTTTCACCATGGATCCTTTTAGTTAGAATATCACTCGTTGCTACTGTACAGTGAAGCCCTGTCCAGGACCGCCGCCGCGACAAATATGTTACACATTACTGTTCGTATAAAGTCCTGCGAATATGCTCACACTCAGGTAGTAAACGTGCTCATTTCCTAACTATTAAGAAATACCACATCCTAGATCATGACTCTAACATGAGTAAAATTCTCCCCTAACATTGATCTTTTTCCAAAAGAAATCTGCATGCTTTTACTAGGATTTTCCATTTGAAATTATATAGGCTTAGAAACCTTTACTTATGAACATTATCTTTAGCTATTAGACACTTACTACGTAGGTTAAGTAAGCTTAACAAAATTACGTTTATAGCCATTGTACGTTTATAGCCATTGTTGTGTCAGAATTGTATTAGGCTGTCTCGAGACACCCACCATAACCCTCTTGAGAGTCCTAGCAACCACCAGACTCGGACACACTGGACTTCTTCACCTGCGATTCGGATCAGCCACGAGTTCAGATCCGATTCGAATGGGGGAATGTAACAGTCACAGTGCCGTGTGGATTAAGAGTTTTTCAAACTTTGACAAAACCAACATTCCTGTGGGGGATGTTTACGTATGTGGATATAAACCAGATCTTCATTTTCTTTCCACAAAGGAAAAAGAGACAGAAACTGCCTAATTTACGTTGATCTTCTACCCTCTTAAGAGCTTTTGGGGAGTCGAACTCACTCTTGGAAAAGTGGGAGACTTACTATCTTATCTAGACCATAACTCGAAAGTTGACACTTTAACACCCCTTTTCACCAGGAATCCGACCAGATGGCTACACATGAACTAAGAAGACTCACTTTTAGTCAAATCTTAAACTATATTAAATGTGTTTGATAACCGTGTACAATTTCTTTCAGGTTTCCCGCTTGATCACAAGACGCATATAGAGACAATTTGTACGATTCTGGCTTAAATATTGACAAAGAACTGATTTTGGTGGAAAATGCCCAACCTGCCTGATGGAACCACATTGCCCCCTAGTGGTCTGCAGTGTTGATTAGTTGAGAGGACTCAGTAAAATGGACAATTATGCAGCTAGTAACTTCTAACGATGTCCCTTCGGTATCTATTTGGTATTTGTTTAGTGTCCCCATTGTTAACACAGAAATTAGCATTGTGTAATTCAATATTCATATGTCACGATTTCATAGATATTCATCTGAATTTTGAAAGTCATAATTGTCTTTATCATGTGTGTTATTTTGATGTCTTTATATTACAAGTCTATGTTATATCTTTAATCTGCATATCTTAACAAGATTTGGTGTTTTCAGAATCACCGAGACAAATGTTCTGAGATGGGAGTAATGGAGAAATAAGAGTTTTCTTTGTCTCATCCAGAAATCCCCCTAGCACAGATCACCTTACAGAGACATGCACACAGTTCAAGCATGTCATTGGCTGAAAAAGTAGTGTAAGCCCCGCCTCCGAGAGTCAAAACCCGGAACAGCGGAAAAACACAGCCTCTTTGCTCTTTGCTCTCTTGCCTTCTCCCCTTCTTGCGGCTCGTGTGCTCTGGCTCGCTTCAGGCGCCTGCGCTTGCCCTCTGGTGCTCTGGATCTTGTTCCAGAAGGGTTCCAACCCAGAGTTTCAGAAGAAGATTTGAGCAGAAAACAGCTGCTCATAGACTTTTAGAGATGATATAAGCAGAAGAGAAGAGCTCACCAGAGTTTGGGAGTTTTCCATAATCTCAGGAGAGAGCGGAAGGACGTGTGGATAACGATGCAGCGGACGACCGGAGGAGACCCTCCAGAACCCAGTGAGACCCCGGAGACGAAAAAGAAAGATCCGAACAAAGAAACAGATTGAAATACTCTGAAGATGCACGTTTTACGTGTTTGTGTTCGTCCCTCGCCATCCACGTCCTAACCAACCTGTTTCACGCCATCATCACCTTTTCTTACCAAGAAAGCCAACTCCAAGCAACCTTTTATTAATCTTCTGTGAACTTAAGTTCACTTCATCAGAGAAAGCAGCAACGGACCAACTCTGACACAACGATGGATTTGATCATCCCACAGTAAAGCCCTCGACACCATCGTCCCCGTTTCCCGGTGAAAGAAGCAACTGAGACGCTAAAAGGGTCAGCCACCACAGCCAGGAAGGCCCAGAGAGCGGAAGAGAAATCCCCTCGGACCCCGCGTGGCCGCTACCATTGGTCCGAACCGACTGAACAGAACTTCAGCACAGTAAGACCGACCCGTTTTCACCTTAAAGTGGGTTTGATGGATGTCTCGAGGCTTTCACAGAATGATAAATTAATCCGAAATGTCAGTACAGTATTTAGATTCAAATAGTCAGCCAACCCAAACTATTTGAATAAATCCAGTATTTTCCCATTCCCCATATTTTATTTTATATTCACTAAGTGTTTTATATAATCACCCATATTCAATGCATCTCCTGTTTGTTTAAAGGTTCATGTCTAAGATCATATCATTGTAATAAACAGCTCATATATCTATATATATGTTATAATCACAGATTGTGTCGTATGCTTTCTTTACGTAATGTCTGTCCAACCAAACGAGAACTTCACGAAAGTAGCGAGATATGAGACTGAATATTAATTGAATATTAATTTAACACCAGGATCGTAAGATTTCGAACAGTTTTCCGACCGGACTGTGACTTAAAATTAAGTCAAAACCTAGGTTGGTGGTGCCCCTAAATTCGAGGTAAGGTTTATTTGAGACTGTAAGAACATCTCATAAATCCTTATATTTAATAGGTATATAAATACCCGGTAACGCTACAAAGGGTAGCTCATTAAAAAAAAAGCACATTTTGTCTACATTTATATTGAGCTTTTCAAAATTATTACGAGCTTGTGTATGCCATGATACTGGACTGCACTATTAAGATAATCCATCTTACAGCTGTTGAAATATTTGAGTGGACCAAAACATTGGACCAACCAACTGACATTGTCACTGCACTTGCATTATTAAAAAAAAAACAAAAAGGGTATTTAAACATAGTGCTTTTAGCTAATTAAAATGTGAGAATATTCACATTCCTAAGAAGACCAAAACAAAGTATATCCTTCACAAATTATACAAAGTTTAGCTGGAAGTAGAGGATGAATCATGAAGGACAGGTATACGGTTTTCTGGCTGGATCTTGGCTTTCATTATAATTTACAACCATCATCTCTATCTTACTATTCCAATCCCCTCGAACTCTAGATCTAGAAGTAATGGTATGTAACGGCCTCCATAAATATACGTCTAATTATTCCTGGTCGATCCCCCTCAGTGCACGCTGGCTTCAGTGTAATAACATCATAAACTCTGGAGAAATATTTATGCAGTGGTTCAGGGACAGGGTTAGGAGTCATTCAGAGATCAGTCAAATATGGCTATAATATGCTCTGGATGGATGATGGAGAAGCTGTTAATTCTCTTGGTGTGGCAACTCCTTGACGGACAGTTAGTAGTAAATATGACCAAAGTCATTAAACGCATGCACACAACTCTTGGTAGTGCTTGGCATTCCTGAACAGCCAAATGAGGTTGGCAACTTTAGATGGTCATGAGAGTATTCTTATCTTTATGATACTGGCTGCCTGCTGCCTCCCAACACACAGCTACACACAGTACAATACACACAGCTCATAATAACCCGTGGCAAATCATGCTTATTGGTCTATCGTGTTCATGTTGCGCTCTTCAACCAAACAGCAGCATAACTCTATGCTGGACCAGATGGACACTGACTTCGTCTGTCTGGGGGATTTACATACCAATTAGTTCACTCAAGCATGACGCTGAATGGTAGCCAAGCGCCACAAGGTCAGCGTCTCAGGAAGACAGCTTACAGTTGGCCAGTCATCCAAAAAGTCTTTACTCTTCACCAGAAAAGTGATCATCACACAAGGGAAAAGCACACTATCAATTCAAATTGATTATAAATCCCTCAGTGGACAGACAAACTAACCTTGGATCTATCTGGGTCTCAATCACACAAGAAATACCCTAAAGATTTGAATGCAAATATTATGCAAAGCAGACTGAGTGCACAGGTTAAATGTGCTGGCGGGAGTGTAAGAAAGAAAGAAGGACAGATGTGTGTATGGCCTGCTCCCACATTGTAATAAAGAACTGCAGTTCAATAGGCTATAAAACTTTATGTACCATCAAACACTTGCCTTGTGATTAACATATACTTTCCAGAACCCAGTATTCCTAGAAATTAAATTCTTATTGGAACAATGCTAAATCTGACTATTTACACACTACTGTAAATATAGTCAGGCAGTAAGTATGGGTATGGAGATTGGGATGGTGATTGAAAATACAGGGGGTTTGATTGCCATTTAACATTTTCGAACTTGGTCATTCTATAAACTGGGAAATCCAACTTCTTGTTGCTGTTCTTTAAAATGTTTCCTTGTCTATTGTTGAAAATTCTGGTTTCCCATTTGCCATTAAATTTGACACTATACTGGAGTCTGCCAGGACCTAAATAAACTTGTAAGACTGCTAAAACAATATCCATATCAGTTTGACTTTTTAACCTTAACCTTTAAAGATTTTGACAAAACACAGAAGAATGGACCAACAGTGAAGCACAGAGTTCATGGAGCCAATATGTGACGAAGGAATTGTAACCTGGCTGGCAGCTATGTTCTGCAGTGGGATGTTTTAACATTCTGGGCCAGTTTAACTTATGACTCGTGACCAGAAACCAGCTGTCTTTGGTCAAACTGCAGTATTAAAGTAGTACTTGACTATTTGAGAAGAAAACTGCTGATGAAATATTTCTCTTTCAGTTTGATGTGTGGTAGTCTGAGTTTGGTTTGCTGTGTTTACTCAACCAACGGTAGTTGTCTGTGTAGCTTACTGAGTAGAACCATTTTCAAAATAGTCAGACCCTGTTGAGGAAAGGGGTGAAAGGTGTAAATCTATGGTTGAGATGTTTATTCCAAGTGCCATTGGCGAGACATGGGGTGTTGAGAATTTATTTGTTGCAAAGACATTATTTGAGAAGAATGAATAAGTTTGTACAAGTTGAAATATAAGTTAACATTAATATTGATAAAACCCAGTTCATGCGATGAATATGTGGTTAATAGGAGACTGAATTTAATTTATTTGTAGTTACATTAAAAGGACGTCACTACCCAAGATGTTCTAGGAGCAGGAAGGTGAACGTGACGTGATTACGTTTAAGTTTTGTTGGGTGTTGTGGGCCGCGATGTTGTAACTCGCAAAACCGCACGCTGTATGTTTTTTTTCCTTTTGTTAATAACTAAAGTACGTCTGAAAAGAGGAAAACGTCTCGCTTCGTCATTCTTAGTCTGTAAATTAAATCTACAACATGGGGTACACCCTGATCGCCAGTCCATCAAAGGGCCAAACAAAACAAACAACCGTTCACTATAACTACTTTGCTCCATTTAGAATCACCAGAGTACCAGCGGACGCCAGAGTACCCAGAGAGAACCCACACATGGGAGAGACGAACATGCAAACCCCACACAACAAGGCCAGGATCCTCCTTGTTGTGATGCGACAACGCTAACCACCACACCAGCATGCACAATTTCACCGATACAACTTTCAGGTCCCTCCCCCAACCTCTAACAAGCTCTGAATCCCCCCTCTGTGGACGAGGTTGTGCACGTGAGTTCACACCAGTGTGAGCGCACACAAGCTGGGGCAGACTCACGCTCAGCAGCGTGTGCACAAGCTGTGATTGACAGGTAGGATTCCTCCACCCTAACTTGACTGGTTAAAAACAGCCGGGAGCGCTCGGTTTTTGTAAGCATGATTACAGGCTTCAGAGGAAGCTACAGATTTTGTTATTTTTCCTAAACAGCCTATTTAATATTCTACTTCCAGAATCCCATGACAGTTCAAGCTAATATGACTTAAAAAAAGTTGCCGACCGCAGCTTTAATTACATGTACTGTATATCTGTGCGACTTCTCTCGGAGGTGAAAATTGGACATCAGTTTGTTGATTAGGTGTTACTCAGTTCAGATATGTAAGTCCTGTTTATACTTTGTTAAACATCTCCTTGGGTGATGCAAACACAGGTAGACAACTCTTAGTACCTTAGCTCGCATATGGCATCAGAAAGCATGTCTACATGTCCTTTGGTTGATCAGTCTCAATCAAATATCTTCATCCTTTTTATTGAAAAGACTAAAGTACCAGAGTTCTGCATGAGCCAGGTTTAGCAAACCTTTATGTACCCATAAACATGCAATTATCATCCAGACCTGCCCAGAAGCACGATTAAACATATGGCCTACACTCACTCTTAAAGCTTTGTTTATACTTAAAGCTTGATTTATTCTTTTTTATTTCCCCACAGCCTTACAGGGCCGTGGGAAGTAGTTTTTAACAGGGGGTGCGGTTTAAAAAAAAAAAAAAAAAAGGGCCGGGGGTCTCAAACTGTGGGTCGCAAACTTGTAGAATATTATGTAAATACAATAAATAGCTGTATATATCTCCTTCAATGAAATATTTTAATGAGCAAAAAACGGAGCCTTTCCTGCAATCTGACTGTGGAACTCTACCCGTGCTCGTGTGTAAAGGGCTCACCGCACGAATAGACCAAGCGCGATATGAGCGAGCGACACGACGGAAGTAATTGACTTTGTATTGAATCGCTGGCGACTGAAGAGACAAAAGCGATTTGCGCGACTAGAGGCGATTCGAGAGACTAGAGCGACAGTTTGTAGTTGAACTTCAGTGAATATTATGCAAATTAGCTATGATGCGGTTCGGCGACAGCCAATCCGAATGTCGAAATGCTTGCATCCGTCTCTCATATATATCCCATCGGATACAAGCGGCATGATTTTAGTTCCATCACAAATCTTTCGTTCCATACCTCATATTCGCGCCATCCACCATTGTTTCCGCACAGCACAGCACACACACACACATTCACTCTCACTTCACTTTATATTCCATTCGTTTGTCATTCCCCACAATGACAGAAAACTTGATCGCATGTGTTCAGGGCCACCCCGTCCTATACAACCCGACTCTGTTTGCCTACAGAGACCAGGACAAAAAGGCTCCTGCCTGGGACAAGGTAGCCGAAGTGGTTGGTTGGTCCGGTGAGTGTCTGGTTGAAAAGGCAGCAGTAGTTTCGTGAAACGACATTAAAATGAAGTGAAACATTGATATCAATTGTTTAAGATGTTGTGGGTTGCTTTGCGGATTTGACTTCGATAGCAACGAAACTTGCGCTAACTTTTACTTCCATGATAAGCAGGGTTGCTTATCATTGAAGTAAAAGTTAGCGCAAGTTTCGTTGCTATCAGTTTTAGTGCACCCACAAGTTCATGTAGTCCCACAGTGTCTGATCTTCCCCGCCTTTCATCACTGTTGAACAGAATAGGTTGAGAATAAGTTAAGAATGAAAAATAAGTGTAGCCTATTGATCATAGATGGTACGGTTATGTACTGTGCATAGGAGAGAAATAATGGGAGAGAAAACAATAACATGGCAATATTACAATAGCCTACCATGCGCCTGTTGTGGAAATTTTAGTAAGGCACAGAGTCAGTTAATTTCTGAGGAGATAAGATGCTTTTAATAATATATTGCAAGAGAGAACAACACAGAACAGAGTTCAGAGTTGCTCTGACTCTTAGGCGAAAACAAGTCAGTTAATATACAGGTTAATACGTAGTCACTCCTTTCATATGTTCAAGACTTTGTCTATCTTTCCTCCCTTTCTCCAGCCAAGGCGCCTCAGTATCGTGCCATCTTCCCTGTCAAACTCCTTAAAGTTGTTAAATCATAAGAGCACAATACCCTCATTGAAAGAGGGAGAAAAGAGAAAAACAAGTGTCTTAAATGAGTTATTACCGGGTGATACAGAGTAACACTCATACAATGTATATAGGAATTAATTTTTCCCTTACACTCCACCCTTTTGATTATAATAATACCATTATATTAATCAACCCAAAAGAAGCAAGAAAAATAATAACTTTATCAGTAAACATTAGCCTGCATTCACACACAACGTGAGTTTAAAACGAAGGCATCAAGTGACAAAGGGTCCAATGATAAACAATCAAAACATCAACAATTAAACAGAAACATCATCATCCATGTCCAAATCAGAGTCACTAAAAGGACAACCTGAAAGCAAAGGAGTTTGCTGAGTCAGTCGAATATTTTGGTAAGACACAGACTTATCAATGGCGCGCACAATGAGGCCTCGCACACAGGGAACAACACAACAGCCACAAAGAGCCAATAGACACAATCCAATAATTAACCCTGTGAGGAGGGAGAGAATAAGAGTCTTCCATTTGCCAAACATTGAATCAAGACAACCAGTAAGGGAGGTGTCAACGCCAGAGTTTTCAGCCAGTTCTTCTCTAAGGGAGCGGAGGCCATCCAGAGCTCTGGTTACAGAGCCATCCGGAGCCGTATTATTAGGAATAAAAGTGCAACATGAATCACCCATCAAAGCACACACCCCTCCGCGTTCAGCTAGCAACATATCTAAAGCCATTCTGTTTTGCCAAGCCATAAGAGAAGTGGGGCCTAGCTGTTCAGCTAGTCCTTCAATAGCATCATGAGTGGAATTAATAAAACACTGTTGGTTATAAAAAAGATAATTGATCCAGTCCACATTTTTGTTAATAGTAGGCCATAAGAAAATGGACTCAAAACCAGCAGCTATCTGATTTCTGGCTTTGTATTCGTCTGGGACACCTCTGGGAACTCCAATTGCATCAACATAGACACGATCATCAAAACTGCCAGGAATAGAGCGTTTGCGTACTGAGCGGGTGGGTTGAGGAGCAAAAGGATCAACAGCAACACGGACATTATACACCAACATCACATGGGCACACCTACCAGTCCAATTGGCAGGCAGACTAGAATGTAGCTTACTGTAACGGCCACACAGCCAAAACATGTCAGGGACAGGGCGAGTGGAATACAAAGTATCATTAAAAATCCAATGAGACATGGAGGGAGAATCAAATAGGCAATAAGTAAAAATACAATGAAAAGCTACTTAATTCTGAGTACTACTTCTTCCCCATGTGACAGGGACAGTAACATTACACATGTCAGGTTACAAACAACAAACAGTTTCTGCCATTGTTCACACGTGTGCTGATCACGTCGCTTCATCGCAGGTCTCGGTGAGGATGTCTCAATCTTCGGTGTCAGAGGTTACTAGCACTTAACACACCGGTGGAGTACAGCTTTTACTGCTGACTCTTTTCTTCGTCCAACAGGGCGAGTTGGTTAGGCTGAAGTATGTCAGGGTGGAAGTCATCTACTGGTTCTGGCACCTTCTTACAGTGACTGGCGTGAATCCAGGTTGCTCTTTCTGCGACTTTAACAGCCGTGTGAGTGACCAGTAGCACCTGGAACGGGCCTTGCCAGCGTCTGGACTTCCAGTGTTTCCTGCGAAATTCCTTCACCACTATCCAATCACCTGGTTGGAGTGGGTGCAGGGGTGTGTCTGCTGAGGCTGGAAGTGCTGCTTTCACTGTCTGTGAAACTTGAGAGAGGACAGTGGAAAGGTTTCGACAGTAAGACAACATTGCATCATCACAAACAGTTGTAGAGGGGAGGGGTCTGGTTACAGGTCCCACTCCCAGGTTAGGAGGTCTGCCAAATAAAACTTCAAATGGGCTGAGGTTCACTCGAGCTCTAATTCTCATCCTCATATAGGTGAGCACATAGGTAATGCTTTTGTCCATGGCAGACCCGTTTCTTCACAACATTTGGCTAACTTGGACTTTAAAGTACCATTTTCTCTCTCCACAGCACCTCCGCTCTGTGGATGATAGGCACAATGTGTATGCAAGCTTATTCCCAGGAACTTACCAACCTCGGTCAATGCTGTGTTTACAAAGTGTCTGCCATTATCACTACTGATCTTCTCTGGAATGCCCCACCTTGGAATGATTTCTGTCAGCAGTGCTTTAGTTACTGCATGACTGTTTGCATGTTGTCAGGAAAAACTTCAACCCATTTACTAAACATGTCCACTACTACGAGTGCATATTTCTTTCCTTCAGCTGGTGTGAGTTCAACAAAGTCCATCATTAAATGTTCAAAAGGTCTTTCTGGTGGAGGATGTGCAGCTTGTGAAGTGTGTATTGCTTTCCCTGCATTGTGTGTAGCACAAACCATACATGACTGACAGTATTTTTGTGCATATGAGCTGAACCCTTTTGTGAACCAATGAGCTGTGAGAGCATTCAGCATCCCCCCTTTTGACACATGGTCCAACCCGTGTGTCAATTTAGCAAAGTGAGGAAAAAAATGTTTAGGAAGACAGGGTTTACCATCAGGTCCCAGCCAAACACCATCTGTATGAGTTGCACCCGCTGAGGACCAAATGCGTTTTTCATCTGCAGAAGCAAAACTTTGCAAAGCATGGAAATCTGTGGGCGTGTCTTCCGCTTGCAAAAAGAGGGAAGTGAAAACAGGAAAAGACTTAGCTGCCTGCTTAGCTGCAGCATCAGCTCTAGCATTGCCACGAGCAACAGGATCATCTGAGTTAGTGTGAGCCGCACACTTACAGACCGAAATTGCTGTAGGCAAAAGGATCGCATCAAGAAGATCAGAAACCTGTGAGGAGTTCAAGATGGGTTTGCCATCTGATTTAAGGAAATGTCTGTGTTTCAACAGCGCACCAAAATCATGAACAACACCAAAAGCATATCTGGAATCTGTGTAAATGGTTACAGACTTACCAGCGTACCTGTGGCTGGATCACGCAAAGCTGATCCATCTACAAAAAGAATCATGTCAGAGTTGGGAAGAGG
Source organism: Odontesthes bonariensis (assembly GCF_027942865.1). Lineage (NCBI taxonomy): Eukaryota > Metazoa > Chordata > Actinopteri > Atheriniformes > Atherinopsidae > Odontesthes > Odontesthes bonariensis. The sequence continues at coordinate 5,100,204 of NC_134518.1, read as the reverse complement.
AATGTCAGAAAGATCAGGTCTGGGTGTACAAACCTGTTCCAGAACAACTACACAGTCCAGAACAGTACAACGTTTAACAGTGACATTTGGCATATCAAGGAGCACAGAGGTGTATCTGAGCCAGCGAGCAGCTGAAAGATGTGAGGTTTTCTGCTCAAGAAGAATAATGGCAACAGAATGAGGAACCAAAACAGTCAAATTACTGTAGCCTACAATATCTCGGGAGGCCAAGACAGCTTTCTCTGCAGCTGCAACAGCACGAAGACAACCAGGCAGACCTGCAGCCACAGGGTCCAACTTTGCGGAGAAATAAGCCACTGGCCTTTGTCTTCCCCCGTGTTCCTGCATAAGAACAGATGTCATACAACCATGCTTCTCATCAACTGCCTGTGTGAAAGGTTTATGAGGATCTGGGATACCAAGTGTAGGAGCTGTTTGAAGAGCCAGCTTAAGCTGAGTGAAGGCTGATTCAGCCTCAGGAGTCCATGGAACACGATCAGCTGACTGGAGGCCTTTCCCATTGATAAGAGCACCTAAAGGAGCTTCGAGAGAAGAGTAGTTAGTTAGGAATGAAGTTCCTGCATTAAGATGTTATGCCTAAAAAGGACATGAGCTGTTTTTTAGTAACTGGTTTAGGAATGTTCTGAACTACAGCAACGCGTTTAGGAGAAAGTGAGCGCCCCTCCTTGGAAATCACATGGCCCAAAAAGGTGACGTTGTCCTGAACAAACTGCAATTTAGAAAGGCTGGCTTTGTGGCCACAAGAATGAAGATGCTTCAGCAGAGTCACTGTGTCTTTTTCACACTGTTGCTTAGATGGGCTGCATAAAAGGATGTCATCCACGTACTGCAAAAGAGCAGAGCCTTGGGTTAGTTGGAGTGGTTCCAGACTAGCTTTGAGGGCAGCATTGTAAATAGTGGGACTTTCGCAATATCCCAGGCATAACCGGGTAAAAGTCCAAGATTTCCCCTCAAATTCAAAAGCTAACCAAAACTGGCTATCAGGATGCACAGGGACAGAGAAAAATGCGTTAGACAAGTCAACAACTGAGAAAAACTGTGCATCTGATGGAATTTGAGACAAAATAGTGTGTGGGTTGGGCACAGTGGGAGCACGTGCCTGAACTGCAGCATTCACGGCTTGGAGGTCCTGTACAAAACGCCATTCATCTGGCTGGCCAGCATCTCTAATCTTTCTAACAGGAAATAATGGAGTGCGCACAGGTTCATTTTCACAGGGAACAATGATGCCTGTTTTCTGAAAAGATTGAAAAACAGGCTTGATCCCTTTGATTGCTTCAGGCTTCAAAGGATATTGTTTTTTACACGGGCGAAAGTCCGATTTAGGGGTGACAATTACCGGTTCACAGCCTTTTATCAACCCCACATCATTTTTGCTTTTAGCCTAAAGATCAGTGGGCACTTCAGCCAACATGGGTAATGAAGACAGATCTGTTTCAGATAAAAAAGCATGCTTCAAAATGTGATTCTGTAGTGGGTTCCACAGTTCTTTGACAATGCATTGTGCTCAAAAAGGTTTTCTTGTATGCTGACAATCGTTCAGAAAACAGCAAATTTGGATTAGCAGGTGAAACTGTCCAATCAGTTTCTTTTTTACAAGTTGCAACAAATTCTCCCAAACCCTGCCAGTGCCAATGTGTAGGTTTGGCCAAGGAGATGTGAGGGCGAGTACCACAAACATTAAAAAACTCTAATTGCTCTGGAGTGAGGCACATAGCCAGTGCAGCAGTTTGTGAATTCCAAAATAAAGTAGACGTACATATTTTTTCAAAAGGAGTGCGAAACCACTTCTTCTCATAGTCATAGTCAGGCCCCAAAGAAATGTGTGATGTGCAGTGCAGATCTAATAACAAAAATGAGTGCTTGAAGGAGAGCCCATCAGGAGTGACACATGCAATGGGTGTTGTCATTTTCTCCTTCACAACCTGACCTGATGCAGACATGGAATAGACGTAGTTTCCACTTAGCTTTGGAGGATGATCAAATTCCCCTGACTTCACTACTGATGATGTAGCCCCAGAGTCAACCATAAATGTTACTTGTTTCCCCAAAATACTAAGCTGAAAAGTTGGAAAAGCCTTATAGGCTTCAGATGTCAAATGAGCATAAGTTCCTATCATCTGAGGTGAACTTCTTTGCTCTAGGACAGAAATAGCATGCAAAACTTTACTACGTGAGTCACAGTCAGCAAGCGTCACAGAGCAGGAAAAGTATGTGTGTGTGTTGTGTTATCACCCATTGGTTGAGGCTCCGCTGGCGTGTGACGTCCGGAACCCGCCTCCCACCCTCAGTCAGCCTTTTGCTTAGTTTCGTCTCTTCTCAGCTGTGGACAGTCCTGCTTCCAGTGTCCAGTCTGGCCACAGTAAAAACAAACATTCGATTCATAGTTCAGGTGTGGTCCACGTCGACCTCCCCTTCCACGTCCACATCCACGTCCCCGACCTCGTCCTCGGTTTCCGGGGTAACCTGTCACATCACGAACTGCGTAATACATGCTCATGGCTGCCAAATGCAGCTCCTTTTCAGTCTTGTCCTTTTTGGCTATTTGACGGGTCTCAGCTTGGTTCTGAGCACAGAAGGCATATCACGTTGAGTTCTCCGAAGTCCAGATTGTGGGGAGAGGAGTTTTGTCACTTGCGTTAAAAGGTTTAATGTTGAATTCACTTCAACTTCTTCCTTTTCTTCATCTTCAGACTGGTGTGACAGATGTTGTGGCTGAGGAGAGATTTCTCCTGGAGTGAAGTTTGGAGAATTCTCTTCCCATAAACCAGATGCTTGTGGTGTGTCTGGCTGTAGTTGCTGTAGTTGCTGTTGTTGTTGTAGTTGTTGTTGTTGTTGTAGTTGTTGTAGGCTGTAGTTGTTGTTGTTGTAGGCGTCGTGGAGGGCAGGAGTCCAGGTCCGGATCCGGCACAGCGAGAGCGCTCAGTGTAGGGTAAAGAGGTGCGGATGAAAAGGGAGAAGAAAAAGTGTTATCAGTAGTATATGGTGGTGGCTTAAAAGGAGATTCAGTCTTAGTCAGAGATAAATTATCTTTTCGTCCACATACTGCATTATCATCATCATTCTGTCCTGGCATTTGTTTAGCATTTTTCTTTCTTTCTCTCACTTCACTTTCCTTTTTCCAACACTCTATAACATTCTTACATTCTTCCAATTTTTCCGCTGTTTAACCTTCACTGTTTTTTTTTTCTTCATATCTTTCTCACATTTGCAAATCTTCTCTTCTAATTTTCTTATTTCAGACATTTTAAAAGAACCTTCAGGGGGAAAACCCCAATTTTGTATCCAATAAGTAGTTCATTTTACACTTATATTTATTCTTATTATTTTTAATTATACTAAACTAGGATCCCCCGGGAGGGTCAGAAGCCTGAGACTCATTTCCCATTCTCGGACTTGGAATGGGGGAATATATTCCTTCACTCAAAGGACGTCTCCAATGAGGACCCTAATCTGTACTCACACTTCTTCGGAGTACCTACTTCAGTCACACTTCCTCAGACTGATTCAGTCACACTTCTTCGGACTGATTTAAGATTCACTTACCCGTGAAATCTCTGTCTCGCTAATGACACAACCGGGAAAACCCTCTTTTCCAAATAATAACAGAAAGCAATCTTACCGCCCCAGATTACTGTGTTTCAAAAGATGACCCCAGCGCTGGTATCCAGGAAACGGACCCGTCAGCCCTCTCTCTCCGAAAGGCCTTGGAGGTATGAGGCTGGAGCTTCAGTCCAGGCTGGCCATGCACTGCGGTCCGGTCCAGGTAAACCAGTCGAGGGATCCTGTCCGTGACGCCAAGATTGTTGCGGAAATTTTAGTAAGGCACAGAGTCAGTTAATTTCTGAGGAGATAAGATGCTTTTAATAATATCTTGCAAGAGAGAACAACACAGAACAGAGTTCAGAGTTGCTCTGACTCTTAGGCGAAAACAAGTCAGTTAATATACAGGTTAATACGTAGTCACTCCTTTCATATGTTCAAGACTTTGTCTATCTTTCCTCCCTTTCTCCAGCCAAGGCGCCTCAGTATTGTGCCATCTTCCCTGTCAAACTCCTTAAAGTTGTTAAATCATAAGAGCACAATACCCTCATTGAAAGAGGGAGAAAAGAGAAAAACAAGTGTCTTAAATGAGTTATTACCGGGTGATACAGAGTAACACTCATACAATGTATATAGGAATTAATTTTTCCCTTACACGCCCTACGTTTTTTGTAAAAGCAATCTTATCAGATTGTATTGGGTGCGTGATATAACAAATTGGATCACTGAGATGGTGGCTCTTGGGAGGTAGGGGGCTCACTTCATACTGTATGTTGGTTGATTAATATTATATGAATATATACTTAACACTATATTGACGTTCTGTTCTGGTCTGTATGTTATTTGTATTACATGTTTAATAGCTGAAGAATGCAAAAGAAAATGGAAGAATCTCAGGGACTGTTACAGAAGGGACAGACAGAAACAGAGAGAGCAGAAAAGGAGCGGGTCTGCAGCAGGTGGGGCCCGGCCATGGCAGTTTGCTGAGATTATGGGTTTTCTCGACCCTTTTATGGAGGAGCGTCCCACCTCCTCTAATCTCGGTGCCATGGCCGGGCCAAGCCAGGCGGCACAGGAGGAACAGGTGGAGGAACAGGAGGAGGATGATGAGGAAGATGATGAGGAGCAGGAGCAGGCTCAGACGCAGGCTCAGTCCCAGGGTCAGTCGAGTTCTAGTGGAGGGGCAAAGAAGAGGCAGAAGACCCAGGCTGAGGTCCAGGACGGTCTGCTGAAGGTCCTGGAAAAGATAAGTAACCGGCCCCTGCAGGTGTGTGTTTTTTGTATGAGATAGGCCTAAATGAGTACAATGCAGCAATGCAGTTTTGTGACTATCCTATATAAAAGTATGTGAGGTAATGCTTTTAAATTACCTTGTGGCAGACAACAAAAGCCTAATTTTAAACTTCACCACACTTAAAGACTAAAATGGCAGGTTTTCTATGTGATGTGTAATAACAATGTAAGCAAAGTGATAAGTAAGTAAGTAAGTAAGTTGATGTGTAATAACAATGTAGGCAAAGTGATAAGTAAGTAAGTATGCCCTTTATTATCCCACAGTGTGGAAATTCATGCGTCGCAGCAGCAACATACACACATACATACAGCTTGTGCAAAAAGTAGACATACATACAGACACATAATCAGGAAGTTAAAACTATATAAGGGGGATAATAAAATATGGATGTTATATAAAAATAGAGATATTCCTGTCTAAATAAATGCGTTAGTAAAAGGGCTTAAAAAAAATTTTTAAATTTAAAAACCCGTAGGTAGTGCAGTGTTAGCAGCATCATGAAAATAAGAAAAAGACTAAAAATAGTAATAAATAAATTAAATTAAGAATTAAATTAAGAAGAGGGGGTCACAGTAACAGCTTAGCATTATCATCATCATCATCATCATCATCATCATGGCTACCGCCGGGACTTGTTGTTGTTATTGTACAGTCTAACTGGAGAGGGAAGAATAATAATAATGTATAGCTTTTCTGCTGACATATACTCAGATTCCACTGGCTATTACAGTTGCTGTAGCAACATGTGGCAGCAAGAATACAATTACTATGTTGAAATAAATGCATTACAAGGTGGTACTTTCTTATTGGACATGTTGAGATATCCTCTAGTATTTGGGCATTCCATGCATTGCCAGAAAACCAAAAAGAACGTAAGAGGATCTATGTAGGCCTAAATTTGTTGATGTCGAAGGTGTCTGTCACTCAAAGGACCCACGGGGAGCAGTGCGTGGACAGAGGTGCATTGCCCTTGGAAATTCCGATACTGCGCATCTGGGAAACTTTGCGAGTTTAATGCCATGTCTGTAAAATAGAATGTCGAGATCAAATCCAAAATGCTGATTGCGTTACACACATTGAATACAAACGATATTTTGATGCGTGTGTTATATAATCGGTGAGGGTGAGTTACAAAAATCGTATAGTTGCTATGATTGACAGCGCGCCGCTGAGGGCGGCGATGCGCGCGTAGCTCTCCAAAAAAAATCATATATATCCAGCAGGATAATCGGTCATGAGCGGGACATATGCGTGCGTTAAATCATAGAGATAGCCTAGATAGAGAAATAGGCTATCGCAACACTGGTGGGTTATATTATTGAATTTGATGGAAATATTGCTTTTTTCGGCATTTGGTGGCTCTGAAAAGAGCCGTTTGGTGCTGGATGCTGGACATCACGTAGTAGGCTGCCAGGAAACTGCTCCTTCGTTGGAGATTATTGTTCTAGAATGCGCTGCTGAGGGTGGCAGCATGTTGGAGTAGCTCTGTACCTCACATTGAGAGTTTTCTTTTTTTTCTAAATTTCATTCAAATCAAATCAAATCAAATCAAATCAAATTTATTTGTATAGCACATTTCATGTACAAACAGTTCAAAGTGCTTTACATAAAATAAAAGCATTGCAGCAGGGAGTGCAAGAAGCATTAAAAATACATAAAATAATATAAAGAGAAACAAATAAAATCATTTAAATGAATTTAAAATCAGGCAACAGTCTAGATAAGTTAAAAGATATTTCATGCATAGACACATGAGAAAAGAAATGTTTTTAACCTGGATTTAAAAATGTCTACATTTGGTGAAAGTTTAATCTCCACTGGCAGTTTGTTCCACTTGTTGGCAGCATAACAGCTAAATGCTGCTTCTCCATGTTTAGTCTGGACTCTGGACTGGACCAGCTGACCTGAGTCCTTGGATCTAAGAGCTCTGCTGGGTTTATATTCTCTGAACATATCACAGATGTATTTTGGGCCTAAACCGTTCTGGGATTTGTAAACCATCAGCAGGCTTTTAAAATCTATTCTGTGACTGACTGGAAGCCAGTGTAAAGATTTTAACACTGGTATGATGTGTTCAGATCTCTTAGTCCGGGTTAAAACTCTAGCAGCAGCGTTCTGGATGAGCTGCAGATGTTTAATGCTCTTTTTGGGAAGTCCAGCTAAAAGAGCATTACAGTAATCGAGTCTACTGGAGATGAATACATGGATGAGTTTCTCCTGGTCTTTTTGGGAGAGGAAACCTTTAATTCTGTTGATGTTTCTGAGGTGGTAAAAAGCTGCCTTGGTGACAGCTTTGATGTGGCTGCTGAAAGTCAGATCTGAGTCTATCAACACTCCGAGGTTACGAACTTGGTCAGTGATTGTAAGGTCCCGAGTCTCAAGAAATGTACCAACGCTGACCCTCTTCTCTTTGCTACCAAACAGAATGATCTCAGTTTTGTCTTCATTTAATTGTAGAAAATTCTCTCTCATCCAGGTGTTTACTTCCTCCAGACACTGACACAGAACGTCAGCTGGGCTGCAGTCGTCCGGTGACAGAGACACATAAAGTTGTGTATCGTCGGCATAACTGTGATAATTGATGTTAAAATTCTGCAATATCTGACCCAAAGGGAGCATATACAAGTTAAACAGAAGAGGTCCAAGAATTGACCCCTGGGGGACTCCACAAGTCATGGCCACTCGCTCAGATTCATAGCTGCCAATAGTAACAAAATAACTCCGGCCTTCTAAGTAGGACCTGAACCAGTTAAGGACCGCTCCAGAAAGTCCAACCCAGTTTTCCTGTTATTTCTTGAAGAAATTGCATTTTTTGGACAACTGTTCCTTCCTACCTTGGATGCTGTGCAGCTGGATTAATTTTTCCCAATACTTTTGTATATTTTACTCTTTTGTCATGATGCATCACCATAGCAACAAGGTGGTTTACAACAGGGAGCAGCTGAATAACATTGGAAAAGCAGAAATAATTCGACAACTGAAGCCAGAAATCCCACTGGAATTGAAAAGGAGGCGTTGTGGATGCAGAGCAGGAACAAAGAGGAGAGAAAGAAAGAAGAAGTTCAAACCATCTCTGCCATCCTGCATCATGGGAAATGTAAGATCGCTAGCTAACAAGTTGGATGAACTTTTAGCCTTGATAAGGACTCAGCAAGAATATCGGGAATGTAGCATTATGTGTTTTACTGAGACATGGCTACAGGATCATATACCCGACTCCAGCGTCTCTCTGCCGGGCTTCCTGACTGTACGAGCAGATCGAGATCTAAAGAGTAGCAGGAAAAGGAAAGGGGGTGGATTGGCAGTGCTTGTCAACAACAGATGGTGTCACCCAGGACATGTTACTGTGAAGAGTCGTCTCTGCAGTCCTGACATTGAACTATTGGCAGTGGGTTTTCGTCCATATTATTTGCCAAGAGAGTTCACCAGTGTTGTTTTGGTGGCTGTTTACATTCCACCCTCAGCTGTTGCCGACACTGCATGTGATGTCATCAGTTCCGTTGTTGCTAAGATACAGACTCAACACCCCAATTCTTTTGTGGCAATATCTGGTGATTTTAATCATGCCTCACTCTCTGCTACACTGCCAACTTTTCAACAGTTTGTCAGCTGCTCTACCAGAGAAAACAAGACATTGGATTTGTTTTACACAAATGTCAAGGATTCATACATTTCCAAATCAAGACCTCCCCTGGGAAAATCAGATCACAACCTTGTTTTTCTCTGTTCAGCATATAAACCCCTTGTCCAGAGACTACCTGTCCCAAAAAGGACTGTTAGAAAGTGGTCAGAGGAAGCTGAAGAAGCCTTACAGGGTTGTTTTGATGCAACCGATTGGATTTCTCTTTGTAAGCCACATGGAGAGGACATTAATGCCATGACTGAGTGTGTGACTGACTATATAAACTTCTGTGTGGACAACACCATCCCCACCAGAACAGTGAGATGCTTCCCTAATAACAAACCCTGGATCACCAGTGAGCTAAAGGAACTATTGAACAAGAAAAAAAGAGCCTTTAGGGAGTGAGACAGGGAGCTACTGAGGAGTATACAGAAGCAGCTAAAAGTCAAGATCAGAGAGAGCAAGGAGGTGTATAGAAAGAAGCTTGAGAGTAAACTGCAGAGGAAAAATATCAGAGATGTGTGGTCAGGAATGAAGAAGATCACAGGCCTCAAGCAGAGGGAGGATCGGATGGATGGAAGTCTGGACAGAGCAAATGAGCTGAACACATTCTTCAACAGGTTCAGTTCAGGAGCAAGCTCACCATCCTCCCCTCCTGTTCCCAGCCAAAGAGACATCCCACCCTCCTCTGACCCACAGCTTTCCTGTAACATCTCCACCTCCACCTCAGTCATGGATTTTTCTGCTTCCACTAGTTTGTCATCAACCCAATCAGGAGATGCTGCTGTCCCCTTTGCCTCCCCCTCCCACTTTTCTGTTTCTAGAAGTCAGGTGAAGAGGCAGTTGGAAAGACTGAACCGGAACAAGGCTGCAGGTCCAGATGGTGTCAGCCCCCGAGTCCTGAAGGCCTGTGCAGAGCAGCTCTGTGGGATTCTGCAACACCTTTTCAACCTTAGCTTGACCCAAGAGAAGGTACCACTGTTGTGGAAGACATCCTGTCTGGTTCCGGTACCAAAGAAAACTCACCCTTCAGTCATCAATGACTACAGACCTGTTGCACTGACATCCCACATCATGAAGGTCCTGGAGAGACTCCTGTTGACCCACCTGTGTAAGCAAACCAGCACATATCAGGACCCCCTGTAGTTTGCTTATCGCCATGGAGTTGGAGTTGAAGACGCTATCATACACCTGCTTCAACAAACCCACTGTCATCTGGATAAAGCAGGCAGCACTGTGAGGATCATGTTCTTTGATTTCTCCAGTGCATTTAACACAATCCAGCCTGATCTGCTTCGTCTGAAACTCCAGAAGACTCAGGTGGAGGCCTCAACAATCACCTGGATTAATGACTACCTGACAAACAGACCACAGTTTGTCAGACTGAAGAATTGTGTGTCTAACCAGGTGATCAGCAGCACAGGAGCACCACAGGGGACTGTACTCTCACCATTCCTTTTCACTCTGTACACTTCAGACTTCCAGTACAAGTCAGACTCCTGTCATCTACAGAAATATTCAGATGACTCTGCAGTTGTCGGGTGTATCAGAGATGGACAAGAAGCTGAGTACAGAGAGCTGGTGGACCGCTTTGTGGCATGGTGTGGGAACAATCATCTCATCTTGAATGTTAACAAAACAAAGGAGATGATTGTAGATTTCAGGAGAAACAGGGTCAGATCAAACCCTGTTTCCATCATGGGAGAAGAAGTGGAGGTGGTTGAGGAATATAAATACCTTGGCGTTCATGTGGACAACAGACTGGACTGGAGACACAACAGTGAAGCCATCTACAAGAAAGGACAGAGCAGACTGTACTTCTTGAGGAAGCTAAGGTCCTTCAAGGTTTGCAACAAGATGTTGCAGATCTTCTACAAGTCTGTTGTTGAGAGCGTCATTTCCTCTTGCGTCATCTGTTGGGGCAGCAGCATCAGAACCAGGGACCTAAAAAGACTCAACAACCTGATAAAGAAGGCTGGTTCTGTTCTGGGGACGACTGTGGAACCTCTGGAGACAATAATGCAAAGAAGGATTTTGCATAAAATCAAGAGAATTATGGACAACCCTGAACATCCTCTCCATGAGACTGTTATCAGAAAACAGAGTCTCTTCAGTCAAAGGCTTCTTCAGTTTGGATGCAAAACGGACCGCTACAGGAAATCTTTCCTGCCCACAGCCATCAGCATCTATAATAACTCTTTGATTTAATTGAACTACATCAACATTTAATTTCCCTCTGGGATAAATAAAGTATTTTTGAATTTGAATTTGAATTGAAGAAGTAGTCAACGAATTTCTCTCGTGTCCGGATGGCCTCGCGAGTGGCATTGTTGCTGCCCACTCGACGAACTGGAAAGATGCCAGAGGGATCGGTGTCTCCCGAGGTGGACGGTCCAGTTTGTGGCTGCCTCCTGGTGATGTTGCGCCGCAAGAAATTGTGCAGCACACAGGTTGCCTTCACACAGGTCTCCGCGTTTGCAGGAATGACCCCAATGACTCCTCTGTACAAACGCCACTGGGTTGTGAGAATACCAAATGTATTCTCAACGATCAGCCTTGCACGGGAGAGCCTGTAGTTAAACACCCTGTGGCTGCCAACTTGCCTCCCCGGGAAAGGCCGCATGAGGTTGCGCCGGAGTGGAAATGCCTCATCCCCCACGAAGGCGTATGGCTGCACCGCATCCTCTGGCAGTCCCAGTGCCCCGTCGCGCAGCATCTGGCCAAAGATGGAGTTGGCTAGAACGCCACCGTCACTCGTCCTGCCATAACCCCCCACGTCCACCACACGGAACTGGTACTCGGCGTCCACAACAGCAAGGAGGACAATGGAGTAGGTGTGCTTGTAGTTGTAGTATAGCGACCCAGACTTGTTCGGCGCCTTGATCACTACGTGCTTCCCATCAATGGACCCCACGCAATTTGGGAAGTTCCACCGACGCTGAAAGCCATCTGCGATGCACCTCCAATCGTCGGCAGTTGGCTCCGGCATGTATTCGGCCACCAGCTCGTCCCAAATGGCCTTGCACACCTGCACCACAATCCTGCCCACCGTGCTTGCGCCCACACGGTAGCTGTCCGCTATGGTACGGAAGGAGTCTCCGGTAGCCAAGAAGCGCAGGCAGATGGCCAGACGCTCAGCAGGTGGAATGGGCTGCCTGTAATTCGTCCGCTGCATCGTGATCACCGGGCCAATCTTCGCCAGCAAGACATCGAACTGGTCCCGGTCCAGTCTGAAGTAGCGCTGGAACCTCTCGCCATCCAGACGCAGCTCTTGAACGAGGCGTTGGAACTCCCCATGCTGTTCACGGCCAGCGAGGATGGGGTGCACCCACACCCGGCGGCGACGACGTCCGTCCAAAAGCAGCACAGCGCAGCAAATAACGATATCCAGATCATCCATCTTCACAGGATGAGAAAACCTGATAAGCGACGGTATTTATAGAACATATCTTCACTTGTTTTGAGGCGGGAATGTATTTTACTGGTCAGATGGGTGAAGTAGAGAGCAAATGAAAGTTGTTACTTTTTGTTTTTGTTTTGAAGCGGGAATGTTTCTTTGCTCTCCAGTCCACCTCTCTGACCAATGGAATTTATTTCAGCAGCATCAATAGGTCAAGCCCCATGCATGCTTTATTTTAAAGTTGATGATCTTGTGTCTGCAGTGTCCTTCCGTCCAAAGCCGCAATTAATAAAAGAAATAGAGATGGCCTACGTTCATCTCTCTATTTATGTTATCTATTTAATAAATCGCTCAATCAAGACGATCGGCTAATTGTTTTAACATCACACTTCGGTACTTCAATGTCCCATCGTCCATCACGTTCAACATTAGTACATGAATATTTTGTGTGAGCTTATTTCTTTATTGATCACGTTTTGTTGTTCAAGTTACATCAACCTACATGGGCCATGTAGAAAAGCGTGCGGCCCCTTTAAATAAAAATAGCTGGGAAAATTCGATTTCTACGTCATAGTCGCCTTGAATCGCTAGACTCGCTGCAAGTGAAGCGATTCTCTGTCGCTCGCCTACGCCTTGTCGCGGCCGGTGTATATATATTTTGCACCATTGTTGCGAGCTTTAATTATATCAGAACGTTGTTTAAGTTCCTGTTGTTACATTGTGTTTAATCGTGTCCTGAACACACAGTTTAGGTCAGTGGCGGCTTTTTCGCCCTCGTTATGGTCAACGCAAACACCCCTACCATTCCAAAAAAAGTATGCAGCCTCATCAACTGGTAAAATATTGCATTTTATTAAAACACTAAAGATTCATGGCAGAACAGAATGATGCTGAACAACAGAACAACAAAATGTTGCTGGGCTGAACTTGTTGGCCACACCTCCTTCGAGGGTCTCTGTGGATGATGAGCACAGACAGACAGACAGACAGTGGACATTAAACCAGAGGTGCCATAATATCATAAACCACGTCTCATTCTCAGCCTCCTCATGGAATGAGCCTACACGCAGGAGCAGGACTCGCGTGCGTGTGGGACGTGGGTCCAATGTCACCAATATAGAAAATAATATTTAGAACTGTAGAATAGCCTATTAGAATACGCCTATGGCATTATCGAAAACAACATTAATATAATTAAATAGCTAGTACGCTGCTCGGCAGCACTTACCAGGAGATGGAGTGAGATGGGGATGCAGACAGCACTCCAAAAACGGATTGACGTTCTGGTGTCACGGATATGAAATCCCTCATGAGGGCTTGAATGTCTACGTTGTGCATCATGTCTTTGTGTACATTCATTAGTGCCAGATGTGTGAGTCTCTTTTGCGTCATGGTGGACCGTAACCAGGTTTTCAGCCTCCGCAGAGTTGAGAACGAGCGCTCAGAGGAGGCCACTGATATTGGCAGACACAGGCACAACTGTACGAGCTTCTCCACCTCTGTAAACAAAGATCGTGTCTGCGGATGGAGATTGCGCAGACGCTCAGCTACATCTCTGACAGAGTTGCACGGATGCTCCTTTGTCACACTGCTCAGCATTTTCAGCTGTAGGTCCAGGCGCACACTGTCCACACTTGTGGGTAGCTGAAGGCCCTCCAGCTGAACTCCTCCTCCCTGAGCCGCAACAGTGACAGCCCTTTCTCTCTCCACCGCTAGTTTCAAAGTGTCCTGATTGAATCGCCTTGTCAGCTCCTCTGACACTAAATCGACAGCCTCGTAAAATTCACGTTTCCAAGAAACGGATGGTGTACCGCATGTTGGTGTTTCCGGCTCTGTTGTGTGCCTAAAACGTGCTGGGGTTCTGCTCACTCGTGTTTCTGGCATGTTTAACCCCAGTTTGCGAGCTTGTTCTCCGGTTGTTTGGAGCATCCCCGTAACAGCTGCGTCGTCGTTCCGAAGAGCTGCAATGCTGTCCTTCAGTACGTTTGCGCACTCCAGTGTGCCAAGTGTGCTGGTTTTGGAGCCCTGCAGCTTCCTCGCCACGGCCTCGCAGGGTTCAAAGAGTGCGTTGCAGCACATCTGGCTTTGCATGCTTGCTCTGCTGTCACCTTGTGTTGTTTTGTCGTCTTTCAGCTTATTTAATGTGGCAAACAGAGTGCTGTAGGAGGCATATATGCGACTGATAGCTTTTGCCCACACACACCACCTGGTTGGGCATAAGCCAAGGATGTTGACCGCCATCTCATCGCAACTGCTGAACATAGCTTGGAATACATGCTTATGTTTTAGCGACTCGCGGATCGCAGCAGACACAGAGCGCACAAAGTTAAGTGTTTCGACCACAAGGCTGACTTCGCTGGCGACCTCTTGGAGCACCAAATCCAGTGCGTGGTTGTTGCAATGCATATACATGGAGTCGGGACACAATTCTTTCAGGCGAGCCTGGACGCCAGAAAAACAGCCAGACATATTGCTGGCACCATCAAAACAATATGCCGAAAGCCTGTGAATTGGTATGTTCATTCTCAAAAACAGATCTTTTATGCAGTCAAACAGGGTTTGTCCTGTGGTGTCCGGTGTGCTGTAAAACCCTAAGAAAAGGCAGTGCGTCTCCAGGCTATGGTCTGCAAACTGCAAGCTGCATGAGAACTGCTCTGTGGTGGTAATGTCAGTGGTCCCATCAGCCACTAACCCAAAAAACATGGATTCAGAGGAACGGGCCGCGATGTCCCTCTGTATGGCGTATGGCGTACGCGAATTGTTGGATAATTTCATTCTGTATGGTGTTCGACATCCAGTTGTCACGTCTGGCGACCCACTCGTGTTCTCTCGGCATGTGGTAGGTGCGCTCCATCATGTACTCGTACAGAATACCATCCCGGGTCGTGTCCCCCCTGAACGGGATTCCCTTGCTTCCCAAAAAACGGATGCTCCTGAACAGCAGCTCCAAAACATGACGAGCTGTCGCCTGCTGTTTGGATACCGCACAAGACAACAGCGCATTGATGGGCGTACCCTCTAATGCAGGCAGTTTCTGAACCGACTCAATAGCCCTTTTCACACTGCGACCCGCTACCTTAGCGGGTCCAAATTGCACCTTCGACCCGCGTCGAGCAATGTGAAAGCTTGGCGTGTCAGGGTGACCCGTGTCGCCTGAAGCCGAGTTCAGGGGGAGTTGCCTAGTGGCGCTCTGCACATTTTGTGTTACACACGAAACACAAAATGCTGGGCGTGTGCAATGACGTAGGCACAAGCCATGCGTCGGAGGTAGGATGAAATACACCTGTCTGCATCAAATTTTTCAAACAAACGATGGCGGGACACCTTGAGAACTCATTTTTGCAATGCAGTTCATGGAGATGTTACTTTACGGTGCGTCTTGCTGCGTGGGAAACCGCGCTCTCTCATCTTTCTCGCCAGCCCGAATTCCAGCAGAGGTCCATCCTTCACCGTCCCCGAAATGTGGCGGAAAATAACGTCCTCTGTTCGGGGGCTGAGGAGCTCGCGGACCTCCTTGTCTCACCAGTTGACCATATTAAAAAATGTCTCCAACTTGATGTAGGCTAAAACAGAGTAAAACTTGTCCTCACCTGTCGCTGTTGTTCTGAATCAGCTGTCCATTCTGTCTTTTAAACTCCTCACGCCACACCCACGTCCGACCCGCGTCGATTGTGTTCACATCAAACTCGGCTCGGCAAAAAGACTAGGGTCCGACGCGGGTCGAAAGGCGAGTCGAGTTGACGCGGCAGCCCGGGTCGGCAGTGTGAACACAACAGCGGACACGCTAAATTCGCGAATTAAACGCGGGTTATTCGGCAGTGTGAAAGGGGCTTATGTGAAGTTTAGATCGGTCGTGTTCAGCGAATTTAGTGGTGGCCTTGCGCCAGTTTCCGAAGCCATCGGACACAAATGGGTTGTCAGCGCGAAAGTGGTCGGGGCTGGTCAATTTTTTTTTTTATGGCTCCCACACACGTGAAACACAGGGCACGGTCAGTCTCGGGAACATAGTGCAGCCAAGTCCACTTATTGAACCAGGCGGGCAAAAATGACCTGCCGGACGATTCGTTTCCAAAACGTCGGCTGGGGAAACTATTTTTGAAGGGCTGGAAGGGTTTATTACCAGTGGGAAGCAGCCTACATCCATTGGTGGTGGCGGCGGGAGGTGCACACGCAGGGCCATTCTCCAGCGGCAGCATGGCAGGTCGTGGATCGTTATCTCCATCCTCTACGACTGCGATCCCAACTGCAGCAGTGTTACCATCCCCGATCTGCTTCTCCTCCTCCGCGAGCCGGCTGACTTTGGGCATAGAGCCACTAAAAAAATCTAAAATCCTTTTTTGAGACATATTCTTAGCGCCGATTAAATGAATGAAACAATGAATGAATGAATGAAGGAAATGCAATAATATCCACAATGCACAGCGTTAGCAACGTCACCACGTTGACGTTATGAACTTATTTTAAACAGTATTTTTTAATTATTAAGAAACTGTACTGAACTTTATTTTTGTTTAACTTTTTTTTACTCTTTTATTATGTTTAGCAATGCATTTGTAATGAATGCAAACTAGCAGAGAACAGTCGAGTCTAAGCATAGGCTACATAAGTAAACCGCGCTGTCTCGCATTACGGAGTAGCTAGCTACACGTCTCAATAGCACCTTTGTAACGGTAGACCGGAGCAGTGGCTCAGTTGGTAAGAGACGTGCTTCCATTGCTTGAGTCGGAACGTTTGTGTTTGGAGACGCGTGTTCGAATCCCGATCGGAGGAGACTGTACAATAGGTTTTCATGAAATATATTTTTGTTAGCTCCCCACCATCTCGCAATGCACATTCAGCAGCACCCCTAGTTCCCACAGCTATGCAGCCTTATTCAAGTTGATTGGCTATTCAACTTATTTTGCCTAAACTATTCAAAACTATAACAATGATGCCTTACTAGAACATAGACCCATAAGACCAAAAGAGAATCATACACAATAGGATAATTATACTTTCACTTTCAGTTTAATACCAGAATAAAGATATGTGTTTCAAACCATTCTTCATCTTATTTGATAGTGACATCAGTTGGTAAAACTTTATGTGATCATTTGACTATGACAGCCAAGCATAATCTCACTCCAATGGCTTCATATGCTGCTGCCAGGCAGCCTTTACAGTCAGATGTGAACAAAAAACTGTCTAGACATGAAGAGTTTGTCTGATGAGAGATGTCTTATTATTTAGGTTATGTTCATTCAGGTTGAAAACTATCTGCTTTCTGCATTAACAATGAAAAATGCCCTGCGGATAACTGTTTTTTTTATTTTTTTTATTTTTTATCATTTATGCGTTTCATATTTTAAAAACAGCCTAATTCAGTTGTTGTTTCATATAATCTTTATCCATCCTAACTGCATTTGTTTAATTTGATCATTGTCATTATTATTGCTAATAGTCATTTTTTTATTTCTTTGTTTTGTTTTGTTGGTGGCAGCCAGCCAACTGTGGGACTCTGACAGATGCATTGCCATTAGTAATTGGCTGCCACTTGAACACCATTCACATTATTTAGTTAAAGCCAGTGTCAGTTTGTCCAGTGAAAGTTTGTGCTAATTCCGCTCATGTGAGCAAATGTTTTCACGCTTTCATATTTTAGGCTTAATTGGTAACACCTGGTAAATATTAAGCTCTGCGCGGTCAGCATGTTAGCATCATTACTGTGTTACCACAATAATGTCAGTTTGGCTCAAAGCACCGTACTACCTAGAAGCTTCTCGGAACTGCTGGTACCTTTAAAAGGTATTCGACACTTTCTGCGATGATCTGCAGGATGTAAATTTCACATTTAGCAATCTCTGAAAGGGAATGTCAGGAAGAAACCTGCACCGCTTCTGAAAACTTGTCTCTTGCAGTGTCTATGTCATCATTGAATTCCATACGTTTGGCCCAGTTCTTGTTAAGAGGATTAAGATTTCTGTGTGTGTGTGTGTGTGTGTGTGTGTGTGTGTGTGTGTCCAGTTGCAAAAAATGTTTTCCATTGTGTCCGCATGCACACATATGTGGAGTATACCTACTTACTTTTCAAGTAATCATAGCGTGTATTCACTTCCTCTTATGACATGTGTCACATTTACTTGTGTGCTGCACGTCAATTTTTATGTTCCTAGAAAGGCAAAGACATAAACTGCCCATCATTGTATACGTTGGCTAGGTTCGTGCACGAGATTTAAGGCATTCATTTTGTACTCCTGCTTACTCCATTATGTGAAGCAACAGAGGATAAATGGCAATGTGCATCCTCCAACATCCACAGTTTTCACTGACTAAACTCTGTGTTATCAAAGACTGGTGGAAGTGAACCTACCTCCACCATCCCTAAAACAAAGCATGTGTTATGAAATTTATTTTTCAAAATGTCATACTTTTACCATAAAGTGTCACCCCAACAGTCAGTGATACTGATTATTATTGCTCCAAGGAATACAAAGTGCAAAGAAAAATTTTTACTTTGATTTTTACTTTGTGTGGAAGTTAAAGAGATATATTACTGGCCCACATCTGGATTAACTAAATACGGTAAAGTATTCTTTATGTCACGTTTAACCTTCGCTGGGTAGGCCACTAAAAGAAATGAACAGTATACCCACCTTTCCAGGCACCAATACACCATTAGCCATGATAATCAATACCTAATATTGAGTAGGCTCCCATTTTACACTTGAAATGTCAAGGCATGGACTCCAATTGACCTCTGAATGTATGGTGTGGTATCTACTACCAAGCAGTCAGTAGCAGATCCTTTAAATCCTGCAAGTTGAGAGGTGGGACCTCCGTAGATTAGATTTGTTTGTCCAGCACCTTCAAAAGAAGCTTGATTGGATTGATATCTAATATATATATATATATATATATATATATCTTTCTGTTGTTACATTGTGTTCTGTCCTAAAATTGGCCATAATTAGTTTTCAGCAAATGTCAGTTATTGCATAAGACAACATGAGTCCGCCTTTGCTGACCACATGTATCAATAAGCCTTGGCCACCAAAGGTTCACTGGATTTTCTTTCCCATTGTGACTCTAGGTGGGTCCTGACCACTGCAGGCCGCTAACGTCCCACTTGAGCTGCAGTTGTAGAAATGATGTGACCCTGCTGTCCAACCAAATAATTTGCCCATTGTCAAAGTTTCTGAAATCATACAGTTCCACTTTTTTTCCGTACTTCCAATACGCCGACCTTAAGAACAGACTGTATATTTGCTAATCTACTATATCCCACCCACTCCCAGATACCACTGTAAAGAGTCATGTCACTAGTCATTGGTCATAATGTTATTTCCAATGGATGAGTATGTGCAGAAGCACCTGCAAGTCAGCTGTTCTGAGTCTGCAGGTGGACACCCAACACTGGTCTTCGGTCTTGTGTAAGATGGTCATATCCTTCTTTACTGGTTTATGCCATTCATCTGTAAACTTTGACCTGTGAATGATCTTTTTAACACAACCTACTATATTGCCATGAAGATATGATACATGTTTTTTTAACTTCTACTTATCTTGCTGCTGACATAAATTGAACTCGGACAAATAAAAGAGTAAGCACATTCCTTATGTTAACACTCTTAACTCGCTAGCGTAGACACGAAGGTACCTAGCCGCTTAGCTTGAACCTGTTTCCATGAGCTATACACGACTTCTAAGACACTCAATAAAACGATTCTCCTTATGTATCAGCCTACAATCACACAGAGAAAACTCTTATGAACATGCTTTTAACAAATTTACATTGCTTTTTATTTATAAATACCTTGAACAAGGGAAATAGCGATGGGGGAACGAATAAATGAAACAGTCGCTCTCTCCTTCACTCGTGTTTACTGAGTGAGGAAGAGGTGCGTGCTTCCCCTACTGGATCCCCGATGCATTACCAATAGCAAATATTTAACCCACACGGTTTCAAATGCAATCTCGTTAATCTTAAAATGCATTTACATTCAAGACAAAATTAAACTACTTCTAACAACTGTCTAATATCGGTTATAATATTACTTATCAGATGATGTGATAGTAGTACTTCCATTCACCAATGAGTGGATTGTCCTTGCTGACTCTACCTGATTTGGTTTATAAGACTATTCTCTGTAAATAATTACTTCCTGTTGTGTGTAAACAATTGAGCGTTTCCCCCTGCACATACACTGACTGTATAAGCAGAATAAAAGGCTCCACTCCAAATATTAACCAGAAAATGTAGCACATATAGCCTATATATATGTAACATAGTCGTATTTAGCATCCTCGATGGAGAGGATTTTAGTTTTACACAACATGATTTGGCCTTTGTGACACAGTCATGCGCTCCATGTATTGACTTTTGCGAGAGCCTTTAATAGCTGCTGGAATTTTATTTCATCTGGTGTTGCGAGACCTACAAGTTGAAGAGTTTGCGGGAGGAGGACGTTAATGTATTAATCTGTGCTAATTTCCAGTCATTACAGCTCATTAACCTGAGATTTATCATCAACTTCATTAGTGGCACTGTGCCTGCTATAGCAAATGAACTGATCATTTACCAGAAACTATTTGTTTATGTATTCACGGACATACTTACACTGACACCCATCCTCGTCTTTTGATCTGTGAGTAATAGAATGTACTGAACACATGTATTATTCAATCTTTTTTTTTGGTCAGTCTCATCATCATTGCGCACAGAAACACGCGCACACTCATTCATGAATATGCAGGACTTGGGATCAAGCCTCTTGTACAAACTGACAGGAAGACAAATGATGCAATGTGCTGCAACACACACTCACTTAGCGTCTCAATCAGCTAAAAACGCGAGCCTGGGCTGTGTGTGCATGTATGTGTGAATATACAGACGTAGTGACTGACAAACGGTGCGTGGCAACTGGACCGGCAGCATACAGCATGTACACTACTCTGCATGTGGCAGTATGTGCATGCTAAAAACTGTACTCTGGCACTCCAGTCATCCACTTGTTTCCACCTAGCAGCCGGCCATTTGTATCCTGCTGAGCTGCGGCAATCTTTTAAGCTCGCTCAGTGTCATCGTCTATTGTTTAGGGGACACCATCACTTTCCGAGCTCGAAGGGGGAGCATTACTCAAGCGACACAGTGATACAGTAAAAACACAAATAATCAATGTCCAATCTGAGATTCGTGAACCCCGAATCCCTAAATACATTTCAGCAGATCGATCAGTGGCTGGCTGTGTGAAGCATCAAATTGTTTTGAAGAATATGATGTCATCTATAAAAGTTATACAGGGCATTGATAGCTTTAGTCCGCAGAAGAAATTCCAAAATTGTGATGCACAAATATTCAACTTTCAAAATTTAACAAGATCTTGCAGATATCTAACCACAAAATAATTTAGCAGTTTCTTAAATAGGCATTAGGATCTAGTTGTATATACAACTGGATCATAACGGAAGTCCTCGGTAGCATAAAACAAAAGAAAGCAAACCCTCCATCCTAGTGGTCTGAAACTGTGGCAACAACTTCAGACTCATGTAACGAATTAACATTGAACAAGCCATGTTTCTTCTTGAAAAATGTCATCCACCTCACTCGTGGCTGTATTTTGGTCGCAGCATCAAGCTTACAGCACTATGGTCGTTTTGAAAAGTAATTACAGTTCAACTATAGCCAATTTTTGCCAACCTTATCGGAAGAGGTACAATGCCATTTGTAGACACAGCAGGGTAGTTTAAGAGTAAGAAAGCTAAAACATCTCACACATAAAATTAAATAAGCTGAACTTACCTTCAACTTTTCTGTGGATCCGAGTAGGCTGAATGCGGCCAGTTTCTTCTGCAAGCTTGGAACATATCAAACCACACCAAGGGGGCGTGGCAGTGAAAAAAAAACTCATCCGGATCAGTCGTTGCTAACTTGCCATATATCGGCCAAACTGGCCCAAATATGTTTCAACAAAGGTGGGCCAAGTGTGTTTCCTTATATGTGGGCCACTTTAGGCTCACATCTGTTTTGTCCGGGCCAGAAGAATGCCTACAGTGCCGGATCGTTGCCTCAAGTGGCCCCCATCCGCATGCTATCTGGGATGTTAGTCATGTTTTACGCATGTGTGATTTTTACTGCAGATTATCTTTAATGAACAGCTGTATTCACACAAGATTATCTACACGTACATCCATATGAATAGTTCTATCATTTGTTGTGTAAAGACATGAAAACAGTGTTTTATGAAAATATGCATCACTTCTGCTTCTTTCAATATGTTTGACCAAACTGAAGCAGTCTGCACCACAGGTTGCACCATAACCTAGTTACAATGAAGATAGTCATGAAACAGATTCATGCTGATGAACACAAATTCAGGTTTTGTTTTATTTTGTTCATACCACCCAACATCACCTCTAAGGTCTATTTCAGTTGGACATCTGATCACACAAACTCTGTGTTTAGTTGACAGCCAATATTCCAGGAAAAGGACTTATTGATGTGAGATGAGAGAGTGTTTGTTTTATCCCAAGCCACTCTCCAGCCCCCCCGTGACCCTGAGGTGGGTTGAGCGGGTAGAGAAAAGAGACGGCTAAAATGTAAATGCTAGAGAATACTTTCATTAAAACAAACAAAAGTTGTCAAAAGGTTTTTCAATATCTTAAAAAATTGGTTCTAATTTGGACTGACACCAGATTCAGTGTTCCTCCAACACTTAGGCTGTGTTTGAAACAGCATACTTCTCCTACTACTCCTTCTAACTTTAACTTTTTTAAGTTCCCGAATGTATACTAGATGCATACTAGATTCGCCGAAATGTTGGGTATGCATCATGAGGTTACTACTCATACTCACTAATACAAACTACCCAAGATGCAACGTAACGTGACGTCGCCGATCTTCATTTCCTGTCAAAACGGCAGTTTCAAGCTAGCGAATTTGTGGGAACAAAGTTGTAAATAGCCGGTATTTTGTCAGATTTTCAACACGTTGGGGATCTAAACGACTACTTTCTTGCCTGAAAATGTTTCAAATGTTGCTAAAGTTATATATTTACAGAGTTTATAGCTTAAGCGAAATCAGCTTCAGGCCGGCTGATTTCGGCTCGGGCAGGATCAAAGTGCATTGTGGGTAAACGCTCTGCATACTGTCTGATCAATGAGTATGCTGTTTGCAAGTATGTAGTATGTAGTAGGCGGTTTCGAACACAGCCGTAGTGAATCCGGTGTTAGACTTTGCCTTCATTTATTTCAGCATGTATACATATAGCCACTAAATGCTTTCACACACAGCATAGATGACTGGCTTGCTTTTATTAATTCAACTATGAATTATCAAAAAAAGAAAAACTAAATTGGGGTTGTTCACTCTGCATAACCCTTTATACTGACATTAACCTTATTCAGTCTGCATCAGAGAGACTTCTGACTCCCTGAGCCTGGTGCATGGCGGTTATTAGCTGTTGTTATGTCGCCGGGATGAGAGTACAACACAGACTCTTTTTCCTATTTCGACCTATTTGTCTTCAACAACAGTTCAGATTCATTGTGTGATAGTTCCTGACTCTGGACCGGTTTATCCAGCGTCTCTGCATGTCCTTGCGTAACCCCCGACTGTTTCTCCTGCTCCTTACTAAATGAGGTGGTGTCTCCAGGCAGCTTTTGTCCAACTCCCATGCTGTTTTTAACCATTGTGTGAGCAGCCTTCCTGTACGGAGGGGAGCAAGAAACCAGTTCACTTAAAAGGTAGAATAAATGTTCATTTTGATCTTATTATTTTAGTCTTATTGACGCCAAATATTTTCTTTTCTTTACTAATTTAGCTTCTTTTTCAGGGGCTTCATGTGTTGTTGTTCCCCAGCCTGGGGTTCATTTGCCCCAGCCGTTGTATTCGTGCTCCCGCTCACCGTTATTGCACTTGAAAGAAAAGACCAAACGGGACCAGAAACAAATGCATGTTTCATCATCTTCGCATCTTACTTTAGGTCGTTTAAGGGATTCTGATGCTTAAGCCTTTTTTTCCCAGGCACAGCTACTGTTGCTCTAACTAACTGTGAAGGAAGATTTAATGAACTCAAAATGACTTTGTCCTTCGGTATTAACTCAGGTTTGTTTAAAAATGTTGCTGCCTTTAGAACTGACTTCAATGTTCGAGTCACGGAATCTGATCAACCTGTTCATATTAAAAAGAAAATACTTTTTTTTTTCAATATTTTTGCAATTCTTGAGTTTTTTGGGGTTTTTTTTACAGCATGCTGAGCAAACAGATAAACAGCTGTCAGTGGAATATGCTGCAGCATAATTTGGCAAGTTTCTATGGATGTTTCTGTATATTCCATAGAGATGGGGACAGGGGCGGACTGGGGGAGAAAAGTGGCCCGGGAGTTACTGTCAGACCGGCCCACTCAGTACACAGCGCAATACCCACTCAATGCATCGCACGTCAGTGGTCTACTTGCACAAATATCCATACACTTAACATTATTTTGGGTGAATACAAAGAAATACCATCATATGTTTTTTAATAACTTTTGGATCCACCAATTTGCCTGGATGGACACATGGAATAAAATGATACCTGCTCTTGTAACACTCCAAGGTAGGTATAGTTTGCTAGGTGAATATGCTTAACTCTGCTCAGATGACAGAGCCTTAAAGAATGAATGTCAGCAGAGAAAGACCACACAATAAAGAAACTGGAATCAGAGGGTATAATTAGTATGAACTATATTGTAGAAATGAACAGAACAGAATATACAATGGGGTGTGAACATCAGTGGGATCAGTGGTGTTGCATGCTGGGTGTGTGATTGTGTGTAGGCATGTTGAAGGTGCATAACAAAACAATAAGTTAAATAACAGAACATACTAACATACTAACTCTGCTGGCACGTGCATTTAAAATAATAATAATTAGAAATAATTATTTCTAATTATAAATTATAAATTAAATTATAGATTATAAATAATCTCAGAGATCGCATGAAACACAGATGACGGTGTCTTAGCTCTGTGTTTTGGTAGCCCAGCTTGACCGTCGGAGCCCAGTCCACTGACTCAGTGGCCAACACCGCGCTGGGGCAGCCATCAAAACAAAGCCCAAACGTAGCCCGTATTACATTACTGTTGATTGGCATTTAACAACATAATACTTTACTGCACTACTACCAAACCGTTAGATTTCACACATACCTTTGACGAAGTGGTCACCGCAGACACGAGCATTTGCAGATTCAGCTCCTCCAGTCTGTAAACGTAGGTTAGCTATCCACTTTTTGCGGCGTTGTTCTGTGAGTTTTTTCCATTTCTCACCTCTATGGGCGATTACCTTAGGTACTCGATAGTAACCCTTTCCCTTCTCTCGGTTAGACCGATTGCAACATCCAAAAACGGCACAAAACTGAGGCATTTTGGGCAAAAAAGTGGCAGACAAAACACAGTGTTTTCAATGGGAGCCAGCTCCAGTTGCCCACCACTTAGGTTTGCGCGCTTAGAAAATACGGAAGTGACATCAAGTGAAACCCTCCTGGCGCAAGTGTGTATGGGAGTAGGCTAGACTGATTGACATTATTATTGTTATTATTATTAACAATAATAATGATACAACTTTATTTACATACAGATTGACATTTAATAACACCTAAAAGACTGACAGAAGAAATTACATGAGTAAAGAAAATAAACACCATGAGTGTGAATACAGATCGCAAAGAAGTGATATAAAACTCAGTCAGTGCATTAGTGATAAGTATGTGTTAACGGGTTACACAACATTTCCGTGCCATACAGTGATGACCTGTCAAAGAATGGGCCGAATCAGAATTACAATGGGCTGGTCGGTGTGTGACATGGGCCGATGACGGGCCGGCCCATTTTCGTTGGCCCACCGGGGATTTCCCCGGTATCCCCGATGGCCAGTCCGCCCCTGGATGGGGACTTCTTTTTTCAATTAAGATAACATCAAGTTCGTCAGACAATACCGCAAACCAATCAGGCAAATTCCCTTGCCAGAACTTAGTGTGTGTGTAGCCCATTTCTTATGGATAATTCTTGTGATAATGTTGATTTGTGGTAATTAATGGTTTAGATCTTCAATCAGCCATTAAAGCTCCCATAAAAGCTTTAAGACGGCAAGCTGTCAGAGAAACAGAAGAATGGCAATTGACAGAATGAAATTTTACTGTCTTGTTGTGGCAGTAATGTCTTCCTCATCTGAATATAAAGAGTTTATTTAGATTTAAAGGGGCACTCACCAGTTTATTTACTCCACGGAGCATTATTCAACCTGTAGTGTAGTTGTTTAATCCTTCGTAAGTCCAGGAAAATAACCGTGATGGTTCAGTAATGATGTATCTTGTTTTATCTCCAGCTATGAGTGGAGATATTGATCAGAAGGCATGCATTTAAAAACATGGATTGGGGATATTCATTTGTATAATGAGACATACAGCATGTTTTTGTGCTTGGTCTACACTGGGGGATAAAAGGTCACGGTACTGATTGCTATTGACTGGACCATTGCATCATTCTGCAACATTAAAAGCATGTCCCCCACATATTTATTGCTATGTCCATAAGTCATAAACGAGCCTGTAATTGATAGAATGATACAGGTCATCATGATGGCGTCCCGTAATGTACTGTGCTTGAAATTGACTGTATAGTGCTTTTCTAGTCTAGTCGACCACCTGAAAGAGCCCGTACACTGCAAGCCGCATTGACCTATTCACACACACACACACACACACACACACACACACGCTCATACAGCATGTCTTAGTCTGTACATTGTTACAGGCTACGCAGTGCTTTTTCTCACTTCATTCATCACATACAATAACACACATTGATAGATGCGAGACGTGGGGTTCGGTGTCTGGCCCAGGGACACTTTAACATGTATTCTGGTGAAGCCAGAATTTAACTGCTGACTTTTCAATTCCTTCAAAGTTGCAGGATGCATTTGATGAAAGATGTGTCTTTTAAAATAATAGATATCACCATGAAGCTTCCTCAGTTGATTACTTATACAAATAAGAAAAAAAAAATGTATTACAAGTTTTAGAAATTTGTATGTTTAATTACGCAGATTAAGCATTATCTCATTAAATATGGGCACATTTGCATATATTTCCGGAAGATAGATCTGAACATATGATAAAGCCAGGTGCAAATTTCTATTTTCATTTTGTTTACACACAAAATGAAAAGAAAATTACAGAGGGATTTCAGGATATTTGCTTTCATTTCCTAGGAAATCAAAATGTACTGTCCATAGTCTAAAAAACATCAATTTTTGCCATATTTTTTGATTATATTGTCACATAAATCAGGCCAGGAATGATTTATCAACAAATCCTTCTGTAAATATCTTCAGAATACTGCTAAGTGTATAACTGGAAAGTTTGGTGTTAGTAGGTGCTCCATAGGCTGAGATATTGATACTGGAAAAATACAAAAAACTGATTTTGAGAAAACGGCATTTAAAGATTTAAATAGGGGAATTCATTTTGGTAAATTTGGGCGAAACATACTGCCGCGATTAAACAAAATGTGATGAAATAAACATTTTAATTTATGTTTTCAACGTTTTCTTTATAGCAGGTTGAAAGAACACATATTGAAGGAGTAGACTGGCCCAAAATCAAAAAATTGACCACTGCATGAAAAATCACTGTTTTTGCCTGCCGTGTCTCGCCTTAAAAGAGACATTTATAGAAATTTGCATATTTACACATACAATAGGAAATGCCTTAAAAACATCCTTTTAAAGCACGTTTCAGACAAACGTTGTGATTTCTTCGGAGTTCGTCAACGCATTCATTCAAAAGCCGTATGAATATTGGAACATGGAACCAGCCTGTCAGAATCACCCCCAACCTACACATTCTCATTCCTGTACTATTAATCTGTTACTGTACACGTGGTATTCCCCACAGAAAGCTACATCTTGTACTCTGTCGCCACCTTGACACCTGACATCTGTGCAACCTCCCCAACACAATTCCATTTTACTCCCCCGGAAGGAAATGTAACATCTGCGGCTATGAGACGTTTTCACTTGAGAGCTGATGCTCTGATATCAATTAAAGAGTAAAGTGGAAGCAAATGGAAACTGCCAATGGATGTGGGAATTTAGAAATGAGGTGAAACTGTTCTTTAACCAAAGCTCTTGAAATGGTCTCCCCAGGTGGGTTGGTTTCTGTGTCAAACTATTTGATTTTAATGAATCCAGTGCAATAAAATCCCTACACTACTTCCTCTTATCTTTAATTTGACGCCTGACTTTGTTGGCGACTGCAGTCGTACAATCACACTCTAATTTCCCCCTGAAGCAAAATTTGCCCAGTCTCATGACACGCAGGCACCAATGATTAACTGTGAGCAATTACTATTTGAATAGGGGCTTCCCTGTCTTCCCTCTTTGCCCCATAAAAGGCAGACTAGCTAATAATACCGAAACATGTTGCTGCCTTTGTATCACCTGTCACTTTCAGTGTATTTCTCTATTCTAGATGTGCTTTAAGATGACATTTGTTGTGAATTGGCGCTATATAGACAAAAAACTGGATTAAATTGAATCGAAACAGCAGTCATTTTTCCTGTCTGCATGTGTTCCAGTACATTTTGCAGTAGGAAAGTACATAGAATCGCATCCGAGAATATGCACGACTCTTTGTCATGGTGGAGACAGCTGAAGATGGAAGGGAGGGATTCACACTGTCTAACAAAATATAGCTCATCAAACAAGACCATTCACAAGTGGCAGCTCTGACTGATAAATGCAACAGCATCTCACTCATACACTGGCATTTGTCATCATCTTGTGAGAGGATATTTTTTCGGAATCGTATGTCTTCTTGGAAGGCCAGAAGGATAATTTAAGTACGAGTACATTTGTCATTGCTGCATTAGTCATCATTATTTCCTTTGTGTGCTATTAGACGTTAAGTGGAAGTGGTTAGGTGAATGTAAATCTGTTTAGACTGGGTTGGGATTTTCTGAGAAAAAAAAATGGCTAATGTCAATGAAAGTAGATTTAAATTGGGGAAAACTAAGAATTCAAGGAAGATTTCAAGTTACAATGGAATACAATCTGCTATATTGTAACTAGTGACAGCAACAGTCAGTATCATTGACAGCACTTAGTCTTAAGCACAGAATTTGGATTATGCTCAGAAATAAATGCAGATGAACAACAACAAAAAAAGCTTTCATAAAGTGAAATAGAAAATTACCCACACAAAATCTACCCCAGACATTAACTGGCAGCTTTCACCAACACACGGTGATGACAGCCTCCAAACATCCCTTTTAGTTATTTAGGAGTTTCTTAAACTGCTTCTTTCATCGCTATAAAGCTTTTCAAAGTTCAAGAAATTGCTGGCCAGCTTAAATTACTTTTTTTTTTTCAGCCATTCTTTTATGCTGTTGGATGTGTGCTTCGGATTATCATTCTACTGAAAGACCCAAGACCTTTGCTTCGAACAGAGTTCTCTGACATTGTTTTTAACATTTTGCTCCAATGTGCCTTAGGTACTCATTGTTCTGCATTAGCTAGAGGCTAAAGTAGCCCTACAGAATGATATAACCTCCACCGTGCTGTACTGAAAGGAAGATAATTGTTATTTTGTAGGCCTAATTTAATCACTTTGAAACAATAATTTCCTGCATTTTAAAACGAGTCTTTATCTGGTTTACTCTGTTTATAAAACATTATCACAAAGAGACTGTGGCTTTTCAGCCAAGGTTTTTCGCAATCATTTCTTATCTTTTGGTGTCTTTCTTTTTGCAGCGGCGACCTCCTCGGCCTTTGTCCAGGAATAGCTGTATCGCTGAAACCACTGTTATGGAAAGCTCCAAATCAGCCTCGGTCTCTTGAAATGTCTTTGGCTGTGCTTTTTCACAGTCTGCACCAAGCTCTTCAGGGATCTACCTGATTTTCGTGGAAGAATCATGTCCCGAAAGAATCATTAGTTTTATGATTGGAAAATGCCTAACAATATCCTAAACTGCTGAAAAAATGGCGTCCTGCTATTGCATTGCAGCCTTTTGAATTGTAACCTGTTACGATAATAGCATTTATAATGTCGACAGCTCCTCTACTGTGCAAAACAAAATGGAAATGATCAGCTCCTTTCTATGCAAAATTTCCATGTCATAACGTTTTATTTAGATCATGTACACACGTAAAATTTAGCACTTTTCTCTTCTATTGTTTGAAGAACTAATGTCAGTCAATGGAGCAGTGATGATTTTGTCTGGGGCACATTTTGTGTTTGAATATTATGTTCCACCATATGACAGTGTTTGACATTAAAAAACAAAACATGTCTTTAACATACAAATTGGATTTATTTGCATTGCATGTGTCAAGATGTTTGAAATTCTGTTTAAATTATATGCAAGCCCTAAGAGCTGGAATAAGAGCGACTGGACTTCAAACTTGTTCTTTTTTTGGTCTAAGATTAAGATCATTTATTTGTCATGCATACACATGAAATTTGTCTTCTGCTTTTAACCCATCCAGGTTGGCACCTGTTGACACACACATACACATGCACAGGGTCACACACTCATAGAAACAGATGCCAACCTAATTTTGGGGCTTTTTATGCCTTTATTGGATAGGACAGTTGGAGAGAGACAGGAAGCAGGGGGCAGAGAGAGGGGGAAGACATGCAGCGGGGCCAGCTGCAGTGAGGACTGTAGCCTCTGTACATGGGGCGTCTGCTTAACCCACTACGCCACGGACCACCCCGGTTCCACCAATTTTTTTGAGTGACGAGAGTGGGAATCGAACCTGCCAACCTTCTGGTTATTGGACGGCCGACTCTAATGACCTGGATGATTGAGAATCTACATCAATCCATTCTGCGTAAGAGTACCAATAATTCTGACCATGTCTGGAGCTGTGCTGTGTTGTATCATTTAAAACCAAGAATGATGTTTCAGTCAGTCATTCACTCAAGTACAATGTTTCATTCACAAAAAAAGGCACAGTCTTCTGGTTAGGTACTAAATACATTCACACCACCAGTCATTTGATACCTAGAGTGGATCTTTCCTTTTCTTTTCTTTCTTTTTTTCCCCTCTCTTTCCTCCCTTCTTCTGTCTCTACTTCCTTTAAAACAAATCATTTATTTTTTCTACTTATATTATTTATTTATTTTCCCTTTCAAATTATCACTACCATTAAAATTATCATTATTATTTTTTTTTCTAAATTATTTTCAGTTATTTATCTTTATTTAATTTTCACTTCAAATCTGTGTAATTGGTCCTATGTTTTATTCGTTTTCATTTATTGAACTACTATATTTCATGACTGTTGCTTTTGCTAAGATGATGTGCAGCTGTAAACAGAGGGAAAACGTGTACATGAAGGGAAATTGTGAAAAAATGAATAAAAATTAAGTTGTAAAAAAAAAAAAAAAAGGCACAGTAATTTTTACCTTGTTCAGATTTTGATGAATTCATTAATTGATTGACTGGTAATACATAAACAACTCGGACATGGTATCATTCAGTTTCTGCTAAAGCTTTGAAACAGATTTCCCCTCATCACTCAGCTGAATCTGAGTGTGTATAAGCACACACTGATGCAGAGCTGAGACGCTTCTATCTGGCATGATTTAACAAAGAAGCAATGTTTGACAAGGATGTTTTTTTTTTTTTGCACAAATAAGCTGCAATCGATATTTGAAAGGGCTGTTGGTGCTCATGGCTGTGGAAGGATGCCTCATTATTTTTATTTTTTTGTCGACGTTTCAAAGTGGTCAAATATATGACAACCGTTCAGCAAATAAGATATGTACAGACCGGCTTTGAAGTACAAACAGGCATCCACACATATATAGTTTGTGAATTTATTTAAACAAACCAAAACTTTAGAGCATTTCTGGGCATTTTCCTGTTTCAGTGGTACATCAACACAATGACATCATTTTAGACATCAGCCTCCAGTTCATGATAAACTATTTTCTGCTTAAATCAATGCCAAAGTTAGTCTCCTTTCTTGTTACTGTGAAGGCATGTTTTTTTAATCTTACAGACGGATTAAAAGTTTAAAGGACTTCAGTATTCTCATTATTATTCAGCTGTTAAAGTCACTGGTATTAAGCACTGATCCATCAACCATTATTTAGTGTCCAATGTAAAACTCAAGTGTATTTTTTTCTGATGAAACACAGAGTCTTGGTGTGAAATGTCTTGTGGATGGACTTTTACCTTGAGACGCAGAAACCCATTGAAAAACTTTAATTAAAGCCAAAACCCTGAATCCAAAACACTAATCCTGCTTTAGGGCTAACCAGGATATGAACATCCATTTAAAAATTCTGCTTTCTTTTAAAACACCCACTGGTGTGAGCAAGATCAAGATTATATGGAATTTTAAATCCTCATTTATCAATCATATACAGACAATTTACCTGTGTATCTACTCATGGGAGTTTTGTCTGTGCTTTGTACGACTCAAACTTCATTAGAAATGGGACACACTTCATTGTGAATTCTAAATGCTGCTATGTTTTGTCAACATATATACTCATGATATGATGAACTGAAATGATCATAATGAGGGTAACGTTGGCTTCTATTCTTTTAAACACTCCTCTGAAAATAGTTTTGTCACTTGTGGTAGATGTAGATTGTAAATTTCTATTTTATTTCCAGCTTTCTTTGTGTCTTACCAACCTTGCTATTTTGTCACAAGCTCTGCTGAAATCCCACCACAGTCCCTACATTTTGCAACAAGCTACTAGTTACCTGTGTAATGTTATGTTATTATTTGATGTCTTTATATCATAAGCCAATGTTAAATCTTTAACCTTCATATTTTAACAAGTTGTGGTGTTTTCAGAATCCTCTAGACAAATGTGTTATAAGAAGGAGGAATGGTGAAAGTAAGTAAGCCGACGTCATGCCCCGCCTCCATGAGTCAAAGCCCGGAATTTAAGTTCACCTCATCAGAGTTGGTCAGCAACCCAACCAACTCCGACACTTGCACATTTTAGTCATTCTTTGAGCTGAAATCCTCCATATCACCAGTTCCGTCTCCTGGGCAGAAGCCCCCCCACTCCGGTGTAGAAGAGCGACCGTCCAGGCAACTCGAAAGTCCACGAAAGTCACCCGCAACTAAGGAGGGCCATGAGATGCTGAACCGAGAGAAACCCACTTGGACCCCGCCGGCTATCAGCTGGTGTGTTCAGAGCTGAATAACAGGGCGAAGGTGCCAAACAAAGTAAGGTCTGGCCCTTTTTACCTTTCAGACGGAATACGATGGGTGTCGAGAGAATTCACAGTTAAAATGATAAATGACTCCTAGATCTTAGTCTTGAACTGCAAATTGTAAACAAACCTAGACTATTTGAGTAAATCCGGTATCTTTCCATTCCCCAATGTTCTTGTTTCAATTCACTAAGTGTTTCATATATAATCACCCATATTCAACGCTTTTCTCCTGTTTGTTTTAAGGTTCATGTCTTTGCTCATATCGTTTTAAATAGTTCATATATATATATAATTAACAGGTTGTGTTGTATGTTTTCTTTACGTAATGTCTGTCAAACCAAAGGAAAATTAACGAGGTAGCGCTATGAGACTGAAATATTCATTTTAACATACCAGAATGGTAAGATTCTGTCTTTTTCTTCTTTGAAGGTGGTGCCCATACATACGAGGTTAAAAAAGGTTTATTTAGATAGTGAGAACTTAGAGTAAATCCTTATTTCTTATCAAGTCATGCTATAAGGGAAAAAAAAAAGTCTGGCTCTTTTCATTTTTAAACAGTAGAGCCCTCTCAGGTAAGGCAACTTTGACTTGAAAGACGATGAATTCTCTTAGTGGAAACATTAGATTTTCCTTTTGCTCCTTTGAATTTGTAATGTGCATCTTTGAATCGACTTTTTCCTCCAGAAACCATGTGGTGATATAAGGCCTTTCAAAGAAAAGCAATATCGGATTTTAACCTCATAAATATGTAATAGGTTGATTAATATTTAGTCACAGAATAAGGTTTTTATCATATTTAGTGGTCTCAGTTGGCCTAACATCACAGGGTTGACCTATTGATGATCAAGCAGTCTGGGAAATGAGTTAAAAAAGAGAAGCTTTGAATGTGATGAAAAGGGACTGCGAAAATCCTCCCTGGATGTCTTCCTTCAGTCTGCTCTGCTCTCTCCACTGTTAAACTTTCCCTATCTTGCTGTTTCTCTTTCCATGTGTCTCTCTGCCTCCTGACTCTCTTAATAAATACTTTGTCCTCAAACTTCACCTCTTTAACCTCTTCCTTTTTGTCTTTCCGCGTGGTTTGATGCCCTCCCGATATGTATTTTCTTTTATTTCCAGCCTCCTCCTGTCTCACTCTGGCTTTTAAAAGTGCAAGTCTCCCTTGGGGGTTCCCTCCGTGTCATTACTCCAGTCCTGGATTCCAAATGTCATTAAAGTCATTGCTTTAGTCAGAATTCATTTCAATTAGACCCACTCGCCCTGGGACTCCTAATCCCCACTTCATCTTCTTCTTTTTTCTCTTCTCTTTTTCCTTTCTTTATTTCTGGCCACAAACGGTAAGAAGGTGACATTGATGCAGACGGAGTGACCTCATATCATCATGCATTTAAAGCGTACAGAGCACTGAATATAAGACCCTACATCTCGTGTAATTTCAGACACACATCTGGAATATCTTGTTAAATAAAAAAGTCTTGAAAACAAATTGTTTTGAGTCACATATCATATGAAATAAGCTTTTTTTTTTACATTTGAAGAGGTTTTTAAGCTAATTTCAAGATCACTTTTATCTCAAAAGTCCTAAATATCACATTTTATTTCAAGAAACCTTGATTTTCACTAGTTCCACTGGCAGATTGTTTTGCTTATTTCAAGCAAAAACGTCTTGTATTTGTTGGTTTTTACTTATTTTTGGAGGGGCATTTTTTCCAGTGTGTTCAACTGTGTTTATAAAGAGGTTGGAGGGTGTGGACGATGGTGCTATATCTTTTGACTCGGAACCTTACAATCACTGACCAAGTTGGTAACCTCGGAGTGTTGATAGACTCAGATCTGACTTTCAGCAGCCACATCAAAGCTGTCACCAAGGCAGCTTTTTACCACCTCAGAAACATCAACAGAATTAAAGGTTTCCTCTCCCAAACAGACCAGGAGAAACTCATCCATGCATTCATCTCCAGTAGACTCCATTACTGTAACGCTCTTTTAACTGGACTTCCAAAAAAGAGCATTAAACATCTGCAGCTCATCCAGAACGCTGCTAGAGTTTTAACCCGGACTAAGAGATCTGAACACATCACACCAGTTTTAAAATCTTTACACTGGCTTCCAGTCAGTCACAGAATAGATTTTAAAAGCCTGTACACTGTATTGTATATTAGCAAATAGATTCTCTTTAGTTGCTCTTGATTGTGATCCTCAGCTCTCCATCAGCCCGACTCTTCACAAAATCTATTCACAAAGGGTAACTCTAGCTCTTTAACTTTACCCTTCAACCCAGTGAGCCTAATGTTAGTGTTTTCAGCCCATCTTTACCTGTAGTGAGGCTTCTCAACTAAGCTCTGCACGAGATTGATTTAGTTTTTTTATTTCACAAGTCCTCGGAAATTTATATAAAAGGTCCAAGTTCTTCGGTAACTTAAGGGAACATGAATTTGCACGACTGAGCACAGTTACATAAGTCCACTACTAAGTACAACATGCATTATTTCTGAGTCTCCTGCAAACACTTAGGGGATAAACTATCGTGCCGGATGAATTCAGATTTTAAGAGTAAATCAAGTTTAAAAGATTAAAAAAGTAGTTTGAAGTAATCCTGAGTGGGACATGAATATCTGCCCACAGCATTTCAATCAGCCGTGGTACTATGTCTGAACGTTATGTGGAAAATGAGAAGAATGACTGATATGAACTGACAAGGCTGCACACAAACCGTTACAAGGTCGGATCTGCACTGAAAACCTGAATGTGGAAATGTGCAAAACCACCAGCTGACGACAATAACACCTTTCTGTGCACGCTCCTGTTTATCAGTGTCCGATACAGTAATGCTGGTGTTCGGCTGCCAGTAACGGAGGAGAGAATGTTAACATGAAGTCTTTTATGATGGACAAATTCTAAGTCATCAGCATTTGAAACTGAAATCTATCAGGGCCCTTAAGTTCTCACCTCACATGTTGATATGAGATATGTTCAGTGCTCATCATGTCCTCATTCACCTTGAATTTGCAGATTCTGTTTAGTGATTTCGAATATGTACAATCTGTATAATAATCTCCTCAAAAGAAAGTTAGAGGTGACACGAGGTGACATTTCTCACAGTCCACAGAGGCAACTCCACAGCAAATTTCTGAGGCTGAAAAAGTCTGGAGATGGCCTAACAAATGTAAAAAGGTTAGATATTGAGGGTTTATACCTTGGCATTAATTGCAGGTGGTGTTTACGAATACTCCCTGTATGAATTGTACTTTGAAGTTAATTGTGTGGGTGTCATGGAGAAAGTTACAGCTTTGCTCTTGGAGTTGATTAGTTGCCAGGGAGACCAGACCTTTACCCGGACACGTCCTCTTTTTGAGAGCTAAAAATTGCATCCGGCTGAAATTTCATCATCTGGGATCTCAGCCTCATATGTTTACATCAGATTAGTGTTTCCCTCCCCATACTTGATTATTATCATACATTTGCTCTCCTCATGGCCCTACAGCACAGATGGAGTGGAAGTGAGTGTGGGAGGGGCGAAGACAAAGTACAAGTCTTGGACAGGGTCTCTCTCTTTATGTCCCACCTTCTTGCACAGTCTCTGACTATAGAGAATTACCATCATTATTTATCGCCCTCTCTCTTCCAACATTCAGTTGGTGATCAGCACCAATGACTGCCCTCAGCATGAGTTTCTCTGCTTAAACAGCACATGGCGCCGGCATCTGCAGCTAGAAAATGCTGAAAAGTAAATTCACGGGCAACCTACAGAAATAACACCCATGTTTGTGTCTTGGTCGTGATGCGTGGGAAGCTCAGTGCATGACGTGCAAAGCAATGGCCAACTTATTCATTTTCTTATTTTAATCTCTGACCATATTCTATATATTGTGTCACGATCTGATGAAAAGCATGGAGACACAGAAACGGATGAAGTTGATGGTATTCCAAAAAGTATCTTTTATTGAGGACTTGCACTCACAAACATCGCCTGTGGAGTGGACTGAAGTTGGTAGGCAGCAAACTCATAGGTGCGCTCAGGCACAGGTAATCCAAACAAACACTCAAGGATACATCCATAAAGGTAAGGCGCAATCCAAGACAATCCAAAAAACATAAAACAAGAAGTTCAACCATGAAGACCAGAATAACCACTGTTAATGCTAACAATCTGGCAAAGAAAAGGGGAAGCAAACCAAGTATTTATAGATGGAAGATAATTAAGAAACAATAGAAAACTGATGTGTCAGGGCAGCGTGCGTCCCATCCTCCTGCTGGTGGAAGGAAAAACCAGGAAAAGAAAAGAAACATTAAGCAGGCCCTGGAGTAGCAGCTGTGGCTGTGACATATTGCTTTATAAAGGGACAAACATTGAATAGAAAGAATGAACACTTGGCCAAAAGTTATCTTCTTAGAGTACATTAAAGCACCACACTGAAGGTGGCCCAAATGCAACAGTAAGATTTTTTTATTTTCACAGTCACACTTTGGCCAAAATAAGAAACAAGACAAGTTGTTGTTTTATGTTGTGAATGGTAGCCGATATAGATTCAGTGTAAGGTAGCACAATTATGTTAAAGGACAATAAAGCTCATTAACATACCGTAGAACTCTATACTGTGGACACATGGTCATGATGCTACATGCTACACACTACATCTCTCTATCCAGCACCCCACCCCCTGCTGCTGAGGTGTCCTCTTTTTCACAAACTCAACCCTGTGAGTAGCTAACTTGATTATTCTCATGTACCTGACTGCTCTGGAATTTTAAATCTGTGCAGATGTGATGAATAAAAGCAAGTAGTCTGCAATTAACAGACTGATGTTCGGTAAATTTCATTTTCAGAGTGCATCATAGCACAGAAACTGCACTGCTAAAAGTTACCAATGATCTCCTCTTAGCCTCTGATAGCGGACTTGTGTCTGTGCTTGTCCTGTTGGATCTCAGTGCTGCATTTGATACGGTCGATCACAGTATCTTATTACACAGACTTGAACATGTTATTGGGATTAAAGGAACTACATTAGGCTGGTTTAAATCATATTTATCTGATAGATTTCAGTTTGTTCTTGTAAATGAAGAATCTTCCTCACACACCAGAGTAAGTCATGGAGTTCCCCAGGGTTCTGTGCTTGGACCGATTCTTTTCACTTTATACATGCTTCCATTAGGTAACATTATTAGACAGCATGGCATAAATTTCCATTGCTATGCTGATGATACTCAGCTGTACTTATCTATAAAACCAGATGAAACCAATAGGTTGGTCAGACTACAAGCATGTCTTAAAGACATAAAGACCTGGATGACTCAGAACTGTCTGCTGCTAAATTCAGACAAAACTGAAGTCGTTATCTTTGGACCTGAGCGTTTCAGGGAGAAATTGTCTAGCTATATAGTTACTCTAGATGGTATTTCCTTGGCTTCTAGTTCTACAGTGAGGAACCTTGGAGTTATTTTTGACCAGAACTTATCATTTGACTCGCATATAAAACAGGTTTCTAGGACTGCCTTCTTTCATCTTCGTAATATTGTTAAAATCAGGAACATCTTGTCTCAGAGTGATGCAGTAAAAACTAATTCATGCATTTGTTACTTCAAGATTGGACTACTGTAATTCTTTATTATTGGGCTGTCCCACATATTCTCTGAAAAGCCTTCAGTTGATCCAAAATGCTGCAGCCAGAGTTTTGATGAGAACTAACAGGAGAGATCATATTTCTCCAGTTTTAGCTTCTCTTCATTGGCTCCCTGTTAAATTCAGAATAGAATTTAAGATTCTTCTCCTTACATATAAAGCTCTTAATGACCGAGCTCCATCATATCTTAAAGATCTCATTGTAAGATATTTTCCTAACAGAGCACTTTGCTCCCAAACTGCAGGTTTACTTGAGGTTCCCAGAGTTTCTAAAAGTAGAATGGGAGGCAGAGCCTTCAGTTATCAGGCCCCTCTATTGTGGAATAAGCTGCCAGTAAATGTCCGGGAAGCAGACACCCTTTCCACTTTTAAGACCAGGCTTAAAACTTTCCTTTTTGATAAAGCTTGTAGTTAGGGATGGCTCAGGTGATCCTGAAACATCCCATAGTTAAGCTGCTATAGGCCTAGACTGCTGGGGGGCCTCATCTGTCACACCTTTCCTCACTTTACTCTCTTTATGTATATGTGATATTATTGTGGTCATTAACTCGTGTTTCCCTGTTCCAGCAGATATCCTTTGAATGGTTTGAATTGGCTTGAATTGGACTTACTATCTAAGTGCCTTGAGATGACATTTGTTGTATTTGGCGCTATATAAATAAAAATGAATTGAATTGAATTGAATTAAATTAATTTTCACTTAAAATTCTAGTATACAATCCAGAGTTAGTGTGTTGAGTTCATGGTAAAAAAAAGTAGTAATGAGTGTTTGCTTAAAATGGGTTCCTGGGATGATGAAAGTCTATGTGTGGTGTTACTTTATCTGTTAAATGCAAAATGACTAAAATGTGCAGATTTCCTGTAGATATGCTGATCTCAGGGAAGTTCATATTGTTTACTACGATGTGAAATTATAAAAACATAATCTACCAGAATTAATAAAAGAAAAATAGGCTTGACTCTTTAAGACAGGCAAACAATAAAAACACTGCAGCTCACTTTTCACTCTTTATGAGATATGTATGTTTTAGAACAGTTGGGAGGAATTCAGCTTTAACTTTTGGAACTTTTGTACTCTTTTTCGTCTTACGTCAAACTGAGTATATTTCAGATCACAGAAAGTCTGTTCTAAAGGTCAGAATTTGCTGTGTATCTCACTTTTGACTGAGCAGTGAGGGGGAGAGACTCTTTCATGTCAGTATTTCACCAAGTTTTTGACAAAATGGCCATGTGGTGTGTGTTAGTTACATAATCAATGTGTGGGACTTCAGAGCCCTGTATATATTTGTATGAGTACTTTAAAAAGAAAGTAATGATGGGAAGGTGAGCTTTACTAAATTAGGGGAACAGCAATTCATTCAACTTTTCCACAATAAGTGTATTTGCTGTCTTCAATCTTAATGCACAGTTGGACACAAAAGCACAGTTCAGTGTAGTTTGTGCTCATGCCGGGTTTTTTTTTTTGCCAGATCAGTATGACATCCCAGGTGCAGTGGGTTAGCAAAGAATTACATTTTTGCAAATATTTTTATTGTCTTCATGAAGCTCTGCTCATTTGTTGTACTTTGTACAAAGCCAAGAACAGACTAAAATGATTTTTTTAATGCTGGCAACTGAAAATTCAGTGACTTATTAGCGCTTGTTTTGGAATAATAAAAGTTTGATTTGTGGTTTTGTAATAATAAAACATCTCGAGCATAACATAATTGATCCCGATGGCAGTGTAAAAAAAATAGGAAAGGCAAATAAAATTCATTCTTGATCTGGAGATACTGGTATAAAAATAAATAATTGCAAATCCTTCGTCATAATGTACCTTCAGATCTATTGGTGTTAAAATATTACTCACCAATGCATTGGAGAGTGAGCCAGGTGAAGCTGTGATCCTACATCACCTGTGTAGGTCAAAATACTTTTTTTCTTATGTCTCTTTCCTTTCTTAAAAAAAAAGTCCCAAAATGACTTCTATCAGAATATAGCACATTAAGATAAAAAAAATATCCCTCTAAAGTGAACTTTTTGTGTCAGAGTAATAAAAAATGTTCAGTTTTTAATTTATTCATTTTTACTTTAGAAAAATCGGAATGAACACCAGATAATTGTTTAAAAAATGTTTGAACAAGTTGTATCTGTTTTCTTCCAAGAAGTGATCCAAGAAATTATTTCTATTTTTTAAATCTTAAAAATAAAACACTTTTTTTGGTCTGAAATTGTGTGTTGGCACTGGAATTGTTCTGCTCTTGTGTTTGGAGGTAGCTGTTAAGGGGCTCGGCAGTGTTCTGCCTTGTCTTGATATCAGCAATAACCTCCCATTAGTCATTTCTATTACCGGGCTCCTGTGGGGGGAGCATGACACCAGGAGTGTGAGGGCGAGAGAGATAGAAGAGGGCAACAAGGAGGGGGAGAAAGAGAAGGTGGTGGAGGGCAATGAGAGCAACAGAGGAAGAGACTGACCTGAGTGATATCAGTGAGAGCATGTCAGCTGAAAGATATGTGGAAAAGGGAGAGATAAGAGGGAAAAAAGAAGGCGGCGCAGCAGAAAGAGGGGTGGAGGAATGAGGTGGAGAGAAAGAAGGTAGATAAAACCGATACTTGAGACTGACAGAGACAGTACAGAAGGGGCAGAATAAATGATAGAGAGAGCAGATAGAGAGATGGGGAAGCAGAAGAGGCGGAGGAAGAGAGGAATGAGAGAGGCAGAGAGGAGCAGTGTGTGACAGTCGTAGAGATGTGGAAAGAAAAATGAGGTACAAAGAAA
Source organism: Odontesthes bonariensis (assembly GCF_027942865.1). NCBI lineage: Eukaryota > Metazoa > Chordata > Actinopteri > Atheriniformes > Atherinopsidae > Odontesthes > Odontesthes bonariensis. Next base: position 5,058,739 of record NC_134518.1, on the reverse strand, counting down.
AGGGTTCACTGAGCAGCAGTGCAGAATGACAGAGATGCTTTACACACTTTCTTCCTTTCTCAATCTTTGCTCTTCAGTCCTCATCATCTTCTTTATTATCTCTTTATCCTCCCTCTCATGTCCCCGACATCACCAGCATGGCTGAAAACATGCAGTCAGTCTTAAATGAATTAAATGATAGATGGAGCTTACCTTGTAAGGCAGCTGGATTTTTGTGAAATGATGAATCTAACTTTTGTCGGGCTCCAAGCTGCACGCTTTGAGGCTGCGTTCAGGTGGCCTGTGCGTGAGAGATAAAATGTAAGACATGATGTCGCCCACCCGGAAATCTGTGGAATTGTTCAAAGTGCTATTTTAAAAATAAAAATCCCCAATCTAATTTCTTCCCAAGGCTTTTTTTAATTGTTATTCCAAAGAGAAAATAGAGACAATATCGAAAGAATTTGTTTCGTAGTTCATATTACAAAAGATGCTTTTAGCCAGGGTTTGTTTGTCTGACTGGAAGATGGTCATTTTTGTGATGATTAAAACATTTCCTGGCTGTCTTAAGGATCTTTCACTCGTGTCTGTATTTGGCCTGTAGTACATCGTATAATTTAGTGAACAATAAGAGGTGATTAATGCATGAAATCCTGCCATCGCAAACACAGTGGTTACATAACCTTGCACCTAGAGTGTTGCAATGCAGTCCAGTACATTAGGTGTGACCAGTTAAAGGGATAGTTCGCCTCTTTTGACATGATTCTGTATGACATCCCATACTAGCTGCGTCCTGTGAGCCGAGTTCCAGCCTCGTTTTGGCGTTGACGAAGGTAACTGGGGCCACAAAAATAAAACGTTTTGCTTCTCAAAATAATGTGCGTTCAAAAGAGTAATACATTTGCATCACAAAATCGTCCATCCAGAAAAAGTCAGACCTCACAATCGCAGAGAGAGGGGGAACAACACGCAGCACAGGGCTGTCTGATATGGGACTCGAACCGAGGCCAGCTGCAGTGAGGACTATAGCCTCTTGTGCCACCACCATGGCAAACTTTTATTACTGTAAAAGTCTGTTGCTCACAGGCTGTTATTTTGTAAAAGTCTGTTGCTCACAGGCTTTTATTTTGTAAAAGTCTGCTGCTGTCTGCTGCAGAACCGGAAAAGAAAGTAATCGGCGGATCCACCAAACATGGAGAAGGGTACGGAACTTTTACTCGGCCATTTTCATTTTAAAGTTCTTCCAGACGGCGGAGTCGACAGAACCAAAGTCATCTGTAAACACTGCCAAGTTGAATTGTCTTCTCAGCGTAGTAGTTCCAGTCTAAAATATCACTTAAAGGCAAAACACACAACTGATAGCAGCAAGTCATTCAAGGAAACAGACAGTGGAGCGAGGCTTCTACATAAAAACTACAGAAAGATGCTGATGTTAAAAGTGTGTTTGCACAACAAATGTTATGGCACTTTCATTCATATGGCAGCACATTTCAAATAAAACTAAATGCTAAAGGCTATACACTACTTTTGGATTCATTTTTGGATTCTGCATAAAAATGCGATTAATCGTGATTAATCAGGGAAAATATGTGATTAATTAGATTAAAATTTTTAATCGTTGCCCAGTCCTAAAATGAATAAAAACTCTCTTTTTAGCTAAAAGAGTCAAAGTACATTGTACAATGTTTTACGTGTTGCCCTGCTTCACCACACCAGATTGAAATGAATAGATCACCTAGTCAGTTCCATAATAAGCTCTGCAGGAGCATGATATTGGGGAATTCACTTGAATCATGTGTGCTGGAGTATGAAAACCTGGAAGTACGGAGGAGGTAAACCTAGAAATATGTAGAGAGAAAGCAGGTGTGGAAAGCAGACTTAACTTAAAAAATTGGTAGCCCAAGTGTAAACAGAAATCGAAACAGGCAACAACTTAGCGAGCAAAACTGTAGTCATATATGAACAATGACTATCTGGCAAATAACGCAGAAAACAAATAAGTATCTAAACACAGGAGCAATAAGCTGAAGGAGATGGGAAGACATCAATAATCTAATAGAAGACTGGTGTGGAAAAAAAACTGAATTTCTGTTTAAAATAAATCTTTCAGTGAGGCATTCAGATCGAGGGAAGGTGCTGTCCCATCACACTCCCGCGGCACAGTACAATCATCAAGCCAATCATAGCTTAAACTTAGCGAATATTTCTCTACAAGGTCTCTGTCTAATGTTTCATACCTTGACAAACAAGTTTTGTTCCAGGTAAAGGTCAATAATGTAAATGTAAATGTACTTTATTTATACAGCCCTTTAAAGACAATCTTTATGATGTACCAAAGTGCTTTAAAGCAAGTAATAAATAAAGAGAAGAATAAGTACAAACAAACAAAAACAATAAAAGAACAGTGAAAGCAATAAAATACAACTAAATCGATTAAGATAAAAGTGTCATCTGTGTATTAAAAGCCATCCTAAATAAGTAAGTTTTTAGCCTAGATGTGAAGAGGCCCAGGTCAGAAATAAGACGCAGCTGGACGGGGGGCTTATTCCAGAGCCTGGGGGCAGCTTTGGGAAAAGGCTCGGCCACCCCAGGGTTTGTATTCTGACCTGGGCACTTCCAGCAGAAACTGATCCGTTGACCTCAGAGCTCTACCAGGACTGTTAAAAGCTCAGATAAATATGATGGGGCGAGGCCGTTAAGAGCTTTAAAAACAAACATTAAAAGTTTAAAATCAATTCTATAAAGGACAGGAAGCCAATGGAGGGAGTTAAGAACAGGAGTGATGTGCACACGTCTGTTAGTAATGGTAATGCCAATGTCCAGTTTGTCATTTAATGCATGATCAGAAGTATCAGTGATTCCATCATTCCAAAAGAAAAAAAATGCTACATGTCAGTAAAAAGTAGCATATATGAGCAATTATTGTGATTTTTTCCCCTATTTTCCACGTGAGCCTACCTGCGATAGCTTCTGGACACTTCTCTGGGATTAAAGTTTTTTTAACAGAAACAGCAACATTTTTTAGAGTTCTTTGTCTTCAGCGCTCCGTGTGCGTGGCCTACACACAGCTGAAGCCTGATCTACAGTGTCCGGGCACCTAGCACTCAGCTAAAGCTAAATAGCCTGGAAAGGTGCTAACCGTTAGGCTAACTAGCAGCAAGATGCCTCCCTTCTCCACAGATGACTACTACAGCCTCCTGCAGAAGATTGCAGTACTGGAGACAAAAATCCATCGCTTAGAAGTAAATGTGGAGGTAAATGGACTGAGTAGAAATGAAACAACCTTGCCATTGATTCAGAATAGTGGAGACGAGCAAGCTATCAAGGACAGGAAGCCAATGGAGGAAGTTAAGAACAGGAGTGATGTGCACACGTCTGTTGGTAATGGTAATGCCAATCATGTTGGTAATGCCAATGTCCAGCTTGTCATTTAACTCATTGGCTGCCATTGACGTCTATAGACGTCAATTTAAATACAACCGTTGACTGCCAAAGACGTCTATAGACGTCAATTGCGTTTTTTAACGGAGCAGGCTGGGGAACAATCTAGCGGAGTTTGTCACTAAATCTTGGGCTTGTAAACACTAAACAGAGAATATACTGGCAAAATTACCCGCAAGGTGGAAGCAGTGCCACTTTGGATGGGAGATGAGTAAAGATCACATAGATTGTAGAAGAAGACTGAAGCGGCTTTGAAGCCAATGAGACTAACCAAAATGTTTGTAAACTATAATTGCCAAGATCAGAGAAGGAGAAAATGTCGCCGGCGAGACAAAACAAAAAATTTAGGCAGCTAACGCTCGAACAGAGCCTTCTGTGCAGCAGAAGTAGTGTACCACTACTATCCACCGACGAGATACCCGGGCCAAGCGGAGAGAGTTGTCGGCGTGCGCGTATTTCACCTCAGCGGAGCGCACCACCAGACAGTTCTGATGACTCAGACAATGCTATGCTATCAAAATACCTTCTCAGTGTTGTTTTTGCTGTTTTATGGAAGGAAACCACTTTTCAGATGTTTGAGGTGTCACTAAAGCAAAAAATGTTAGCATCAAAGTCACTGTTCTGGTTGACAGGTTTCTTTGCACAAAAAGCTTGTTTTCTCAATTTTTTGGTCAAAAACAGCTGTTTTTGGTGAAACCAACCTATGTTCTACTGTCTATTACTAAAGGACTGAAAATGGTAGAAACAAACTTTTTTTTCCTGATGAAAGAAGAGAGTCTACTCTTTCTTTTGGTAATTTCGGTGTGTACATAGTCATAAGACACACTTTTCTGTGGGTCTTGGAAAATCAGTCAAAATACAGTAAAACACTTGGCAGTATGGGTCTCTCTGCACTGAAAATGGCTGGCACCGAATGAGTTAATGCATGATCAGAAGTATCAGTGATTCCATCATTCCAAAAGGAAAAAAATGCTACATGTCAGTAAAAAGTAGCACATATGAGCAATAGTGATATGTTCGCCCCCAAAAATAAAAATTAAAAACCACAGAGGAATGAAAAGGCGGTGAAACTGCCAGTTCAGTATCAGTTTGGGGTGTGACAGTCTGAGCTTGGTTTGCTATGTGTGGGAGTTGGAGATATCAGGCTCGTGCTTTCCCATAACGTAATAATGTGGTTTAAGGGTTATTAAGTGTCATTTTTGCCCAAATTTATATTTGCATTGTAGCTTGAGTTTGTGGGACAGATCACTGGTAATCACACACATTTTCACCCCCAAAAACTTCAATGGAAAGACCTTTAATTCCCAGGATTGAAAAGGTAGCTGTTGTAGTCCATCTTTGTAGTATTTTGATTACATATGTTCATGAACATCTTGGAAATTTTTAGAATGTGCAGAATACGTCTCCTTTAATTATTTTTTCTTATTGAGTCATCGTATGGAGAGATATTTTCTAATGCAGCATATTTTTCTGCATTAATGCAGTCCTCTGGAGTCCAAGTGACTCTTTTCCTGCTGATATTTTGTCCTGCTTCTATCTGTAGGTTAGCGTGAACACCCATACAGGCAGCATTTCTATCTGTAACTATATTTGCATCAGATTCAAAGTAGTTACGTAATTCTCAAAGGCTTTACTATTCTTTATTTTAGCCTTGAACTTGATATGCATTTTTCTTAATGTGCAGTCTGAGCATCTGTCTTCCACTGATACGGCAGATAGAAATGCTTAAATTAGTGAGGTCCCGGTCACTTTTGGATGAAACTGACTCGCATGTGCTGTGTCACTAAAAATCTTTAGATTCACCACAACATGATGCTCTAATGTTTGGATAACACTGACTGCTAACACCTGATATTTCTAATATTCTTCACATTACCACAGAGCTGCATAATCAACAGTGCTCTGCTGTTAAAACGAGGTTCAGCCATTTGAACAGTGTAAGAGCTGAAAAAAAAAGGGCTTTTCTTGAACTAGCTTCTGAGTAGTCGATCTAATACACTGAAATGTCTTCAATGGATGGGAACAGTTTAACCTTGTAGCACCCACAGTTGCAAATATGCAACAAGCTTTTTATTTATTTACATTATTTATTTACATTATATTTTTATTTACATTACATTATTTGATATATTAAATTTACATAAATTTTTTACATTCATGCTTAATATTTTTTTACATTACATTTTATGTGCCGACAGTTGTCACAGCAATCATTTTCTTGGCTCAGTGAATTACACTCTGCTTTGCGGTGGTCTGTTCTAGTTTGTTCTGGTCTCGTTTGGTGTGGTCTGCTTTGTCCACCTTTCACAGCGGTAATGGGAGGTCAGGTCTCCAAATTGTATTATTATGATTATTTCTTTTGCATTTTTTCATTAGCTTCATGTGCACATTTTTTATTTACATTACATTTTTATTTACATTACATTTTTTGCATTTTATATGAGCTTCACTTTTTCACAACAAAGATCTGTGAAATCTGTTTGACTTGTTGTTGAATGGAAAGTTTATGATGGTTGCGTTCCACACTTTGTATTAAGAATGTTCAATAAAGGTCTATTATATACATTTTATTGTGGTAGCAGCAGTTACTGGTGAACTTTCACTATACCTTTTTTGCCAAACGATCTGCAGAGAATGACTTGGTTTTGTGAACAAAATTAATAAGGAAAGCCCACAGTGGCAAATATGCAACATTGCCTAAAATGATCAAAAAATAGCCCAATTACAAAAATTCCAAAAATATTAGTTTATTCCCACCCAAAAAGATGCAAGAAGAGCCAAAATGATGACCGGACCGGTAAAAGGTAACCAATCAGTTTACGAGCTGGGCTCTGCTGCCTGTCAATCACCGATTGTGCACGCGCGCGATACAAGGTAGGCTCGTCCCCACGCTTATTTATCTGGACTATTGAACTTCATTACGGGCTAGTCTACTTACTGTGTCTTCCATGATCGCAAATGACAGGTGAGTTGATGAATGAGGAGTCGTGTACGCGCATCTGGCGTGCACGTAGACGTGCACGAGTTCTCATGTGTTTTGATGGGGCGGGACAGGAAGTTGAATAACGTTTTATTTTTCGGTTAAAAAATAAGCATTTCTTGCATTTTGCGACTACGGAGGTCACCGTTTTCAACTTCAAGCGTTCTGATAGATAACTCTTAAAATGCCAAAAATTAGGACTTTACGTATGAAAACAACAAATCCTGCAGACTGCAGCTTTAAATGAAAAGTTGACTTATTTAGCCCCCACTGTAAATCTGAAGTTGTAAAACCAGCAGCTCTCACAGCTGCGATCATGAGCACATTTCCCTTTACAAGCCTGACGCTATATATCATTACTTTTTACCGCACGAGCAGCATTTATCTTTTGATTTTTTTTACAACCTCTAATAAGCAGTGACTGAGCATGGACTGAATCCACCTGTCTGTTTAACTTTTACTGCACCTCATTGTTGAGGCTGAATGACTCATTCTTGTTCTTTTAAGATTTGCACAAATGACTGATCTTTCACAGTGTAACAGCCTTCCATTCAAGGAGACTGGATTTTAATGGGAAGAATTAAGTTAAGCTACTGAGTGTCAGTTTAAAACTAAACATTAATTTGGCCACCTGAGGTGCTGCGGAATAGGCGATAAGGGATGTAATGTGTTCATATTAATTGAGGTATTTAATGTTTGGGAAATGATCATTAATTGAGGTGTTTATGAGAATGTGTAGCAGGAAGTAGTTCAGGGTATGTTCAGGAGGGGTGAACAAGTGCCAGTCACACAGTGTCAGCTCGGAAGCATCGAACTGAGATTTCTGTCCATTGTCGGGAATAAGATACTGCTTTTTCTCGTGCCACATTCAGTGGTTTGCACCTACAATGTCTTCTTTTTCTTTTCTTTAAACAGCATTGCACCATTTAAACTCCTGTTGGATTCCCATGAAAACTTGTGTCTCTCTCTGGATGAACCGTAATATCTTTGAAGGTCCCCGTACCCTCTCAACCTTAGCACTTCCTGCGCTGGGAACAGGAAGGTGTACAAGGCAACGTGCTGCTAATTTTTCATGATTCCTCGAGTATAACGCAGTTCGAGAAGTCCTCACTTGTTACTACCATAATTAGCTGAGCAGAAGAACCTAACTCCTAAAATGTAATAGCCAAGAAATAAAATCTCTATTTCTATCCTATCCTGTTTCAGCAAAATTACGCCAAATCTGACAAGGCAATGACATACATTATGTTCTATTCGCAAGCAGATGTGGGAAAATAGTTTTTCCTCTACTATTCTTATATTTTGATGACGATTCTCAGCCATCCAGGTCATCCACGCCACTCAGTCTGTGTTTGGGTGTTTTGTCCTTTGGGTGAAGCAGTCTGTGTCTGAGGGTGTTCTTGGGTTTGAAGTGCACTGGACAGCCATGATTGGAGAAGTTTCCTCTAAGTTTCTCTGAGACTCCTGACACATATGGAATTACAGTATGTTTGAACATCAGCACTCCAAGAAAGCTCTTTAAACCTGTGGATATCCAAACTGGGCCTTTGTCAAATCAGCTGGACCAAACCACTCTGTTAGAGAAGCTAAAAAGAACAGCCGCAAACATACTGTAGCTCCATATGTAGCGGCAGTCTCAGAGTCTCCGGTTGCCCTTATTCAAGTTGTGTTCAAGTTCAAGTTATGATTACTATTCTGATACAAATCTGCATAAAAAGTATTCCTACAATTTTATGTACGTACATGTGAAAGCACACACACACAAACAGTATGTACATCTTATGAAGAAGTAGTCCTCACTGCAGGAAGGAGCAGGCCTGTGGTGCTGGCAGGCTACTAAGCTAAAAGCTAGCTTCTGTGCATGAAGAGTTCCCGCTGTCATATCTCCCAGTTAAGTTTAACATCTCCCATTTAAAGGGGAATTTCGTTATTTTTATTTTTTTAAACCTGGACCTTATTTCTGGCATAAAATACGTTCACTCACCGATAACAGTTTGGTGAAAGTCCGAGGGCTTTCTACACACACGCGATGACGTCATCCCACATGATGCGTGTGTGGAAACCCCCCCCCCCCCCCCCCCCCCCGATAACAACAACAGGGCAGCTCTGAACTAACCGTGCAATAGTATGCATTCGTTCATTCATTCATTCGTCTTAAAGTATTGGTGAAATAACGACAGATAATGCCTTATTTAGAGGCTGTATTGTCTATGCCCTGTTTACTCCCATTGTATGGATATACGCGGCTCTAAATAGCATCTAAATAGTAATGAAGGACGCCGACTTTCACCAAACTGTTATCGGTGAGTAGATGAACATTTATGCCAGAAATAAGGTTTAAAAAAAAAAAACAACTTCCCCTTTAAGTACCTCCTCATTCTCAAAGGTACATGGGTTAAAGAAGAAAACATCCAAAAGAGGACATCCCCTTAACGTCGGATTTACTTCTTATTCACAATGTAGAGCCTGCGAAACCTCTTGTCGTGGGAATCCATAGTGGACACTGTAAATGTCATATAAAATTCCAGGTGACATCCTTTGTATGCTGAGTTGCTCCTATGTTTGATTTATAAAACTGGTGTCACATCTATAATCAAATCAAAATTGATGAAACAAGTTCAAAGAAACCCATTCTAGAATTAAACTGTCCTTTGGATGATAAACTGTAAATAAACTTAAAATGATAACACCTGCGTTGCAACTTAATTTTATCCAGCACAAATGGCATTATAGATAACCAGGGACGGAAGTAACGAATTACAAATACTCACGTTACTGTAATTAAGTTGATTTTTTGGGGGTACTTGTACTTTTATGAGTATTTTTTTTAAGTGTGGAATTTTACTCATACGTGAGTACAATTTACACCATCTAATCTACTTCTCTACTTTTAAAATCAAAAGTCGCTACTGAGTACGCCCACAATTTGAATTAATATTCAAACCGTCAGATTTTTAAATTTATTTTTCAATGCAAATCCTTATTGGCCGTTAGATCGCGCCCGCGCCAATTAATCTAAGACTTAACAAATTGGCCAACTCTGCTGCTGCAGCAGGCTCAGGTTTCTGGAGGTAACATACCTGCACAGCGGAGCAGAGAGTGGACTGAGGATTTTGAGAGGAAGAAGTCAAAATGGAGACAGAAGTAAACAGTGAAAACGATGAAGAAAAGACGGAGGACGACTGCCCGTGGCCGTACCTGGAGGAATTTTCCACGTTCAGAAGAAGAAAAGGAGACAGATGCAGTGCAAACTTGGTTTGACCTCCACGGTGATATCAGCTTACAAGACTTCAACGTCTAATCTCAAAAAACACATTGCGGGAAGAGGTTTTACAACTATACTTGTATGATATTGCTTTCTTATTTTTCACGTGCTTAGGTTATTAATTTGGCTGAGATTAGTCTGCAAAGCTGCCATTGGTTAGTCTGATAATAAGACGGGGCGAGCTAACGTGTGGAGTCGATGAACCGAATGTATTCATATGTGTGCCATCTGTTTACACTCTTACCTCTAATAATAGTCATATCATTTCTGTAATTTCACTGGATAAGGTGAGCTGTTTTTGATTAAAAAACCTGGCACACAGTGCTGAGCTGCACCTCAAATTAATATTCAGGTTCCCAGCTCTCTTATGACATATAGCACGAGACCAGGGGTCGGCAGGTGTGGATATTTTATACATGTGAATCCAATCAAATATTGACGATGCAATAAAATATCTACGGAAGCCCTAAATGGCCATAGATACATACATTTAATTCCATCCGTTTTCCCGTAATAACGAGATCATTTTCCTCTGTTTTCTCATGATAACGAGATAAATAACTTGTTATCTCGAGAAAACGATAACGGCATGATTGGTGTGTGTTAAACCTGATTCCATTCTTCAAATGCTTGTCACACCAGCTGGATTTGCTTTGTGCATTTTCACAAGCAGAATTGTTACACAAACTCTACTTTATTCAGTTTTCAATGAAAGGTGGGTAAAAATGGGTACACCTTTGCCAGAAGTACATATAAACACATATAAACAGGGGCGGACTGGGGAGAAAAAGTGGCCTCGAAAACCATCGGTAAATTAACACGTTATCTCGAGAAAACCATCAAAAAAAGTTTAGACATACCACGTTTGCTCTGAGCTCCCGTAACATCCATCGGTTAAAAAGTAATTAATAGTTTTTGAGAAGAGTACTTTCACTTAAGTTTTTTATTAAAACGAGTACTTTTATTTGTAATTCAGTACAATTTAAGCAATGTAACAGTACTTGTACTTGAGTACAAATTTTCACTACTCTTTCCACCTCTGGAGATAACTACTTAGACCTCCTTTTCTGGTTTTTAAATATGACCCCCTGAACTGTGGATACTATGTTCACTTTCATGTATATAAACAGGAAGTGAGTCCATAAAATCTGACATCAGAGTGATGTGAAAACATTCATAAATAGCAGTTTTGAGAGAATGAATTTTCTCAACTTCCGTGCTCTTGGTTAAGACCAGAAAACTTCCTAAAAGGTTCTGTGAAACAAGAGTGTTTCATTTTAGAATTCAAACTAATATTTCATATCAAAAGAAGAAGATGTAGTCGTGGAAAGTTGGCGGACTCGTATTAGAGGCTTGCCACATGCTGAGGGTTTGTGATAACTGCAAACTTTAATTACCAAGATTAATTGTTGTTTAAGAAGTCTGATCCTTACAATAGATATTTTATACTGTCTTTAAAGATATGAGAATGTTGCTTACGGGAGCAAGAACAGTAAAAGGGGAATCATGACTGCAGTGTTGCTGAATAATTACTAAGTACAGAGATAAAAGTGAATTAATCAAACCACCTATCCTTCATATCCACTTAATCAGACTCAGGGTTGCTGGAGCCGGTTCCAGCTTCCACAGAGCAAAAGGCAGGGTACAAGCTGGATAGGTCACCAGTCCTTCACAGGGACACAGGGGAATTTTTTTTTATCAAATATAGACCTGGCTGAACTTATTTTACTCTCCGTCTCATGGTTCTGGAACTACACCTTCCGAACTAAATTAGTCAGGACACTGTTGATCCTCACAGCCACTTGTAAACGCAGCATTGTTTCAGCTTTGCTGGAACTAGAATACACAGCTGTGGGAACAGATTGTTTTTCCTGTTGGGTGGGAGTTTTTCCAACAGGAGCAGCTCTGATTCTCCATCAACCTTTGGTTGTAGTACCTCTTTCCTTGTCCTCCAGCTGAGCCATAACAGCTGACAACTTTTCCACATTGTGTTTGAGGCCTTGTAAGTTGGAGATTTGCCATGGGGAAAGTTGTGACACCCTGCCCTGCAGTTATTCATTTTTTTCCAGCACGGTCAAGTCTGTCAAGCCCTAACAGAGCTCAGGTTATCGCTCTAAAGGCTGATTCATGGTCGCCTACGGAGAGCTCTCTCTGTCGACGGAGACCCTCCCGGAGAGGACAAAATTCGGACAAAATTTCTATCTATCCGTCGAGACGACGGAGACCGCAAGGGTTGTGATTGGTCACCGCCATTTTTGAAAGAGTTTACTGTGTGCCGGTCAACATTTGGTCAAAATTATTTGCATTTCAAAATCAATAAGGTCCAACTCCAACAACAGTCTTTCTCTCTTGTTCGCCATCATTCACTGTGAGGAGTGGAACGGAGCTGGAAGGTGAACAATCAATCAACGACTTTCACGATAGACGTCGCGAGATTGGGTCGTCTAACGTAGCGCCGCCTACTGATCGGGAGGTGGACTGCCTTGCGTATCCGACAGCCCGACGGAGAACTTCGAAAGGACGGAGAGCCTCTCCGTGACTACAGAGAAGCATACTGAGGCCTTAATGCTCAAGTTGTGAATTAGAATGCTTTACTTTTCTTCTTTTTTATAAGTAACATCATCTGTATCTTCATGTGGAAACTGCCCAACATCTGCAGCTAAAGTCCAGTGCCAGTATGTTACAATGACAGGCTATGAGCAATGAACTTCTTCATTATTGAGTGCGACTACACTGTCATCATAAGGGCAGACAAGAAAACACTTTGCAATGTTATTGCCAGCGTTCATCCAGCAGCACACCTCAGCAACTCTTTCTTCTTTTTTTTTGGAGAGAATTACATGAAAAAGACAACGTTTGCCACCAGGAGATTGTTAAAGATACAAAGTTTAAAGTATGGAGTTCTTAACTGATTGAACTGAATGAACTTGGGGAAGGTATATTAAAACTTTATCTCGACCTAAACTCCTTTTCTCAGAGGGGTTTAGTTGTCCACACACTCTCATTCAAAACTAATCGAGCCAGTTAAATATAAAAATCAAATTAGATATAAAAGAAGAATGGAAAATACATTTTTGCTACACATGCCCAACAGTAGGGATGGGACTTGATAAGATTTTTACGATTCCAATTCCATTTTCGATTCTGCTTAACGATTCGGTTCTTTATCGGTTCCCTTATTGATTCTCATTTGGAGAAAAAGGACAACAAGCCGGTCGATTAGCATCAACTTTGTTTAGTTTAGAAGTAACACGAGTCATGACCTTACAAAGCCAACAACGGTGAGGTGCACATTGGTCTATCATGGCCTGGGTAATTGAACTCTTCCTGCTCTGGTGAAAGGAGAAGCTGGAGGTAGAGGTGAACTGGGGGTAGTACCACCAGCCTCTGGCTCTGAGCCAGTCAGGCTCTGCCTCTCATGATTTCATCTAAATGTAATGCCTGAGAAGGCATTCATTTAACCTTAACCGTTACTAACAGCAGCTTTTACAATGAGGCAAATGGCGCTAACATGATAGGCAGTGTTTGTTAGTTAGTTAGTTAGTTACCTGCAGTGTTAGCCGAGGACATGCTAACGTTGCTAACGTTGCTGGGTTCAGATTCACCAACGTTAGTCCGGAGCAGATCGAAAACGCGACATTCATTCATGGTTTTTGCATGTTGGTAGTATTTCCTCCCTTTGGTGAAATATTCACTTTGCAAGTTGCCCTGTTGTCGTCTTTTTTAGGGATGTGTAATCAAACTTTTGAGCGTTTGTACCGCTTGGGCGCCATGTTTACTGTTGACTGCTGGCTGCACTGGACTCGCCACGCAACGTTGCGTGGTGACGTCATTCGCGCCCACTGGAATTGATAAGGGAATCGTTTGCAAAATCGCCAAACGATTCCAAGGAATTGAAACACTGGGAACCGGTTCTCAACAAGAACCGGTTCTCGATTCCCATCCCTACCCAACAGTGAAAGTTACGCGCTTGGAGATGGGTATAGAGTTAAAGCTGGATAAATATCCATCAATAGAGGTCACAAACAGCACTGATTAGCAGGAAGCGGGAAGTTAGCGGAGCAGTCCTGATGTATACAGAGCTAAAATTGATGAAGATGGACAAGAAATGTGGTTTTTGCAGAGGAAATGAAACAAATCACAGATAATCAAGAAAGTCCCGAAGAAAGAGGCAAAGCAGAGTGCTAAACTGCAAACAGATGATTATTTGTTCCTCAGAGAAATCAGCAGGCTTCAAAGAGGAAAAGAAGAAAAGAAAAACAAAGTGCAAGTTAATTAAAACCGAGCTAACAGAGCAGGGATGTTACGCTGACACACTGCTGAAGGTTCTGTTGTTTGGTTCTGAACAATAGTTAAGATTTACAGTCTAATATCAACAAATCATTATTATGATCATTACTCATAATTAGCAAAGTATTCACTGATGCTCATTCAACATTTGTAGAGTTTCTCCTCCAACAGATGAACTTGAAAACTTATTCAAATGCATTTTGGGGTATTTATCAGGGGTGGAGGAAACTCCATCTTAGATGCAGAGAGATGCGGATGTGTAAGATTCTGTCTCAAGTTGATCTTATTTATTTCAACTGATAAGGTTTTAATGGCATGCAAAAAGAAGAGCCCGTAAAATCTCTGCACAAGACGGCTGAGTGAGCAACGTAGCCGGCATTAGGAGGCAAGAATATGGAAGGACGTTTGGCTTCTTTCAAGTTCAAATATCTTCTCCAAACGAGCAGTGGATATGTGATCATATTTCCTCTTCCACAGAACAGCAGGATATTGGTTGGAATTAGGTTGTTTTTTTTGTTAGATACCTAGAAAATACTAACCTTTGTTTTCAATGCTGGGAAAAAGGATAGCGATTGTATCTTTGTAGCTAATGAGACAAAACTCTGTCATTTGTGTTAATAAGCTATATTTTAGGGAAGCTTTGGATTGTTTCAGTTAAGGATTGAAACACAGTTCTTTATTAAAAAAAAATATTTAAAAATCCATAAAGCTGCATCGATAAGCATTTCAGCGTAACTGAATTGACGGGTGATTCTTTCCCCTCGTATTTTCAAGCTGTACAGTTCAGTGTTGCTTGTTTGGCAGTTATAAGGTGACGAAAAGGAGTTGTTCTTTTTATAGAGCAAACCACCGTTTGGGTGCAGCAGTCTTATCTGTCCCTCCCCTGGTACTGACTCTTGGCCTTTTCCATTGTCTCAACCACCAGCTCTCTTTAGAACCCCTAATAAATACATGCTGTAAAGATCCTCAGACAACATCTTAAATGGGAATTTTAAAAGGACGGATAACTAAAACAAGCAAACACGGATGATACAGTGCTATGATATCTAAAAGCGATTTGGGCACTCCTCTTGAAGGCGTTTTATTTCCCCCCTTTAATTTATCTTGTGCATGAGTTCAAGAAGTCAGTTGGGTCCATTCTTGTCTGCTCTCATTTCCTGGCATTCAGGCTTTTCATCCTGGTACATTTGGTCACTTTCATTTTTCAAACACAAATCACCCTTGATGTCTGGCCCAACAGTTTTCTTGCTTGCTACTTTCTGAGCCAGCCTGATCCTTGCTCTTTAGAACTCTCTTATGTTCTGTCAGTCTCCATCCAGGGTTACTTTTGCTAAACCCACATTCTCTGCCTCTCCACTTCTTTGGGATAACCAAGTGGCCTCATCAGAAGTCTCTGCCACCTTTCAACTCAGCTAATCTCCCGCCGGTGTCGAGTCTCTGCGTGGTCCCATCCCGTCCCCTTCCTTTCTTTATGTCACCACTCCACTGGGATGATACGTCAGAGTCTAATCACCCTACAAACTGTTAAATCTTGTTAAAACTGTTTTAATCTCTCGTACATCAATGAAATTATGTTTTATCCTTTCAATTGATCTCTCCTTACTAAGCCGAAGTATCTTGCTCGAGAGATTTCTTCTGCTGAAATTGTCATGGACGGGAACATTTTATACAGCTTGATGTTTGAGCTGGATTCCTCTGTCATCACAAAAGGTAAGACAGTGCCTACTGTGAAAAAAAGACTATTTTAACAGCTTTATACTATTTTAACAGCTTTACAAAATAGCTTTGTAGACAATTCTTAACTGAAAAATGTTTTCAATACTAAAAATCATCAACTTATCTGACATTCATTAACAAGACTTTTCCATTAGCAGATCTCTTAGCGTGTTGTTTTATAGCTGAACCTCCCTGAAACCTCCCTCTTACTTTAGGCCTGCTTCCATTAGTCGTGGACGACTGCTATATATATATATATATATATATATATATATATATATATATTTTTTTTTGTTAATTTTTATTATTATTATTATTTCTTTTTAAATTTTTAAATTTTAATTTTTTTAATATATTTTTGTTATTTCTTTTTAATGATTTTATTGCCTTCTTTTGATTTTATTTAGCTGTGAAGCACTTTGAATTGCCTTGTGTAAGAATTGTGCTTTGCCTTGCCTTGATATTTGAATAGTTATGAACACAAAGAGGATTTGGAGGCTATAGAAACTTTAAGTTGCTTCATTGATCAAAATTGGCACAATCATAGCATCTTAGTACACGTTAATATGAGAAAAGCTTATTTAGCTTGGTGAGTTTTCCATTATGCCAGTGATTGAATTAGACTTTGCTCTCTGATCTCACATTCAGGCCGGATTTTATTTCTCCTTTTAACGAAAAAGTGATATTAAGAGACTGAATTATCGTCCACATTAATATGCTGCAGAGATTAAGTTACTGAGAGATCTTTAGCACTCGCTGACAGCTGCAGTGCACGCGCACATGCACACACACAAACACACACACACGCACACACATGCCTGTAATGGGTGCACACGCCCCACAATTAGAAAGTCGGGCAATTCCACGCTTTCAATTAAAACTTGAAGACGAAACACATTTGACATTCATGGCTGAGACACATGCGGCCACAGCTTTGTCAAATCTTTTTTAATTAATTGTAACAACATGAGTTTAAAGGGTCAAAAATGTCCTCCAGTTAGAAGGGAATAATTGCCAATACATAGAATAAATTAAGAGATGCATATCAGGTATCTAAATGCTAATTGAACCCTTTGCACTGCTATCTCTTAAACATTAGTGTTCACGAGGTGTTCAAATGAAAACATTTGTTTGAAGCTTATGAACATTAACCTCCTTTTTGTGGTGGAATGACTGCATCAGCAAGGCTTAAGACGCAGTATGAACTGCATGTCATACAATTAGAAGTCATTGATGACTTTAGATGAAGAGCAGTAATCCATAAATAGAACTGGTTAAGCACTAGTTGAGGTGAAACTACTCAGTCCACAATGATCCTTTCAGCAATTACAAGTTTATTGGAAGTTTAATGGGATCATTTTGTGTGACTGGATGATCTCATCTCAATACCATGCTGGGTAAGCGTGAAAAGATGCACGCCATGCGGACAATTAAAGTTGAAATTTACGTGCTGCTTATTCCATAATGCTTACGTTCTTTGTCCCCCATTTATTTTCTTCAATTCAATTCATTTTTATTTATATAGCGCCAAATACAACAAATGTCATCTCAAGGCACTTAGATAATAAAGTCCAATTCAAGCCAATTGGAATTCAATTAATTGTAATCATAATTATTTATAAAATAATCCAATTCGTTCATATAGAGCCAATTCAAAAACAATTTCCTAGCTAAGGAAACCTACAGATTGCACCGAAATGTCTTATGGCATTATCATAACTTATCTTGTATAGTCTTGTCTTTTAGTTTCACTGGTGATGTTCCGAAAACAGTTTTTTGTCTCCTAAACTGATCTGAGTTTTTTTTTAGATTGAGTATCTGCTTTTAAAAGTCACAATCTCACACTTGCATTTTCCTACAGCACACAGTTGCAAATGATGAAAAGTAGGTGCCTTTCAAATAAACTATTAAAATAAAAAAACAACTTATTTTCATTTTGTAGTTTTTTTTTTATAAAGCTTGTAGCTTTCACATCAAATTATATACGCCTCATAAGTTTAGGCCAAGTTTATTTGTAACTGAGACCGGGCGGTTCCATCACCTTCACTGTGATTGATCGTGATTAATCAGGGAAATCATGTGATTAATTAGATTAAAAATTTTAATCGTTGCCCAGCCCTAGTAAATAATTATTTTTCATTTTCTATTAGTGTCTCTAAAATTGTCCTTAGGAGTGAGTGTGAGTGTGTGTGTGGTTATGTGTCCCGTTTGTCTCTGTGTGGCCCTCTGATGGACTGCCGGCCTGTCCAGGGTGTACCCCGCCTCTCGCCTGATGACCGCTGGGATAGGCTTCAGCCCCCCCGCGACCCAACTGACGGATTCAGCAGGTACAGGAAATGGATGGATGGATGGATTTTCTATTAGGAAGGGTGTTGGGTGTATGCAAATAATTTGTGATTCTCTGGTAGTCCAGTACCAACCACCTCAATGGGCTGTTCCAGTTAATGAGCTCCAGCAGGAGAGTATAAAAGCCCTTGGTTGCCCTCAGTTAGGTGATGGTGTTGTTATCTTAAAAGTGGGGAAAATAAATGCTGATGTTGGTCCCTGAAAACCTCAAAGTCTCACATTGTCCAAACTGACATTGTGAACTTCTGCGTCTCACTTCGACCCTGAGTCACCTGAGTGAATTTTTTGTGTTGGAAAAAAAAGTTGTATAATCAATTTGGTACTATTTAATGAAGCTGTGTAAATACTGCCTTGCAAATGCTCAAATCTCAGGCATTGCAAGGGAATTGCATTGTAGCTGGTGTAGAACAGATATCAGGGTGCATTAATCACGACACCAATCTGATACTTGTGATTGGACCAGGACAAACCTAATTATCATTGTCATCAGGCTTCAGAGATATGACATCTGGCCTTCACATGAACCGACCGGAACTCACTCGAGGTGGTGATTTAGAGAAAGAGGAGTGTGCAAAGCTGGTCTCAAAGGAAAAAGCAGTTACTTTAAGTTTTGCACATGTTTGTGTAAATTAATCCTAATGTAGGTATGTTTTCAGTGTTGTACAATGTAGATAAGTCCACAAATAAAGAAAAGTCCCCCAGCAAAGAAGGTGTAATCAAACCATTTCTTTTTTTTGGTACAGAATATTTTTAAAAAAAAGCCAAAGCTCCATCTTTTCGGTAACAAAATTACAAATGATGTTTTAAATGTTATTTTTGTATCGTATCATTACAGGATATATGTGAAACTAATACACCATTCTTGGAAGCAGTGCTACCTCAAGAGAGAGTCCATTGGGGGTCCAGGGTTATCACAGTAATTGACCCAACGCACTATGTGTGGCAAATTCTACAATGTTACCATGTGGAGTGGAAAGTGTGTTTTTGGGTCAGCAGCTAGATTAGAAAAGTGAAGGCTTAGAAACACACCAGAGTGCAGTCCAATTACATGATCATACCGGGCTGGAACCCAATTACACTCAAGTCTCTGTTATGTGTTGCACAATCAGTCTATCTGCTTAGGAGAGCGATAGGGTAAAAATAGCAGAGAAATGGTTCTTGAGAGTTTTTGTGGCCAATTTTCCTTCATTCCTGCCCTTCATGTTTGTCTTTATCCTGGAAGTGGATTCCCTCCGTCTCACCAAGGCAGGTTTGCCAGCTTTGATGCTGCTAACAGGTCTTTTTGATCCAGTTTTTAGAAAGTATTGCTATCCCAGACTGCTTACCTGGGGCTACTGTCAAGCTCTTGCATTTTCAGCTCCATTTTGACAAATCAAACATTTTTTTTTGTGAGAGCACCAATTTATTAGCGCAGTCCTACTTTTCCTTTATGTCTGAATCTTTCCTCAGCAACGGTTTCACTTTCCCTCTTATTTTTCTATTCATGCTTTTTCTTCAGTTTGTCACAGCTTCTCCTCCTTTCACCTCAAAAAGAAGTGTTTCCTCTTGGCTACGAGTTGAATGCGCGTGAAGGAATGCCTTTGATTGCATCACATTCATTTCCTTTTTCTTATGAAGTCCTGCTGGAGTTTCAGGCCAATGTTCCCACATCGCGCCACCGTGTGAGCGCAGTGAGAGTGGAGAGCTCAGCCTTCGGGAAGTGTGGGGCTGCTTTGTGTGCATCGGGGCTGCTTTGTGTGCATCTGCGCGCTCCACACTTAGACACAATGCTGCAAATATGTCCCCAATCAATTATGTCATTTACCAAAGAAAACCCTGCCCATTTAGTGAGGTAATTACACATGTGAAAGCAGTAGTCACTGCAACAACAAGGATAAAAGGAATCATTTTATCTTATTCAGTTGAAAATGTCTCCCAACAGGTTTTCTAACAAGTCTTTGTGTCAAAGTTTGAGTTGAAGTATTTTCTAAAAGTAACTTTTAGACTTTTACATCTGATCATCAACAGCTGATATATTCCAAACCTGTTGAAATAATTCACCGTGTTGATTAACCTTATCAGCAGTGGGTACATCTGTATTTTTGCTATATAACAGAGATATTTATCTGGTGTCTGAGGCAACATTTCTGCACTGGTAGTGTTTCAATCATCAACACTTGGTTTGTCAGAGGTAAAGAGTGAATCTGGGGAGAGTGGAAGAGTTTCTTTTTGTTATCAACACAACGTGCCTACAATCCAGTTAGAAGTGTGTGAAAACTCAGGTGAAATCTCTCTCTGACTGGTGTCTTGTTCAGGGAGTCATCCACAAGCCTTTTACCAAACTCCAAATCGGTTTCTTGTCTTTGTCTTTCACAATTGCTTGTTTTCCAGCGATTCCTCCATACAGCCCATGTTGGTGGAGTGTGCAGCTTAAAGGGATAGTTCGCTTCTTTTGACATGAAGCTGTACGACATCCCATATTAAGCAATATTATTTATGAATACTTTCTTACCCCCTGCTGCGTCCTGTGAGCCGAGTTCCGGCCTCGTTTTGGCGTTGATGAAGGTAGTCCGGCTAGTTGGCTGGGGTTTAAAAAATAAAGCGTTTTGCTTCTCAAAACAATATGCGTTCAAAAGAGTAATACATTTGCATCACAAAATGGTTCATCCAGAAATAGTCAGACCTCACAATCGCTTGGCGCTATTTCTCTCTACCTTCATATCACTGCGTGCTGTGTAGACTGTGCAGACCGAAGTGCAGACCGAGCAGCAAACACCGTAACAGGTGCAGCTGTCGGCAGGCGGCAGCACGCAGTGATACAAGGGAGAGAAAATAGTGCCAAGCGATTGTGAGGTCTGACTTTTTCTGGATGAACGATTTTGTGATGCAAATGTATTACTCTTTTGAACGTATATTGTTTTGAGAAGCAAAATGCTTTATTTTTGTGGTCCCAGCCAACTAGCCGGACTACCTTCGTCAACGCCAAAACGAGGCCGGAACTCGGCTCACAGGACGCAGCAGGGGGTAAGTCAATGTTCATAAATGATGTTGCTAATATGGGATGTCATACAGCTTCATGTCAAAAGAGGTGAACTATCCCTTTAAGGTGGCCCTGTGGATAGATGCTCCATTCTTTGTTGTGGAGCTTTGTGGCTCTTTCAGGGTTTGCTTTGGCTTCTTTATTTCCTCTTAATAAAGCCCTTCTTTAAGTTTTGGTGGTCTCCCTTTTCTTGGCATGTTTGTTGTGGTACCATATTCTTTCTTTTTTTTTTTTTCAAACGATGGATTCAATTTAGCTCAGGTGAATATGAGGAGTTTTTGATATACATTTTTATAAATCGACCCTAAATTATACCTCTCCTTAACTTTGCCCTTGACAAATTGCTGACTTTGTCCGTCTTCACTGTGCTGGTTGCTTGGTGGTGTTGCAAACCCAACAGGAGATAAAAAATTGTACTAATTACCTGACTTCTGAAGTTAATAAAGAGCACCAGATCTTCATCTGTTTGGTAATTTAAATTCTTTTCTCTCTTAGACGTGGATTTAATTTGGAACATTTTGTGAAGGTTAATTATTAGATGGAGAAAAGGCTTCAAAAAGAATTAAGAGTGAAAAGGAGATAAAAAGAAAACAAACAATCACCACCCCTGATCGTATTTTATGCCAATAATAAGGTCCAGGTTTAAAAAAAAAAAAAAAAAAGTTCCCCTTTAACCTCACCATGTAGTCTGATATCCAACCGTAAGTAAAGGAATAAAACAGTGAATGCAAAGAAGTTGTTTTTAAAATGAATAAAACTAATAAATGAGACTCTGCCTAAGCTGGTTTCAAACCAACCTCACACCGCTTTAGACTTGCATGCTTTTATCTTTTATGTTGGCAGTTATCATTTTATTTTTTGGATTTTCTAAATCTATTAGATTTCTGAAGACCTACATAATACAAAAACTTCTGTAGGTATCGTGGCTTCAGCGAGACTCCATTACTGTCCTCTTGAAAAACACGATTTTAATCATCTGCCCTGATCACAACAAAACATCGTTCCACAGTTTCTGCCTTCAAATATGTATCACTGCCAATATCTATTTTTTTTCTTATTCTGGAAAGCCATTTGTGACCTGATCCAGCAAAATGAGTCACAGTGACCCAAATGTCAAAATTGAGATTTTGGTATCAAAAGAAAGGAATGGAAATAAGCTTTAAAATGATACCATAGTCAAAGTCATACGTTGGATGGTTTTCAAAATATGGCCATTTGATTTATGATCTTCCACCCTTTTTTTTACGATTGAAAACCTGAGAAAATCGCGTTTAAAGTTTTTTGCCCGTTTTTTTGTTGATAGCTTTCAAAATCCTGTGAATTTAAGGGGATAAACTCTTTATCTTAAAGCTTAATTTTACCACAGGCATTTGTACACATATAAAATGGTATTAAACCAGACTGAAGCCCAAATGATTAGAAAATATTTATTTTTGTTCCCACACACACTGCTCCACAGCTCGACATAGCCCTCGTCACCTCATTAATATCAGTCACAGGTTGCTCAATGACTTCATCGTCATCTTCCACATGAGTGGCGAATTCTTGCTCCTTTTCCATATCCGAGTCTTCGACATCGCTGTCATTATCTTCTTCAGAAGATATCGCCTCAGTAAAAAAATCAGTAACTAGCGCTAGCAAGTCTTGCTGTCCAGCAGCAGAGCTAAAATTGGACGCCACGAGAGTTTAAAGGTTTCGCGACTACTTTCTTTAGCGAATGACATTTTAAAACAAAAACATAGATCAACACGCTACACTATACTACAGTACTACACGATACTAATATTGTAATAAGACGATGACTTTTTTGACAATGACGAATATTGAGAGACTTTCTACGATCAGTTTAGGCTACACCAACACAGATAGCTAGTTTGACAGAGTGATGGCTGGACCAATCGCGTGCACCAGTCACTCGAAACGTGACTTCCCGCCTATTGTGGGCCTTTGTGTCACTGTGTGTGTACATTTTTAAGCATTTTGATTGGTTTTATGAAGCGAGCAGAGATAGAGACGTTTCAGAGGTAAAGGGAAATCCTCAGAGGTAATAGGAACGGTAGACGTTAACGGGAGAGGAGTCGATGAATTTCTTCAACCTGTTAAATTTTAACGCATTTAATACAACTTGCAAGTCAACTTGAATTGTCATTTACGTGCCTTTCCTCAATTATATGGACTATACAACTTTGGGAGATTGTTTTTTAATGTCTATTCTTTGAAATTAGCTAAAAAAAAATTTTTTTTTTAATCCATTGTTTTTTCACGTTGTCTGCCCGTACCTCAAAATAGAATGTTGCGACTTCCGACTCATTTCGCCAGAGCGGGTCACATTTTGTATTACCTATTATTTTGCCAGACCTTCTCAAATAGGCCCACAAAGCTTATATTGGTCGTCTTCTTCCATTCCAGACACAAAAGACTTTATTACCCTCTCCCACTTAAGGCTGATGGGTTTGGAATGGCACTTACAGAGGCAGACGCTTCAAGTGGGAGTGCAAATGTTTTGAGACAGGGAGAAGTGTTGGGGAGACAGAAATGGGTTTATCCTATCTGGACCTTTTGCTTTCTCTATGACTAACATCTGCAAAAGGTATGCTTCAAGGATTTCTTACGTGCGCCAATTTTTTCAGGAATTTGTTCCACTGTGTCAGAAAAAAGCAATTCTGCAGTTTTCAAACAGCTTTCAGGTGAAACAAAGACAGCTTGAGATTCACAGATCACTCTGGACCCACCTTTGACCAACGTTGCCAACTATTTCAAATGTGATAAAAACGAAGTGTATGAGCATTTTACATTTGTTTTCTCCTTTCCTGCTTCCTGTACTCACAAAACTTAATTTTAATACAGCCGAATTCACCATAAAGCGGCTGTCAGTTCTCGTTTCTTTGTTGTCATGTGGTAAAAAGCAAGTAAGTGACCATTTGGTATTTTGTAAGTGACTCAGGCTGTAGATAAACAGACTTTCAGAGCAGACTTATGCCTTTTTTTTGCGGGCACTCGTGACAAACCCTGCTTCAGAATGGAATGACGTCAGCCTCTTTCACAGCTGCAACCATAACCCCCCCATTGCAAGAAGTGAAGGTAAATTGATGTGGCATTGTCCTTTAATTGGCTGCTGTTCATCAAATAATAATGTTTAGTAAAAAGTTGGATAGTCTTTCTTGAAATAATAAAACACTTTAAAAAGTACATTGTTGACAAAGTGTCTCGAGGAAAACTGCATTCACTGCTGAGAGTGAAAATAAGGTTAGAAAGAAAAAGACCTAATTCTATAAACCAGGCTGTGTGGGCCACAAGTACCTTCAAGGGTTTTCGTTTTCCTTTGATTGATGTGGTTTTCAGGTCAATTAATCTACTGACTTGACCATCCTAACAGGGCCAAGGATAGCTGGAGAGGAGATAGCGAGAGATAACTGACACAAAGAGAGACGAGGAAGACAACTTGGGAGGAGGCACTGCAAGACGAGATGGTTGGACGAAAGGCAGAAATAGACAAGGAGGAAAGAAAATGAGAGAGGGGTCACGGAGGCATCAACCCGGCAAGAGACAACATGACACAGTCAGAGCTAAGCCTAATAGGCCACCGCTACCTTGAGAAGTGTAAAGTAGGTCTGGACAGTGAAGGCCATTAAGAGACTGAGCGGTATTACACACTGTTAATAGGTTCAACGATGGCTCTGCTCATTAATCAGAGCGAGTACAGTTACTATAGGAGAAGGAGAGACGAGGAGAAGGAGAGTGATGGATGGAAGGAGACATCAGAGGAGGAGGAAAATTAGGTTTCTTCAAGCAGAGATGAAAGCTTTCTTTTTTTAATCACCTCTTATTTAAAAAAAAAATCTATTTCACATTGGGGCGGTCGGTGGCGTAGTGGGTTAAGCAGCCGCCCCATGTACAGAGGCTACAGTCCTCGCTGCAGCGGCCCCGGTTTGAGTCCCGCACCGGACAGCCCTTTGCTGCATGTCTTCCCTCCCTCTCTGCCCCCTGCTTCCTTCTCTCTCCAACTGTCCTATCATTAAAGAACTGGTGATGCCTGTGACGCGATGACGTATTTTTGTCCCCTTTCCTGCACTTGAGAAATTCGTATTCGTAACTTTCGAATTCGTAAGTTTTCGATTCGTGTATGTATTTTTTGATGTCGTAACTTTTCAATTCGTATTTTGACAAATATCAAAACGCAACCCATTATAAACACAGATGGACTCATTTTTAGAGATTGCACATATTTATTTTATTCTCAACTACAACCAAAGACGCACACATTTCCCAAATATGCGCGGATTACTTGCACGGATGCACGTTTCTTTTTGACCGATTTCTTACCCCATATCTAAGGAATGTCCCAAAAAAGTCTCGACATTCCCCTTCATGGTTGAAAAATGAAGAGAACGTTAGTGGGAGATTCTAATCCATCCTTGGCACAAATGATCCTGTACTCCAATCCCGGCAATTCCTGCCTGCTTCTTGCACCTTCTTATGTGGGCTGGACTGTCTCTGAGGCCTCTTAGCACAGCCTGCACCTGGGGTCCTGTCTGGTGTGGTAGATTCTGTCCTCTGTTTCTCTTGTGCTCAGGCCTCAGCAATGAATCTGGATCGTCCTTATTGGACATCGATAAAGTCCAATGTACTGCTGTGAACATCGTCGTAGGAAGCGATAGCAGACTAAGAAAAATAATATTTACACCCTCTGTGGAATTAAGCTGTGACTCACGATCATGTTGATCAGCAAAGGGCTAACTATGTCTGTCTGCTTTTTAGTCCCTAAATTTTTTCAATGAAAGCTGTTCTCAACTCTGGAAGAAAACAATGCTATAAAAATGAGCTCAAATTCTGGATGGTCCTTAAAAAGAGAGGTTAATCAACATTCATTAGTCAGTCTATCGCTGTGTTTGAAACCGCCTACTACATACTTGCAAACAGCATACTCATCGATCAGACAGTATGCAGAGCGTTTACACACAGTGCACTTCACTCCTGCCCGAGCCGAAATCAGCCAGCCTGAAGCTGATTTCGCTTAAGCTATAAACTCTGTAAATATATAACTTTAGCAACATTTGAAACATTTTCAGGCGAGAAAGTAGTCGTTTAGATCCCCAACGTGTTGAAAATCTGACAAAATACCGGCTATTTACAATTTTGTTCCAACGAATTCGGCGCTACTAAAGCTAGGCGCAGTGAGCAACGCACTTCCGGTTATTTTCACAAAATGAACCTACCCTCGTTGTAGCTAGCTTGAAACTGCCGTTTTGACAGGAAATGACGATTGGCGACGTCAAGTTACGTTGCATCTTGGGTAGATTAAGTATGACAAGTAACCACATGATGCATACTCAACATTTCGGGGAATCTAGTATGCATCCGGGAACGTAAAAAAAGTTAAAGTTAGTAGGAGTAGTGGGAGTAGTAGGAGAAGTATGCGGTTTCGAACACAGCCTATGTCTGAAACAGTCACAGATCACTAGCATCGCTAGGCTAGCAGCTAGCATTCTCAAGGTATTACCAACTTTCAGCAATAAGTCAAATTAATTGAATTGGTTTTCCTGATAATTAGGGGTTTTAGTTTTTTTTTTTTAAAACGTACAAAAATGACAGTCACATAACAATGTAGCTGTCAGTCATGACACAAGGCAATAACTGTAAGTTATTATTATTGTAAGTAATAAGCGTTCAACATTGCTAGACTGGATAATGTAGTGGAAAGTTTGCCACCTTTCATGTTGGTGACTGGGGTTTGAATCCTGAGGCATAGCAATGTTACTTATCTACTTATACAAAGTCAAATTAAATTGTACTCTAAGCCTACTGTATATCAGAGAGGAAGTATTATCCACTTATAGCCTCAACAAAAATGAATGCATAGGAAAATGTGACCAACTGCTCTGATCTATCACATTCATCCGTGGCACCAGTTTCTGGGATCATTATGCTGGACAGGTTGGCGGTGGGCTGGAGCCAGTTCCAATGAGCACTGGGCAAGAGATAGCATACACTCAGCACAGTTCAGGAGTCTATCACGTAGCCCGAATCTGTTTCAAATATCTTTGAATAAAAATCAAATTGTCAACACTCCATTATGCCAACGATGGAAGTGTAGGAGTCATCATCTGGTGTGTCTTTCATAACGTTACAGATTTTGACATTTTGCTTGAGATGCATGAATGTGTTTGTGAACACTTGCTGTTGCTTCTTTAGCCTAGTTGTTACTGAGTTTTAAAATGTAGTCATGGTATCCTGTTTGATGGAAGACAGTTAGTTTTTAACCTGTCTGCCTTTATGTAGTGACATGAAAAAAATCCAACTGGGGTCAATCATTTCTTTGAAGTAACTGACTATATTGGCTTTATTTGAACAGCTACGTCTTATGTGCATCATCTATATTTAGACAGTCAATATAAATACAGTATTGCAAGGACATGATCATAACACAGTAAACAGAAAGTTTCCCCAACATTTTTTCATATTGCCATGGCGACATGGCCCACGACTATCACATACCAATTCAAACCCTGCTCATCCAAAGGTGACACCCTCTGCATTCGGAATCGATGCAGAAGGTTTCTGACCAAGGGTCAACTGGTGGGTGGGGAGTGAGAACAGATGGGCAGGACACCGCTCAACCTAATCTCATCAAACATAATATTGGTATCAATGGGCCTCATGCAAGAACCGTTCGTACGCACAGATTTGTTCTTAAATCGTGCGTACGAGTGATTTAAGAGAATTTGCGCATTCACCAATCTTTTCGGATTTTACGTTTTCTTTCAGGTACGAACAGAATTTACGAGTGATCCAGAGCTGTCGTAGGAGTTTCGTTAAATAGTCCGCTGTTATTCCAATCAAGTTTGCTTGACTAATGGATTGTATATTTAATTACTTTGAAGCAAACATAAATAAATATACATTATACCCCATAATGATGCTGACATTATTCTGTTTGACTTAAATTATGCACTAATTGAAGGTTAATTTGACTCTGTATATAACAAGGTCAATGGGAAGCAAGGGCATAATAATGGTGTTGACATTGGTGGGGACATAATTTGCCACTCCACCACCACCTAAGGTTGAGGGACACCTCATTTGTGCGGAAAATTTTGTATTTCATAGATGCAATTTTCTGCATTTTAACCAATTCTGGGGTGAATAATGGCAAATCCCATCTGATTCACAGCCCTCTGATTTTTTTAATGTAAACCATAATGGCAAGATTGAGAATATATTGTTTTATGCAAGTCATTCAAGTTTCTGGTGACTTCAACATTATCACAGGCCCAGGCAGACATTGTCACAGTAAGAAGTTTTATTATTACACGCGTTTCTGAAATTTCAGGATCTGTAAGTTGATGAGTTTGGTGCATTTTGTATAAAATATTAACTGATGAAGTTTTGAAAGTGCACACTGCAAATATAAGTGTGAAAAGTGTGAACAATAAAAGTGGAAATGTACAATTTTTTAAAAATGTAGTCGGATGACTACTTAGCATTAGCAACAGGCATTTATTAGCTCTGCACAGTTCCCACAAAAATAAAACACCAGCAGTCAAAAGATTAAGGTCCAGCAAACATTTATTAAAAATAAAGACATAAACTGTCACATGAAAAACACTTTTACACGGCTCACTTTTTCCTGAAAAACTATTAAGTTTGTAGCTTTCAGCCTATTAACTAGCCAAATCTTGTATGAATGAGCCAAATGCATGGCGCCGCCGGTCATTGACGCAGACAAACTGCTGGCATATTTGTTTTATGTTAATGCTATCCAACCTGTCCTGGTGGATATGGCAGACAGCAACATGGTTCAACCGTGCCTGCGTCATTGTTGTCCCGAGCCATGTTTTCAACCTCCTCAGAGCACTGAAACTTCGCTCAGCCTCTGTTGACGAGCTGTTTTCCCGCTATCACCACTTAGCAACCAACATAGCAACAACAAGCCAGGCATAGCGCTACAGAAGGTGAGCCAATCACAGATAGCAAGGCTGTCCCCACCAATGACACACCGTCTTTGAGAGAAGGAACCGCAGAAGGGGAAAATTAACCCTTTGTTTCCCGAACGCTGTGCAATTTCCCATTCAAAATTGGTATGGACATTTTAAACGTATCCCCCTGGGGGCTGAATATTGGTAGGGACGTGACCCTAGCGTCCCTACCCAAAATTACGCCCTTGATGGGAAGCGTAACCAGCGGCTGACTTTTGGATGCCTTAGTGTGTCAGGCTCTTGGAAGAGACCGTGTGGAGACAGACGAATGGCTGACATTCCGATTTAGATTGCCAAGGACTGTGCTGCTGCAAATATGCAACTTGCTAGAGCCACAACTCCAGAGAACCCAATTACACCACACGTCCAGGTCCTCACCACCCTTGGATTTTTGGCCACTGGAACCTTTCAGAGGGAGATTGGAGACAGATCGGATGTGTCCCAGTCCTCTGTGAGTCGTGCGCTCCCCTTGGTCATCAAAGTTCTCACCAGTTTATCACCCATGGTACATCAAATTCCCATACACCGCTGTCCAACAAGTACAGATTAAGAGGGACTTTCATGCCGTGGCTGGACTGCCAAACATAATTGGAGCACGAGACACATATACGCATCAAAGCACCCGTGCTGTCGTGGAGCGCACTGGGCTGAAGGCCAGGTGGGTGTGTCTCGATACAGCGGGGGGCAAACTGCTCTATAGCCCAGAGAAGGCATGCCAGATCTGCACAATATTGCCATGAATGAGGGTCTCCTAGAACCTGAACCAGCCCAGAAGGTGTGGTGCCGAAGACCCCCCCCCCCCCCCCCCATCAAAGTGCCATCATGATAAGCTATTTTAATATTAAACCATTTTTATTTTTTTTTTTGGTGACATTACAAGTGACACGAAATTATCAGCACTCCTAATTGCTTCTCATTTCTTCGCTTTAGCAGGTCCTGTAATTCCACTGCTGACTCTGCTAAAAATGACAGATTTTCCTTTTTGGATCTCTGAAAGCAGAACTTCAGTCTCAGAGTGCGTAAAGTTGGTCTTTTTGTGCCTTGATGCCATTCTCATGACTCAACACTCAACATTTCCTGGCACAGGAGCGAGGAAGCACAGCCTTATATGGTATAATTTAGGGCTTGGAGTATGCAAATCTACTATCCTCGTGCACGTGCACTTAAATACGCAGGGGTGGGATTCATCATTTACGCAGGTCGTTTACACACTTTTTCCGAAGTTAAGAGCGCTTGTTGAATCTGACGTGGCGTGTTCGTATGAGACCTTCTTACGAAAAAAGTAAGAGAAATTTAGAATAAAAATACGAAAATGTTCTTGCATGAGGCCCAATGTTCTCACATTCTCAGTTAAAAAAAGAAAATGAAAAAAAGTTGTAATACCACTTGTTCTTGAGTGGAAAATTAGACTTGGGCAGCATTTGAACAGTGAATGATCCTCCCATATACTTTCCATGAGGGGCCCAAGAAGCAAGTGACAGAGGCATTTTAATTGAGCTTCCGACTTTGACAGAAACACAGATCATTTCAGGGGCAAATTACCCTTTTATTACCAGATGGATCAGAAACAATTTTTATCAAAAACAAAACATCTTTCAGAGCATGCAAAATGTTACATTCTCTGAGGACGCAGCCTGCTAATGTGTTGCAATTAAGGTTTATCAAAGTAGGTAAAAGGAAAAAATTATGTGTTTTAGCTGTAGTTTTAATGTAATTTACATGACCGATCCCACAAATGAAATACAGCTTGACTTTTTTTTTTAGCTTTCTGAGACACTTGCATATAAATATATTGTGAGTATTTTTTTACACCATTTTGGAAAGAAGTTTTTTGTAACCTCTTTATGCAAACTTTTTGGCTAATTCTGGTCCTCTTTCAAGGAAAGTAAAGTAAATATTTTCTAATGAGTCTCTTTGTGCCTTCCCAACCCAAGAGAATGAACAAAGATTTGGAATATGCACAAGTTTTAGCATATTTTACAATAAGAACTTCCCTACGCTGAGGCTGTTTGCCCTGGCAACACACTGCTAGGCAATGCTGCGTGCACACCATTCTGCCAACCCTCCCACACAAACCACACATGCACACACACACACACACACTAACCTCAACTGCCAATTTTACCTCCCACAGAAAGAGTTTGTCTTCTTCATTCTCAGACTGACTTGCAATAACTTGATATGAGTTAGTATTAGAGGCCAGGCTTCGTGGTAATCCATCACAACTGTTTTTACTGTTTTCTGTCTTCGGTAGCTCAACCGAGGGAAGAATATTTTTATAGCCTGTCCATTGGTATCATTATATATATTTTCTGGTTCTGTTTTAGTCTACTCGCTCTGGTTTCTGTGTCAGGCTTTGTGAGGTTGAAGTTGGGTTGTCTGTTTTGTTTTTTAATTTCCGTTGGGTTACTATTGGTTCCTTCCTTTGTCGTTCTCGTGTTCTGGCTTAGTTAATTTTCCAGTTAGTTCCACTTTCTGTATTAGTTCTCTACTTTTTTGTAGAGCTATCTCTCTTGCCTTTTTTGTTAAGATTACTTTTCATCATGTTTCACATCAGGGTTTCAGTTGCTGATTGCCACACCTGCATCTTCTTTGTCTCAATCTCCCTTTGTATTTACACACACAAGTTTTTCCTATGTTGTTTTCCAGATCCTCATCATTCTTTTATTTTTGACTTGCCTTGCTCTCAACCTTAGTTTAGTTTCTGTCAAGTCTATTTTGTGTTTTTGGAATTCATGTTTTAGGGTTTTCTTTCACCTTTCTCTGCAACGTGTTTGGTTTATTCCAATATGAAGTCTTTATTTACCTCATCTGCCTGTGTCCTACCTGTGAACCTGCATTTGTGTCCTCTTCACCTTCAATACTCCGTGACAATTGTCCAGGTTATATATTAGAGAAGAGGTCAAAGTCGATGCTAAAAAAACATTGTATTAGGAACAGTAGGAAACAAAAGGGATCAGAAAGTGGAAGTTCAGCTAATTGACCGATCTGGGCCAGTCAAACATGAACAAACTGAAAAAATTAAATAAAAAGTTATTTTGGTTGCCCTTAAGTGTGCATAGCATAACGGTAGTCGTCCACTATTCCGGCACGTCAACATAACTCGCCGGATTGGATGCCTAGTCTCGCCGTGTTGCTACTACAGTGGGTGTGTACAGAGGGGCGTGTAGAATGGCTCCGGGGGAAAGTAAATAACTTGTGATTTTAACCAACCGAAGTTTCTCCCTCTAAAAATTTGAGTTTTGGAGGGAAATTAATGTGTATAAATCGTCAGCAATGGAACATTATTTCATATTGCACCATGGATCCGGATCTGCGAGCGAGGAGAGCTGCTATTGTGCTGCTGCTGCGACACAGGAGATCACATGATCTACTGTCATTGGATAACGCACTCCGTCTGCCGTGGCAAATTTGCATAAACTTCGAGCGAGCCCAACTTTTTGACTTGCCGCAGGTCCCCCGCTCGCCGTGCCGGAATCCCAGCATGCTTTGCGAGCACGGCGACAACGATCGGCCAGATTTCATTGAAAATGAATTGAATGCGTTGGATACGGCTTGACGTGCCGGAATAGTGGACGACTACCGTAAGTTAAATTCAAGGATGCATGTGTCCCTGTAAACTAGAAGTAAATTAGGGGGTTAATGGTACACCACCTTTGCATGGTTCAAGTGTAAAACCTACCTCTTCGAAAAACCCTTGATTTAATTCCCCTTATTATGCACTGTATGCCTTAATATGCTCAGTCCTATTTATTCATTTCACTTATAACCCTTTTGTTTTTATTTTGCTTTATAAAGCACTTTAAATTAGGTTTGCATTTTGAAAAAGAAATGCAATTCAAACAGAGTTGAATTTGTGTGACTGTTTTACAAAAGCATCAATACTTCAGCCAACGATCACAGTTAGGGATAAAATACATTCTTATCACAATGTGACCGTCACCCTCATGGATGCCATTTTCCTGGTTTCCTTGGTTACATGTAAACAGTATCCCTTTCTGGCTAGCTTAAGGAAATAACATAATGATTATGAGTTTGTATCGAAAATGACTTGGATCTGGTTAGAAAAAGTTCATAGTTACAGATGAAATGCATTCATTTTTTTTTACAATGCAGCCGTTACCCTGCTGGATGTAATTTTTACACTTCAAGGGAAGTTATTTTAATGACCATTAGAGGAGGCTTATCCTTCCAACATAATTATCAGTCATTTCTGCCTACATTAACATAGAACCCATGGGAGTTTTGGAAGGTAACAATGTAAACATTGTTAATTGTTTTGAACATAAACACTTGAGTGTTTATGTCAGGCACAGCATATTCAATCTACATAAGCATTTGATTCAAAATGAATGAAAGTATTTTTGCGTAGAAGGATCATTAGTTTATGGCCTGAATGCAGAGAGAGTCATAAGCACTTTTGAATAGTTTTTTATGACATTTGAAACTTGGAAAACCAATAAATACTTACAAGATTACTTTTCTTTTGTCATATTTGGGAAAAATAGTAAAAAAAAAATTAAAATTTAAAAAAATCATAAAAAGCACTTTAACATCTACTTTTAGCTCTTAGAAATTCCCCTGCTGCCTATTTCCCAAATTTAAAGGAAAACTGCATTCGTCTTGTGTTTGAAATCCATAAAAGTGCAGTTGTAGATGCTCTGACAATTTCTACAGATGGTGTTTGCTGTGTTCTACAAATGGTACATGTCGAGGACAGTTATGTAACAACTGCACCCATGTGGCATCAGGATTCTGTTTGTGTGCCAACAGATTGAGAAATTTCACACTTTTACCAAAACTGAGGACAGAATGGCACAAACACGGGAAGACATGCAGATGCCCAAGCCTTTCTACAACACTTGACTTGTTATATTCTCTCTACATTCTTTGTGATAATTAGCAGGAAGTAAGATCCTGTAAAAAATGTTTCAACTTAATGACTGTTTAAAATTTCTGATTTCAGAAAAGCGAAGTCATGTATTAAAATACAAATCACAGGTAACAGGAACCTATTTTCTTCCTTTGTTCTTTTAGGGCTAACATCATGATAAATTATATTCAAATGTATAAATAGAAATACTTTAGATAAATGTGCTGACAGGCTTTTGTAGCAATCACATAACCACTTCACTTTCTGATGAAACGCAGAAACAAATTTTCTTTGACTTTCTCAAACCTACCATCTCTGTGAGAATGGGCTGGCTGATGACTGACAGTGCTGTCAACAGTAAACTGCTGGAGCATAATAAATACCATTTTATGAACACGTACAATCACAACGTGGGCTCATTACAATAATTACCTCTGTTCTAACTCAGCAAACAGGCCGGGTCATTTCTAAAAATACAGCTGTGTTTGGACACCCAAACAATTACATTGATAATCTTTTTTTGTTGCGTTGTTTTCCAACTCCTCGTGGTATAACATTAACCTGTCAATCAAAGTTAATCTAGCCCTCAGAGATTCATCCAGGAAATAGTTTAGCAGAATAGCTGTGTGATTTACCGCCCTGTAAATAAACAAATGCATGAAAGATGTCCTCCATTCCAGTGAAGAAAATACACGTAAATACCTTCATCTGCTGGATTTTAATGCAAATTTCATGCAACACTCAGTGGGGTCACATGGCACTGAAAGGATCGGATTATTGGCTAAATTGCAATAAGAATGGGTTGAGCAAGGGTAATTGTCCTTGGATATATGGCGGTGAATGAATCGAATCGAACTCAGGCATTCGAGAAAATGAAGATGAAGCTACGTCCCTCTACATTTGGTCTCTGATGAGCTGCTTGTTGCACAAACGCGATGCACAACGGAGCATTCTCCATCGTGGTGTTTGTTTCTTTCTGACAGCGACAACAATTGTAATATCGTCGCTTCCGACTTCCGTGAACCGGAAGTCGGAAAAAAATCCTGGGAAAGAATCTTGAGCATGCGCAGAACGCAAAGTATAATTTACCACGTGCTTCACCGTCTGCAAACACCTTTATTTTGACTTTCAACCGAGTTATCTCGGGGTCTTAATACGATCGCGAGTAATCCGATACAATCCAATTTCTTGTCAGATTAAGGTGTCTACATGCACTTAAAGCAATACTATGTAACTTCTCAATAAGCCCATTATGGAGCTCCCCCTACAGGCTTGGAGGTAATGTACGGTTACAACACTGTCGTAAATACAACACCCTTTCGCTTTCACGTTTCACATTTCAAGTTTGTTTAAAATAGTTTTCCTCAGTTATAACAAACTAGCGAGTCACTTTCCGAACACAGTGAAACATCAAGCAAGTACAACACAGCACAAAGCATGGCAGCAAATAAGCTACTTACTAATCCAGCAGAAAGGTGGCTAGCTCTGAATCGAACTTGTATCCAAATGTTTCTTTCAGCTCTCGCCAACGAGTAAAAGCTGTTCCGAGAGCAACTCTAGTCCGGTCTCTTGCTTTGTCGGCCTCTCTCTTTCTCTTCCTTGCTTCATCAGTCAACGTCTTCTTCTGTTTCTTCGGTGCCTCTTCCATGATGATCGTACTGACAATGTTACGCTAGCTTAGCCTTATACCTGGGAGCGTGAGAGGGGTCTATTTGTGTTTGCGGTAGGTGTGCCAGAAAGCAAGTCGAAGTACTTCCGCTCAGCTCCCGGGCCGCTCCAGCAAAGTTACATAGCGCAGTTATTCAAACTCAGACCCCCGAAGGGCATAGGAGACAGGCCAATCGTAATATTAAAACTCATTCTAGCCGCACAACTTTTTTCAAACTGTTATTTTAGGGTAGAAATGTTACATAGTATTGCTTTAATAACTCAATCTTATTGTAATTTATCAATTATCTGATCCTTTCAATTGGCTAAATTACAATAAGAATGAGTTGAGCAAGGGTCATTCTCCTTGGATATATGGCGATGAATGAATCGGATCAGAGGCACAAAGCATGTCATACTCCGATACGATAGGTGGCGCTGTACCCATTTCAACTATTGCTAATAGAGCCACTTCCGGTTGACCCCTTCAACACCAAACTCAGGTATTCGAGAAAATGGCGAATGAAGAGCAAGATGAAGGTACGTCCCTCTACATTTGGTCTGGATGAGCTGCTTATTGCACAAACGGGATGCACAACGGAGCATTCTCCATCGCGGTGTCCGATTAAGGTGTCTACTGTAATTTAGCCAATTATCCGATCCTTTCAGTGCCATGTAACCCCACTGAGTGAGGTTGTCTACAAGAAGGGTAAAAGCAGACTG
The DNA here is from genome assembly GCF_027942865.1 of Odontesthes bonariensis. Lineage (NCBI taxonomy): Eukaryota > Metazoa > Chordata > Actinopteri > Atheriniformes > Atherinopsidae > Odontesthes > Odontesthes bonariensis. Next base: position 5,022,484 of record NC_134518.1, on the reverse strand, counting down.
TACTTCTTGAGTAAGCTTACTGTAGGTCCTTCAGTGTCTGCAACAAAAACCAGACTGTACATTAGGCAGGAGTAGGAACAAGACTGACAGGGAAAATCCATGGGAACAAGGACAAGGATCTGACAAAGAATGAAGACAACCGGGTGTTTAAATACTGTGGGGAGAGTGATTAGTGCATGATAGCAGCTGAGGATAACTCAACGAAGGTGAAGGGAGTGGAGCTGCTGACCAGGCAGGTGGGAATTGAGGAAAAAGTGAGGAAATGGCAAAACTGAAACCAAAAAAAAACAACACAAAATACAAAGATCGTTACACCATCATGATTATCCCAATGGGATTAATGAAGTATTATATTAATTTAATTTCAATTCCATTCAATCTAATATTCATTAGATTGATAGAATGATATTCATTCTTCTGGTGTTACCAATAACAACCAGATGTTATATTAAAAACAGCAACTGTGGCCTTCTTTATACATAATAATTACCAAAGGCTAATAAAGCAAGTCTGACACCAGAGCTATAGGGTAAATACAGAGTTACGACACGCTTTGATGTCAATGCTAGGGCTGTCACGTGGTTCATGTAAGCCTCAATAGCAGAGCTATATAGCTCAATAGTTCCAAACGTCACAGCGCTGTCAGTCAGTTGAACGGGTCTTAGCGGGACGGAGCACAAAAACAACAATTTTAACATTTACGACGCAATTTTTGGTAAATATTGACCAATATTGTGCATTGATTACTTCACTGGCTATGTATTTTAACAACGTTTTTCTTTTTTGGAGCGGCAGAGACACATTTATCACTGTTTTAAATCTTAGGGGGTACCTCTGCAAGCTAGCAGGGGGCAGCTATACCTTGTCCTCCTTTATACTTCATCATGCCAGTGGTAAAGCTTACCTTCAGATCTACATCCTTCAACAAAGCATGATATTACTGTCTGTTCCCAGGACTTACTCCTGTTGTCCCAAACACTCCATTTGTAGAAGATGTCATGCAGTCTGTCTGTTCTCTCTGGTGTCAGATGGAAAATGAGCTGAAATTATTCTAAAGAAGCTTTAGATGACTTGGAGGGAAATATGTGGCTGTAGATGCTTTGACTGATGAGCCGGGATGAATTCTTCTTTTCTCTAGAAGACATAATTATTCTGTGTTTAATTTTTTGATTTTCATGTGAACTGAATACATGCATCTGTAACCCTGTTTATTGTGCTTCAAGTAAGAAAACTACTGTAAAATATTAATTAATTGATTAAAATATGGATCAAAAAACTTTTTTTCTGGTTAAAACCATATTAAATGACAAAATAAATGTGTCAAACACAAAGAGATTTCAACCAAACATTTTATTATAAAATGTCATCATGGAAAATGTAAAACAAGCCTTAATAAAGAAGTTATTTTACTTCTATTTATACTGTTGGGTAGATTAATCTGCAACAATGAACTGCATTTGATCAAATTTAAGGGTTTGGATATTGTAGAAATGTGCTGTATGTCACACGGTGAGCTCAAGTTGGGGTTTTTGTTTTGTCTCCATGTTTTGTCATTTCCTGTTTCATTTTGAAGAGTAACTCTCCTCTTGTTTCAGGTCACTTGCCCTTCCTCATGTGTCACCTGTTAGAGTGTCTTCCTTGATTCCTGATTGTGTCCACCTGTTTCCCGTTGCCCTCATGTGTCTTATAGTCTGCGTCTCCCTTTGTCTAGTGCCTGAGTGTTTTGTCTTGTCGATCACCCAAGCCTGCCACAGCCACAGAAAACCTTGCCTTGTTCGTTCGTTTACCAAGCCATGATTCCTTGTCTTGCCTCCTTGCGAGAGATTTTTTTTGTTTGTAAATTTTGTAATCTAGTCTAAGTTTTCATAGCCATTTTTGATAGCCTCCTTTAGGAGTGATTTTTGTTATAGATAACATTTCAAGATTTTGTAGAGCCTTCGGACTTTTAGGAGTGCATTTAGTTTATTTTTTTTGTTTCTAGTACAAAGTTGTTTTTCCTCCTTAGGGAGTGATTTTTGGTTTATAGTTCTTAGTTAATTGCCCTCCTCATAGCAGAGTGAATTTTGGTTGTTTTTTCTTCTTTTGTTTATTAGGTTTTATATTATATATAGAATTACATTTTATAGCTGATTATTTTCATCACATCATATTGGTGGTTGGAATGATCTACTAAACTCTGCCTAATTGGACTATCTGCATCTGAGTCCTTTTTCAAGACCAGGTCTGACACTAGCCCGAATGAGCGTTGATCCATGGCAGCATAACAGCAGCGGCCACCACATCTGCTGACCTCCCTGACAACAACAACAGAGAAATTCATGAATTCATTATCACAGCTGCAAAGTCATGCTGAAAAAAACTTACTTAATTAGCTAAAGAGCAGTCCGCTAATGCCTCACTATGCCAAAAAATTTCATAATTTCATCAACTTACCAGAGAAAATACTTCAGAAATACCAACATGTATTAAATGTATTATTACTATAATAGTATTTTGGTAATGTTTTAAAACCTAACAAGCAAAACAACTTTACATAATGTCACCTGACAATAAAAAGTTAACGGACTTTAGTGAAATGAGCACATTAATTACCTCACGTTAGCCTACGTTACAGGTCCCTAAAATCAATTCCATTTTTAACATCAACATCGACATTTCATACTAACCAAATGTAAAAATAACGACGTCTAAGAGTATACTTCTGATGGATACTGCTTAAAAATGTAAAAAATGCTGTTATTTCATTAACTTGCCAGTAATTGTTCTTGACGAGCAATTGAGATCAACGGAGCTGCGTCTCTTGATTGGAACTATTGGCGTCTCCGTGACCCACGTGACTTCTACATTCCTTTCTTTCTATAGAAGTCTATGGGAGTGTTCCCACTCTCTTTTTACACCACTCTGTCTGACACCTGCATACATTGCTGTCAATGAAATACAAGAGTGCAAGAAACTTGGATGCGATAACTGGGGTCACTCTTAAGTCTTGAACACTCATCTCTTGGTTACACCTCTATGAACACACATACACACTTCTTTTCCTGTTCTATCTCTTCTCTGTCCTTTAAATAGATCCAGGTTTCTTACTGTACTGAGTCCTGAATGTTATTCCTTACTTGTAATTAAAGTGCTTGCTAAATAACTAAATGTAAATTATACATGTCCTTCCCTCCATCGGTTGATTCTCTGCGATTTATCCTGGACCAGGTGGCAGGTCACCAGCCTAATGGCACTTTTCCACCAGCTCGCTTCGGCTCGGCTCGGCGCGCTATTGCGTGTTTCCACTAGCACGCCGTACCTGCAACCGGGACGATTTTCCGTACCACCTCAGCCCTGGTTCCAAGCGGGCCGAAGCGTTACTAAAACGTGACGTCAGCCGACTGCCTTCCACTGATTGGGCGATGAGTGTCGTCACTGGAAGCATCATAACGCAGATAATAAAAGCTAGCGTTAGCAACCGTTAGCTTACCTCCAAACTTCGTCTTTTTGAAGCTTGTACCAAAACTCTCCGGTACTTTTCAATACTGTTTTGTCTGGCGGCCAGGAGTCTTCTCTGGCTCTCTTCTCTTGCCTTCTGTGCGACAAAAAGCCACAGGGTGAGCAGCAACACGCGCAGCCATGTTACGACGACCCCGCCCACGTCGAGGAGGCACGGAGTGTACTCGTTTGTAATGGAAACACAACCGTGGCGAGCTAGTGGAAAAGCGCCATAAGTAGGGCTCGCCAGATCTTCCTCACTCCAGCCACTTCCTCCGACTCTTCCAGAGGAACAGAGAGTCCCAAGCCAGCCGAGAGATGTAATCCTTCCAGTGAGTCCTTAGCCCAAAACTCAAAGGGCATACCAACCAGATGCCTGAACCACCTCAACTGGCTACTTTCGTGCAGAAAAGTGTCACCAAGCTCTTCACCCTATTCCTAACGATGAGCCCAGCAACCCTTCAGAGGAAACTCATTTCAGTTGCTTGCCCTCCCTATTTGCACTTTGATACTTTGTCCTGAGCAAAGTGGAAAGAAACGACTCCCTTTTAACAGGAAGAAACCTCTGGCAGATCCAGACTCAGGAAGGGTGGCCATCCGCCCTCGACCAGGGGTTTGAAAAGAAGAGACAAGAAACACCATAACAAAAGGCCAGGAATACTTGCTGAGAAAGTAGAGTAGACAGTCGAGATGTGTATGTCTTTAACAGTGCGGTGGATGTTGGTAAATCATAGTTCTGTTATTCAAAATAGTACTTCTTCTCATTTACAATCTGTTGGGGAGGCAGGGATGAGTTTTCATTTTTGTAGGGTACACACACATGCATGGGCACGTGCACACACACACACACACACACACGGTCTCACAGATACGGAAAATTATGTACTGTTCTACCTGACTTGCATGCACACACACATACACACACACACACACACACACAAAAACACTCAGTGTTTACCTGATGCATTAGTTATTAATTTCCCTCCCACCAGCTCGTCGTCAGTGACGAGTGAAATAAATGAATTTTTTCGCCCCCTCATTCGAGCACAAGGACACAGAGTCACTGAGCCGTGTGCAAACACAGTTCAACTTATTCTTATGAGACGAGCACTCTCTGTAATGCCGACTTTCACTTGGGTACATTTGTGACTGTAGGCATGAGCTTTGGCTCTCAAAGTGCCCTTACACTACAACCACATTCACACTCACAGTCATACAGCTAATTTTAGTCAATGTTACAGGGTACAAAGTGCTTTTTTATCTGTCACACACATTCGCACGCCGATGGATGCATCGGTAAGCAATGTGGGCTTCAGTGTCTTGCCCAAGGACACTTAAACATATACTCCAATCAGCAGCGGACTAATTTTCCTCCTTAACTAAAGCTGCCCCATGCAAGAATGCCTTCTTTAAAATGGATGTACAAAATAAAACCCTCTGAATCTCCATTGTGAATACAGAAAATGTCCTTCTACCAAAAAAAAAACCAAGAGAACTACCAGTCAAGAATTTACCTACAATGTTAAATTTGAAGACACAGGATCACTGAGGACCTATTCGCATCATTCACTTCATTGAGTGTAACAGAAAATTCTTCACAACTGAAAACACAGCTTGTGGTATGAATATCTTCTACTATAGATACTGGACATCTGCACTGTAAATATTGAAATCTTGTCCGCCGATGGGTCGCTGCTGTGTCTAACCACAGTCAGAAAATACTGAAATATTAATTTCGAATGTGAAGGTTGAGGAAATGGACGGAGCCGAGCAACCCTGTGATCCAACTTGACTTCATGTTCCATTGTTTCAAGCTTTACCTTCGCATTTTGTGAGTGTTAGTGTGCTATTAGTCAATTACTATTAAGAACAGACCACTAATGGAAATCATAACTTTTCAGCACTATCATAAATCATGGGGTGTTCCTTCTTTCTGTCTGATTGAAAAATGTCCAGCTTAAGGATTGATTATCAGATACTTCAACAATAATTTCTTATTAATAGCCAATAGGGAAGAAGACCGTCTAAGATGCAAATCGCAGGGTAATCAATTTTCCATTGGTGCAGGTGAAGGTTATGTGCTTGTCCCTTACCACGAATCCCCCCAACATTTCCTTTGTTATCATTGTCATATTTGTTCTATGCCAACCTCAATTGAGCATTACATTTACTGCAGTGGATGTGAAGAGCAGGTTTCAATTAAAACATGCAAAAAAGAATGGAATGTGCCATGGTCTGTTACCTTCAGCATGCCCACTTAGGGAAGGAAGAGAGTTCAGCCCAACATCTTCTTGCAAAGCTCTGCATTGCTCAAGCAGCACTGTAAAGGGTCTGCACTTGATATGTACATGTAACCTTTGTGAGGCCATGGAAAATGAAAAGTATAATTAAATTTGTTTCTCATACTCAGACAGTGTTGTTAAAGCTGCAATGCAAGATGCTAGCCTGCCAACAGTAGCAACTGGGGTTTCAGTGTTTTGCCAAGGACACTTTGGCAGGTGGTGGAGCCAGGGATTGAACTGCCAACCCTGCAATTAATGGATGAAATGTGGCAGCAGTGTAGCCAATATTGGGGCCACAGCCACTTAAAGTCTACTGTTGATAAACTAGCGTTTACAGGACACTTGTGGTGCATGTCAAAACAAGTAAAAATGGCCATTGGAACCTTTTTTTTGTTAGAACAGTGGTATCCCCTGACTCTTACGTTACCACCATTAGCATAAGGTCCTCTAAAAATTTCAACAAGTGTCATTGTTTGCATGCAAATTTTAGCATTTAACTGAATTACAGCTTCAAAGAGATTAGATCACTAGACTCCCAGGCACATGAATCATCTCAGTCACACCTACAGTATGAGTAAGGAAGTTTTTCCCCTAATCGGAGGGAATTTTTGTGGCTAATGATATTAAAATGACGAGTGGGATTTTAATTGAGGCTTAAAAATGTACACATTTGGAATGAGCGTATGCTGAAGCCAGAACCAAATCGAGGAGCTTTTTGTTGGTCTCAGTTCACTAGTGTGCCCCTAAGTGGAAGGCATGACAGGCATAGGACACAGGTAAGTATGTGAACACTTAGCCTACACCAGTGTTTCTCAATTCCGGTCCTCGTGACCCACTGCCCTGAATGTTTTCGATGTTTCCCTCCTCCAGCAAACCTCTGCATTATTATGCATTGTCAACTCCCCAGAACCTAAAACTCTGGGTAAATGGATACCCGTTATGTTCGTTATGTTCAGGTACTGCAACTCTTAAGCATATTTTGTCAGGTTGTAATGTTAGTCTGTCACAAGGCCGGTATACATGGCAACATGACCAAGTATTAAGAAGCTTAGCTTCAGGTATTGAAGATAAACGAAGGCAGGTAAACTTAGGAGGGTCTAAGCTGAAGAGAGTGGCAATTTAGTTTGTTCAAGAGGGGGAGAAAGTTAAAAAGGAGGAAAGGCAGCTTGGAGGATGCTTGTGAATGGGAGATGCAGGTAGATTTAGGAAATAAGCTTGTTGTTCCCCAGGAGATAGCCTCTACAGATCTAAGGCCTGATATGGTCTAGGAGTGGAATGAGAGTCTATTTCATAGAGCTGACTGTTCCTTGGGAGGAATTAGTAGCAGAAGCATATGAAAGGAAAAAGCTTAGGTATGTGGAGTTGGGGGCAGAAGTAGAGCAACGAGGATGGAAAGTTAGAATCTATCCAGTGGATGTAGGATATAGAGGATTTGTTGAAAAGTCTGTTGTCTCATTGTTGAGGCAGCTGGGTGTAAGTGGACAGAGTGTGAAGAAAATAGTGAAGGAAGTGTCAGATGAGGCAGTAAAATCCAGTCAGTGGCTTTGGATAAGAAGAAGCAATAGCAGCTGGTTGTATGGCTTTGTTTTCGCTGGCATTTTTAGTGATTGTAGGACTGTTTAGGTGAGTTTGTCTGCTGAATCTGCTAGTGTGTCTTGTCCTGCTTCCACCTCTGGCACCCTCTATATTTTCATTACCCCCTACCCAAACCAGGGTTTGAATCCCATTCCTACTTATCTTACCTCTTCTATTTCTATCCCTTACCCGAACCAGGGTTTGTATCCCCACCCGCTATGACTAGTGTGCAGTTGGTGAGAGGCTGGGGTAGCTTGTGGTTGTGGAAAAAAAAGAAACTAGATGGTTGTTGTGGTGTGATGAGCAGTGATAGCTGGCATTAGGGGAGTGACTCTGGGACGCCAGTGATAATTGTCTATTAGTGATGGGTCATGTGCACAAGCATCGAATCAGAAGAGCCGGCTCGCATCGAGTGAGAGCCGGGTCCCAGTTTTTTTCCATTCGCTGCATAGGTTTCACTTTAAGTGCTCAGTCCCAGCTCTGGTTACGACAGAGCTTTGTTATGATTGGCCAGCATGGCAACCAGCATGCAGCATTCACGTGAGAATCAAGGACGTTGTTAAAATTGGCTTTTTTCTTAGACATTAGGAATGAAATAGGGCTCAGTACTTTTCCATATGACCTAAAGTGATCCAGGATTAGAAAGACAAAACAATTAGGAAAGCCTGGGAAAGCAGGGGCAGATTCACACACACATTGTTTTGGGCTGATCCAGAGAATATGACGAAGCATGTTGAACCTACTCATGTCCAATCATACTCGGTCGAATGTGAGTCCAACCTATGCAATAAGTACAGATGATAACCGGAAATCATGGCCAGTCTGATAGACTTCCTGCGGGAACTCTGTTCCACTGAGCCCAGCGCTGATATGCTTTGATGTGTGAATACCAATAAACACTTCATTTTCACTTGAATTACTTCGGTCCGTTCTTGAGCCTCCTACTAAAAGAACCGAATCTAATAACGTAAACAGAGAGGGCGGCGGGGCAGACACGCCACTTGACTCCACTGCAAGTGAGGAGCTACCTTGAGGAGCCCCTCATCCAGAGAGCAGAAGACCCACTGAGCTGGTGGCAGGCCAAGGCCTCAGTCTTTCCACGCCTGGTGAAGGTGATGGAGGGGAGACTATGTATTATTGCCACGTAAGTTCCTTTGAGAGAATCTTCTCCCAAACAGGGCAGATACTCACGGAAAGGCAAAATCGTATCAGCCCATCTGAGGTATCTGATCTGAATGCCATCCTGCCCTGAGGACTAATGCTGTTTGCTGGAGTTTGGTTCTATTCTGTGGATTTGTTTGAATTTTTTTTGTTCATTTGTCCAATAAAAAAGTTTAATTGAGGACATTATTAATGTTAGCTTGAGTTTGGTTCTGTTCTGTGGATTTGTTTGAACTTTATTGTTAATTTGTGCAATAAAAAAGTTTAATTGAAAATGTAAGAGAACAGAATTAGGCAATTATAAGGTCTCTCAAAAACACTGAAAGCAAAAGGGTTTTCAACACATAAACCATGATTTTTTTTTTTTGCAAAGTTAAGGTAAAATATAGGCTACAAAAGATCCTAAATAAAGAGCCGTTCGGGAGTCGAAAGAGCCAGCTCTCGTAAAAGAGCCGAGCTTCCCATCACTATTGTCTAGCCTCCTGGAATTGTCGTGGGCCCAACTAGATAAAACACTGATGAAAGGAGGTTCCCACCTGATGACCCCAATGACAGGTTGGTCAGCACTGCTCACTGATCCATGTAGGGAATATAGGGATTTATTCACTGAGTCTGGTCCATTTTTTTTCTGTTCATCTTAAATCTAAATTTGGTGTTTTGGTGTGAAAAACATTGTATGCGCCAAGATCCAACCACTTTGGCTTCTCTGCTGTCACTCATCTTTTATGTAGTCTATGGACCTGCTGTGTTCATTATTGTTGGACTTTATTATGCACTAAAGTCATGGTTAGATCCAAATTTTTTTCTATCACAAGTGGACACGAGTTTTTAGTGTTTTTGGGTGACGGTTTTCAAGTGTAGATAAAAGGAGTTTACTGTACTTTTTTGCTCTAGTTTTGATGCCATATTGTATTTGTTTTTAGTAACTTATAGCATCTTGCAGAAGGCATTTCTCAGTTTGGCAAATGCAAATAGGCAAATTGACGTCATGATCCAAGGATTCCAACGATCCCTCACTTGTCAAATTTGGACCAAGTAGTCCAAAGTTATTAGGCTGAATGCACTTCAAACTTTGATGTGTTGGTGGCGCTAGAAAGTACCCTTTTGGGGCATGAAAATTGTTGAGTTTTACTTCGCCACTGTGCTGATTATGTGTGCCAAATTTCACAACTTTTCACCTTAGCGTTCATGGGGCTGCCATAGATTTCAATTGCAGCAGAAACGGATCAATAATAAGAAAAGCTACTAACACAATGGGTGCCTTAGCAGCTTCGCTGTTTGCAGTGAAGTGCAACAAAGTATTTCCAATGGTTCACATTCAGACAGTACAAACTATACATTCTTCCATTCAATGCATGTGGCAAGCAGACATTTACTGTATTTCTGATATATACGCACACGCCCACACCCATCCGTCTGTGTTCACCTCTTCAGTAATCTTGGAGATGGCGGGGGGCTGTGGAGATTAAAGAAAGACCAACTCAGAGAGTTCAATTCAGTCTCCTCTGATAAAGATCTTTTCAGGGAGCTATAAAGAGGAAGATGGATGGGCGGTGAAGAGGAAGATGAAAGAAGGACATAGAAAGAAAGTGTGTGGATTTACAGTTTTGTTTCACAGGTGACATCTATTCTTCTAAAAGAGTCGGGAAAAGAGAGAGATAGAAAAGCAGAGGTATGAGTAACCAGAAGCAAAGAAAAGGTCAAAGAGCGGAAGAAAATGATTCAAAATGTATGACAACAAAAAGAAACGATCTGTTGGAAAATGAGGGATTAAATATTGATGTTGCTTGTGAAATGAATATTTTCATTGGAGGCTTGCTGTGGCTGCTGTTCTACTGCTCTCACAGCAAATGGCATCTAAGTACATTGTTTCTCTGGGGCATTTTTTAAACTTGGGTACAATTTGAATTGGCTCTCAGATGCAGTGACACAGAAACAGACAGAGGACCTCATGTTGATATTCAGAGCAGTTCACAGTGACGGCAAACAGGCAGATTTGGTACATTTTCAAATGAGAAATGGTTTTAAAAAAGTTAATATGTCTCAAGAAAAAGCTCTTATGTTAAATAAAGATGAGTCTCGTAGCTTATATGATATGCAACACTGGCAATACTGATGCTTTTTTTTTCCACATTTATTTTGTTTTCACTTTTTACTGAAATTCCTACTGGTTACAGTTGGCCAATCTTTTGTGAAACAGTGAAAATGAACATTTCCTGCAAAGGTTTCAAAGTAGTGTACAATGAGCATATCCCAGCAAGATGTAGAATGTTAAGATGGATGTATTGTCAGGATGCGTTATTATTAGGGCTGGGCAAATTTTTAATCTAATTAATCTCATGATTTCCCTGATTAATCACGATTAATCGCATTTGTACGCAAAATCCAAAAATGAATCCAAAAGTAGTGTATAGCTTTTAGCATTTAGTTTTATTTGAAATGTGCTGCCATATGAATGAAAGTGCCATAACATTTGTTGTGCAAACACACTTTTAACATCAGCATCTTTCTGTAGTTTTTATGTAGAAGCCTCGCTCCACTGTCTGTTTCCTTGAATGACTTGCTGCTATCAGTTGTGTGTTTTGCCTTTAAGTGATATTTTAGACTGGAACTACTACGCTGAGAAGACAATTCAACTTGGCAGTGTTTACAGATGACTTTGGTTCTGTCGACTCCGCCGTCTGGAAGAACTTTTAAATGAAAATGGCCGAGTAAAAGTTCCGTACCCTTCTCCATGTTTAGTGGATCCGCCGATTACTTTCTTTTACAAAATAAAAGCCTGTAAGCAACAGACTTTTACAATAATAAAATAAGTAATAAAACAAGGGTGGTCTGTGGTGTAGTGAGTTGAGCAGCGCCCCATGTACAAGAGGCTATAGTCCTCGCTGCAGCGGGCCCCAGTTCGAGTCCCGCATTGGATGGCCCTGTGCTGCGTGTCGTTCCCCCTCTCTCTGCGCCCCCTCCTTCCTGTCTCTGTGAACTTTTCTATCCATTAAAGGCACAAAAGCCTTCAAAAAAATTTAATAAAAAAAAAAATTATTTAAAAAATTAAACCTGCATTAAAGGTAGGGTAGGAGATCCTGGATTTTGAGTCCAGCGAAGCTTCCTTTTTGAAAATACACAGGTAAAAAGTCCCAACCCTTTTCTTCACTTTCCCCCTGAAGGCACGCCTCTAGAGTACATGAACGCGAACGAGCACGAAGGTGCACGAGCGCTGTTCTTACAGCAAGCATCAATCGCTGCCGTATTTAGTATTTAGTTTATGCTAACTATACGTTTAATAATGCTAGGTGCTAGCCAAGCTGGCTCTAGTTTAGCTTCCTGCCAAGCTTCTGGACGCTTAATTCATTCACGGAGCAGGGAACGCGCACAGGGGGGAGGAGGGGGAGGGAGGAGCAGATTGCAGTTTGATAGACGGCATCAGTATCCAATCATTGTGAACGGTCCGTTCACAATGATTGGATAGTGTTTTTCCTAGATTGTACGTTCTAGAGGCCACTAAAACTTTTCATATTAATGTCAAAACTTTTAATTAATTGGTTGCAATGGGGGTGTGAAGAGTATTTCAAGCAATATGTAAAAAAATGTTCAAGAGAAAGATCCCCTACCCAACCTTTAACGCGCAATAAAATATTTATAGCCGTTAAATAATTAACGAGTTAACGCAATAATAACAAGTTAACTCGCCCAGCCCTAGTTAACTAGTCTGGCTACATATTCTTGTGGAAAGTACTAAATCATTCATTGTTTACCTTGAGGAGGCATTGTAAACATTAACACTGTTAAAGAGACCAAAATAAGACCAAATGAAAGTCAAACTATGTATAGAATTGCTTTTCCTTCTTTAGTTTGGAAGTCAAACTCAATCAGTATTTCGCTTATTAATACAGAAACCTTAATCGAGCTTGACTCACAGCCTGCCACAGAATACATCTGATGAAATCATGATTTGAGAAAAAAAGTGCAACTCTTTGGTTCTTGTTACTTAGACCACATTTTAATGAACAGTACAATTTGAATCACATTTTGTTGTACAGTACAGTGCAAAAATCTTCAACCTCCCCTCAGCTGTTTATGTGTTGCAGGAAATGTTTTTCTATGAATTGTTGAAACATGTATGGGAATACATTCCATAAGGCAATAAGCCGAGTTTGTGTAATTCTGATCAACGTGAGAGTCAATATGTGGTTAGAGCACCTTTATTCTTCAACACAGCCTGAACCCTCTTAGACTACAACAGGTTTAGTTGTAGTCGCACATGTTGCCACTAATTTTCAGTGCACTTCTTCTGTCATTTGACATAGCTCAGCCTTTTCTCCTGTTGTATCCCTTTCTTAAAAATGGCTTCTTGACAGTCTCCCCTCCACAGAGACCATTTCTGATGAGGCTTTGGCTCAACTGAAGGTCCAGATATATCTCTAAGGTCCTGTGTCTGGTCTTTGCTGAATTTATTCCAATCACCTTAGAATAATTACCTGAGAACCTCACTTTAAGAAACTGGTCATCTTTTGTAGATTTTTTAGGCCAGCCACCTCTTCTTTTGTCCTCCACTTTTTTCTTTTCTTAGATGCAACAAAAGATATTGTGGCAGATTAGTCCTTAATGACAGGCTGCTAAGTATCAAAGTTCCTAAAGGTACAATTTAAAATTGGTTATTTGCTAAGTTTTCTGTGATAAGACATAACACTGGTTCTTCTGTTGAGTTAGATACATTTTTATGCTTGAATTATTCATAGATTTGAGTCATGTGAAAATACAGCCAAAGTCCAACTTTGAAAGAGCCTGAAGACTATTGCTCAAGACCACTTTAAAAGATTACAAGAAAGTCTGTCTCTGGTGGCGAAATATAAAGAAATAAGGGGTGGATGAAGACTTTTCACACAGTATTGTATCAGATTAGGAAAGGTCAATGGAAAGAGCAACATCTAAGAAACTGTTCAGTTTTGTAGAAAAACTCTTTAAGTTTGTTTCTGCCCTTTTCACTTGTTTAAACTTCTGAAGGAAAAAAAAAAAACTCTGTTTGCTTCACATTCACATAGCAGCTCCTTGAGAACATGATTGTTTTCATTCAAGTTGGAGAGTTACCTGCTTTGCTTTTGTTCTTTGGACATTTGACTTTATGACTTCATCTTGATGCATCCTGTAGTTTTGCTGCAGTTTAATGGCATCGTCACCCATGAGGCTAGAAAACCGACACAATGAATTTATTATCTCGATGTGCCGAGTTCCTATATTTTGCTAAACTATTTCCATCCTGCTTATTAAACTTCATCAACTTACCAATTTTACAGGTTGCTGAACGTGGCATGTGCAATATTGTGAATGAAAAATAATGTCGCAATTACTGTGCTTCATTATTGTTTGGTTGGTAGAGCTGCCATTTAGAAACAGTCTCAGTCTTTATGGACTCATTGTTATGAGGCTGTTGCTTATTTTCACACTTGAGCAACTTAGGCCCCATCCACACGTAGCCGGGTTTCTGCTAAAACAAATATATTTTTCTACGTTTGGACCTGTCATCCACATGAAAACGCATCATAAACGAATATTTTTAAAAACTCCGGGCACAAAGTGAAGATTTTTGAAAACTCCGTTTGTGCATTTGCGTGAAGACAGAGATAACCGGAGTTTTGCGTTTTCGAACATCACAATATGCGCCAAAACAACAACAAATCTGCTCTGACGTCAAACGTGCGACCTTTGTTTACTGAAGAAGCATGGATGCCTTGAGAACTGTAGTGGTTATTACAGTTTTTCTCTATTGCCAAAACACAAAACCCAGTACTCTAAACCAAATGACCAGTTGCCTAAACACATTTAGTAAAACTACCCCCCATTTGCCACAACCACAAACACAATTCACCTGTAGACACTGTTCACAAAACCCATCCCCTTTTTCTCAAAACTCTAAACACATTTTGCCTTGCTAAAACACATTTTGCATATATCTCTGCTCCAATATGCATTGTGAAGCTCATGTGATGCAAAATGCCAGCCACAGTCAGCAAAACTTGAACACAACGAACATTCCTGGTGTCATTCAGTAAACACAACGACTCATAATTGAAAACACCTATTGCAAATTATGTGAAAACACACCTATAAGTCAGTTTGCTTAAGGTTCCAAACAAAAATGGATGATCAAGGCAGAAGAAGAGGAGTTAGTGCCAGAGGATTATTGGTGACAATTTGAACTTTCCGAACATTGACAATGTCAGCCTGACAACCATAGACAGAGTCCTCAAGCACCAGAGAGTATGCATGAAGCAGGCCTATAGGGTACCCTTTGAGCGCAACTCTGACAGAATAAAACACCTCCGTCACCAGTATGTGCAAGTAAGTATAGTACAATCCATTTACACGGTGGCCTACAGTACTTTACATGCAATACTATACTATCGTACTGTAATGTGCTGTATTGACTGTCTTTCTGAACACCTGAAAACGCTATTTTGTTTCCACAGAGGATCTTCGAGTTGGAGTCCATGGCCAGACCCCATGAATTTCTATTTGTGGATGAGGCTGGCTTCAACCTCACAAAAAGGATGAGGAGAGGCCGTAACATCATAGGACGGAGAGCTATCGTTGATGTGCCCGGCCAACGTGGAGGAAACATCACTCTCTGCGCTGCCATGAGTTCTAGAGGGCTTCTCCACCGGCATGCTGAACTTGGTGCCTACAACACTGAGCGTCTCCTCACGTTCCTAGGAGAGCTCAGAGATGTTTTGCATGACAATGACCACCCAAATGCGGGGCCAGCTGATCACCACGACCAGCAGAATCCTGGGCCGGCTGATCTTCCCATACATGTCATCCTCTGGGACAATGTTAGTTTCCATCGCAGCATCCAGGTCAGAGAGTGGTTTAACATCAACCAGTAATTTATTAATGTGTGTCTGCCACCCTACTCCATTCCTAAACCCAATAGAAGAGTTCTTCTCATCATGGCGGTGGAAGGTCTATGACCGCCAACCTAACACCAGAGAGAACCTTCTCAGGGCTATGGACCTGGCCTGTGATGATGTGGCTGTGGAGGCGTTCCAAGGCTGGGTGTGGCATGCCAGGGCATTCTTCCCACGTTGTTTGGCTATGGACAATATTGCCTGTGACGTTGATGAGGTCCTGTGGCCCGACCCAGCCCGACGACGTGATGCCGCCCAATGATTTCAGTGTCAACATACTGTGTCAATTTACATGTACAACGTACTGTAATAAAAGAAATCGCAGCCTGAACATTGTGTTTTCAATTGTTACTGTACTGTATCTATTGTGTGTAATGGATCCTCCATGGAGTTTACAGTACTCATTTCTGCATTGAGTTGTGCTATTACTGCATTTTCTGCATTATTCATTATTCCTATGAAATGCACAAATCTATAGTAAATGCCCAATACATATTTGAGAATAAATAAGGGTTGCTCAAATGCATCCTGGCAGTTGTGAAACTGTAAAAAGAACAGTCTCACACTCTGAAAATTGTGTTTTCAATATTTTTGGTAATGTGGTTAATGATGCTCAGTAGTGTTTACATTTTTGCAGGCCTTGAGCGGTATTGTGGTGTCAAAGTTTGCTTTTGAGCATATGAGCAACTGTTTTGGTGTGATGGGTTGGTTTTGAAAAGAGACTGTGAGGTTGTGTGGACGTAGCTTTAGAAAAGTGTTTTGTGTTTAGAGTTTTGTGAAAAGTGAGGTCAGTATCGTGAAATGTATTTAAGCAATAGAGAAAAACTGTATTGTGCAGGTGCTGGTTACTGCCTTGATTTTACACGCCCAAGTCGTACTCCCAGAGGAATGGCGGGACAATTTCCGCATGTCCCGGTCCTCACTCCTGTCGCTGTCAGAATTATTACGTCCTCATATCGAGGGGCAGTCCACTGTCATGCGATCACCTGTCAGTGTGCTCAAAAAAGTTGCGTGCACACCTTATTATTTAGCTGACGAGGGCAGATTACGCAAAACAGCAAATGCATTTGGGTCGTCAAGACAGGTGGTATCAAACATTGTCAGTGATTGAAAACGCAGATGTTCGGTTATGTGTGGAAGTTTTTTTTTTCGAAAACGAGGTAATGTGGATACAAATTATTTTATAAAGGGAGGGGGGGAAATATTCGGTTTTAAAAATACCCGGCTACGTGTGTACATAGCCTTAAATGACGTCAAAACTGCTGGCCAATCATTGTGCAAGTGGACATCAGTGACGGATTATTGGTTTCAGAAAGTTACAGAGTAAAGACTGACATGTCTGTCCAGTGTTTAAAGTTGCAGGAATGTGTCACAAAATGGAAACTATTGATTTGTGTCTAACACAAAATCAATTTTGTTCCTGCGTGAAGACACAATCACAGCAAATAATACAGTCGAACGGCTCTTTGCAAAACTGTTTGTGTTTGTTGTCACTTGCAAAACAAGTCAGTGCGAGATGTTCAAAGCAAGCTTGCTCAAAAACGTGCATCCAAAAATGAAGCTTACTGCTCATTCTTAAGCCTGCCTTTGTCGCAATCCAGCAGCTGCAACTCAACATTTCACAAACTGATTCACGTTTCATCAGAACAATTTAATGGGGCATGTGCAGTAAATGAATTCTGCATCTTCAAAACAACAACAACCACGGAAAACTCGACACCGAAAAGGAACAGACCAGCAGCTATTGGTGCTGATATCTTGTGTGTTTGGGGCTGCAACAGATAAAACTAGGGATGTCCCGATCCGAGCACGTGATCGGAAATCGGGGCCGATCACGTCTTTTCTGGCTCGATCGCAATCGGATTTTTCATCCCGATCAGGGATCAGATATATAGCCTATATACAGTATGTATATTTATTTTCATTATTTATTTTTCATCAGAACTATAATATTTCAAAACAAATGGGAAAAAATAACAGCTTAGTATTTACTGTTATGTGGTGGTACAGAGTCCTTCTCAACCATAGACATAATATACGTAGACGCCTCATAGACTGACGCTGCCTATTGGAGCTGACATATCAGTGTGGCCGCCATCTTGGATGGTGTGGCAGGTTTCGTGCCACCGTGGGTTCCCCAACACACACACAGACCACTTGGTGAGAGTTAACCGTTTTTATTGGAGTCAACTCAGGCTCACTAGGCTGCACCCAGTGGATGATCGTCGTTTCCTCCACCACTTTGCTCTCCTCTCTCCTGCCGTCTCTCCGACAGGTCATCTCCCGGTTCTCTCTCCTCGCCCGGAACAGCACCCTACTGATAAAGGGGAGAATGATTAGCTGATGATGTGAAGGTGTGCCCATCATCTCCCCTCCCCCTGTCCTCTGAGCCCTTCCCACCTCTCCTCTGCACCTGATGCACCACGCCCCCCTAAACAGATGGGTCTCTAATGCCTCCACATTACATTTATTTCGACTACAATAATCATAACTCCCCAAATTTTTATGTCTATGGTCTGAACTCCACACAGAATCAACGCATGCGGCATGACGTCACTTTGCTGCCGTAAAGCGAAGCAGAACACGGCAGCAGCTTGAAGCTGGGGGCCGAATGCCTGCAGAGGTATTTTAAAGTGGATGACAAAAACGTTGCGATTGCATATTATGAGATATGCAAACTTGGTATTTCAAGAGGTGGCAAGGCCATCGCTAACATCCTTGATGAGAACAGGAGTAGCAGAACATGTTAGTCGGAACCAAAGATTGCATCACACATGCAGGATGAAACGAGGACCCTACTCACCACCTGGATTAGGTCACCACACCAGCTCGGCAAGAGGCTGAATGGAGCCATTTTGAGGCTTTATATACACAGCATGGGGAGGAGCTAAGGGAGGTGCTTAAGGGTTGACTACTTGGGTTGCATTCAAGACCCATAGGTCCACTACACTTTCATCATGGTTGCCCAGAGAACAGACGGCACATTCTTGCTTTTTGTTAGCGATTGTGCAGCAACGTAGGAATACTTTCTTATTCTTGTCTAAAAGATGAGAGCTACATCATCTTAGCTAAACGTGTTTCGCGAGCCTATCTGTTTTTTTCCTTTTCATTTTACACATGGGCCCCGGGTCACCACGGACCTGTATTCAGTGTATGCAGTAGTACTGAGACACAGAACATGCTGCAGAAAGAAATACTGTAATGCAATACCTTGTAATATCAGGTGTCAAAAAAAATCATTGTGAAATCAGTTACTGTGTGATTGAAATGCACGTGCACAACAGAACTGTCCATGTTTAATACATGTGTTGTTTGGTGGAGCACAGTTGTTGCTGCTCACTAATTGCCTGCTCCTTAGAGAGATAAAGCAATCAAATCTGTATTTAGTTTTTGTTGGCATTAAATTGCTGGCTTTAGTGGTTAATTCTAAGAAAAAAATTAATTTTATACTCAAAAGTAAACACTTTAGAGTCTGTTCTTCCTGACAACTTGCAGCACTGGATAGCCTTTCACAGTGAGAATAACCTGAAGGGACACATCCTGAAAATGTTGATACTTTTAAATATTCTCTGCTGTACCAGAGTGACTCCAAAACCAACATTTATACCAAATCGTGGTGGTTTTTGTCTGTTACACCCCCTGTTATCCAGCCATTTGACCGTGA
Source organism: Odontesthes bonariensis (assembly GCF_027942865.1). NCBI lineage: Eukaryota > Metazoa > Chordata > Actinopteri > Atheriniformes > Atherinopsidae > Odontesthes > Odontesthes bonariensis. Next base: position 5,003,423 of record NC_134518.1, on the reverse strand, counting down.
ATTCTGAGTAACAGCTTGTATCAGTTATAAGCTTGTTAGGAATAAGGGTCTTTTACTCTCTGCACTTGAGTCCCCTTTGAAAGAGAATTCACAGAAAGCTTCCCATCGTGAATCAGCAGCATAACAACCAACAATAGAAAAGACTGAAAAGGTCAGAGCTGCAGTTTCAGTCTAGAAATGAAAGAAAGCAATATTCAAAAAGGGGACCGACTTAAGAGGGGAAATAGAAAAGAAAAAACAGGTGACACAACAGCACCTAAGACTGAAAGAGCAACAAAATGAAACTGAAATCTAGAGCAGAAAAGGGAGACTTGGCTTTATGATCCATTCACGTGCTTAAACCTATTTTACACCACCGCCCCTGTTCATTTCCCAACAACAATAGACAGTAATTTCCCCTGTGTTGATAAATTACATGGCTCTCTTCACAAGCAGAACACACTGCTGTACTATTATGAGACAAGGAAAATGTTACGGAAATTGAAAGAATGTTCGGAGTGCAGAGGAATGGAGGACTGAGAGAGAAGCAAGTGGATGGTAAAAGGAAACGAGGGGGGGGGGGGGGGAGGGTTGTAGCACACAGAGTTAATTATCCTTTAGTTATTCAGTCCAAAGTCACAAAAATCTGAAAGAAGCAACTACCTGTAATTCAGGAAACAAACACGTGACATTCAGAGGGCAACCAACCAAAGAAAGTGAAGAAAGAGGAGAAGGGGTGCCAAATTGTGTGGGTTCACTAATTACTGACGATTCCCCACCAAGAAAATCAAAGCATTAAAGACAATGGAGACAACAGGGACTATTTCAAATCCAACCGTTTCTCTGAACCGCCCCACATAACCGGCAATCCTGCAACCAAAATGCAATATCGTGATGGCTGAGGGGGTAATTAAAATGCCTCGAATCAGAGTCAGTCAGTCAGTCTCTGCCGGGATGTGTTCATAAATCCAAACAATGGGCCTCATGCAAGAACTGTTCGTACGCACAGATTTGTTCTTAAATCGCCCGTACGAGTGATTTACGAGAATTTGCGCATTCACCAATCTTTTCGTATTTTACGTTTTCTTTCAGGTACGAACAGAATTTACGAGTGATCCAGACCTGTCGTAGGAGTTTCGTAAAATAGTCAGCTGTTATTCCAATCAAGTTTGCTTGACTAATGGATTGTATATTTAATTACTTTGAAGAAAACATAAATAAATATATACATTATACCCCATAATGATGCTGACATTATTCTGTTTGACTTAAATTGTGCACTAATTAAGGTTAATTTGAATCTGTATATAACAAGGTTAATGTGAAGCGCAGTGCTATTCACATCCAAATAGAAGTAAAGCTTTAGGAAGAACCACCCTAATTTAACATGTGTCTCCAATAACATTGGACACATTAGAGTAACCACTAACGAAATGTTGATGTTTTTCTTCTTCGTCAACAGTACAGGCAATGGTTGCCTGAAATCTGTGTACAACAACAAAGACAGGGTTTCTGCAGGGAAGGGTGGTGGCTAGAGCTACTGAATGTCAAAAAAAGGCACAGGTTCATCTACTTAAATGGATGTGAATATCCCTAAGATTTCCACTGTCTTTGATTTGGATTGGCAGACCAAGGGTGACGCATTTCACTTGCATTGAGAGCTCCTTTGACTTCAGAAAAACAACTACAAAGGTAAGTGGCACACATGGAATCAATCCAGGCATTTTAACCTACTTAACTGAAGAACTAAATGCAAAAAAAAATAAATTACTATTTGTAAGTATCTTTTAAGCTTTGGTACAGTTACGTTTGAACCCTTTCAAAAGACAAAAAACATGCATCAGTTACTGTCTGCTTGTTAAAGTGCTGTAATTCCAGCACCTTTCATTCAGTTTCTGTGTGAACACCCTCAAATTAAAGCCAAGACCCAGTACTGCCATCATTGGCCCATTCTTTCTTTCTTTGTGTGTTTGGTCTGTGCAACACGTTCCAAGTGATGGATGCTTCGTGGTGTGGCATGACCTTCAGTGAGATAATTGGGTGTGGACTGAGTGGGTGTTAGTAATTGTATTTCACAAAAGCAAAGGCTTGCGTTCTTGTACAGTAGTGGTGCAGTGAAGCAGCGTTCACACCTACACCTAATTACAATGTGCTAATACACCAATTTGACTAAACTCAACTTGAAACTGCAATGTAGCAGGGAGTCTCATTTTCTGTTTACGATATAAATCACATCTTTTTTTAAACTTTTTTTTAATCACACCATTCAGCTCCTAAAAACCATGAAATTCTCGCTCTGCAAAGATGATTACAGCTTTTGCTTAATATGCAATGCACAGTTTTTTTTTTTCTTGGGGACCTCACAAACTGAAATCATTCATCTGTGGAATGGACAGGACATTACTCTGAAGGTCCACGGTTTTCCTGCTCTGCATGCTCTCTGTCATACTCTAGCATGTCTGCCATTTGCTTTCACATGCTGGTAAATGTGCTTTTGCACAGACAGAGCCCAGATATCTCCAGTTGACGTGTGGGATCGTGTCTGCCATTGTTGTAGCTTCTCTGGCAAACATATGACTTACTGAGCACATGGTCACGGCCGCCATCCTGTGCCCTCACCAGCATATGATAACAGCTGCCATTTTGTTCCATTGTCCATCCCTCTTCTCCCACACAGACTTCCACATGTACACAAACAACAGAATAATAGTCGGTCTCTAAATTGCTTGTTTATTCCGAACATAGTGCAGCAGTTTATACAACATTGTTTATTGATGAAAGTACCATTGATTTAATCATTGTGCTATCCATCCATCCATTATCTATACCGCTGAATCCGTCGATCGGGTCGCGGGCGGGCTGGAGCCTATCCCAGCAGTCAATGGGCGAGAGGCGGGGTACACCCTGGACAGGCCGCCAGTCCATCGCAGGGCCACATAGAGACAAACGAGACAAACAACCATGCTCACACTCACTCCTAAGGACAATTTAGAGATGCCAATCAACCTAACATGCATGATTTTTTTTTTTTGGACAGTGGGAGGAAGCCGGAGTACCCGGAGAGAACCCACGCATACACAGGGAGAACATGCAAACTCCACACAGAAAGGCTCCAGCTGGGTGTTGAACCTGGAACCTTCTTGCTGTGAGGCGACGGTGCTAACCACCACACCACCGTGCAGCCCATCATCATTGTGCTAACTGTAATAAATTTTTTTGTACTGTGGCCATTGTGTATGTTTGACTGTGAAAACTGCTGGTTGCGAAGGTCAGTGCTTGGATTCTGAGCCTTCGTGTCTGCTCTGTATTTGTCCCAGATTGACACGTATAGACCAACATGTTTTCAGATTCATACTGGCTTTTAGTTATTAGCTTCTGACTTTTTTCAGTGGTGCCCTGTAGGTAATAAGTTTCATTAATAATTTTACTGAATATCAATAAGTGTCCTTGGGCACATTAATATTTGCTAATAACTGAGCCAGCTCCTCCTTGATCCCTAACATCTGCTATATAAAAGGAAAAAAAACAATTAATTTACAGGCATAAATGAAGAAAGATACATCAGATGTTAAATCTCTAATGTAAGAAATAAATATAAGCTCCTGAAAGCTGCATATGGCATTGTTTGAATGAAGGCAGCTACTCGCTTGAAAATGAAAAACACTCAAAGCTATTGAAACATTTTGTTTTATCTCAATTTCTTTTGTCATTCTTAGAGATGGAAAAAGTAACCCGGTTCATGATAAACTATTTTATCTATCGATGTGCTCCACGAGGCTTCAGGGAGACAGCGTACTGCACACTGTGGCCAGGGGGACATTGTAATTATCGGATGGCTGGACTGAAGACTGAATGTACACCTTTCCCCAAATGAGACTGTAGAGAGTGCTTCAATAAAAAGTCTAAATGGCCTATTACAAAAATAATCTTGGCTATATTTCCTCACCAGCTCCTCACAGTGTGCCAGCGCCTTGTTTTTCTTGGTCCTTCTGGTTCAGGAGTTATTTTTTTACAATAAACTGGGACAAAGAACAACACAGAAAGTTATGAAATGCTTGTAGTCTGCACCAGACAGACTCAGTGTGATCACATGAAGGTTATCTTAAGTGGAGAAATTTTTTTTATCTTCATCAATATGTTGCTGGAAGGCACATCAGAAATACCCTTGAACCTAATTGTTTATGCACTTGTACCTTTTTTCATTTGTAATATTGTTTCTCTGTTCTTCCTGCTGAAGCTCTTGACACCAGATTTTTGAGACCGTCTTCCTCCCCAACAAGTATCCATTCATGTTCATGCAAACAAATATGGTCAATGATTACTTTCAAAGAATATGTGAGTTCTGTCACACGGTGAGGTCCAGTTGGGTTTTTGTCATGTCTCCATGTTTTGTCATTTCCTGTTTCATTTAGAAGAGTAACTCTCCTCTTGTTTCAGGTCACTTGCCCTTCCTCATGTCTCACCTGTTGGAGTGTCTTCCCTGATTCCTGATTGTGTCCACCTGTTTCCCGTTGCCCTCATGTGTCTTATAGTCTGCGTCTCCCTTTGTCTAGTGCCTGAGTGTTTCGTTTTGTCGATCACCAAAGCCTGCTACAATCACAGTAATCCTTGCCTTGCTAGTTCGTATACTAAGTCACGATTCTTTGCCTCCTTGCGAGTGATTTTTTTTTTGTTTGGAAATTACGTAAGCTAGTCTTAAGTTTTCATAGCCATTTTTGATAACTTTTGTTATAGATAACGTTTCAAAGATTTTGTAGAGCCTCCGGTTTTTAGGAGTGCATTTAGTTGTTTTGTTTTTCTAGTACAAAGTTGTTTTTCCTCCTTAACTCACTCTGGGTGAGTTTTGGTTGTTTTTTCCTCTTTTGTTTATTAAGTTTTATATCATATATAGAATAATATTTTCATACCTTATCATTTCATATCGTATTGGTGGTTGGATATATATATAAATAAAATAAAATCTGCCTAATTGGATTCTCTGCATCTGAGTCCTCCTTCAAGCCAAGGTCTGACAAGTTCTAGTGGTTCTTCGAGCCACTATATGTGAACTACAATTGTTTTCTAACCCTAACTAAGTTATGCTATTACCAAACCAGGAAGTGATAATGTATTCAACACAAGCGCGAATGGCTGAAAGCGCAGTGCTTATCTGGTCAGGTCAAGGTGTTCGTTGGACCTTGAAAAAGCAGACTCTTGACTGGAGATGAGAATAGCAGGTTTATCGGTAAAACACAATTCAAAGTTGTCTCCATAGGCTAATAATTTGTCTGTCTTAGGAACGGGAATCCAGAGCGCAGGAGTGGGCTCGGTGAGCGGGCAGACGGGAGCGGTTTCCAGGTGAGTAACGGTCTGTAAGGTACGAATGGTCTCCAGGTGAGTATGGATTTTTCTGGTCTGAATGGTCTCCAGGGAGGTCTCTTTGAACTGGTGGGTGCGGGTGTTTCTGCCGATTCCTCCTCTACAACATCCAGAGGATTCGCCTCTTCCTCACCGAACGCAGCACAGGTGCTCATCCAGGCTCTTGTCATCTCCCGCCTGGACTACTGCAACTCCCTCCTTGCTGGCGCCCCGGCTTCTGCCATCAGACCTCTGGAGCTGGTTCAGAAAGCTGCTGCTCGTCTGGTGTTCAACCTCCCCAAGTTCTCCCACACGACTCCCCATCTCCGCTCTCTACACCGGCTCCCTGTAGCTGCTCACATTCAGTTTCAGACTCTGGTGCTAGCCTACAGGGCAGTGGAAGGAACAGCTCCTTCATACCTCCAGGCTATGGTCGAGCCCTACACCCCTGCCCGACCACTTCACTCTGCGGCCACCAGGCGCCTGGCTGCCCCGTCACTTAGGGGTCCCTGCGCACGATCGACACACTCACGGCTTTTCTCTGTTCTGGCACCCCGATGGTGGAACGATCTCCCGACTGATGTCAGGACAGCTGAGTCGCTGCCCATCTTTCACCGCAGGCTGAAAACCCACCTCTTCAGGAAACACTACCCAGATCCGCCCTCTTAGGACATCACCTGTTTCATCATAGCTTCCTAGCTATTTGTTTCCTAAATTGTCTTTGTTTTCTAAATTGTCTTCCCATTTGTCTCTGTACCTAACTTACCGCACTTACTCTAGCACTAGTTATGCTCTTAGCTGTTTGGTTTTGGAAGGAAATGCACTTATGATTTCTTGTGACCTGAATTTCTTTTGCCTACCGATGTGGAACACACTTATTGTAAGTCGCTTTGGATAAAAGCGTCTGCAAAATGACCGTAATGTAATGTAATGTAGTGTGACTCTCCATGGTTGGCAACAGGAATCTAGGGTTCACGGCGGGCAGGAACAGATTTTTTCAGAGGAGCAGAGGGAAAAACACGGTTGGTACTTAGATAAGGAAAGATGCGATCAAGACAATAACTCGGGCAGCCGCTTGTACCACTGAGGAGTTAAAACATGAACTTTAATATTTAACATGCTGACTGAGGTGTAGCTCCTGGGTTTTTTTCCAGTTTCTCTGAACATTGCACAGTCTGACCTTGGGGTGAACTTGCTGGGACATCCACAGAAACCTTCTACAATGTTTTCCACTTGTGAATAATCTTTCTCTTTTATAGAAGGATAATCTAAGGATAGATTGATGGACTTAACACACACCTGTATGCTTTTTTTCTGTTTTTTTTTTTTAAAACATGTCGACAGACTTCAACAAATAACAAATGTTTCCAGAAATGATAGTTTCTGTGACCAACACAAGTGTTCCTATGTTGACATCAATAATGTTGCATCTGTATATGTCAGTCTTTTGTTGGCTTTCAGTTGGTTGAGTTATCACCTCAAGTTTTAAAGATTGAAGCAAATTGTTCAATAGGAAACATGATTATTATGACATTTTATGAACCTCTCACTTTGTTTTGCTCAATGCAGTACGAAGTAGTAAAATCCCAAAAGCATCCGCAGAGAGTCCCAGAGTGTCTCTGGTGGTCTCAACATCATGTTTTATGCAACATTTCCTGGGTGAGTCAAAGCTGAGAGGTAGAAAGTGTGCATGCGGTCTCTGTGTGGGTTTACATGTGTGTGGTCATATGCATTTGCCCCTTCAAAATGCAAATTGTGCAAACGGTTGTGCAATGTAATGCTATGTAGCCACTGAATATTGACTTCAGATGAGCAGAAAAAATTGTGTTTAAAAGATGAGTGGCATCAAACTGTGTGTGCTTGGGTGCCTGCTGAAATATCAATGTGAAGAAAACCACAAGGGACATGTGGAAATCCCTCCTTGTGTGTTCACATACTCCCTTAGGGGAATAATGTAAATGCCAGCAGTGGAGTTCAATAAAATTGGATAAATGTAAAACAAATTAAATGGCAGAAACATATCTCTCTTTGTCTTCTTTTTATCCTTCGCCATCCTCCCCGACTTAAAAAAAACAAGCGACAATTGAATTAAGTATCAAACAATTTAACCTTTATACAGTACATACTACTCATGTAATACTTTTTTCATTGTTTTCAGTGTATATATTTGTTGGTAAACACCTGTGCCAAGCTCTTTGTATATTTACGGAATCTTGGCGAATAAAGGTGATTCTGATTAAGATGATGGTCAAAATCAGTGGTCACCCATCCAATCCAGCCTTAACCACTTTGTGACTTCAAAAATCACTGAGAACTATTTTAACACGTGTGAAGTGTCAAGAATTTAATGACCCGCATGATTTTTTTTAGAACCAAACTGAGTTTTGACTTGTTAGCTTTGACCCACAGATCCTGAGTCTCACCTCAAGATTATCTAATCTTGATAAGGGCTTTTTTCGTCATTCATCTGTGGAGAAAACTTGACTTTACTCCAAAAGTGTCTTCTCCCTGCCCATAGACTGAACTCTTTCTCTCTTTCCTCCCAAACTTCTGAAAAAAAGAGGCCACCCATCTTCTTTGTGTTGAGGCATGCATATATGGACATGTGGAAAATGCAAAAAGAAAGGTGCATTCTTTGAAGCATGCACACTCTCTCGCATCTTTTTTTTTTTTTTTTTTGTCAAATGCACATCCCCGTAGGTTGTAAATGTTTTTGCTTTTGTGAACATTCTTAAATGTTTCTCAGTGTATTTACTGGTCTCAATATTGCACAAGAGGTAATGTTGCCAGTTTCTGCCATTCAGTACTCCAAAAGCCTTCCACCTTGTCTGACAACGTGGTCATTTGAAGGTTGTACCCTGATACAGATTTCTCATTTATTTTCGCTATTTTAATCCCAGCTGATTTTGAGTATCAACTTAACATCATGGCAACCACATCCTGTCATTGCACAGGAGTTGGGAAAACAGTTTACTTCAACATGGACCCACATTACAAAACCTCCATAATCCTTAAGCTGCATGCATCAGTCAACGGTTTTGTCTGCAGATGCATGCAAGATGGAAATTGAAGTGAAGGGTGAGAACAAGTGCTTCCTTTACACATGACAAATGTGATGCCTGTTTAAAATCTTGCAGCTTTTAAATAACTAGTATAAAATATGTTTGCTCATGCTTAAACTTTACCCTTCATGTGGTCATAAACAAATCCTCTGTTTCCCCCTCTCCTTTCCCATTAGCCAAAATGTCCTCTCCTTCTTCTTTCCTCTCTGTCCTCTTTGTTATCCACTCTTTCACTCTCTCCGACGTGCATTTCCTGTTATCGTCACTCCATGTCGCTTTCCCTCCCAGACTTCCTCTTTTTGTCCTCTTCTGTCACTTTATATTTTTATCTACAGTGCTCTGTCTTGCATTTTACTGTCTGTCCAAATTCCAGTTTCTTCAGGCCATTCTACCTCCACCTTCACATTGTGCCAAAACGGGCACATCACTCTCAAAGTCTCTTACTCAGTATCTGAGCCTATTTCATTTTATTCAGGTTCGGTGCAGGTGAAAGGTCCCTGGAGGAAAAAGCATTACAAGAATGTTTTCCACATCTAACTAAATAAGTTTTTATTGCAACTTTGTATTGGTAAACGGAATGCAGAGTGTTTGTGCAGGCTGCTCACTGTCCCTGAGGCTGTGGCATTTATTGGCATATTGGCTAGTCCTATACGTTATTAGCTTCATACTTTACAGTCGTCATCCTGCTTTGCGTTTTGTCTGTCAGTTGAGGCTGAAATAATTGAGTTTAGCTCAGTTCACTGGGTGCATTATTGTTCCTATGACATAACGTTCCCAAATACTGCCATAGCACTGGGTGATGAAGTAAATTACACTTGCTGCAGAACAATGGCAATCAATTAGGTGCATATTATCTACATACAGTGCCATTCTTCTTTCAGCACTGTTGCCCTTTTCAGTTAATTTACGAAAGTAATCAAATTTTCCTGCTAGACTTGGTCCTTTCTCTGCAACATAAAACTCTTGTGACAGCATGAACAAGAGTATTTAATGAGTGGTTGCGCTTTCTTAAAATTGCATTCAAACTTTAGTATTAATAACAGTGACTGATACATCCAACCTACTTTGTGTGGTGCAGTGACATTCGCCAGCGCACACAAAGGCTCTCAAAGCGCCTGAGATGCAGCATTCATCCATCAACCCCTTTCTGACTCACACTGTGAGATATCAGCATCTCTCCATTTAGCTTCTGCAATGGTCAAAACCAAGATAGCATCTACCCTTTCTAGAGGCCGGCACAAATCCATGGAGCACTGACAATTATCGACAATCAATGTCTATTTACCTGCCATTCACAGTGACTGAATATCACCGTCTGAATAAAGCTAGTCTTTCGCAGTTTTCTGAATAAAAGTGCTGGACTGTGTACATAAAAGTTGTTCTTTTCTTTCGACAAGGTCAAATAAAAGAAATACATTCTAATCGATACATTGACTGCCGAAATGAGGTAATTGTGGTTGGATTCAGTCACATTGTGTTACACAGGACAATTCCTGTGTTATCTTGTCACATGAACTTCTACACTCAATCGTGTAATTAGAAAATCGAGTGGGGGGGGGGGTTTCTAAATTGTTCATGTTTAGGTTGTTTCCTACCGTCACTTTTGCGGTTGCATTGAGCCTGCAGAAGGTAGGTATGATAAATGAAGTCCAGATTAACAACAATGACTTGTCATGTTGTCATTTATTTAACAAAAACTAAGCCAAAATGCAGAAGCAGTGTGTGGAAAAAAAACAAAAAACAGTACATCCTATGATTCAACTGCAGAACCCCATTTAGCAGCTCTCTTAAACCCCTTTTCCACTATGCAGTCCGGTACGGGTCCGTTCAGAACAGTTCTCTTATTTCAGTGTTTCCACTACCACGAAAGCGTACCGGTCCCATGGTACCCGTTACCACTTTTGTAACCCTTCTGCTAGGTGTACCTGAGCTGAAGAAGCTTTGGAGCGATCGATGTAGTGACGCTTCGGCACGCACTCCGCCCACCCCTGAGGGTCCCCTTTGTACAATGGGAACGCAAAGCTGATCCCAATGCGACCCGACCCAACCCGTATCGTACCGATACGAAGTGACCCAAACCGTACTGACAGTCGAAACGAGGCTTTAAAGCGGCAGTCGGCAACTTTTTTTTAGTCATATTAGCTTGAACTGTCATGGGATTCTGGAAGTAGAATATTAAATAGGCTGTTTAGGAAAAATAACGAAATCTGTAGCTCCCTCTGAAGCGTGTAATCATGCTTGCAAAAACCGAGCGCTCCCGGCTGTTTTTAACCAATCAAGTTAGGGTGGAGGAATCCTACCTGTCAATCACAGCTTGTGCACACGCTGCTGAGCGTGAGTCTGCCCCAGCTTGTGTGCGCTCACACTGGTGTGAACTCACGTGCTCAACCTCGTCCACAGAGGGGGAGGGGTTTGGGGGGCGATTCGGAGCTTGTTAGAGGTTGGGGGAGGGACCTGAAAGTTGTATCAGTTCGAATTTTCCGACTTTAGACTCGGAATTTTGAAAACTTGCCGACTGCAGCTTTAAAGGAAGGGTAGGAGATCCTGAATTTTTAGTCCAGCGAAGCTGCATTTTGAAAATACACAGGTCAAAAGTCCCAACCCTTTTCTTCACTTTGCCCCCGAAGCCACGCCTCTAGAGTACATGAATGCGCAATGCTTGTTCACAGGCACGAAGGTGCACGAGCGATGTTCTGACAGCAAGCATCGATCGTTGCCGTATTTAGTATTTAGTATATGCTAACTATACTTTCATGCTAGGTGCTAGCCAAGCTGGCTCTAGTTTAGCTTCCTGCCAAGCTTCTGGGCACGCGTAATTCGTTCACGGAGCAGGGTATGCGCACAGGGGGAAGGAGGGGGAGGGAGGAGCAGATTGCAGTTTGATAGACGCATCAGAATCCAATCATCGTTAACGTTCAGTATGATTGGATAGTGTTTTTCCTAGATTGTACGTTCTAGAGGCCACTAAAACTTTTCATATTTGTGTCAAAACTTTTAATTAATTGGTTGCAATGGGGGGGTGAAGAGTATTTCAAGCAATATGTAAAAAAATGCTCCAGAAAAAGAACCCCTACCCCACCTTTAAGGTCCTATCACAGCATTTCAATTGAGTTGAAGTCTGGACTTTAGTTTCTTCCTCTTCAGACATTCTGCTGTAGATTTGTTGCTGAATTTGGGATCATTGTCCATTGATGAACCAGTTTCAGCCAAGCTTTAGCTGTAGGACAGATGGCCTCACGTCTGACTCTGGTATACAGAGGAGTTCATGGTGGACTCAATGACTACAAGGTGCCCAGGTCCTGTAGCTGCAGAAAAAGCCCAAATCATCAGCCCTCCACTACTGTGCTTGTCAATTGATATGAAGTGTTTAGTCTGGTCTGTCCAAAGGACATTGTTCCAGAAGTCTTGTGGTTTACTCAGATGCAACTTTACAAACCTAAGCTGTGCTGCCATGTTCTTTTTGGAGAGAAGACACTTTTTCTGAGCATTGCACAGTCTGACTTTGAGGTGAACTTGCCGGGATTTCAATTCTTAGGAAGTTTGCCAGCTGTCTTGAATGTTTTCCACTTGTGAATAATCTTTCTCTCTGTAGAATGATAGACTCCCAGACGAATGGGCAGCAACAACTGCTTCTCGAAAATCATTGCTGACGTCTTTCCTCCTGATATAAGGTAATAAAATCAAAACATTACACATTAAAAAGATAAAAACTTCCTTCCCTGGTCTCAGATGCAGGTGTTATGACGGGCTGTTATGCGAGGGATTAAATCTGCTGCAGAGTGAAACATTGTTTGCCATCATCTTTCCATATTTCTGAATTTTACATCTAGAACTCCAGCAAATATCTGGTACAATATGCTGCTGTCAAAAAAAAAGTGCAACAAATGACTGTTTCTTATTAAACATAGTCGTCTCTTCACCCACACAAAATGCACCCGGGCAGAATAGCTAGCTCCATTAGGTCAGGAAAAATGTGGACTGTGTCCTGAAAGACTGCAGTTTATGTAGCCTGCAAAAGCATTTCAAGTGTTGAAAAGTTCATCACAACTGATGACATTGACAACCACATGAATGATACCACTGAACTTTCAAGCAAAGACAATTTTCATCTGTCATGAAATATAAATGACTTTTTCCTAATTTCATATCTTATAAACGATAATAAGTCAAGCATTACATTTCAAGCATACGTTCTCACAAAATAAGACTTAAAAACTTTCAAGTTTTTTATGAAAACCTTTATTCGTACTGAAAAAGTATCTTTTAGAATCAAAGAAAAACATTTCTGTAGAACGTGTGTTTGGGAGTTTTTTCGTGTGTGTGTGTGTGTATCTGTGGAAATTGCTATCAAGTCAAAACCAAACAGTACACCAACAAAGCAAGTTTCAAAAAGTCTCACATGCCACGGGGCTACGCTGAGACGCACTGTCACGGGGGAAGTTTTTTTTTTCACATGTGAAACCACCAAAAACCACATGACAACATACAAAAGACAAGAAGCAACCAGCACACTCACAAATGCACACCTAGATCTACTCTAAAGTGAAAAGCGCTGCTGGCGTAAACAAAGCCAGAACACCATGTAGAGGGAGAAGGAGTTACGCACCCACATGAAAACATGACACTGACTCTGTTTGACAGAGCAGAAAGTGTGTGTTATTGTATGTGTTTGTGCTGGGTGGTTGGTTGGTTGGTTGGTTGGGGGAGGCAAGGATGCACCAACTGATCCTGAAGACTCAAGCCCTGTACCAATATTTCCCTTCAAACAAGTGACATCCCTCTAAGAAAACACAAAGTTAACTGCCTCAGCTTAAGCCACCAGGTATCTACGAACAGGATGTTAAACAGAGCGGGGGAGCAGAAAAGCAGAAAGGCAGTGGCACTAACAAAGTCAAATACGTTAAGACAGGGTGTTGGAATGTCAAAAAGAGAAGTAAACGAAGATGAAGAAACAGCAGCGACCCCAATGAAAGAAAGAAATGTTTAGAAAGCTTAATCTAGCTTTGAGAGGAAGATAAATATGACGCTGAACGGTCAAACTAACATATGTCATACACCAGGTTAATACAAATAATACAGCATGTTGAAAACAAACAATAAAAAAAAAAAATCATTCAAAAACCAAAGTTTACAAAAAACAAACACAGTAAGATACAAACATTCCAACATGATAAACATCTGGTTTAATTGTTTTACTTAAAAATGAGCCAATAATAGATATATAACTTTGTTATATATAACTTTGTTATCAGGTACCCCGGACATTACAGACCCCCTGCTGGACCCCCTGCAGTTCGCCTACCGAGCGAACAGGTCAGCGGATGATGCCGTTAACATGGGACTGCACTACATCCTGCAACACCTCGACTCTGCAGGGACGTACGCCAGGATCCTGTTTGTCGACTTCAGTTCGGCGTTCAACACCATCGTCCCAGCCATCCTCCGCAACAAACTCACCCAGCTCACTGTGCCCTCCTCCACCTGTCAGTGGATTACAAACTTCCTGACTGACAGGAAGCAGCAGGTGAGGCTGAGGAGCATCACATCCAGCACCCGGACCATCAGCACAGTTGCCCCCCAGGGGTGTGTACTCTCCCCACTGCTCTTCTCCCTTTACACCAACGACTGCACCTCAAGAGACCCGTCTGTTAAACTCCTGAAGTTTGCAGATGACACAACAGTCATCGGCCTCATCCGGGACGGTGATGAGTCTGCATACAGACGGGAGGTTGAACGGCTGGTCTGCTGGTGTGGTCAGAACAATCTGGAGCTGAACACGCTAAAAACAGTGGAAATCACAGTGGACTTTAGGAGAAGCCCCCCCACTCTGCCACCCATCACCATCACCAACAACGCAGTGTCTGCTGTGGAATCCTTCAGGTTTCTGGGCCCCACAATCTCTCAGGACCTGAAGTGGGGGACCAACACAGTCACTACCATCAAAAAGGCACAGCAGAGGTTGTACTTCCTGCGGCAGCTCAGGAAGCTCAACCTACCTAAGGAGCTGCTGATCCAGTTTTACACCGCTATTGTTCAGTCTGTTCTCTGTTCATCCATCACCGTTTGGTTCGGATCAACCACCAAACAGGAAAAAAACAGACTGCAACGGACAATAAGGTCTGCAGAGAAGATTATTGGTGTCAGCCTGCCCTCCATCCAGGATCTGTACCTGTCCAGAGTCAGGAAACGGGTAGGTTACATCTCTGCAGACCCATCACACCCTGGACACAAACTGTTTAAACTCCTCCCTTCTGCAAGGCGCTACAGAACTCTGTACGCCAAAACAACAAGACACAGGAACAGTTTCTTCCCTCAGGCTGTCTCTGTGTTAAACAGCTAAAACCGGACTTCAGTGTTTCATCCTTGCACCATGCACCAATTTGCACTTCTGATTTAATCTTGTTCTATGTCTATTTTTTTGTAATTGTTGCACTAAAGAGAGTGAGGTGTAACCGGAGTCAAATTCCTCGTGTGTGTCCACATACCTGGCAATAAAAAGCGATTCTGATTCTGATAACAATTTTTCCTCAATATTTATACATCGTTGAGCAATGATTAAAACATCAAAAGTATAAAATAACACAGCTTGAATTGTATATGTCAGGACCAGACAGAGGAGGATCACAAATGCGTCACATTAAAAAATTTATTAGGTTTTCAGGGGAAAGGGAGTTGGGGCCGACTCAGGCATTGAACCCGGGCTGCTGGCTTGGTAGGATGGTGTGCTAACCACTGTGCTACAGTCCAGGTGCCTGTGTGTGTGTGTCCCCCAGTGGTTGAGCGGCGTCTCGTGTAGGTGGTGGTGGTAGGTCCGAGCTCACTCGCCACGGGGCTGGGAGTCCTTGGGGGGAACACACACACACACAACAGGAAAGATGACCAAAGCGGCAGTACAGTCAAGGGTAATCCAGAAATCGTGGTAGGTAGGCGGAAGGCAGGTCAACATTACCGGGGCAGGAGATCAGAGAGGATTTCAGGCAGAAGGCAGGTCGGGTTATCAAGGACTGGAGATCAGGCAGGGTTTCAGAGCAGGTCCGGGTTAGTCAACAGGAGTCAGAGTTCTTTTGCCAGGGAACAGGAATCAGGAGCGTGTTCGCAGACGGTCTGACAGTGGAACTGAAAACCAGAGCTTGATATACAGAGGTTAACGGCAGGGTGAATGCAGGTGTAGCAATTAAGCAGAGCAGAGTGAGAGTTAATTGAAAGCACAAGTGCTTGTTACCAGGAGCCAGGGGAGAGACCATGACAGAACCCCCCCCCCAAAGGGACGGCCCCAGAAGTCCCCAAGAGACACCACCAAGCAGGGAGGGCGGAGCCGGAGGAGGGTCAGAATTCCTCAGATCGATCAGTCTCCATCGCTTCATCCTCAGAGGGGACCGATGAATCCACATCGCCAAGGGGCCTTGCTCCCCCATCAGCAGGGAGCACGATAAGGGTCACGAGGTATACATGGACTCGTATTAAACCTCCCCTGCCGTTGCTAAATGAGCTGGCAGGGGCAGACACTGGTTTGTGTGGCACAGTGAACTGTGCAAGGCGGGGCATGCCCAGGTGCCTCAGAAGGACAGAGTTGTCTCTGAGAAAGGGGGATGACCCAGTCTTTATGAGGAAGGGCAAACTCCTGGCTTGTGCTTGGCATGACACGAAGCGCCTGACTATGCTGTCATCTGTTCACGGAATAACATGTGTGCGCAAGCGTATAAGAACTAAGCAGAGCGACACTGGTTTCCGTGACATAAACAGGCCTGTGTGTGTGGACAGGTACAATTCGTACATGGGTGGCGTAGATACCACTGACCAGAGAATGAAGACCTATATCTTACCTCACCGTTCGAGGAAATGGTATAATCGGATTTTCAACAACATCATTAGCATCAGCGTGGTAAATGCCCACATCATGTACACCAAGTGTCCGCCTGGTCCACACAAGCCATTGAAGGACTTCATCCAAAGCATCATCACGGATCTACTTGAGGGCCATGCAAAGAGGGAGGGCAAAAAAGCAGGAAGGCCTTCAGTGGAGGGGGGAGAGATGCCACAGAGACTCACTGAGCGTCACTGGCTCAGTGAGGCTGATGACAGACCAGACTGTGCTGTCTGCTCTGACCGTACCCGGCCTAAAGGTCGTCGGCAGACTAAGTTCAGGTGCCGTCAGTGTGGTGTAGGTGTCTGTGCTGTGCCATGTTTTGAGAGGTACCATACCCAAAATTATAAACAGTGTCACCTGGACAGATAAGTTTTTACTACCGTTTTGACCATCGTTTTCACAATGTGTTGTCACCTGTTTTAGTGTGTGTTTCTGCTATATGATGACATTTTACCACTTGTTTTATTATTGTATTCCTCATTCCTGATCATTATGAATAAGGTTGAACAAAAAAAAAAAATCAATTCAATGTCTTCCACTTCTTGCATGTGTTTTCCTACCCTATGGTAATGATGACAGTATTTTACCACTTTCTCCTGTTTTATTGTTGGTTTCCTCTTTATGAATGATGGTAAAAGACAGAAAAATGAAAATAAGTTCAAACATCAAGTAAATATCGACCATTTCCTGAACAAATATAGGCAACTTTTCGCATGTGTTTTCCTACTATATGGTAATGATGATATAGTAATATTTTACTACATTATTCTGTTTTATTGTTGCTTTCCTGTTCCCTGATCATTATAGATGATGATAAAAAGACAAAAAGAAAAAAAAGTTTTAAAAAAACAAGTTCATAATCACTCAATTCCAATATTTCCTGAACATAATGAGATTCAAAATGGCTGCCACTGTCATGGAGCCAAAGCCAAAATAAGGAAAAGACTCAAAAGCAGATTTCACCAGGGCAACACAGGTTTATTAAGGAGGCTGGGAGGGCGCTGAGAAGAAGTAACCTGGGCTGGAACTGTTTGGAGATGATATGAGAGATTGAGTTCAGGTACATCCAATCCAGATAAATCCAAAAACAGAAGAGTGAGGTTATCTTACAGTCTGAGAGGGGAGTCCATCCATAGGAGGGGAAGTACTGAGATCGGCTGGCTGGGTAGGAGAATCTGGAGTCGTAGGAGGGTGAGCAGGCAGGGAGAACCAGGTGAGTGTTCTGAAGGAATGGAGGCTGGTGTGGTGAAGGATCCAAGCTGGAACCGAGAGGAGAGTCCGGGAACTGGGTGCAGGAATCTTGCACAGAATATGGTTCGACGATCTGGCAAAGACTAGTGCTCCTGCTGCTCCTTAAGAAGGCATCTTGATGACTGCAGATGGAAAGCAGCTGTGGCAGCAGGCTGCAACCAGACTCCGCCCTGGTGTTCAGTGAAGCCTGCTCAGCCCAACCTACAACTCAGAACACAACCAACCAGATCATGACAGCCACCTGATGACGTCATAATATGCAAATTAGATCAATAATTTCATACAACACATAAACTATGGATCATGGGCAACATTTTTCTAATGTACAGTAGGCATATATCTTTAACCCCCTTTCAGCCACCAGCTTTTGAAATATTAATGTCAAAATCCAGTATTTTCAAAAAACAATCTTGGCGCCTAAAGGGTTAAATATTATTTAAATCATTTGAGTGCAAATACTTACAAAGGGTTTTTTAAGTAAATCTTATGAGTTGTTTTTTTCAGTGTACAGCTGTAAAAGACAAACATGAACACTCACCTGGTGAGATGGCACAGATCTCTGGATGGTTGTATTGCTACCACAACGATGCACAACACGTTTGAGATAAAGACACAACTTCTTTAGAGACTTAAAGGTGGGGTATGAGATCTTGGAAAAACGGTTCCTGCAAGCTATATTTTTGAAAATACACAACCTTGCCTCCAGAAAACATCTCATACCCCACCTTTAAGGTTAAAGGTTACGACCTAAATGTGTGGTTGAGAGTGACAGCTTTCATGACGTGATACCTACATTGGATCCATGGTAAATGATACCAACTAAACCCTTATTTAACTTACAAATGATTTCAAGACTTGTTTTTCATGGAAAAGAACTAAGACAAACAAGAACTATTAAATCCTTTAATTCATCATTTAATTTATCATTTGACTCGCATATAAAAAAGGTTTCTAGGACTGCCTTCTTTCACCTTTGTCATATTGTTAAAATCAGGAACATCTTGTCTCAGAGTGATGCAGAAAAACTAGTCCATGCATTTGTTTCTTCTAGATTGGACTACTGTAATTCTTTATTATTGGGCTGTCCCACATATTCTCTGAAAAGCATTCAGCTGATCCAAAATCCTGCAGCCGGAGTTCTGATGAGATCCCAAAATCAATGGGAAATCTATGAGATTCTCCAATTTTAGCTTCTCTTCATTGGCTCCCTGTTAAATTCAAAATAGAATCTAAGATTCTTCTCCTCACATATAGAGCTCCATCATATTTTAAAGATCTCACTGAAACTGCAGGTTTACTTGAGGTTCCCAGAGTTTCTAAAAGTAGAATGGGAGGCAGGGCCTTCAGTTATCAGGCCCCTCTCTTGTGGAACCAGCTGCCAGTATATGTGCAGGAAGCAGACACCCTCTCTAACTTTAAGATTAGGCTAAAACTTAAATTTTTTTTAAAGCTTATAGATAGCGATGGCTCAGGTGACCCTGAAACATCCCATAGTTATGTTACTATAGGCCAAGACTGCTGGGGGGCCTAATCTGTCACACCTTTCTTCACTTTACTCTCTTTTCCCCCCGTTTAATTTCTCAAATGATATTATGTACAATTGGCATCATTGTTGTCATTAACTTGTGTTTCCCTGTTCCAACAGGTATCCTTTGAATGGTGTTACAGTGCCCCCCCCCCCCCCTTTCTGTAATCTCAAACCCCAGCTGGTCGAGGCGGATGGCCACCCTTCCTGGTTCTGCCAGAGGTTTCTTCCTGTTAAAAGGGGGTTGTTCCTTTCCACAGTCGCCTCAGGCACGCTCAGGACGGGAGATTGGACTGAAGACAAGTTTCGGTGCAATCTGTTGGTTTCCTTAGCTAGGAAATTGTTTTTGAATTGACTCTATATGAATGAATTGGACTCATTTTGAATTTGATGAATTGGATTTGATCGGATTATGAAGTGCCTTGACATGACATTTGTTGCAATTTGGCGCTATATAAATAAAACTGAATTGAATTGAATTGAAGAACCCTCTATGATGATGAACAAAAATGGACACCGTGTACCTTTTCCCGGACGCGGGTCACCGGGGCCTCCCCCTGGAGCCAGGCCCAGGGGTGGGGCCCACCGGCGAGCGCTTGGTGGCCGGGTCTGTGCCCGTGGGGCTCGGTCGGGCACAGCCCGAAGAAATTACACGGGTCCCCCTTCTGACGGGCTCACCACCCGTGGGAGGGGCCAAGGGGGTCGGGTGCTTTGTGAGCTGGGCGGCAGCCGAAGGCGGAGACCTTGGCGGTCTGATCCTCGGCTACTGAAGCTGGCTCTTGGGACGTGGAACGTCTCCTCTCTGCTGGAGAAGGAGCCTGAGCTGGTGCGCGAGGCTGAGCGGTTCCGGCTAGATATAGTCAGACTCACCTCGACGCATGGCTTGGGCTCCGGAACCAGCCTCCTCGAGAGGGGTTGGACTCTCTTCCACTCTGGAGTTGCCCACGGTGAGAGGTGTAGAGCAGGTGTGGGCATACTTATTGCCACCCGGCTGTGCACCTGTACATTGGGGTTTACCCCGGTAGACGAGAGGGAAGCCTCCCTCCGCCTTAGGGTGGGGGGACGGGTCCTGACTGTTGTTTGTGCTTATGCACCAAGCAGCAGTTCAGAGTACCCACCCTTTTTGGAGTCTCTGGAGGAGGCACTGGAGAGTGCTCCTCCGGAAGACTCCCTCGTCCTGCTGGGGGACTTCAATGCTCACATGGCCAATGACAGTGAGACCTGGAGGGGCGTGATTGGGAGGAACGGCCCCCCCGATCTGAATCAGAGTGGTGTTTTGTTATTGGACTTCTGTGCTCGTCACGGACTGTCCATAACGAACACCATGTTCAGGTATAAGGGTGTCCATATGTGCACTTGGCACCAGGACACCCTAAGCCGCAGCTCGATGATCGACTTTGTGGTCGTATCGTCGGACTTGCGGCCGTATGTCCTGGACACTCGGGTGAAGAGAGGGGCGGAGCTGTCAACTGATCACCACCTGGTGGTGAGTTGGCTCCGCGGTTGGGGGAGGAAGCCGGTCAGACCTGACAGGCCCAAACGTATTGTGAGGGTCTGTTGGGAATGGCTGGCGGAATCCCCTGTAAGGAGGAGTTTCAACTGATCACCACCTGGTGGTGAGTTGGCTCCGCGGTTGGGGGAGGAAGCCGGTCAGACCTGACAGGCCCAAACGTATTGTGAGGGTCTGTTGGGAATGGCTGGCGGAATCCCCTGTAAGGAGGAGTTTCAACTCCCACCTCCGGCAGAGCTTCAACCATGTCCCGGGGGAGGTGGGGGACATTGAGCCCGAATGGGCCATGTTCCGTGCCTCCATTGTTGAGGCGGCCGACCGGAGCTGTGGCCGTAAGGTGGTCGGTGCCTGTCGTGGTGGCAATCCCCGAACCCGCTGGTGGACCCCAGTGGTGAGGGAAGCGTCAAGCTGAAGAAGGAGTCCTATCGGGCCTTTTTGGCCAGTGGGACTCTGGAAGCAGCTGATTGGTACCGACAGGCCAAGCAGAACGCGGCCTCGGCGGTTGCTGAGGCAAAAACTCGGGCTTGGGAGGAGTTCAGGTGGCCATGGAGAATGATTTCCGGACGGCCTCAAGGAGTTTCTGGTCCACCATCCGGCGTCACAGGAGGGGGGGAGAGGTGCACCGTCAACCCCGTGTATGGTGAGGACGGGGCTCTGCTGACCTCAACTAGGGACGTCGTGAGTCGGTGGGGGGAATACTTCGAGGTCCTCCTCAATCCTACCGACACGTCTTCCAATGAGGAAGCAGAGTTGGGGAGCTCGGACGTGGGGCCTCCCATTTCTGGGGCTGAGGTTGCCGAGGTGGTCAAAAAGCTCCTCGGTGGCAAGGCCCTGGGGGTGGATGAGGTCCGTCCTGAGTTCCTCAAGGCTCTGGATGTTGTAGGGCTGTCTTGGTTGACATGCCTCTGCAGCATCACGTGGACATCGGGGGCAGTGCCTCTGGACTGGCAGATTGGGGTGGTGGTCCCCGTCTTTAAAAAGGGGGACCGGAGGGTGTGTTCCAACTATAGGGGGATCACACTCCTCAGCCTCCCTGGTAAGGTCTATTCGGGGGTACTGGAGAGGAGGATCCGCCGGATAGTCGAATCTCGGATTCAGGAGGTGCAGTGTGGTTTTCGTCCTGGCCGTGGAACAGTGGACCAGCTCTATACCCTCCGCAGGATCCTGGAGGGTGCATGGGAGTTCGCCCAAACGGTCTACATGTGTTTTGTGGACTTGGAGAAGGCGTTCGACCGTGTCCCTCGGGGACTCTTGTGGGGGGTGCTCCGGGAGTATGGAGTACCGGACTCCTTGACATGGGCTGTTCGGTCTCTGTATGACCGGTGTCAGAGTTTGGTCCGCATTGCCGGCAGTAAGTCGAACATGTTTCCTGTGAGAGTTGGACTCCGTCAGGGCTGCCCTTTGTCACCGATTCTATTCATAATTTTTATGGACAGAATTTCTAGGCGCAGCCAGGGCGTTGAGGGGGTCCGTTTTGGCGACCTCAGAATCGGGTCTCTGCTTTTTGCGGACGATGCGGTTCTGTTGGCGTCGTCGGGTCGTGACCTTCAGCTCTCACTGGAGCAGTTCGCAGCCGAGTGTGAAGCGGCTGGGATGAGAATCAGCACCTCCAAATCTGAGACCATGGTCCTTGGCCGGAAAAGGGTGTAATGCTCTCTCCGGGTCGGGAATGAGATCCTTCCCCAAGTGGAGGAGTTCAAGTATCTCGGGGTCTTGTTCACGAGTGAGGGACGAATGGAGCAGGAGATTGACAGGCGGATCGGTGCGGCGTCTGCAGTGATGCGGGCTCTGCACCGGCCCGTCATGGTGAAGAAGGAGCTGAGCCAGAAGGCGAAGCTCTCGATTTACCGGTCAGTCTATGTTCCTACCCTCACCTATGGTCACGAGCCTTGGGTAGTGACCGAAAGAATGAGATCGCGAATACAAGCGGCCAAAATGAGTTTCCTCCGCAGGGTGTCTGGGCTCTCCCTTAGAGATAGGGTGAGAAGCTCGGTCATCCGGGAGGGGCTCGGAGTAGAACCGCTGCTCCTCCGCATCCAGAGGAGTCAGATGCGGTGGCTCGGGCATCTGGTTAGGATGCCTCCTGGACGCCTCCCTGGTGAGGTGTTCCGGGCCCGTCCCACTGGGAGGAGACCCCGGGGAAGACCCAGGACGCGTTGGAGAGACTATGTTTCTCGGCTGGCCTGGGAACGCCTTGGGGTCCCCCCAGAAGAGCTGGAGGAAGTGGCCGGGGACAAGGACGTCTGGGTTTCTCTGCTTAAGCTGCTGCCCCCGCGACCCGATCCCCGGACAAGCGGAAGATAATGGATGGATGGATGGATGAATTGAATTGAATCCAATTTGCTTATGATTTTGAAATCTAAACATCTGAGCCTGGTCAGAACTCGATGCTGGGTCAGGCTCAGACGCCCACCTGCAGAGTGCTCGGCAGGAGTCTTAGCCAAGATTTTGTTCATCGTTATCCAATGATAAAAGTGTCTACTAGTTGAACTGCATGTGTACGTCGTGGACTATTGGTTTGAAAGTGATCGAGACACACATTTTTGTTCCCAAGGTATCGTGGGAAAACTCGTGGAAATCACGTCAAGTGACTTCCATGACCAGTATTAGGATGTTTTCTCCGATGTAGAATTATCTCCCTTTCGTCCTCTAATTATTGCAGATATTTATTGCATTACAACCCAATTGTCCAAAATTCCCCCTTTTTTTTCTTTTTCCCTTCTATTGAATTGCCTGATAGTTAGTGTGAGAGTAGTGTGTTGGAGGAGAGCATTGTGTGGGCGTTAAGACATGGAGTACTGTTCTCAAATCGAAACACTATTCTCTTGATTAAAGACCATCATATGCCCACATATACATCACTATGGGGTAGATTGGAGATGACAGCACCATGTTGCAGAATTGATTAGACTGACTTCTCTGTGCTGTGTTGAGGCTGATTGACAAATGGAGCTAAAAAATGCAAATTAGTCTTCAGGAACGGCAAATCTGGTGATTTGTTTTTGCCTCAGTCTCACGAAAACATTTTTTTGAACTCCTGATGGACATGTATAAGTGTTCTGAAATCAGTATGGAAGTCCAGAAAAGTTGATTATTTTTCTTGTTTTCATCACATAATGTGTTTAAAAATGGACCAAACGCAGTCCACCTGCCATTTCATAAGTGTCAACTTCGTCTCAGTTGCCACTCAGCTGGTAAATGACACTTTAAAGGCAAAAAAAGAGGGCAGAAAATAGAAGTGGCTTGCAGGGAGCTGGAGCACGTAGCAGGATGCATCGTTTTATTGTCTTATTTGACATTTACATAGTTGAAAATCCCCTAAGTTTCCTGGAATATGAGCAAATCACACCGGCTTGTTCAGTTCATGACTTTCTGTTCAGGCAATTTTTCTTTTTCTTTTTACATTTGCATTTGAAGGATACACCTTTTGACAAATACCTGCAAGCTCAAGAAAGAAATACTCTCACTGTACACTCCCAGTGTGCTCAATATTTCTCTCCTCGAAATGCTCTGCTGTTCCCAGCTCAGGGTAATTCAGGTCCTCAGAGAGGCCCATTGCCCTATGCTCAAAAAGACCAATATCTGCACCAAAGGATGATTTAAATACAGGAATACAGAGAGTAAAAGACAAATAACAACACTTACACCCGACTTAAGATTTGATTTCTGCATTGTTTCATTGAATCCTATTAAAATGTCTAAACAAAAATGCTAACAAAGAAATAAAATCCCAAACTTTTCAGTACCTTTTTCAGAATTAAGGTTTTGTCTTTAAAAAATATTGCCGCCTATATCTGCAGCATGTAAATGCAATTATGTACAAAATGCAGACTAAATAAATGTTTGCTTGTTTGAATAGGAAATATCTCAATACCTTTTATGAGCTGTGTGGGTTTTTAGCTTGACCAGTCTAGTCAAAGATCAATGACTGGTGAAGCCAAGAAATATCTGAAATATGATCAAATTTGCCTGCAGCAGAAACAACCACGGATAAAACTCAACGACTTATGTATCATGAAATTTCTAGTTTATACATGATTTATTTCAAACATAGGACATGACATCAACTGGGAGACTACCAATAACTGTACTTTGATTCAATGCACATAATTATAAAACTCCTAAAAAGTCATCTGTGGTTCTAAAGATTTGATGTTTTTACATTTCTGCCATTAAAAAAACCCAACTGCTATGGCTTTCAAACGGCATGGGGTAAGTCTCTGAACCCTTTTCCCCACCCACATCTCCACCTGGCAGTTTTGCAGGTTTGCAGTCTCCTCCAACTCTGTTGCACTTACACTTGTAAAGCCCAAACAAGAAAACAATCAAGGCTGCTATCTATTGCTTACTGAGTGCAAGACACCGATGGAGCTCAGGACTCTCCGAGCAGGTCTTTCCAGGATGGTTCTGCTGGTATCTCACAAACTCTCTGCCCTAAGCTGACGTTCTTTAAGTAACACACCCAGTCGGTTTGTTTTTTTCGCATGAAGCCATCGTATTTTCTAACATTCTTACTAGTCTTATTCTCCCCTCTCCTTTTCCCCTCTCTCTCCACAGTGGTTAGTAATTAAAGTGGTCAGGGCCATTCCATTACCTGGGGGCGGGAGACTTATTCAAAGGCTGCCGTGATCAAAATGAAAACCAATTAGCAGTGGGGTTCTGTCCTTTCATAAAGCAACAAGAGAAAGCTCTAGAAAGTTGGCCTCTGTGTTTTTCACAAAGCAGAGAGCACTTGCTAGCAGGCTTATGTTGGATTGGGGTTAAAGTAGAAAAGGTGAAAAGCAAGGGCGAATTGATGAGCTGCTAGTTCCATGTGTCACCGAATAGGTGCTTGTAGGGCCGTACACATACAGAAAGGATATATGTGAAGTGCTGATTTGAGAGCAGTTCAATTTTTAGGTGAGAGTGATCTCAGGCAGTCTTGTGATCTTGGCCACAATCTAAAACACAAAGCGTGAGGGGGAGAATAACAGAGAAAAATGTGCTGAGGAAAAGGCATTAATTGTATAGTGAAGGCTGGAGAGGTTAAGGCAATCTATTAATGTATTCAAATGGCTGAAGGTTCACTCTCAGAAATAGGGGTACAGTACGAGTCCTTTTTTGTCCCCTGAGGTACAATCTATACTAATGTACCCCCTAGGGTTAATTATTGGGACCTTTTTGAGGGTCCAAAAGGTACATATATATATATACCTTTTTTTTCTACATGCTGGGGTACAATAGACAGTCTGTGTTAGGCTTCTTCAGTATAAGGGTACAAAATTGCCACCAGAGGTACAAGATTGGTCTCTGTAAGATACAAACCACAAGGGTACAAAACTATACCTTCTGAGGGTACTGCCCCAGTGACAAGCCATCGTACCCCTAAAGGTACAATTATATACTTTATTTTCTGAGATTGTTGGTATATTTATGAATTAATGATGGTAAAGTCTTTGTAGCAATTTTAAATACTGTTGGGCTTTTTGTTTTTTGGTATTTGGTTTTGTTTTTCATGTCTTTTTGTTTCTGGGTTTATTATTTCTCTCTTTTTTTGTTCTGGAGTTATCAGTTTCAGGATTTATTCCAATTGTTTTTTTTTTTCTACTCTTTAGTTCGCAGTCATGGTTACGTTCATGTTTTTGTCTTTGTCATTGACTGGGGTCAGTTTATTATCTTGGTTGCTTTCCCAGGCTACATATAACGGTCATTAGTTCCACTCATTCACCTGTGTTCAATCTTCTCAGTTGCCCATCAGGCTCCCCACAGTATTTAAACTCTGTCTGTTCCCTCAGTCATTGCCACACCCTCTCCATCGTTTCATCCATGGTTTGTCTGCATTAGTTTCACATTTTTGGTCACTGTCAGGTTCTTGTTATATTAGGTTTTTGTTTCCTCAAGTTCGGCTGCCTTTTGTGTTGTAGTTTTAAATAGATTAGGCATGTTCATCTCCTACCTCGTGCCTGTTCCATGTCCGCATTTAGATCCTCTTTCCACATCTCTCTCACCCTGACAAATACTTCTAGATTTTGGCTACCAAATAATATGTGGGGACATAAAGTTTCATAAAACCTTAAATTACATCAGTACAAAATTCTGACTTTTTTCAAGAGACAAGAGACACCCAACACCCGCTATGCAATCCATTTTTGAAGCAAATACACTTAGCAAAGTGCAATATGCTAACACGCTGAATATAATGATATTAGCAGCATGATTTACACAAATAGAATCAAATAAAAACACTAAATGAAAATGAAATTGCTTTGAGCTGCTATTTCAGCCTAAATCTTTGTTGCAGCAATCTTCTAAACATAACCATCACCCAGGACTTCAAAGTAATCCCCAGCACAAATTCAATTCAAATCAATTCAGTTTTATTTATATAGCGCCAAATTACAACAAATGTCGTCTCAAGGCACTTATAAAATAAAGTCCAATTCAAGCCAATTGGAATTCAATTCATTGTAATCATAATTATTTTCAAAATAATCCAATTCATTCATATAGAGTCAATACAAAAACAATTTCCTAGCTAAGGAAACCAACAAATTGCACCAAAACTTTCTTCAGTCTAATCTGAGCGTGCCTGAGGCGACTGTGGAGAGAAACGACTCCCTTTTAACAGGAAGAAACCTCTGGCAGAACCAGAACCAGGAAGGGTGGCCATCCGCCTCGACCAGCTGGGGTTTGAGAAGACAGAAAAGAGGGGGGAAAAAAAACACTGCAACACCATTCAAAGGATACCTGTTGGAACAGGGAAACACGAGTTCATAACCACAATAATGTCACGTGTACATAATATCATTTGAGAAATTAAACACAGGAAAAAGAGAGTAAAGTGAGGAAAGGTGTGACAGATGAGGCCCCCAGCAGTCTGGGCCTATCGCAGCTTAACTATGGGATGTTTCAGGATCACCTGAGCCATCCCTAACTATAAGCTTTATCAAAAAGGAAAGTTTTAAGTCTAGTCTTAAAAGTGGAAAGGGTGTCTTCTTCCCGGACATTTACTGGCAGCTGGTTCCACAAGAGAGGGGCCTGATAACTGAAGGCTCTGCCTCCCATTCTACTTTTAGAAACTCTGGGAACCTCAAGTTAACCTGCAGTGTGTTAGAACAGAACGGTAAGCTATAGAGTTAACTATGCAAAATTGTGTAAGTTATAGGTAGAAATAAAGTGATTATCAGTAGTCCAAGAGGAGCAAGAAATCCCACAGTCCACAAACAAGGTAACAGGAAGTGATGCAATACGTCTTACCGCAAAGCAAAGCGTCACAAAGCGTTGCCAGCAGTCAGAAGCAGTCCAAGAGACACATCGCTGTATTATGACATCAAAAACCCATGTAAATGTATTATTTACTATTTCATCAGCTGAGTTTATCACCTTAGCATAGTTCTGTTATCACCTACAGATAAATATTACTCTGTAATTTAATGTCCTTGCCGTGAGCCAGAACTCCTACCCTATTCTTGGTAAAATTTTCCAAACACTTTACAGTGCATCTTTAAAATTTCTGTTTTCATTATTTTCTCTTGCTCTATTTTAAATTCCTCCATCAATCACAGATCAGAGAATTGGTGCCAATTGCCGGTCCATTTGAGATCTCGGTTGAGAACCAAAATCCTCAATATCTACTTGATTAAAGGAATCGCCTCACTTTTTGGCAAGGACCTCTGATCAAATTATTGTTGAGCAGTCCTGTGTGTGCTCAAACTGTCATAATAAGTGTTGCTGTGTTTCTATTATCATGACAATATAGCCTATTTAAAAACTATATTATCAAGAAATCAATTAAAGAGTCTATTACATTATTCAGTGTGGTCATATCTGTCCAATCAGCTTGCAGGGATTCATTAAAATAATGAAAGTTCAAACAAAGAAAAAGTGGTTAACAAGAGTGACACCACTCCCACACAAAGCCTATGTTGCAGTTAGCTTGGAGTCCCTTAGCGTAGCGTAGCATAAAAACATAAAGCCAGAGTGGCTCACTTGCTAGGCGACAAAACTGAATTACTGAATCCGATTAGGACCTGAGGACCTAAACAAAAAAAAAGACAAAAACAACAATGTTTCATGTCTCCACACACACGTAGCCTTTTTCAAATGTTGTAGCAACTGCTGATATCTAGGATTAATTGACACATACAGTAGATGACCTAAATGTGTCTGGGCAATGTTAGACGTTGGACACAGTCCAGCAAGAGTTTAATGGAGATTTGTGATCTAATCAGGTTCAGTTGATGGGACTACACCCTTTGTCCAGCATGTCTTCTATTACTTATTCTATGTCTCCTCTGTCCTCCAGGCCTCACATAAATCAATAGCTTGGAGGTTCGAAGGCCAGTACAGTATAATGATTCGCCAGTGGGACGTACCCCAATTAGTTTGTGCAATATAACTTGAGATCAAGTCCAAGAAAGATTGTGACTGGAGATTCATCCAAATGCGCACAGCCGATTTTTCTCTTTTGAGGTCAGTGGTTTAACCCTTCAAGTTATTGTGTTGAAGAGGTTTTTTTTTTTTTTTTAGTCTGCCTTTGTTTGCTCTATATCTTGCAATAGGGTACCGAATCAATTTCATGAATAGTGTATGAGAGGAGTAGGGAATATGGGATTTGACTGCATCAATTAGTTTAGCCAAATTTACAGACGCATTTTATTTTTCTCTAGCAAAAACATGTTTTTTTTTTTTTTTTTTAATGAATGAGAATCTTAATTTAACATTTCATTTATTCATGCAAGTGTTGTAAAATGCTTTTCCCAGCACTCGATTTGTTGTATCTTACAAAGAAAATGCTGTGGTGTAAGATGCCAATTAGTTGGTAGACATGACGTGTCAATAATAACCTTGGGAAATGCAGACAGGGGTAAGGGCATTTTTGCGCAAGATTCTGATTAGTCACTGTGTCTTAGTGGCTTGTCAACTACCTAACATTTAATTATAATGACAGTTTAGATTTTTCTGTGTATCAGTTTCTTTGGTTTATTGCAAAGAACCTGCAAAAACAATCTATATTTACCAAATAAGAAAATCAGTTTTTTCCCCCCAAAAAAATTTCAAAAAGTTTTATAATGAAAAAAGGGAAAGTAATGTCATGTTAAATTTTGGGTATCATAAGATATTTGAGCTCTTGAGCTAAGAACGCACTCATACAGGTATTTTTAAAAGTTTTTTTTTTTTTTTTTATATCCACCCAGCATTGATCAAAATTTTGTTCAGATATAAAGACAAAACAACTAGAAAAACACATCTGCCGAACAGATGGTCAGTGGTTTTATCCCCAAGTTTCCCCAGATCACACGTTGAATTGTCCTTGAGCAAGACACTGGACACGTTAGCTATGATGAGTCTACTGGAGGGTGAGAAAAAAAGCTCTGCACACCCTGTAATACTGTACGAAGTTCTCTGGTTCGTGTGAATGGAGGAATGTGCGGTGTAGTAAAAGCCTTTTGAGGCTAGAAAAGTGCTACATAAGTACAGTCATATACATATCTTAAATGGTTCAGTGCAAAACTTTTCTAACCGCACCAAGGCCACATTTACACATAGCCGGGTATTTAGAGAAACGAATATTTCCCCCCCTCCGTTTTCAATAATAACATCGTGCACACAACATCGTTTTCAAAAAACTTGTCATTTACATCAACCCGCATAATACGCCATCAAGCGCCATAATAACTATGCCAAACCTATTGGCGGCAGTGTAGGGAAAGAAATAAAGCCATGCAAGCCAATCCCAGACTCCGAAAGCGACAGTAGGGATGACCGTGACATTCGAAAGTTCTCGTGCCACTCCTCCGGGAGGACGACTTCTTTCTCGAAGTTTTCCCACCAGACCGCGGTTCGCTCAGGTCGGATCCAAAACCGGCAGCGGCGGCGACGTTGGTAGGCAATGCACCTACGTCTTGGAAGGGAAAGATGCAGTAAAAATGCTGACCTCCGTGCAATGCTTCGCCTCTGCTCCTCCATGTAGAGGCCAGAATCGTTTGCACAAACGTAAAAATTAGTAGAACTTTAACATCATCCATGATAATCATGATCAGTAGCCAAACAAACTGTAAACATAAGGCGCTCGCATGACGTTAAGCATTTTCTGACGCATAATATTTAAGAACCTAAAACGCCGTTTCTCCCAGTTGACACGGCAAAACATAACCGGCGTTATCAAAAATCTCCACTTTGGCCGGAGGTTTTAGAAATAATCGTTTTCTGTGCTAAAAACGGGGTTTTGGAACATTGGCACCGTCTTGGAGAGAAGCGACTGTAGTCGTAATACACAAGGAAGGTAAAGACCCCACTGAATGCCAATCATACAGGCCCATTTCTTTATTGAATGGCGATATACGTATTCTGACAGCCATTTTAGCAAAGAGGTTGAATAAAATTATTGCACAAGTTATAAATCCAGACCAAACAGGTTTTATCACAGGGAGATATTATGGTGACAATCTTCGTAGATTATTAAACATAATGAGCTATTCTAAATCTAAAGGAGAGGAGGCGCTGTTATTATCACTGGACACTTATAAAGCATTCGACCGGGTGTCCTGGCTGTACCTATTCCAGACCCTCAAGCGGTTCAGATTTGGTTCAGATTTCATAAAATGGATACAAATACTCTATTCATGTCCATTGGCCTCAGTCAAAGTTAATGGTCAGATATCAGCAAGTTTTCCATTGGAGCGGGGTTGCAGACAAGGATGCCCTCTAGTATAGAACCCCTAGCCCAGCTCATCAGGGATGATTGTAATATTAAAGGCATCTCTATTAATATTAATTAATCTATTAACCGATGATGTAATGATGTTTTTAACGGAACCGGCTACAACATTACCATGTTTAAAAAATCTTCTCTTCCAGTACGGTTTCTACTCAGGATACAAGGTTAATATGGATAAGACTGAAGCTATGGATGTTAACGGCCAAATCTCTATGTCAGTTAAACCCACTGTTTAAACTCAGTTAAACAGTGGGTTTAAATGGACTAAGGATGGATTCAAGTATTTGGGTATTTTTATCCCCACATCTACAGAAAAACTTTATGAAGCTAATTATAAGAAAATAGTTAAACACATTAGTGAAGATCTCGAGAGATGGTCAACACTTCCCCTTTCCCTAATAGGTCGAGTAGAGAGTATACGGATGAATGTTTTGCCCCGATTGCTGTATCTTTTCCAGATGCTGCCCGTAGAAGTTCCAAAATTAATATTTGACAAATTAAACAAAATGATTTCAAAATATATTTGGCAAGGTAAACGACCAAGAGTGAGATTAAAAACATTGCAGTTGGATAAATCAAATGGAGGTGTGGGACTTCCAAATCTTAGATATTATTTTTGGGCCGCACAACTGAGACCCTTAATATCCTGGATTAAGGATTTGCCGCATACACAATGGCTTGATATTGAAAAGGACCTCAGCCCAAAACCCCTCGGAGCGCTTCCCTTTCTGGATATCAATTTTAAGGGTGTCCGGATGGGGGAGTGGACTAGGGTAACCCTAAAAATCTGGAGAGCGATACAAACTGCCTTTAACCTGCCAAAGCAAATCTCTTCAGTAGGCTATATAAGTTGTTTGAAAGGGTTCATACCAGCATATATGGACGCAGGCTTTAAAAAGTGGTCTGAATATGGTTTGTGTTATGTGAATCAACTCGTTCATAATGGAGAACTTAAGTCATTTGAACAATTAAGACGGGAGTTTACCCTCCCAAGGGCTGACTTTTTTTAGATATTTACAACTGAGGCATTTTCTTACAACACATAAGGAATGGGAAAAAGTGAAACATCCAAGTCCAATAGAAGAATTTCTCTCTAGGTTGCAAGCTGGAGACGAGGCTAGAAAAGAGATCTCTAAATTATATTAATTTTCATTGTTGATGAACCCAAATAATACTATACAAATAAAGGAGAAATGGGAAGTTGAAATGAACACAAATATCTCATTAGATACTTGGACACAGATTTGTAGAGAGGCACATCAGGTGACTAACGCTAATATTTGGAATGAGTTTAGATGGAAAGTCATAATGAGATATTTTAGAACACCTCAAATAACTGTAAAATGGGCCGTGACATCAGACAAATGTTGGAGGAACTGTGGGCCACAAATTGGAAACCACACTCATATTTTCTGGTCCTGCCCGAAGTTGAATATTTTTTAGAAGGACGTACTAGATGCCCTGAGAGAAGTGTTTCACCAAAATGTCCGTAATGATCCAAGGGTAGTCCTCCTTGGTTCAATCCCAGAAGGTTTTGAGGGAAGAGCCAAAATTTACCTCTTACAACTACTCTTGGGAGCTGCTATTAAGTGTATCACAATAAGGTGGTTAAAGCCAGAACCACCAACATATAATGTATGGCTTAAAAAAGTATGGGAATTGAATGAGATGGAGCGAATTACATATGCAATAAGGTTACAAAGACCAATATTTATAAAGACATGGAGCCCTGTAATGGGTTTATTAATGCAATAAGAGAGGTTTACTTTAGTTGTATTTATTACTTTCATTTACTTTGTTTATTCATTTACTTACATAATTTTTACCCTCTTTTCGTGTTTTTCTTTATTTATTCATGTGTGTATTTAGTCTTATTTATTTGTGTAGGATAAGTTGAAGTGGATATCTAAGCAGCAGTAATGGTGTAAAGTATAATGCAAAAATGTAAATGTGTACTGTCTGTATGGAATGGAATACCTTTGTGAAAATAAAATATGAGTTCAAAAAAAAAAAAACGGGGTTTTGGTGTAAATGAGAGGCCAAACCGCAGGAAAATATCTGCGTCTTCCTATCGTGTAAAAGGGGCCCAAGTAAATGAAAGTTTTCAGCCTGGAAAGTGTTTTCCAAACAGTTTGGTTTCAGTACCTAAAACTCTGTTTGCATGAGGATCATGGGTGCAAACTCGTAGAAAAATTTGCTTAAAAAATAATCAAAATAGCACAGATTTCTAGAGGCAATGACTTGTTCTTTGTCATTGTAAAGAAAGACTAAATTAAACAAATCTAAAAGCTTTGTAAAATACTGACTTATTGAACCTTTTCCCAAACTGTCCAAAGCCACAAGCTCTTCTAAGCTGCTGCCAAGCAGTTTGCAGTTAAAATAATAATGTCCAAAAGGTAGTAGAATGTTTTTAAGTAGTCACTTCCTCAGTTCATAATGTTTATAGGTAATGGTGGTTCACGAAGCAGAGGTCAAGTAAATGCCTGGAAGAGCAGGAAGACTTTCATTGAGAACTGATCACCAGATTGATCGAAAAGGAAAACCAAAGTTTGATTGCAAAGGAGATTCAAGAAGATTTATCAGACTCTGGGATGATAGCACACTATTCTGTTGTACATTGACACCTGCAGAAATATGACCTCCGTGTAAGATTTAGTCAGAACAAAATCTTTCAGGTGTTAACCACCACAAAATTAAGCTTTAAAGCTTTGCATATAAGCATCTATAGAAGCCAGACGCTTTTGAACGGATATGTCTGGAAGGAAAAAAGGCATATTTTAATGACAAAAAAACTCTGAAATTCTGGAGGACATCAGGTGTTTTCATTTAGAAATGGTAAAGGCTGAGTACCATAATCTAGCTGCAACTTTAAAGAACAAGGATCATCTTTAACATTATCCCTTTTGAAAATCAAGGGACCTGTTGAGTTTCAAGCAATTCAGTGACATAATGTCACAGTTATTAAGAGATCTGTTCACTGAATGGTTTAACCCTCCATGAACTAGAAGAGAGATCTACCAGGTTTTTTAAGAAATGATTGACTTGAAAGACAAGAAGCTGAGAGGACTGAAAGCCAATTGAACACGCCTGTGGTTATTATAGCGGTCATCAGTCTCTGTGTGTTTTCTGTCCCTCAGCCACCCCACAAATCAATCTACAGCTGAAGTGGTCAGTATTGCTTTCAGCAAGAAGGGGGATCGGTAAATGGACCAAACATCATTTGTAACTGACCAGATCTGAAAAGAAGCTTGGGTCACGATGATGAAGATGTGGCACTTACTTGTTCAGTGGCATTTCTGTGAATTACTATCCCTGGGAAGTGAAGGCACAAATGGCCACGTGCCTGTGAATGAGAATGCACAAAAATGTTAGAAAACACTGTTGTGTTTCAAAACTCACCAATCACTGCTAAGACGTTTCGACATGAAGTAAAGCTCCAGTTCCAGACTCCCCGCTTTGTCTGTATTTTATCCTGTTCACCTCGGATAACATAACATGGTGTCAGAATTCCATTCAATTCAGTTTATTTATATAGCGCCAAGTTACAACAAATATTATCTCAAGGCACTTAAATAATATATTCCAATTCAAGCCAATTGGAGTTCAATTCATTGTCAGAAGTGTGTCAATAATGAACGGAGACCATTTGGAGGAGTTTACCCCTAAAGGCTGATTTATGGTCGCCCTCCCAGAGACGCTCTCTGTCGCTTGCGTGCGTCGGCCGAAATTCCTTTCTATCCTTCAAACCGACGGAGACCGCAAGGGTTGTGATTGGTCGGCTGAAGGGCGGATTATAGTTCTGCGTCTATCGTCTTGACATGTTGCTTTGCTCTGGTCGCGAACCACTTTTCATGTTATGGTTCTGCAACCTCGGTCTGGAATTTCTCGGGACGTACAGCAGTTTCCCCTCGCAAGAATTTCGGTGGGCGGTGACGAGAACTTCGGCGGCGCCGGCGGAAGTGTTTATCTTTCAAAAAAAAAAAAATGTATGCAAGATATGGATCTGGAGTTGCTCGACATCGAAGAAGAACAGCTTCTTTTATTGGAGTTGGCGAAAATGCAAAGGAGGAAGCCACACAGACAACCGGAAAGGCACACCGAGGACCAATCACAGCCGCTTTTGTCTGCGCACTTCCGTTGGTGGTCTGCGTGCGTCTGTCGCGTAGTCAGGATTTTTCTGAGGTGCACGACAACGCGCGCAGAGCCTCTGCGTGGGGGAGTGGTCAAGATTTTGACGCTCGCAGAGGCTCTGCGTCCGAGCGTCAGAGGCTTTGCGTCTGAAGCATAAATCAGCCTTGACAACATAATTTCCGGAATCACTCATTCGATCAGACAGTATGCAGAGCGTTTACACACAGTGCACTTCACTCCTACCCGAGCCGAAATCAGCCGGCCTGAAGCTGATTTCGCTTAAGCTATAAACTCTGTAAATATATAACTTTAGCAACATTTGAAACATTTTCAGGCGAGAAAGTAGTCGTTTAGATCCCCAACGTGTTGAAAATCGGCTATTTACAATTTTGTTCCCACGAATTCGGCGCTACTAAAGCTAGCCGCAGTGAGTAACGCACTTCTGGTTATTTTCACAAAATAAAATACCCGTTGCCTTTTATCACAGGGAAAGCCATTACGATACAATTGGTGCTTTTGTTTTGAAAACAGGAAGTGAACCTACCCTCGTTGTAGCTAGCTTGAAACTGCCGTTTTGACATGAAATGACGATCGGTGACGTCACGTTACTTTGCATCCTGGGTAGTTTGAGTATGAGTAGTAACCTCTTGATGCATGCTCAACATTTCGGCGAATCTAGTATACATCCGGGAACTTAAAAAAAGTTAAAGTTAGTAGGAGTAGTGGGAGTAGTAGGAGAAGTATGCGGTTTCGAACACAGCCAATGTGTAGCATGCAAGTACAGTTGACTAACCTGCTAACGAGACTGCTAACGCCACCAAAATTCCAAATGTCAAAGCAAGAGGAATGCCCCAAGTGGAGAAAAAGGTTTGAAAGATACCGGATAGCATCAGGGCTAGATTTACAGCTGGATGAAAACCAGGCAAACACCTTAATTTACACTATGGGAGAGGATGCCGAGGACGTTGTAACGCCATTTAGTTTACCAGAAGAACAGCAAGAGGATTATGCAGTTGTGATAGACTACTTGTTATCAAAGGTGATTTTTGAACGTGCAAAGTTCAACCCGAGATATCAAACTACTGGAAAAACAGTTTATCCGTCACAGTAATTTCATCACTGCACTTTATTGTTTAGCAGAACACTGTGGGTTCAGGGGCATTACATGACCAGATGATACGCGACACGCTTGTTGTGTTAACCCTTGTGTGGTCTTAACATTCTGTTTACTCCCCTTGTCCTATGGGTCAAAAATGACCCGCCCTAACAAAGCCCCAAAATAAAGCAACTTAATTAAATCCAAAATCTATTTTGTATGATGAAACTACCTGTTATTTATCTATTCAACTCAATTCAATACATTTTTTATCATGTATTTTTTGTTACACAATGCAAAAAGACAATCACCAGTTTTCAGGATTACACTTTTTTTTTTTTACCACAAACCAACTGTCAGTTGGACCAACAGTTTTCTTTTTTTCTTAGTTTTCTTTTACATAATAAAGGTTTATTATTGCTATTATATAAATGTGAAGTAATTTCTTCTGAATTAATTATATTGAAAGGGAAAAAAAAACAGTGAACTTTTTTCTGGTGTTTAAATGTTTTTATAATTCACGGGTCAAAAATGACCCATAAGACAATCTTTGAACCCTAGTGGTGTACAGCCCACATGGAAACATAAACAAAAATAAAGTCTGACTTTTTCTAATGATGGGGTCCCTTTGGGAAAAGTCATAAGATTTAAAGTTGGAAAAAGATAGTTTAAGGTGTTTTTTCTTCAGCTAAACATGGTAGTGGGTCACTTTTGACCTACAAGACAACAGGAGGGTTAAAAGGCAAGAAGCTATCGAGCACCTCTAAATGGATGCTGATTTAACACCAGACAATGCCGTCACTCGTGACCGACAAAACGAGCAGGTGATGAAGAAGCAGGAGCTTATAAAAGCTAACTTCAGAGCAGACCATAGATCATGTTTGGCTCCAACAGAAAACATTAGGGGGAAAAAACAAGAAAAACTGTGCACACATACAAAGAAGAAAATGTATTCGTCATGACAACCGTTAGCATTTGAGAATTACAGTGCATGCAACAGATGTGGGAGAAAACCTGCTCCTGGCAAACAACAATGTCCAGCACTCGAGGAAAATTGTAATAACTGACACAAGAAAGGACATTTTGCCAGGGTGTACAGGAACAGAGCATTGGGAGGGATGGAAACCATGCCACAAGACCCGACAGATGATGATTCTACCTTTCTGGGGTTAGTGAACTTGGACAACTCAGAGAATGACTGGATTAAAGAAGTAAAAGTAAATGATCATACAACACAGCTGGAAATAGATACAGGAGCAGACGTTAGTTAGGAGCAGAACAGTTAGTCCAGGATCAGAGTATACTGCATGTAGAGATTTCCCACCATTGCAGGTTACTGATAAAGCCTTATATGGGGCAAGCATGAACCGTCTGTCAGTGAATGGAAAGGTCACTGTCACACTGAAAAACGGTCACCAGAACAATGCCAGTGTGTAAGATGTGTATGTCGTATCAAGGCTGAAGTCAGGATTTCTAGGCCCCACTACAAGTGTTGCACTGGGCCTCGCAGCTAGAGTTCACGCTGTTTTCTGTCTAAAAACTATGATCGTGTAGGTCCCACGGTTATTTAGTGGGCTGGGAAACTCAAACCAGATACAACACCAAGATGTATACTACTGCCA
Organism: Odontesthes bonariensis; assembly: GCF_027942865.1. Classification (NCBI taxonomy): domain Eukaryota; kingdom Metazoa; phylum Chordata; class Actinopteri; order Atheriniformes; family Atherinopsidae; genus Odontesthes; species Odontesthes bonariensis. The sequence continues at coordinate 4,965,344 of NC_134518.1, read as the reverse complement.
CTCAAGCCCAAGGTCAAATGGGAACTGAGACCCATTGAAAATCTAGGCGTGATATCAAAAGTGGAACAACCTACAGAGTGGTGTGCTGGCATGGTGCTGGTTCCAAAACCAAACGCAGGTTTGCACATGCATGGACTTGACTAATTTAAATCGATCTGTACAGAGAGAAAAACATATGATGCCATCAGTGTGTTAAAATTGGCTTATTTAATAGACACTATCCCAGTATTTTTCCATAAAAGACATGAGACATGACCTTTACTGAGACTGACCCAGACAGAACAGGAAACCCTGAGATCCAGGTGCAAAAGGCACACACATACATTATTTGGATTACTCAGAGACATTATTTGGGTTAGTACGATTCATATCCAATCACATTTGATCAACACGGGATCCACCGTGGGAAACTAGAAGAGATATATGCAAATTGTAACCGGAAATAAGGGGCTCTGTCTGACGGATTCCTGCGAGAGTTTTGTCAGACTGAGACCAGCGCTGAAATACTGCACTTGTTGCCATACCAATAAACACTTCATTTTCACTTGAATTACTGCGGTCAGTTCTTGAGCCTCCTACTAAAAGAACCGAATCTAATAAGTGGAACATACATTAGATCATCTAGTGGGAGCCAAAGCTTTTTCTAAATCAAATGCTGTCAGGATTTTTTCTAATTCTCCTCTTAGATGGATCCAGACTACTGACCACTTTCATTTCATTTCATTTCATTTGGGCAGTACTGTTTTAATTGGTTATGTTTTGGGATTTCATAAGCTCCAGAGCATTTCCAGTGACGGATGTCCCATGTCCTGGAGGGTTTAGAAGGCATAGTATGCCAGATGGATGATGTCCTGGTGTATGCAGAGACACAGACGACTCACGATGCTTGCCTTTGGAAAGTGTCGAAAAGGCTAGAGAACATGGTGTCACTTTGAAACTGGAAATGTGTGAGTTCTCAGGGAGTTTGAGCTGACCCAAAAAAAGTGAAAGCAGTGACCACTAAGAGACATAAAAAGAGTGAGACGATTCCTAGGCATGTGAACCATCTAGAGAAACATGTACTTCAGCTGGGAGAAAACACAAAGCTACTGCAAGATCTGTGAGCTAAAAACACAACATGCTCAGCAACAGGCCTTTGACAACATTAAGAATGAGCTTAGCACCACTCCTGTTATGGCACTGTACAAGACACCAGCTCACACAGTTGTGTCTGCTGACTCATCCCCATATGCATATCCCCATATGTCTTACTACATGAGCAGAAGGACTACACACTGAAGCCAGTATCATATCCCTCATGAGCTCTGACACGTAGAAACAGTAGGTGCAGATTGAGAAGGAAGCTATAGCCGTCAGGTTAGGAATGTAAATGTTTCTCTGACTCACTGATTGGGATAGACTTCCACATTGAAACAGATCGCAAACCATTCATACCCCTGATAGGTTCGAAGGACTTGGATAAGCTGCCTCCAAGAATTCAAAGACTGCAAATTAGGTTGATACAGTACAGATCTACAATATCACATGTACCAGGGAAAACATGGCCACTGCAGATGTTCTGTCAAGAGCAGCTCAAAAAGGAGAGCAAGACACCTGCCTGGAAACAGATCTCAATCTGTATGTGGACATGGTCATGCACAGCTTGCCGGGATCTGAGAGGAGACTACAGGAAATGAAGGAACATCAAGACTGAGATGAAATACTCAAGAGAAGTAAAGAGATAAAAATAAAGAGATGCGACTGCAACAGAAACACCAGCGGTGGTCGATAGTTCAGCAAAGTTGTTCCTGGAGCAGCCCAGGAATCCGAAAACCAAGTAGATACCTAGCAAAAGAGAGAAAACTGCCAATGGTACCTAAAGGACTTTGTTACTAGTTAGCAGGCACTTATTGGCTTCCTGAGTGGGACAAGGGGCAGAATAGTAAAGCACTATGAACCTCTTCGAAAGGTTTTGGAGTGGTCAAGTGTCTCCCCGTCGATGAACCCATTAGCTATCATCTGATGTCTTGGACTGTGGGGGCAACAGTCAAAGTTTCAGAGCATCTGGTGTGGCCATCAGATACATGTATGACAGATATGCTGGCCAGTACTTCCTGTTACATGCGCCATTCACTGTTTAAATGTAAACTATATAAAAAAGCTCCGATGATGACAAGACGAAATTCAATTTCTTCAAAGTCATTTCACCTCTTCACTTTTCATACGTTGTTCACAACATATATATATGAAGCAATGTGGGCACATGACTCTTTTTGGTCACTTGCATACATCTGGTCTGTTTGTGTTTAATTTTGAGGTCGGTGTGTTGTTATGCTCAGCCATCAGTTATTGCTATTTGCATGGTATTATCCTCCATGAAGGGGCCACTGTGGTGATTGCTTGTTGCTATCAACAGAAATTAATTTCATAATCTGATCTGATTAGCTGTCAGAGACGAGTTTAGTGTGTGAATATTTAAATACTGCATTGTGGGTTTTTCCTTCTTGTTTTGGCCTTTTTGACTTGAGTGGTTTGATTACTCATTATCCCATGAGCTTGAAAGGCTTTCACATGAATGAAAGTTTCATTTCGGTTCATTAAAACCAAAAACAATGAAAGGAGCACTTATGGTAAATGACAACAATTTGGAAGTTGTACTATTTTGAAATAAAGATAAAATTATCAAGTTGCATGCCTGTGGTCAAAATAGTGGAAGCTATATTGGATGTTGATTATGTTTTTATAGTTTGTATGTACATGTATATACAAAAATGAAAAGATAAATATCTTTGGACAGTACATTGTCTTTTAATTGTAAGATTCTTCATATGAGGACTAAATGAAAAAAGACTTCTGATGCTCATAAGGCGTTAAGAGTAGGTAAACCTCAGATGAGAAACAACATACGACCTATTACACTGTACCATTATTTAAGAAAAACAAATGCAGAAGAAGTATGTGGAAAAGCTAAATACACCCTATGATTCAGCAGCCTTTAGAACCACCTTTAGCAGCAATGGGTTAAAGTATCTATTTTCTGTATAACATTATCAGTCTCACATTGTTATGGAGGAATTTTGGCCCACTCTTCTTTACACTGCTGCTTCAGTTCATTGAGGTTTGTGGAGATTTGTTCTTACTCAGCTCTCTTAAGGTCCCATTTCAATCAGGTTGAGGTCTGGACTTTTGCTGGGTCAGTTCAACACCTTGTTTTTTTTTCTTCTTCAGACATTCTGCTGTAGATCTGCTGCTGTGTTTGGGATCATTGTCCTGTTGATGACCCAGTTTCAGCCCAGCTTTAGCTGTCAGACGGATGGCCTCACATTTAACTAAACAATACTTTGGTATACAGAGGAGTTCATGGTGGACTCAATGACTGCAAGGTGTCCAGGCCCCATGGCTGCAGAAAAAGCCCAAATTATCAGCCCTCCACCAGCATGGTTGATAGTTGGTATGAGGTGTTTGTGCTGATGTGCTGTTTGGTTTTCTCTAAATTATGACCAGGCATCTCAACTTTATTTACTAAACCATTGTTTCAGAAGTCTTGTGGTTTGTTCAGATTCAACTTTACACACCTATGCTGTGCTTCTTTTACAGAGAAGAGCAGCGGCGGTTCCTTCATAGGGGCGATTTGTGCGACGCACTACCAAACACAGAGTTTTTTGTTTTGTTTTTTTTAATCTAGTTGCTAAGGCGGGACTGATCTACTGTAGGCAAACTGGTTGTATATGTCATTGTCCAATCAGATTAAGGTGGCGCCTGGTGTTGCCACGCCCATTTGGGGCGATTTCTGTCAGGGTCGAATTTGCACCAGAAATCTCCCATTGACATGAATGGTATGTCAGTTTTTTTCAAAAATCATGCACCCAATACATTTTCTATGAGGGTTTATGTGCTCGCACAAACGACGTGCTTTCGTCATGTGTCTGTTGCGCGGGACCATGAACATTCTACGAAGAAGATGCCGAGTGTCGAGTGCAACAATACGATAGTGTTTCTGAAAGAAGTACCCTTTAGTCGTCGTACTAATGCGGCGAAGGAAGTTTGGAAGAATTTTGCAGGATTTTCGAGCTAGCCTTGCGAGGCAAAGATGAAACCCAGGGCTCCACCAACCCTGCTATTTTTCCAGGTAGTATTTGATGTAGCTAAATAACTTCACCTTTTGTGCTCAATCATTGACTTGTAATGATTTAAATCTTTTATATAATGTTGACAATAATAGCAGAATGTATAATGACACATTCATTGTTAATGGTGCAGTATTATATTTAAAAAAGAGAGAAATCTCACATAAGTAAGCTGCACTTAACCATGTTTAACAACTGGTTATGCTTTTCAAAGTCATATTTTCCAAAACTTCAATAAACACTTGACTTGGATTTATATGCTGTCATTTTAATTACATTCTTTAGAATGAAAATTGAATGAATCTTATCATTAAGAGCTTATGTGTTTACTTATTTCATAGAATCCTGGAACAATATGAGGAAAATAAATAAATAATGGTTAAGGTGTAATATTAACTGATGGGCAAATTATGCAAAAAGTAACAAAAAATTATTAAAAATTATTACAATAAATGATGCTACCTAGACAAATATACCTCAGTCCTATGGACTTTTCTGGTACTTATGGACATAACGGGGGAAATTGCAGAGTCACTTTGGTTATTTGGCAGACCAAATAACCCCTCGACTCTGCGTTGTGTTTATTTAAGGAAGACAAGGAGTTTCTGGACGATTCCTCTTTTATTTCCTGCGTGGGAACATAACAGGTTTGCATCAGAGCAATCGGTTCAGCTTCACACTGCACACTCTGATGCAGCTTTCACAGACTGGAAATTGCACTACCTAAAAAAAATGTCAGGAGCCGCCACTGGAGAAGAGGCTTTTTCCTACAAGCCTTCCCAACAAGCCATACTTGTTCAGTCTTTTAATTTAAACATGCTTACTGAGGCTTGGAGAGTCTGAGATGCAGCTCTTGATGTTTTTTTTATCATTTCCCTGATCATTACACAGTCTGACCTTGGGGTGAACTTACTGGGAGGTCTATTCCTGAGAAGATTGACAGCCGTTTTGAATATTTTCTCAGCTGCGAATAATCACTCTCAAATAATTGACTTCAAAGTGTTGGACTAATAACCCTTCAAAGGGGAAGATACCGCACACTCTTGTCCATCATGCTGAGTTTATTGTACAAACAACGTTTCGGCCAGTGTGGCCTTTCTCAAGTTTTTACAAAAAGTTTTTTGGACTAATAACCCTTCCCAGATTTATTGGCCATAACAATTACTTCTCACTGGTCACTGCTGAACCAAGATCAGACCAAATTTGATCAAGTCCACAAACATAGAACCTTAGAACTGAAAGAGAATGTGCCTCCTTTGTGTTTTTATGTATTATACATACTGTGCATTTCTATCATTGACATGTGAGCGGGTGATAGGGCAAAGAAATATGTAAAAGCTTACATAATAAACATACCACCAAGCAGCTTCTTGTACATCCAAAAATAGATAAACAAATAAATAAAAACCTTCTGCCCAGGCACAAAAATTCATAATACCCAAAAAGGGAATATCAGTCACACACACTTATATTTTCACACAAGCACACCGATGCTGGCCGAGGGAGAAGTGAAATGTGAACTGCTCAACGGCTGTTGCTGCCTTTGGCCTGCAGACATGCAGAAGGTTCAAATTCAATCAGTCACACTCTGGAAGTGACTTTCTGTATCTGTGCATGAACCATCACAAATTGCCTTCTTTGAAAAATATTTGATTTTAATAGGCCTGTCTTTATGACTTTGTGTGGATAAAGGATGCATGTAAATTTAAATACAGACAAGCAAGTTCTGTGGCTTCCTTGAATTACATGTTTTACCTGATTTGGATTAATATCTATCCAGGCCAGTGGGTGATGTTGAACAACAGCTGAATTGGTCAGTAATTTTGATCCAAGGAAATTCAAACTGCAAAAATGACTGATTTTACCGCCATATTGCAGGTAAGTGGCAGCAAATTAATTATAAAACAGTACGGCCTTTTATTTGAACCTTTGGCAGGCAGCCTGATATCAACCCAAAATAGCAATATCAATCACATGTAGACTTGGTCATTGCACATCATATTTTTTAATTGTAACCCATTTGTGTCTGCTATTCTAAAGCAGTGTTGGTGCTTGAATCAGAATCTGAAAAAAAAAAAATCTGGATATGTTAAACCCAATGATATTTTCCTGAAACTACTACAGGTCATTTCCTATTCACTCACTGGCTCTGCGTGGTATTGGTATATTTTAGAAAATGGCTGGCTGTGATTACTGATCAATAGTCAAAGCATTTAATGCAGCTTACATTTAATCGTAAATAAATAATGCAGCAAATGTTCAGATGAGCTCCATATGTACTGTATCTATCAATCTATATATATGGGCCCACACACTGTGGGGGCCCACACCCTGTGGGCTGTGTATTTGGGTTTGGGTTTCACAGCCCAGAGTGTTCCAGTTACCACTGACACTGCAGTGTCCCTCACTTCCCGCATCTTTTCTACATCCTCTTTCAACCCTTGGTAATTTTAGCTTCTTGTGTATCTGGTGATGCTTGACAGGAACTGCTCACAGGCAGGTTTTTGGCTGGCACTTGGATGGAATTGTTCCCTTGTAATTGTTCCCTTGTGGGGATCCGTCATGATTAAGGCAGTCTAAACTTTGGTTAACCACATTGGTTGGGTCCCATCTATTAACTGGTTCATTTGTGCGGCTTCATGGAGTGCTTATACAAACACAGAGCAAACAGAGGCTGGTCTCCAATACTGGTCAGGTTGGGCTGGGAGGGAGAAGGGATAGAAAAATTGTGACATGTGTGGCACTTCCAGTTATACTGGAGAGGTGGGTTAAAGCTGAAAGACAGACACCCTGGGAATTTTACCCAGAGAATATTCCTTGATTAAAATGGAATTAGACAGCATTACAAATGCCACCCCAAAAATAAAAGGCACTTAGGTTCATTTTACATAGGACAGGAGACGTGTTCCATCCAAAAAATATAGTTTTAGCAAATGCTGTTTAAAAACAAGCTCAAAAAAAGCTGGGTGCTCCGACCGTATACAGGTCACCTGTGCAACCAGGGAGTGTTGTGCTCTGCTCCAGAATGAGCAATTGATTGAGCAAAACCCGTCAGATTGTTGCAACAAAACCCAACATATATATATATTGCCATTGTGTGTGCATGTGTGTGTGTGGGCCTTATAGTTAAACTACTTTTTCTGTCCGTTTGTACAGCCGTTTCTTTTTTTCCTTTGGCTTTTCAGGTAAATCTTATTTTTGTGTTTGTTACCGCACGTGTGTCTCACTGTGTATGGAGCAAGCTTCTATATGTTCATCTGTGTGTGCATCCGTTTCCATGGGGAACTCCACCACGGAGTGTCAGAGAGTGTTTCTGTCTACTCACACAACCAAAGGTTAGCTCTCCCAGGAACGGTCTCACTGCCGAACTGGCCTTTAGACACACACACACACATACACACCCCGACGAGTATATGTACACACACTGAAATGAAAATTCACAGGTTCCAGACAGCTCAGTTTGACATATAAGTTTTGGAAAACACTGGGTGACATTTAAAAATACTGTCAATGACAGTGCTGGAGATGGATGTGAAAAAAATGCGGCTTTTTGAGGCTTGAAATAATCACACACTATTCAATCTCTGGTTGCTGTTGTCATCATCTTACCCTTCCTCACCCTATTGTGCAGATTCTTCTGTTATTCCTTTGCCCTTTGACCCCTGATAACAGTGCATAAACTTTTTTGGTTTCTTTGTTTTTGTCTTTTTACCCATTATTCATAGAGGCAGTGGTGTTTAGCTTTCTCTGCACCTAATTAAATTGAGTTGACGATAGTATGACCTATGCAGTAGAGTATTTTTCTGTGTATAAGTAGGCTACACTTATCAGCTACACTTTCTTTGGTCGCTTGCTAGCTTAGCCTTTGGAAGAAAAATAGCTCTCCTGACTTTTGCTTGACTGCTCTTAGGGGAATGCTAGCTAAGTGGCTCATGCGGTTTATTCTGCTATTTACCATTAGCCTCTTCAGGTATATCTTGAGACACATATGCATAGCAGCATCCAAGCTTGCATACAAGCTAGATTTGGCAGACGGCCATACATTTGTAAGTACATTTATCCCTCCACACATCTATCCTCTACACATACAAACACACACATACTGTCCATTCAATCTCGGCCTGCCAATAATGAGCCAGAGGATAATTGCTAGAAACAAGCCAACCATGTCACCTCTGTTATAGTGCCTTGGTCATCAATATGAACGAAGGCAAAGTACAGAGTGTGCGTGTTTGTGTATGTTACACAAAAACAACACAGACAATATGAGACAGTTAAAAGGACAACGTGTGGTGATACAATTGATTGGCAACATAGAGGAATGGCTTTCACAAATGTGTCAGGATTCCAGAACTGTCGTAGTTACTCTCAGAGGCAGAAATATTCATTACACCTTCAGTAACAATCATACATATGTAATTACATTTTGAACTGGTGAGCTGTAACTTATCAACATTGTTTATCAAGGTTACTGTTGGAATCATGAGTGAAAAAGATTTTTGCTCCTGTATATAAATGCCATGTCCTGACATTTAAAATGGGTAAAATCTCAACAGTTTCAGCTTTTAGGACACAAAAATGTTTTAATTGAAAACATGCCACTTTCTGCTGCAAAATACCACAGCAACAACCAATAAAACCGTGGCTTCTGAAAACTGAAGCTGGGCACTGCACCATTTTAAGGACATCATTGTGGTCACATTTGCAAAATAATAGCACAAGAACAGCACTGGTGAAAGTTACCAATGATCTCCTCTTGGCCTCTGATCGCAGACTTGTGTCTGTGCTTGTCCTGTTGGATATCAGTGCTGCATTTGTACGTTCGATCACAACATTCTATGACAAAGGCTTCAACATGTCATAGGGATTTACGGAACTGCATTAGGCTGGTTTAAGTCATATTTATCTGATGGATTCCAGTTTGTTCTTGTAAACAAAGAATCTTCCTTGAAGTCATGGAGTTCCTCAGGGTTCTGTGCTTGGACCGATTATTTTCACTCTTTGTCTGCTTCCATTACGAAATCGTATTAGACAGCATGGCATGCATTTCCATTACTCTGATACTCTGCTGTACGATACTCTGCTATACTTATCTATGAAACCAGGTAAAACCAGTCAGGTGGTGAAATGCAAGCATGTCTTAAAGACATAAAGACCTGGATGACTCAGAATTTTCTGCTCCTAAACTCAGACTGAAGTCGTGCATCAGTGTACATGGCATGGGTGACTTGCAAATGTGTGAAGGTGGCGTTGATGCAGAGGTTTGTATTGGAATCCAAAAGTATGAACACAGATTCCTCTTGCAAAACTATTAGTAAAAATGTAATTAGAAGAACAACTGATCATAAACAATGTCTTTGAAATAAGAGTTAACAAATTAACAAATTGAGTTTGCATTTCTTTTCAAAAACACATCAGAGCTTATGTCCTATTAATATTTCTTTTAACAAGCCACTTACAGAAGGAGTCCTCTTAGAGAAGGCAGTGAGTTGGATATGGCATTCAGGCACTGTGCTTTCAGACATGGGATGTGAATTTGATTATGTTACGTTCAGTCAGTAAAACAAAAACAAAACTAAAAACAAGTTTGTCACCTCCTGGTTGGAATTAGGCATTTACGGTTAGTGAAAGATAACAAATACGGTAAGCAATTCATTCTCTTAATTTTACAATGCCTCGATCACCGTAATAAAGGCCATTTTGTTGGTTGCCTTAGTGAACACAATAACACTTCCTGGTTGGTTTTAGGCAATAACTTTGCTTGGTTAGGGTTATCAGTCAAAACTACTGGACTAACATCATGGTTAGAACTAAAATGCATTGTCTGCCTCAATGTATGTAATTTAGATTTTTCAGATGCAGTTGCTTTCACTTGAAACTGGAAATCACATGTTCTATGAACGTAATTATTAAAACTCATTATCATTTGCACGAACAGAGGACCCATGTGGTTGTTTTTGAGAGAACAGTCTGGTAAACTGGGGTCCTATAGTGCGTGTTGGCTCTTGATCCCTGACAGAGAACTTACTTTCTGTGTAATTCACTTTGGCTGGAAGGGGCCCTCTAATCTCCAGACTTCCTCCAATTTAAAATCGTTGTGGTCACTGTGGACCTGGGATCTTTGTTTTAAGCATGCCATGAACTTTACAGTTCACATATGTAACCTGGAGTTTGGAAGAAGCTAAAATGCAGGGCTAAGAAAATCTCTGGAAGACTATTTAATTGTTTATGAAAAAGAATGAGAAAGAAAGAGATTTTCTACCTTATACTCCCCATGGCACCCTTACTTGTCTGGACGCATAATGTCATAGTGAGAAAAGGAACACAATGAGATAAGAAATTAAAAAGATTTTCTCAAGGGTTGTGATCCAACTGCAGACACAGGAAAAATGGTTTTCCTCATCTCACTTGACAGAGCTCTTTTCCCTTTGGTCCAGTTCTGTTTTCCACTTAGTGATTTAACTATTGCAATTGTCAATACTGTGTGGCACAGAAAAGGTGAGAAAAAAGAATGACTGTGTCTCAGTGGGTCTCAGCGGTATCATCTTTGTTCAGCTCAGGAGTAATCTGCAATGAGTGTGTTTTTTCAGATGTGATCAATACAAACTTGTTTGTCTCAAAATCACCTCCACTCTTCGAGCTGAGTGGAAAAATCCTGAAGGAGTGAATCTTGAGAGATGGCTCCTAATTCATTTAACTCCTGAATTTCAGTCTTTGAGCCAGACAGCAACTACATAGCATAATTGATGCTAATGTATTGAGAAAATTAGTTAAAAGGGAAACATTGTGGAGACAAGTATTTCATAAATCTTTGCATTCAGTAACTGGAAGACGAAAAGCAACATATGTGACCTGATCCAGCAAAATGAGTCACAGTGACCCAAATGTCAAAATTGAGATTTTGGTATCAAAAGAAAGGAATGGAAATAAGCTTTAAAATGATACCATAGTCAAAGTCATACGTTGGATGGTTTTCAAAACATGGCCATTTGATTTATGATCTTCCACCCTTTTTTTACGATTGAAAACCTGAGAAAATCGCGTTTAAAGTTTTTTGCCCGTTTTTTTGTTGATAGCTTTCAAAATCCTGTGAATTTAAGGGGATAAACTCTTTATCTTAAAGCTTAATTTTACCACAGGCATTTGTACACATATAAAATGGTATTAAACCAGACTGAAGCCCAAATGATTAGAAAATATTTATTTTTGTTCCCACACACACTGCTCCACAGCTCGACATAGCCCTCGTCACCTCATTAATATCAGTCACAGGTTGCTCAATGACTTCATCGTCATCTTCCACATGAGTGGCGAATTCTTGCTCCTTTTCCATATCCGAGTCTTCGACATCGCTGTCATTTTCTTCTTCTGAAGATATCACCTCAGTAAAAAAATCAGTAACTAGCGCTAGCAAGTCTTGCTGTCCAGCAGCAGAGCTAAAATTGGACGCCACGAGAGTTTAAAGCTTTCGCGACTCTACTTTCTTTAGCGAATGACATTTTAAAACAAAAACACAGATCAACACGCTACACTATACTACAGTACTACACGATACTAATATTGTAATAAGACCATGACTTTTTTGACAATGACGAATATTGAGAGACTTTCTACGATCAGTTTAGGCTACACCAACACAGATAGCTAGTTTGACAGAGTGATGGCTGGACCAATCGCGTGCACCAGTCACTCGAAACGTGACTTCCCGCCTATTGTGGGCCTTTGTGTCACTGTGTGTGTACATTTTTAAGCATTTTGATTGGTTTTATGAAGCGAGCGGAGATAGAGACGTTTCAGAGGTAAAGGGAAATCCTCAGAGGTAATAGGAACGGTAGACGTTAACGGGAGAGGAGTCGATGAATTTGTTCAACCTGTTCAATTTTAACGCATTTAATACAACTTGCAAGTCAACTTGAATTGTCATTTACATGCCTTTCCTCAATTATATGGACTATACAACTTTGGGAGATTGTTTTTTAATGTCTATTCTTTGAAATTAGCTAAAAAAAAATGTTTTTTTAATCCATTGTTTTTTCACGTTATCTGCCCGTACCTCAAAATAGAACGTTGCGACTTCCGACTCATTTCGCCAGAGCGGGTCACATATGGGCATATTTTCCCCACAACATTACTTGCTAGTGTTTACTTGGCTACAAACACTTATAAGGAACAAGAAAGGAGGGGATGGCAGATGGCACTAATCCACAGACCTTTGTGACACTGACCAATTCACAGATTTGGGACTCATCCTGCACAATGGGCCCCATGCAAGAACATTTTCGTATTTTTATTCTAAATTTCTTTTACTTTTTTCGTACGAAGGTTTCGTACGAACACACCACTCACGCCATTCAACAAACGCTCTTAACTTCGGAAAAAGTGTGTAAACGACCTGCGTAAATGATGAATCCGACCTATGCGTATTTAAGGGGCACGTGCACGAGGATAGTAAATTTGCATACTCCACGCGCAAAATGATACCATATTAGGAGCTGTGCTTCCTCTCTCCTGTGCCAGGACTTGTTGAGTGTTGAGTCATGAAAACGGCATCAAGGCTCAAAAAGAACAACTTTACGGGCTCTGGGATTGAAGTTCTGCTTTCAGAGATCCAAAAAGGACTCAGCGGGTGATTCGCGAGAGCAGCGTGATGTGTTTCACAGAGAAGTGGCTCCACGAGGACATCCCGTGGACGGCTTTCAGACTGTTCGGGCAGACAGGAGTCACCGTAAGCAGGCGCGTAACTATAGCAGGTTCAGCCGCACCGGGGCCCGTGGCCGTTGCAGGGCCCGTTCATTCTCCACTGAGCTGTCATTCGGGGGAATTTCAGTGCAACGAAATTCGGCACGCCCCTAATTCACGATGCAGGATTTATTCTACGCTCACCCGTCATCCGCTGAGCTTTCAGTCAGTGGCACTTCAGTACCCTGGCCAGCGACGGTCACCTTGCCCGTCGCAAGCAAATCTAAGCTTCTCCGCACGTCCCGCGGACCCCGTGCAGCACTTCATGATCTGTCAGCCGCTCGGACGGCTCTCTTCGCGAGAACCGCACGATCACGAGAACAAAGATGTAGCAGAGGCCTACATGTTTATCCAAATTTCAGATCGTGAACCGGTGAAATAAAATGAAATGGTCACCATTGTTTGTTGTCATTATCTTTCTCAAAAGTGCGCGAAAAAGTGTTGTTTCTATGGAGATTACAAAGAATTCTGGGTATCTATGCTGCTGATCTCGGTAACTGGTCTTTGGTGGATACATCTCCGTTATCGTTGCGAGCGAAACAATGCCCTTCAAACACAAAAGCGGCTCCCAGAAGCGACAGGAGCGCAGGGAGGAACAGGACAGGGTGGCAAAACTGCCAAAACTGGACAAATTCGGGTTTACCACCAAGAGCAGTGAGAAGAACAGAACAACACCTACACCTAGCGGCGACTGTGAAGAACCATGCAACAGGTGTGAGCTCAGGATCAAACATGTTGGATTTTACCTACAACAACATAGAAAGGGTATTCATTGTAGAACGTAGAATCCACCGAGATACATATAATCACACAGATCTGACATATGATCGCTGCTAGTAGATAAGCTAAGTGTTAGCTATTTGAACGTTAGCATGTTACAGTGTACCGATAGAACTATGAGGCTTCGGGAGGGAGGTTTACTAACGTTCTACGCCGAACTCTAGTTGGCAGTTGTCATCCGTTACACTAGCGCTTGTTAGCCTAGTCCTATAGTAAACTGCATGCTCATTCTAAATTTCGATTCGTATAATCTTTGTTGCAGCTCTCAACAGAAAGAACCAGAAACTAGCGATGAAGTCAGTGGCGCAGGTGACCTGTCTGCAGACGAAACTGTTAGTGGTAAACAGGCGTCAGGCAGTGACAGTACAGAACAGGAGCTGGACATGACAGGAGCGGGGGAAGAACGTTATCCTACAGACAGGGGACACTTTCAAGAACATGTCTTGGACGCTTCTGTTAAAAACTACATTTTAACAATGGGTTCATGTAAACCTAGCGGCCCTTTTCCTAAAAATAGACACAATCGCTCTTTTTCTGATGTGTTTTATCATACCCAAACAAAGGCAGGTGTCAAATTGCCACGGATGTGGCTTTGCTATTCACCAAAATTGGATTGTGCTTACTGTCAACCATGCTGGCTATTTGGAGATCGCCGTTCATCGCATTATAATAACGCATGGGTGAATGGAGTAAATGATTGGGGCCATTTGTCGCAAAAAGTTGAATGTCACGAGTCCTCTCAGCCACATGTAGCAGCCTGTGTTGTGTTTGAGCAATGGAAGCTCCATGGTACCATTGACAAAGATTTGGAGAGGGATGTGCGTAATGCCGCGCTTTTTTGGCGAGGAGTGCTGGAGCGCATAGTCAATGTTACACTTACTCTGGCGTCTTGTAACCTTGCATTCAGGGCTCATCGGGAGGTACTGGGACAGCCCAATAGTGGGAATTTTCTTTCTATAATTGAGCTGCTCGCGGGTTACGACCCTTTACTGAAAGAGCTCATAAGCCGACCACAGGGTTCCAATAAATAACTAAGTCCAGCTATCCAAAACGAGCTCATTCACATACTGTCTTTGAGAGTTCAGCACGCAATCACAGCTGATATTAATGAAGCTCCGTTTTTTTCCATCATAATGGATAGCACACAGGATCTGTCCAAGCACGACCAACTCAGCCAAGTATACAGATATGTAAAAATAGTTCGAAATGCGATGGACAAAGCTGTCGATGTAAAAATAATGGAGTCATTTCTGGGATTTGTGGAGACCGTCGATACATCCGCAAGTGAGTTGGCAGTTAATGTGCTGGACAGCATCACGCGCAACGGTCTTGACTTATCAAAATGCCGTGGGCAGGGTTACGACGGAGCCGCAAATATGAGTGCCATTTACTCAGGGGTGCAGGCCAGAATACGGGAGAGTGAGCCGCTTGCGACATATGTTCACTGTGCAGCGCACAATTTGAATTTGGTTTTGAATGATGCAGTGAAAAACATCCCAGAGATTGACCGGTTTTATGACACCATAGAACACATCTACACATTCTTTGGAACCAGCATTAAAAGATGGAACATGCTCAGTGGCATAATAACAGCAGATGGCTCAGATCACCCAGATGTGACTCTGAAGCGATTATGCCCCACTCGCTGGTCCTCCAGATTCGATTCCCTCAGTGCTATACGGTACAGGTATGTGGATGTAATGCGGGTGCTGACAAAAATAGCTCTGACAAGCGACAAAAGGGATGAGCGTAACGAAGCCGCTGGGCTTACGAAATTGATGGAAAAATATAATTTCATTTTTTTGCTCGTCGTGCAGACAAAAGTGTTGGAGACTGTCAATGCTGTGTCAAAAACACTTCAAAAGACAGACACAGATTTGCAGACCGCAATTCAGTTACTAGAAAACTCGATACAAGTCATCTCTGAGTACCGCGGTGCATTTGACCAGGCCAAGACTACAGCGCAGACGCTCGCAAGTAAATGGGGGGTTCAGAGCGCATTTGAAAATGTTAGGGCAAGGAGAGTGAAGCGTCACTTTGACGAACTGTCTGAAGATGAGCGTTTTACCGACGCAGAGAGTTACTTCAGAGTGCATATATCTAATGGCACTCTGGACATAATAAACGCCCAACTCTCACAAAGATTTAAAAGTATGCGGGAAACGTGTCGTTTGTTTGAAGCTTTGCGTCCTACCACCCTTCAGCTCGCAGGAGATGATGACCTGTTTGCAAAAGCGAAGCGTTTATCTGATTATTATGCCAGGGACATCGCACCAACGTTTCCAAGTCAACTCCTCTCATTTAGGTCGTGTTTCAAATCAGAGATTGCGCAAAAAACAGCAATTTTACAACTGGCCAAAATGCTTGTGGTGGATTATGATACGGTAACATCCACATTCGGTGAAGTGTGCACTGCGCTCATGCTGTTTCTCACACTACCTGTGACTGTGGCAACAGCTGAGCGATCTTTTTCTAAACTAAAACTTATAAAGACATACCTAAGGAGCAGCATGGGACAGGAGAGACTCAGTGGGTTAGCTATACTATCCATTGAAAACAGGAGAGCCAGAGCATTAAATATTGGTGACATCGTTGATGATTTTGCACAACGCAAGGCTCGTAAAATGGCATTCTGATTAATGTACATTGATGGTCGTATGATTTTTTCTTTGTTTCTGCACAGTTGTATGAATAATTTTTTTCTTTGTTTCTGCACAGTTGTATGAATATTTTTTTCTTTGTTTCTGCACAGTTGTATGAATAATTTTTTTCTTTGTTTCTGCACAGTTGTATGAATATTTTTTTCTTTGTTTCTGCACAGTTGTAAAGCCCAAGTTCAGTTTCTGCGCAGTTCATGTTTAGGGCAACCATACTGTAAGAGCTTGCTGTTTCAGCAGAGGCGAGGTTTCAGCGCTTTGAGCCTATCCATGGCATGCGCTAATGTCAATGCTGTATATATTTGATTACCGTATAGGCCTATTAATAACAATGATTTGTAACGTTTTCCCATATTATTGACTCAATATTGTGGAGTATGTTTTTATGTACAACAATATAAACTACTTCTGTGCTATCTTTGATCCTTGAGGATTAGGCACCCTTATGTTAAGTCCTCCCTTAAATGTCACTATGACCACTAGAGGGCCCGTATTCCACATGTCGCACCGGGGCCCGCGGCCAGCTTCTTACGCGACTGACCGTAAGAGTGGCAAGAGGAAAGGTGGGGGACTTGCTATTCTCATTAACAACAAGTGGCATCATCCTGGACGTGTTACTGTGAAGGGGCATGTATGGAGCTCAGACATTGAACTGCTTGCCATTGAGTCTGCGGCCATATTATCTGCCACCTGAGTTCTCACACGTGATCATTCTGGTTGTTTACATTCCTCCGTTCGCGAACGCTGAGCGTGATATCTGGGGAATTCAATCATGCAACTCTGGCTGCAACACTGCCCACCTTTAAGCAGTTTGTGGACTGTCCCACCAGGGAAAATAAGACACTGGACCTGCTGTATGCCAATATTAAGGAGGCTTACAGCACCACTGCCCTTCCTCCACTTGGAAGATCAGACCACAACCTCATCCACCTGCGCCACCTGTATAAGCCTCTAATCCAACGGCTCCCGGTGACCACTAGGATTGTGAGGAGATGGTCACAGGAGACGGATACGGCTTTGCAGGGCTGCTTTGAACTAACAGACTGGGAGTTGCTCTGTGATTCGCACGGTGAGGACGTTGATGATCTCACGGATTGCATAACAGGGTACATCAACTTCTGTGTGGACAGTGTTGTTCCCACAGTGACGGTTTTCTGTTTCCCCAACAACAAGCCGTGGGTCACCAGAGACATCAAGGTCCTGCTGAATGAGAAGAAGAGAGCCTTCATAGTAGGGGACAGGGAGCAGTTGAGGCGATTTCAGAGGGAGCTTAAGGAGAGGATCCAACAGGGCAAAGACAGCTACAGGAGGAAGCTGGAGCACAAACTCAAGCAGAACAACTTGAAAGACGTGTGGAGCGGCATGAGAAACATCACTGGCTACAAACAATCTGGTAGCCAGACAGCAGGGGGAGGGTCCTGAACGAGCCAACAAACTGAATCTGTTTTTCAATAGATTTGATGAGAGGACTCCGGACTACCCCTCCCCCAACTCCTCCACAACCATCCACCTTCAAACCTCCAGCCCTGCTGTCCCCCCTCCCCCATCGTTCCTTCCTGACTATGCCCTACCTGTTCTTTCTCTCCCGCCATCATCACCTGCCCCCTCTCCCATCAACACACACAGCAAAGCAGGTGAGGAGGGAGCTGTGCAGACTCCGCCCAGGCAAGGCAGCAGGTCCCGATGGTGTCAGCCCAAGGGTCCTCAAAACATGTGCAGCCCAGCTGAGTGGAGTCAATGACAAGCCTACTACGATGAAAGGAAATTCACCGCCAGGACCTCTTCGGCAAGTCTCTCTTCGAGTGTATTCATGCTTCGTCTTCTTCTTCGCTTTCTACCTTGGCGTTTGAAAACAGCGGTCTTTTATTAGGGGATGAAACCGGAAGATGAACACGCCGCCGGATGTGATGTAGATAGTGGCTTGCGCTCGCGTCTTGCGTCACCGACCATAAATTGGGCTTAAGCTGACGGCGATGCAGGTGGACCCCCCCTTGGTTTCCTGGATCACAGACTATTTGACGGGTCGTCCTCAGTATGTCATCCTGTACACCTCTGACTTCCAGTTCCACGCTGAGTCCAGCCAACTGCAGAAGTTCTCGGATGACTCTGCCATTGTTGGCTGTGTCAGTGAGAGGAAGGAGGAGGAGTACAGGGGTGTTGTGGACTCCTTCGTCGGGTGGTGTGAGACTAACCATCTGCATCTTAATACCACCAAGACAAAGGAGCTGGTGGTGGATTTCCGCAGTAGGAAATGTGCCCCCACACCTATTTCCATCAACAGTGAGACTGTGGAAGTGTTCCAGGATTACAAATACCTTGGAGGGTCAAGAACTGGGCCAAGAACACAGAGGCTGTGTACAAAAAGGGTCAGAGTCGGCTCTATTTCCTGAGGAGGCTCCGGTCCTTCGATGTATCTAACATCACGCTGAGGATGTTCTACCAGTCGGTGGTAGCCAGTGCCATCTTCTGGTGATGTCTGAGAGGAGGATGCTGTGTAAACTGCATTGTATCCTGAACAACAACACTCACCCTCTCCACCAGGTGCTTACCTCGCCCAGAAGCACCTTCAGCAACAGACTCATTCCACCCCTGTGCAAGACTGAACGCCAGAGGAAGTCCTTTCTGCCTGTGGCCATCAGACTGTTTAACTCATCTACCTCAGGTCAAGAGAGGTTCAATGGAAACGCTGCGTCCTGAGGCCAAATGTCACTTTACCCAATACCACTTTATGCAATGTCACTTTCTCAAGATCACTTTGGCTATGTACACACGTACCGTTTTTTATTTATTGAGGCTGCTAATTTGCACATTGCACATACTGTATTCAATTACTTATGTTATTTTATGTTAGCTTTATTTTATTTTTATTTTATTTTACTTTAGTACTTTCCCCCTTGTACCTTAACTGTTGCACAGCAATTTCCCTCGGGATAAATAAAGCTCTTTGAATCTTTGAATGTACATCGTTGGCCCCACATGACATGAAAATACACTGGACTATCTCTAAAATTGAAATAAATATGGCTTACACAATTTTATATTTTACATTCATATTCTGTGATTACTTACATGTCACATGAACCTATGCCAGAAAGAAAACAACAGTTTAGGGATACATAACCATCTTACAATTTACAACCGTGGACTGGGACACTGCTATGTATTGAACAAGACAGATGTATTTATTTCAGCTTTTCTTGTCAGTAATCTATATATTCATCTTTTTTCTTTCTAGACCAACCTTTATGTTTGTGCAGAATGCCTTTCCAGACATCATGTCTGTGTTTTTCCCACCTAGTAGCACAATGACACTGTTTGTGTCAGAGAACACATGGCACTCTTCAAAGGCAGAACATGGCTAGTGATTTGATGGAATTCAGGATGAGATCATCCAGGTAAGGATATCTAAGTGTTTTCTTGGTGACACCCACCCATAAGAAAACAGTTTTTATGCACTAGAAAGAAGATGGAATCTTTGACAGCTGGTGATTGTTCTAGCCACTAATGGCTCCTGCTGAGACACAAGCAAACATGTTTTCTTTGCTTTATATACTTGCAATGGCATATAACCAGCTATTTTTATTGATAAGAAAAAAAGTGACTTGAATGGAGTTAAACTGGGGTAAAGCAAAGAGTGGGCACAGAGGATAATATCGGCGTGAGAAAAAAAACACAATGAGATGAAAAATTTAATAAATTCCTCAAGTGTTGTGATCCAACTTGAGACCAAAAAAAAGGCTTTCTTCATCTCTCTCAACAGTGCTCTTCTCCTCTCAGTCTGATGCTTTTTCACTTGGTAATTTTGCCCATTTGTGTGGTCACTTCCATGACCAGAAATGTATTTGCTCATTTAGTCTCTTTGACCGGTCAATCAACTTGAAGAAAAGTCCTGGTGATTGAGGCCATTTTGCCTCTGGGAACAGGTGTTTAAGTGGTTTTATTGCCCTTCTCTCTGCCTTACTGCAGTTATATTATGCAGAGAGTTCATTGGACTTAATGGGCTGGTTTCTGTCCTTAGTGTGAACTGTGAAATGCAGGTGTCTCCCTTTATAAACCATATAAAATCATTTCAGTTTGCCACGGGCGCTAGACAGTCGGGTTGTGCACACTACTCAGGAGATGAATCTCACATTTTGGTACCACGGTATGAGATATTTAAGTATGGGATTTTTTTTCCCCCAAACTTAGAAAAAAGAATGAAATATAATGCAATTTTGACTTTTCAGCTCTTTTTATTTTCATTTCTTATATTCAAATAAAAGGGTGTGGTTATTGGAGTGAGTCAGATTTAGGAGCAGCACCATTCTAAACTGTCAATGGGTCAGATAACATTCCACCAGTGGAGACATGAATATGTATTGAAAGTGGGCCATATATGTAGTAGAATAGTAGCATAAATTTTTAATTTGGTGCCTTCTTGACCGAGAAAAGGCAGAAAATTACTTTTTTGTGCTTGTGGATTAAAGACAACAATCCCCATAGTGCATTGCAATGCTCAAGATCCGCAGGCCACTCCCCCGAGAGTGTACAAGCTCCACCCGACTCTACGCTATCTGGAAATCATGTCACTGCCTTACCTGTTTGCACTTCCATCGAGCACCTTACTGTATACTCAATCACAGGGTCAATACCTCTTTTTTTATGGTGTGGATAATGTTGTTTGTGTGTCTTTATGTTCATGACAATTCTTATTTTGTGAATTAAAAAACAAAATGTCACTCCTTCTCTCCTGTCTGCCTTCAACAAAGTTTAGAATAGCATCATAAACTTGGAAGGAGGTAACTGATTTGCAACAAACTTATAATGCAATGTATACTTGTAATGCTTCATAATTTATAGTAATTATAGGTAGGCTATGATCACAATTCTGTCGTCTTGTCATCTGAGGTAACAGTAGCTAGGTAGTTCCAGTTCTGAAATGTTGGTCGTTTAATAACTCGAATACACTTAGAGCAACATTACTAAGAAAGAACCACAACAACGTACATTTTAACCATTTAATTAAATAACTATACAAACAATACCACTGTTGAATGAATATAAAACAGGGAAACTATAGCTTCTCCTGAGCGTCCTCCACTTGCCCGCAGTAGGCCTACTGGCCGTCTGGAGCTGGGTAGTTCTGGCGGATAGCCTGCACGACACGACGCCCTCTGCCCAATCTCTCTCCTTGCAGGACCCACTCAAGAAAGTGCCGGTAGGCTGTTAGACGAAATTGTCTAGACAAAACATTGATCACAAAGTGAGTGATGGCATTTGAGCCTAGCGTGCCACAGTAGCTTGCATAACTGCAAGCTATTTGTGCAATAAACATGCCGTGTTAGCAAGAGTACTCCTTGACATAGTAACAAAGAAAACAAACTTACTTTACAGAAAGACGTCCATTTGGCCCTGTAGGCTTTGGCTGTCGTTTCCAGTTGACTTTAGGTATTCTAAAGTACGTCTCCAGGACGCCACCAATTCGCCCCAGCTCGATATCTTCTTCAAAATCCCAGTCCAGTCCTCCGTGTTAGCTGCATCTCTCTCTCTCTCTCTCTCTCTCTCTCTCTCTCTCTCTCTCTCTCTCTCTCTCTCTCTCTCTCTCTCTCTCTCTCTCTCTCTCTCTCTCTCTCTCTCTCTCTCTCTCTCTCTCTCGTTTTTTTTATTGGCGGTTGGCAAACAACTTAAAGCAGCATTACCGCCACCAACTGGTAAGGAGTGTGGATCTCATATATATATATAGTTAGCTGCAGCTCTCTGCCAGTCTAAAGCACTGGCACTGATCTGTGATAGGTCTGTTAGCGCATTAGGTTCAACCCCCCTATGGGCGGTGTTGAAGGGTGGGAACTAGCGCTTGTAGTCTCAACAGAAATCCACCCCTCTTACACTTCCTCCTACAATGACGCAAAATGACGATTTTTGCGTCATTGTAGGAGGAAGTGTAAAGAGGTGAATACGGATTTCTCCCGTCTCAGGGGGAAATGAGAGAGTGTTGCATGACCATTCAAAAGTATGACTTAAAGTGTCCCTTTAAACACTTAATTTCCTCATTCTACAGGATATCAAAGACGACACACACGGTTTGTGTGCTAACCCACTACTGCCATCTCTGTGTGTACATGACATACATTAAACTTTCACCAAATGGAGACATTTTTAAATCCAGGTTAAAACCATTTCTTTTCTCATGTGTCTATGCATGAAATCTGCACGATATCTTTTAACTCATCGAGACTTTTGCTTGTTTTTAATCATTTTAATTATTTTATTTGTTTCTCTTTATGTTCTTTTATGTGTTTTTAATGCTTCTTACACTACCCGCTGCAATGCTTTTATTTTATGTGAAGCACTTTAAATTGTTTTGTACATGAAATGTGCTATACAAATAAATTTGACTTGACTTGACTATAGACCCAGATATAAAGTTGTTTTTTTTGTTGTTCTTTTTTAAAATCAGGTTGTGCAATTATCAGAATAAAAAATAAGTTCTTTGAGGGTTCAATATTGGCTATACACCCTGTATCTAAGTTTCCAAAGGAAACCCATTTTAGTTTGAGCTTTAGTTTAGAGCTTGTATCCACCACCTCATTCTTTCGGTCACTACACAGATCTCATGACCATAGGTGAAGATTAAAACAAAAATGGCCCTGTAAGTTGAAAGCTTCACCTCCATGTGGGCTCACCACTCGTGGTTTGAGGTTGGATGCAATGTGAGTTGGGTGTTGGGTGACGGCGGGGGCCTGGGCTTACAGACTCCCCTTGCAAACTGGCTCTTGGGATGTGGAACGCCTCCAGTGACTCACCTCACAGGAAAAGAGCCC
Source organism: Odontesthes bonariensis (assembly GCF_027942865.1). Lineage (NCBI taxonomy): Eukaryota > Metazoa > Chordata > Actinopteri > Atheriniformes > Atherinopsidae > Odontesthes > Odontesthes bonariensis. The sequence continues at coordinate 4,942,262 of NC_134518.1, read as the reverse complement.
GAGGTGGTGTGAGGTGGAGTTTTTACCACTCTTAGAACGGCGTAGAACTGCTCTGTCCGAATGCGGCTAATGTTACCTCTTTCTTGTCCTGTAAACTCCCAGCCGGTCGAGGCAGATGACGGGCCTTCCTAAGTCTGGTTCTGCCAAGGTTTCTTCCTGTTAAAAAGGGAGTTTTTTTTTTCTTTCCACCATCGCCTTGTGTACACTTAGACTGGGAGATTGGATCAAAGTGAAGTTCTGGTGAAATTGTTGGTTTTGGTTTTATTAGCTAGGCATTTTCTTTCTCAAATTGGACCAATTTATAAATTGGTATGAGTAAAATGTGATTGTATTATCTTTATATAACTTGTACAGTAACTAAAAATGATAATAACTAATCATGTAGTTCTTGGATCTTTAAACTTCATCTTTGATGTTTTTTCATACACCTGCCAAATGCTTATTACAAACAGTTTATTTTTAGAAGACTATATTCAAAATCCTCATTTTGCAGCTTTCCATTGCATTTCATAAGTCAGACAAAATATTGACTCAATCACGTTATTCATGAGCTTCTGAGAAAGGCATCAAAAACCTGGATAGAAAAGCTTTTATGCACTATGTTTAAATTTAAAGTGACGATTAATATTGTTTGGTGCACTCCTCTCTTCCTGTGCTGTTCTCTTTCTGTCATCATCTCAGTGCTTCATCTCTGCATGAGAATTGCATATCAGTTGCTCACAGAGGCAGCGTAGCAGCTTTCTATGATGCCCATAGCTTATTGAGATCGCCTGGAAAAAAAGTCATCTCAATGTAAGACAGGCATTTATTTAAAGGGATAAAGAGTCAGGAGAAGAAAGGGAATCAAAGAGAAGGGAGAGGGAGTCATGGCATGAGAAAAACTAACAACTAACTGCAGAGTACTAAAAACAAGATGGCAGCTGTCTTAAACCTGCTCATGGCAGCTTCTTTTGGTTTTCAGGCAGTTCCAGTGCACCCTATACTCTATAAGCTTGGTGGAATGTTGCAGAGAACTGCAAATGTGCTCCAGAAAAGGTAACAGCAATTCCTGTGATGAAAATAGCCTCAATTATTTTTCATCAGATAGGTAAATCTATCAGCATGTAACCCCGATAAAGCAGGTTTTTTTCATTTTTTATATGCCAAACATAATCTATTATCTTTTTCCCTCTTTAGGATCCACTATTCAATAGAATGTAACAATATAGCAAAAAAAAAAAAATCTCTTGGCGTCACTAAAGATCCGGCGTTTTTTTTGCTTTCTGACTTCCCTTAATGTTGAGGAAGGTGACACCTCTGTTTAAAAACCAAACTCATTCTAAGCCCTGCACATTCACAGCCCGACACGTGAATTTGTTGTCATGTCAATGTTAAATAGGCCACAAAGACACCACCAGATGCCTCCAGCACGAGTCAAATTGTATTTACTTTAGTACCGCGTATTGGAAGTTAGCAGAGACCCTTTTGAAGGACTTTGCCGTAAAATTTGCAACAACTGACCAAACATTTTTTCTGATAGTCATGATATGGTGCCCTGTAGAAAATCAAGTCTATAAATATATTTAATTAATTTTGTTATATAAACCAAACAGAGATTAAATATCTTCTTATTCTTATTCTATCTTTTCAACTTCTATCTCAACAACTTCATAATTATCAACCCCAAAGTTACCAATTTTACAACAGAGCCATGCAAAGCAAACACGTAGAACAAGTACAAGTGCAGAAAAAGTAAGCTAATCAGTTACTACTTACTGATAGCAACAACAAAGCCAACTCTGCATCCATCATCCTGTTTTTTCTCTGAGCTCTCTCCAGCAGTAATATCCAATCTGATGTTTATTCTTGTCCTGTGTTGCTTGCACATTTTGTCCCATTTCTCACTTCCTTTATAAGCACATTTTTTGTTCACTAACTTTATTTGTAATAGCTGGAGAGTTTTGTTTTTCTCTTTTGGTTTGTTTTCACTTTATTCATCGTGGTACATGTTATATATTATATATCATGGCATACATTGTTATCTATCTATCTAGGTAATAGTGCATTATGTGGTACCACATGGCAAAATGGCGTGGCACTGGGCTGAAAACCAAAGCTGTGAACTTAAAAGTTTTGGTCTTAAATCAACACTTTGCAACACAAAACGGCCAAGTCTTTACATTGACAAACAAACTTGATCTGATTTTTTTTTTTTTTAAAGATAATCTTATTAAGTCCAACATTTAGGATCCAATCCAAGATAGAACGCATGGAAAACCTTTTCAAATAGAACATGCAGAAATATGAAAGAGAACAGTTTCTAAGCATAGTCTCAATACAGACTAATTAGGTCTGACCCAGAATGCAGTGAATACTAATGAAATCACCAATTTAAAACCAGTACAGAAAAAAAACGAAGAAGCACACAGCACAGTTCCCCCTAGCGGAAAAACCCAATTTCCTCATTTTGATTCACCACTTAATCAGTGCTTACAGGGAATCCTCTCTGATCAGATGCAATTGAAGGGTGTTCACTTTTAAGACATTGACTCCCAAGTCACGTAAAACTACGTTTTTACTGCCCATGCGTTGGCTCCCACATGGTAAAAATACGTTTTTACATTTTTTTTATGGATTCTGAATCTATACATTCTAATGCACATTCTGTGTGATTTTTGTAATTATGTGATGAACAGAACTGACATAGATGGCAGTCAAAAACTGGTGTCATCATCTGGACATTTTGATCATTACGCCAATGGCTTTGCGTCAACTCAAGAACAATTTTGATAACGCTGCATTGATTGTTGTGCATTTCCGCATTTTGTCCAATCGCACGTGTCGGTTTCCAGAGGGTGACGGTAAAGTAACATAAACAAACAACAAGAAGGAGAAGAAGACACGCGACAAGTCTAAGGAGGCGGTCTTATGAACAGGTTAGCTTTGCAACATGCGACACGACACAAATCCTCTAACCCGGATATGTAAGTATCTAAAGTGCGACAGGCTGAAAGAGCGCACGTTTCACAAAAGCCCCGATCTCAGTTTTGTTGTTGATTTTGGTGGATACCCGCCTTGGTTTAGCTAAGGATAGCTCGCTAATGGCGGCACCTAGAGACACGCAGTTTTGACCCACAAAGAGTTTAAAGTCTCAGCTTTCAAACGAGCCATAACATGTTTCAGTGGCCCTATCACATAATATGCTGTGACTGTACAAAAAACGTCAAACAAATGGTTTAGAACGCTGGGAATCTACGACATAATTCTGTAAAAACCGCTGGTAGTCAATGTGTTAAGTTGGATGAATGATTTAGGAGTTTCAGCTCCATAGAGCTCTCTCTTTCAGGCAGGGACTCAAATGCAAGTAGACAAATGAACACACCACAAACAACTCCAAAGTAAACGGTCTATTACCTGGATACAGACTCCTTTTAAATTGGTTTGCTCTTTAGTTTTTGGAAAGAGAAGAGTTGATTCCCATGGCCACATTGGGTTGGGATGAAGTCTGACAAGTAAAGACAGGTGTGAGGTAAAGGTATACATAACACACAAGTTTTACAAGTGTGCCACATGGATAGATGATGAACTACATCAACGTAATTTTATTTGTGAACAAGAGATATCCCTTCTATTAGGGGAGCTGTGCATTAGTGACAATCAAAGGGTAAAAATCCCTTCGCCCCTCCCAGGACTGTTAACCTTGTAGCACCCAAGCATATGAATAATCATTAAAAAAAAACATTTTGGCTCTTCTTGCATCTTTTTGGGTGGGAATAAACCAATATTTTTTGGAATTTTTGGAATTGGGCTATTTTTTTTATCATTTTAGGCAATGTTGCATATTTGCCACTGTGGGCTTTCCTCATTAATTTTGTTCACAAAACCAAGTCATTCTCTGCAGATCGTTTGGCAACAAAGGTATAGTGAAGGTTCACCAGTAACTGCTGCTACCACAATAAAATGTATATAATAGACCTTTATTGAACATTCTTTATACAAAGTGCGGAACACAACCATCATAAACTTTCCATTCAACAACAAATCAAACAGATTTCACAGATCTTTGTTGTGAAAAAGTGAAGCACATATAAAATGTAATGTAAATAAAAATGTACACATGAATTTAAATAATGTAATGTAAACAAAAATATAATGTAAATAAATAAAAAGCTTGTTGCATATCTGCAACTGTGGGTGCTACAAGGTTAAAAGCCGAGGAAACTTTCTCACTTTCTTTTTAACTGCTTGGGAAAGAAGTTTGGTCGGATTGGAAGGTCAGATTGGTAATAACACTTAAGTGGATGTTAGCAGAGGAACCACTTCAGTATTTGCGGCTGTAAATTAAAACTGAGCCCCCCCCAATTAGGCAAAGAAGCAAAGTACCCTGCAGAAGTAAAAAAATAAAATGATTGAATGAAGGAAAAAGGGAATCACAATCAGGGTAAACAGGAAGAAACTGCTATGTCTGTAACAGATGGCCAGCCTTGCATGGAGATGGTCAGGAGTGGGATGTAGATGTACACCTGGAAGCATTTCTTAAACAGCCTTTGGAAACCCAAAGCAGCGTATGAGCCCCTCATATGCCAGATAATTATAATGATCTAAGCCTTCTAAACCTTTTAAATGTTTTATGGTGCACAGCTGCAGGTATTGACGACACTCACAATTGAATGAAATGATTAAAAAAAAATAATAATAATTAATAAAATAAATAAATAAATCACTGTCATGCGACTCTGGTAAAATTGATTTGCTTTATGTTGAATTCAACTTTATTATACTAGACTTAAGTTGCTCTAAAAACATCTCCATGTGGTCTGACGAATGCATGAGGTGTGCACATTCTCACCACATTTCTTTTTTTTTTTTTTTTTAACAAATGCCAGTTTGTGTGCAGGAAAAGACGTGAGTACACACTGTTTATGCATCCGACCCCTGGTGGGATTTTTATACACAAGGTTTCTTTGAAAATAAAGGGTGTGTTTCAGGAAAAGGGCAAAACATCCATTCATCCATTTTCTATACTTGCTTTATCTAAATCAGGGTCACGGGGGGGCTGGAGCCTATCCTAGCTGCCCACCAGGGATGGGTTGCAACTAGTAAGGGCAAAACATAAAATAGGCCCATTTCTCCATTTAATTAATATAACAGTGTTTTTATTTCTATCTGATATAATTACAATTAGACTTACTATTTTTTAATGTTTGCTGCAAAACAATAATTTGATGATTGAATTTTGAATTAAAAAGGCCTTTAACTGTGAATGAGTATGATTCCTCTTTTCAACCGTCTTTTCATTTCCCAGAAGATGACAGCTTGGGAAGGAGTGAGATGAAGGAGAATGAAATCAGTGGAGGTGTAATGCTCATCTGCAACAAAGTAAAAATACAGTGACGAGTGTTACAGTCACTTGAAAGAAACGCTCTCTTCCTTTTGTACTTGCTTTAAACTAAATCCATGGGGAACAAGGACAGAGGAAGAGGTAGAGACAGAGAATTACAAAAGAAACCAAGAGAAAAGAAAAAAAAAAACAGATGTCAAAATGTTGAAAACTGATGAGATAATTCCAGGAGACAATGTGAATGATGGATGAAATAGATAGGAAATAGGAAAAAGAGTGGATTGAATGATGAGATAAAACAAAGAGTAAGTAAATGCATTTCATCTTGGATTGAATTATGTTATACAAGATTCCCAATGATGAGGCATGCAGGACGAAAAGTGATGGAAAAAGTGAAAAAAGAGAGAAGAAAGATAGAGAAAAGAAGTTGCAAAATTTTACCTGTCTATATTACAGCCCACTTTCACGGAAAATGGTGAAAGTCACACATTAGAAAACTTTGTATTCGTGCTGATGAAGACAAACACTCAATATTTTCCGTATCATCGCAGTAAATTATTTCAGTAGGAAGTCCAATTCTTGTGTCCAGCACGTTTTGTGTGTTCAGTTGAGGTCACAGGACTCAACAGCCAGTAATCCAGGAAAACGATGCTGCAAGTCCATAAAATGTTAGTTTTAATCCAAGCGGTGATGTTTTCCAAAATAAACTTATTTTCTGTGTCTTATTTTTTTTGTTGGTGTTTGTGAGCCGAGTAAAAATGACTCATAAAAGGCCTTTTCAGATGCCTTTAATACTCAGATTTAACAAAACATAATTTACAATTTTATGATATTAATTATTCAATTCAATTCAATTCATTTTTATTTATATAGCGCCAAATACAACAAATGTCATCTCAAGGCACTTAGATAGTAAGTCCAATTCAAGCCAATTGGAATTCAATTAATTAATAATAATCATAATTCATAAAATAATCCAATTCGTTCATATAGAGCCAATTCAAAAACAATTTTCTAGCTAAGAAAACCAACAGATTGCACTGAAAACATTTTGTTTTTCGGTCCAATCTCCCGGCCTGAGCGTGCCTGAGGCGACTGTGGAGAGAAACGACTCCCTTTTAACAGGAAGAAACCTCTGGCAGAACCAGACTCAGGAAGGGTGGCCATCCGCCTCGACCAGCTGGGGTTTGAGATAATTATAGTTGACATTGTCTTTTATTGAAGTTATTATCTGTGTTGAACTCTGAAACCCAACAGCCCCTTTTTTACTCTTGTTCTAAAAACCGCTGGGAACAGATTCCATTCGAACTGCTGGGCCTGCCTCTGAAAAATACTAGATATTGGAGAAATGACCAAAAAAAAAAAAAAAATAAACAATTACTGGGGTAAAAAATGAGAGGACAACAGTAATCTAAATAAATGAAAAAAATGTCCATAATGTTGTTACATGAACAATTACAGAAGACATAAAACTTTGTAAAAAATGTGTACCAAAGGTGTGGTTTGGTTTACTTCCTGTGTTCACGTTTAGAAAAGAGTCTCTGTGAGAGAGGCAGAGACGTCTGATATGGGAAAAGCCTGCTTCCTTGTTTTTGATACCTCACCTTTGCCACAGACAAAGTGCCTTTTCCTGAGGATACAGAAGATACAGAAGACTCAGCTCGTCAGTTTGTGGCTGGGAGGATGGCAGCCTTGCCTTTTTTTTGGCTTTAAAGCGAGACACTACAGGTGCATAGGGTAATATTTTAAAATAATAGATATCACCATGAAACTTCCTCAGTTGATTACTTATACAAGTATTAAAAAAAATGTATTACAAGTTTTAGATATTTGTATGTTTAATTATGCAGATTAGGCATTATATCATTAAATATGCACACATTTGCATATATTTCCGGAAGATAGATCTGAACATATGATAAATCCAGGTGCAAAAATCTTTGGGATTTCAGGATATCTGCTCTCATTTCCTAGGAAATCAAAATATACAACCCATAGCCTAAAAAACATTCATTTTCGCCATATTTTTTTATTATAATGTCACATAAATCAGGCCAGGAATGATTTATCAACAAATCCTTTTGTAAATATCTTCAGAATACTGCTAAGTGTATAACTGGAAAGTTTGGTGTTAGTAGGTGCTCCATAGGCTGAGATATTGATACTGGAAAAATACAAAAAACTGAGTTTGACAAACAGCATTTAAAGATTTAAATAGGTGAATTCATTTTGGTAAATTTGGGCGAAACATACTGCCGCGATTAAACAAAATGTGATGAAATAAACATTTTAATTTATGTTTTGAAATAACACATATTGAAGGAGTAGACTGGCCCAAAATCTAAAAATTGACCACTGTATGAAATCACTGTTTTTGCCTGCCGTGTCTCGCCTTAAGCCATTGATCCACTATGCATTTTAAAATCAAAGCTAAAGTTAATTATTTGGACATTAAATCAACATTGATTTAGCAACTTTTGAGAACTTTTGATTACATTTACCGTAACATCCTTTTTAATCCTTAACCATAACAATCTTAACTGTAACACTTAAATGTTTCTTGAAGAAGCTCGTGGTCAGGATGGGACTCAAACTTCATTTTCCCACTTATATGTTGAGTTTGTAGAATGATTTTAAGCAATTCTGTGACATTGTGTTACTGAAGTTTTCTTTTGTGTTTTGAACCACAAATACACAGTGAAAATCATGTCTGTCGTCATGAAACTAAAGATTACGCAGCCACATCATGTTTTGCTGTCAGTGGGTTGGCAAACAATAATAGGTGCAACGTGCTAAAATGTTTCATCTGGCCTCCATTTGTCCAACACCTGACGGTGTTACGCCCCTGAAATAGGGAAAAAAGAAGTACGACACGGACATGATGTAGCTTCAGTCAAGTCCAATATTGTAATGGACGAACGTAAGCCACACGTTCCGAACGCAGATTGAACGAGGTATTAGCAATCATGAACAGATCTCTCGATCACAAACGGTACTCAAACTTACGGCAAAGAAAGTGAAACTTATATAAACAAGCAAACACGGCATATTTTAACTTAAGTTGCATTTCCCAAAAACATTAAGTTAAATAAGACAGCATTTTAAACGCAGATCATCTTTTAATCCTCTTAATCTTTTTATCTTCTTTTTACTCAAAAAGCAATGGATTACTAATCTACTGATCATAATGCATTTTTAACTTAGCAGTTTTAACTTTTCCCTTTTCCTTTTTGACATTTTTAAATATCCATGAATTTAAATCAATCCTTGAAATGTATTCAGGATTGCCTTATCTTTTATCATCCTTACAACTGTTACTGATATATTCACAGTGATGTGTGCGGTGTATGCATGAGGCCAACAGGGGAATACCGTCAGGGACGATCAGGACGCTTAAAAGAATACAAAAACACCAAATTCCTATTTTATGTAAAGCACTTTGAACTGTTTGTACATGAAATGTGCTATACAAATAAATTTGATTTGATTTGATTTGAAATTGGATCACACTGAATGATAAAGAATGAGCCAAAGTAGGCACATGTAGCATTCTGTAACTTTGCAAACTAATATTCATAACTGGACTCAAAAGTCAATATTAGATTGCGCATTCATATTAGATGGTAGTAGGGATGTCCCGATCCGATCACGTGGTTTCTGACTCGATCGGACTCGGACTTTTCATCCCGATCAGCGATCGGATATAAAGCCTATCTATATATGTATATTTATTATCATTATGTTTTTTTTATCAGAACTATAATATTTCAAAACAAATGGGAAAAAATAACAGCTTAGTATTTACTGTCATGTGGTAGTACAGAGTCAGACCGTCTCAACCATAGACATAATATACGTAGATGCCTCATAGACTCACGCTGCTTGTTGGAGCTGATGTATCAGCGCGGCCGCCATCTTGGATGGGTCTCCAATGCCCCCACATTGTTTATCCCTAACTACAATAATCATAACTCCCCAAATTTTTATGTCTATGGTCTCAACTCCACACAGAAACAACGCCTGTGGCATGATGCCACTTTGCTGCCGTAAAGCGAAGCAGAACACGGCAGCAGCTTGAAGCTGGGGGAGCGAATGTCTGCGTTGTGGAGGTATTTTAAAGTGGATGACAAAAAGGTTGCAATTGCAAACTTTGACATATGCCAACTTGGGGTTTCAAGAGGTGGCAAAGACATTGTTGATGAGAACAGGAACAGGGTCACACCTAACAAGGTAGAGATGTTGGTTTTCATCAAGAAAAATGTGTATTTCCTTCTGTGAAGCCAGAGGAGGAGGGTAAGAATTAGGAGGGCAGTGAAAGCACATCACTGGTCTTACTTTATAACACTGTGGCACTTTTATTTGCTTATATGTTTACATGCCTGCCAGGTATTTCAGGTTGAGCTGCTGCTCGTTTTTACATTAGACATTTTTGCACTAAACTACAATGTGATGAATTTGTTTATTACTTGATAACTATTTTTTGTTCAAGCTACCTTACAGAAGTGCTCTGTTGATAAGTGTTAAATGATAAAGTAAGTGAAGAAAATAAAAAAGCAGGGACATCCTGGATCTGTTTCTTCGCTGTTCTTCTTTTTTTTAATGTACTGTAGAAGTATTGGATCGGGACTCGGTATCGACAGATACTCAAAATCAAAATACCTGATTGGGACATCCCTAGGTGGTAGCACAACTTTGTGGTGTAAAAATGACTTCAATTAACCATGGATGTCACTGAGGATGAATGAAATTAATCAAGCCAGGAATAAACAAACGAACAGAACATTTTAAGGGATAAAAACAGAGAAAACCGAAGGGGTTGAGGAAAACACCAAGACACAATTTCACTAACCGGCAAAAGGACTATCTGCAGTTGAGCAGGGAAACAGCTGCACCGCACATATTCTAATATACGGCCGTTCCCCTGAGAGTTTACGCAGATGTCGCAGATGTTTCCTAGCCTGTGCCCAGTAGTGAGGATGCCAAAGCACTGCCGTAGTGCAGCTGCCAGGCAGAATCTGCCCAATGCGGGACTGGAGGCGAGGCAGGTCATTGCTCAGAGTGGAAGTAGCTGAGATGCCTCAGACATACAGAGACTACGACAGAATAGCATTAGTTAGGAATTGTTGAACGTCTTCGAGATTCAACTCCAGATCTTCAGAAAACCACTCAATCCACTCCCAACCATAGAGCACCATCAGCTTTTAGTGTGTTCCACAAATTACAGTTGAAGTCATCACATCATGTGAATCTGTTGGACCAAATCAGCTTATTTCATCCTGTATAGGTGTTAGTGGCGGTTTACGTTTGGCCTTTCTGGATGTAGAACTCATTTCCTTCAGCTGGTTTCTTACAGTTCAATCTTAAACATTTTCTCCTGTTTCTGCCCATTTGGTTTCCATTTCCTTTGTTGTACATTTTCTAATTTGAAGGCATATCGCTTTGACTTTTCTGTCCTGAAGCTTTTACGTCCTCCTTGGTTGACCCATTTTGTTTTGCACTCCAAATATAAGAAAACAGCCGTCTAGGAACAACCAACATTTTTTACAATTACCTACTTAATGGAGATTTATAATCCTTTCCATTGTTTGCATTGACAGCTCTCTTGTCAAGGCCACGTTTTCAGCAGACTCATTTGCATTATCATCATTTATGAAGTTATTTGTTTTACAAATGCTAATTAAATAGTAACTCCATTATTTCCTTTATTGGATCTGAACAAAAGGATAAAAACAGCAATTTTATAACGGTGCCCTCAGAAACTACAACCTAGTAACAAGAGAGAGCAAATGAGTCAGAGGAAGAGTGAGATGACATGAAATTATGTGCTGCATGGATTTTCACAAACATGTTAGACATTCTTTTCTGGAAACAGGTACATCACACATTTAATGACTTGATCCAGGGGAGGAATGTGAAGAATAAATGTGTGATGATGAGCACGTCTGAATTCAGACAATAAAGGAGTTTTTAGGGAGGTTCCCCACACAAACACACAACAGATGCGGGTGATGACGACTGGATATATTGCTACTTATAGGATAGAGCAGTGAACTAAAAGCTGGTAGTCAAAGATAAGAGGTCTATGGGCTATACGTCTTAAAATCATCAATGAAAAAAAATCTCACAAATCAACTAAAGAAACCATGACAGTGAGGTTGAAGGCAACCGATGACTGAGGAGTATGTCACTATAAAGGAGGTTAGAATGACAGAGGTAAAGAAAGTATGATAGACACGTAATGAAAATGAGTAATGATACTTTAAGCCTTATGTGGTCTTAACATTTTGTTTACTCCCCTTGTCCTACAGGTCAGAAATGACCCGCCCACCAAAGCGCCAAAATAAAGCAACTTAATTGAATTTTAAATCCAAAATCTATTTTGTATGATGAAACCACCTGTTATTTATCTATTCAACTCAATTCAATACATTTTTTATCATGTATTTTTGTTACACAATACAAAAAGACAATCACCAGTTTTCAGGATTACACTTTTTTTTTTTTTTTTTTTTTTTTTTTTAAACCACAAACCAACTGTTAGTTGGACCAACAGTTTTCTTGTTTTCTCAGTTTTCTTTTACATAATAAAGGTTTATTATTGCTATTTTATAAATGTGAAGTAATTACTTCTGAATTAATTATATTGAAAGGGAAAAAAACAGTGAACTTTTTTCTGGTATTTAAATGTTTTTATAATTCACGGGTCAAAAATGACCCATAAGACAATCTTTGTACCTTAGTGGTGTACAGCCCACATGGAAACATAAACAAAAATAAAGTCTGACTTTTTCTAATGATGGGGTCCCTTTAGGAAAAGTCATGAAGTTTAAATTGGAAAAAGATAGTTTAAGGTATTTTTTCTACAGCTAAATATGGTAGTGGGTCACTTTTGACCCGCAAGACAACAGGAAGGTTAAGCCTCATAAAGTCACATAAAGAAAAATCATACAGAACATGGCCGACAAACAGCTCAACTGGATTAATGTCTATACCAAATATGACTTTATTTGGATTAAGCTAGCCGGAAAATGATGTTTAATGGCAGTTTCTTAACAAGATAACTCACATAGATAAGAATATGGCTCCATGTGTATTTTTTTCCCCTTATTCCTTGAGTGGAGTAGGGCTAAAGTAGTGTTGTTTAAGCTAAATTTGAACACACAGAACAACCTTACCGGACCTCATCATTTTCTGATGGGCCTCCCCCCTGTAATGTGCTCCACCAGCTGGCCATCGAGAGAGCCTTTGTGTCGTAAGCTCAACTTTTTTGAAGCCAACTACTTTCAGTCGAGACGGATGAAAAACCTCTTATTTTTGTGGCCGTCATTTTCGTCAACCGAGAGGAAGATTAACCACGAGCAGAGCCAACATGACAGTTGATGGCAGATGGCAGGAAAGTTTGAAGCATTAAAGGTGACGACTGGGAACAGGGTAAAGCCATTCCCCCTGTCAAATGGGACACAATCTGATTTCATGCTTTCCACCGAGAGAAAAACCTCCAAAGGTCAACCGTGTCTGCTGCAAAGGGAAGGCATTTCCATGAAGATTCGGATACATTCTGTGAAACCTTTTCCACTGTAATAGTTTAACAGAAAATACAAGTTATTTTACCAGAGGCAATTCATAATAAGAAACTGTCTCATTGTGCAATGTAATCATTTCTCCAACAGCTAGTCTGCCACGGTGTCTCGTTATACACACACAACAGATTGTGTAGAAATAACCTGTTTCTCATTAGCACACTGGGAAATGCCACGGTTGGGCTTCGCTCACACATTTGCTCTCTCTGTAGTTACAAAGCCTAAGGCTAGGAATACAACAGCACCGCAAGATCCTCAGCTTAAACGTATGAAAATGTGGAAAGCAACAATCGTGAACACGACTGCTTTGCACAACTCCTGCCCACGTCTGCGGGAATAAAAACAAAAAGTCTGAAAACCTGACGGCTTGTGGTGGTTTGCTTCCACACAAAGCCAACAATGCGGATTTAATACCGGCTGATCTGAACTTTATTGCAGCATCAACAACAACGAGTACATTTCTCTGATGCAGCCTGAAGTTTAATGAAACCTACTGTACGGCTGGCCGGCCGGCCGCTTCCATGAGACTGGCCCAGTTTTCATCACCCAGCTGTTGCTACACTCCCTTGACAATCCGGTATCTACCCACTGCTGCTTCATTAGTTTTCCATTTGAGCAATATCTCAGCAGTATAATACTGACAGAGTTATTGTATTGATGTCTTACATCTTTGAAGCCAAACCTAAAAAAATATCTGCTGATAGGATTTACCCAGGTTTCATTGTTATGAATTTCTTTATTTCTTCTTTCATTAAAAGTAAATGCATTATTTAGACCCTTATTTCATTCTGCTGAAGAAGCATGCACTTTCCCAGCAGCGCCTCATATTTTGACAGAGTAAACACTCACCCAGGTGAGCTGCAGTCTCCAAGCATTCACGGCTGAATGGCCTCTTCAGTTTGATTGGCCACTGCAGATTCCAGCTTAGTAGAAAATTTGGAACTGCCCGAACGTGACAAAAATCAGTCATTTGATGTATGAGTGTCAGTGAATGTGACACGAGAGCTCCCCAGGACTTCAGTTCAGTCAACTGTCCCGAAGAGCAAACCAAATATGAAGAGGGGGTGAGAGCAAACAGAGCATAAAAGAAAAACTAAATGGTGGAAAGTACAATACAGGAAGGTAGATGATCCTAGCCTGACTACGTCATACTCACGATTCTAGTCAGAACGTGAGTCTGATACCGCTGGATAGAGTTTTGGGTATGGGGCGTGTTTCAACCGAACCAGGAGAAAAAATGCCTCTTCGCTCAATTGGATACACCTACAACCAATCAGAGTAACGTAGTATGTGACCTAGATTAAGCGACACACACGGCAAAAACATCTTTTATATCGATAAAAGCCTTTATCGCATTCCTCTGTTCGTCTTTCAAAATGAATGCAATGTGGAGATCCTGTAGAACAGACTCGATGGCAGAATCTACACACGCTAGCGCTCCAGCGGCAGCCATGTTTGTTTCAAACGAATTCAAACCAAGCGCTCTTTAGTGACGTAGTCGATAATGTCCCTGTTGATCATCTGTTCATCATCGTATAAAGCCCGCCCTGGCAATCTGATTGGGTTGACTGTTTTGATGTCGAGCATAGAGATTTCCCAACTGAGCAGAGCCAGACCGAACTTCCCGACCAAAAATGTTATGGGCGGGGCTAAGTTTGGCTGGCACCCAGGGTAAGATGATCCTACATTATCAACGGTTCATCCAAATCTGAATAAAACCATTTCCCTGATTAATGCTTTAAATGATTTTCAAGGGATATTCCTTGAGCTCTTACTACAAGTTGCTGTAGATCTTTGCCTTGTATGGTAATAGATTCCCAGCTGATCTAAATTTTCTTCTCCAAAATAAGAATTGTCTGACTGTTAACAAACATAACCCAAAAGGACTGTTTCTTGACAATGTGTTCATTTTCTTACATCTCAGGCACTGATGCAGAGCCAATGCTGTGCTAATTTTACCGATGGGAATTGGAGCTGTGACGATGAAAACACTCTTGAGTTATCTTTTAAAACAAAATTGCAACCTAATTATTACAAAATGTGACGATGCTTTCAAAAAATGCCCCCAGTCTGATCACTGCCTCAGGTTACAACTGCCCCCAAAATGACATTTGACTCGACCTTTTCAATAAGTGTCAGTGACAGAACATTGCCTGCGGGGGTTTCTAGTATTGAATTTTATGACTTTACATGATTACCCATTTCTTTTTAAGTTTCATCACATTCGCCTCTACTTGGGTAGCAGAGTGACAGTACACTCAAAATGCCAAGTGTTAAAGCTAAAATAATGGCTCCTTCCCACAGCGCTGACAGACACGTTTATGTTTCACAAGCCGAAAGTCAGTGTCACAGAAATTTTACTTGTGGGAAATTAGCCCACTTGCCATCACACTTCGGTAAACTCAACAGAACATGACAGCAGGAGTATCCCACAGAGTCCTTCAACTGGAGTGTATAAAGCATCACATTAATGCCACTGTGTTTTTCCAAAGACTCTGTGAATGGGTGCAACTGTTTTTGCATCTTTGTTAACTATGTATATATATATGGGCTGGGCAACGATTAAAAGTTTTAATCTAATTAATCACATGATTTCCCTGATTAATCGCGATTAATCGCATTTGTACGCAAAATCCAAAAATGAATCCAAAAGTAGTGTATAGCTTTTAGCATTTAGTTTTATTTTAAATGTGCTGCCATATGAATGAAAGTGCCATAACATTTGTTGTGCAAATACACTTTTAACATCAGCATCTTTCTGTAGTTTTTATGTAGAAGCCTCGCTCCACTGTCTGTTTCCTTGAATGACTTGCTGCTATCAGTTGTGTGTTTTGCCTTTTAAGTGATTTTAGACTGTAACTACTACGGTGAGAAGACAATTCAACTTGGCAGTGTTCTGTCGACTCCGCCGTCTGGAAGAACTTTAAAATGAAAATGGCCGAGTAAAAGTTCCGTACCCTTCTCCATGTTTGGTGGATCCGCTGATTACTTTCTTTTCCGGTTCTGCAGCAGACAGCAACAGACTTTTACAGAATAAAAGCCTGTGAGAAACAAAGTTTTACAATAATAAAGTAAATAATAAACCAGGGGTGGTCTGTGGCGTAGTGGGTTGAGCAGGTGCCCCATGAACAGAGGCTATAGTCCTCGCTGCAGCTGGCCCCGGTTTGAGTCCCGTATCGGACAGCCCTGTACTGCATGTCGTTCCCCCTCTCTCTGCCCCCTGCTTGCTGTATCTCTGAACTCTCCTAATCATTAAAGGCACAAAAGCCCCCCCCCAAAAAAAAACTACGTTAATGCGCGATAAAATATTTATCGGTGTTAAATAACTAACGAGTTAACGCGATAATAACGAGTTAACTCGCCCAGCCCTAATAAATATATATATATATATATATTAGTGGTGGGCATAGATTAATTTTTTTAATCTAGATTAATCTCACTGAAATCTTGAAATTAATCTAGATTAATCTAGATTAAAATGGCTCATTCAGGGGTCCAGCAATCCGCGGGGTTCGCGGAAACAGACGTGTAAACTTTGGTTCCTATCCAAACAATAGTCGTTTAATCCTGAGACTGTTGCAATTGCCGTGTCGAGTGCTTCAATACAATAGTGTAGTAACCCCACACATACCTTTCTCACTGCAGAAATCTCCACTTTGGCCGGAGGTTTTAGAAATAATAATAATAATAATAATTAATAATAATAATTAATAATAATTTCTGTGATTAAAAACGGGGTTTTGGTGTAAATGAGAGGCCAAACCGCAGGAAAATATCTGCGTCTTCCTATTGTGTAAACGGGGCCTGATTCCCCCACATTGACACAATTCACTTTTGGTCTGATGGTCCAAGCAAACAATACAAAAACAAAAATAACTTTCTCCTCCTCTCCACCATCCCTCCTCGACTGGGGTTCAAGAATGTAACATGGAACTTCTTCCCATGGAAAGGGCGCCCCGGATGGTATTGGGGCAACAGTTAAGCGGTGTGCTGACAGAATGGTTCTTGGAGGAGTGGACATCGTCAATGGCATGACTTGTCATCAGGCTTATGATGCTGTCCTCCCCCAGTCCCTACGACCCATCTCAGGAACAAGCAAGGTTCATCAAGTTGTAGCTCGGGGCAATACGATCTACTGTAGGCATATTTCATGCTTTTGTAATGAGCCACAAATCTGCCGCTGTTTTAATCCAGTTGCACACCACACCACACACACCACAGCATGCAGATGAGCATGGGGCTGTTCAGAGTCCTCTTGCCATGTTAGTGGAGGCAATGGAGGAGGAGCCGACCAGAGCACCTGAGGGCTTAAGCTGGAGTTACAGTTGACGCGTCTGTCACGGCGGTGGCGGACCGTGACGTCAAAATGACGTATCAGGCCTGGCGCTTCCCTTGAAAAGATGGCGCAGCGCGTTGTCGTGCACCACTCGATTTTGTAACTTGGCGGCGCCAACAACGACAAACCGGATGGACCATTTTGAGACCAGGCTCAGTCAGGAGGTGCGTTTGTACAGGCAGCTGTACGAAACTGCAGTGAAACAGCACAGGGAGCACGTAAACTCCCCAAACTGATGGACAGAGATTGGCAGAACATGACAATTGGAAAGAGGGAGAGTTCTGTAAGAATGTGTGGAAGAAGCTATGGGACAGATACGTGAAGGCAAAGAAGAGGGCAGAGGCTCCAAGTGTTGATGCCGGGGGCTTCAGACCTTCACCTCTTAACTGAATTAAGAAAATTAAAATGATCCGAATACTGCAGCAGTATCATTAATTACAGTATTCTTGCTCTTGACAGAGGCATTGTTTTCTTCTCGACTTTCGTGGTTGTAGAATAGTGGTAACCTTAACGTAGCAGCGCCACTTCTGTGACGGAGAAAATTGCAACTACTGGCCCATCGATGCGCCACTACATATGGCGGGCACGAACTTGTGACGTCATCAACACCGCTCGCGCTAGCAGACACGGCAACCATGCTAGAGCCTTTAATGTCAGCAGTGGGGCCGAGTGACATCAACACAGAGGATTGGCTTGCTGTGGTTTATGACTACAATTGGTGGCTGGCTAAAGTGCTTAAAACAGATCAAGAACACGGGGATGTTCAAGTGGAATTTTTCCACCCTCATGGGCGAT
The DNA here is from genome assembly GCF_027942865.1 of Odontesthes bonariensis. NCBI lineage: Eukaryota > Metazoa > Chordata > Actinopteri > Atheriniformes > Atherinopsidae > Odontesthes > Odontesthes bonariensis. Next base: position 4,924,231 of record NC_134518.1, on the reverse strand, counting down.
GTAGTCGTTTCCAAAGGAAACAAGGGAGCCAGGATGTCTGCTATGTTCCATCTACTGACATCATAGTCAAAATTCACCCATCATTACCAAGCCACACAAGGGATATCTACCAGCTCTCCTCAGAGGTCATGGACTTCCTAGATGAGGACCTTTTCAATCGGTTGTTGCCAGGTGTTTAAATTCATGCCATGATATAAGATGAGTTCAAGATTTACAGAGACTTTTCCATTTCCAAAGGCTGAATTAATGAACATTCTTAATGTTTTTCTCCATGATCTGTAAATTTGATGAGTTTATGGACTGTTCAAGAGATCAGATATGAGTTTATGGACTTTTAAAGAGATCCGATATGCCTACGGCCAAGTTCCTGTTTTTAAAGTGGGTGTGAGTAAAAAAATAAGGATTGATATTAAATGGCCTTTTATCCTGAAATGTTACAGTTGAAAAGTTGAGTTTTTGAAGTTCAATGGCCATGTTAAATGAAGTTATCTCCAGTTCTCTTCTAATTCGTCAACACCGTAAGATGTGCGTCAACACCATAAACAGCTCGTCAACTCCATAAGATGAGTTTTCTGTTCATTTTTGTTTTTAAAAAGATATTTTATTACATTTTCTCACATTATCTCAATAAAAACACTGCATTTCCTAAATAAATGTATAATTTCTGTATTGCTGACTAACATTGTTTGTTTTTGAGATTAAAAAATAAATGTGTACATGTATATTTCCCCAGTTATAATAATTGGCAGCTTGATAATATATATATTTTAAAGTAATAGTATTAGTTTAAAAACATGGATGAATAACACAGATTAAAATAACCTCCAGTAGTCAAAATAACTGCAATAAGTTTATTCAAAATATATATTTCTATGTTTCTTTGTGTCTTACGGTGTTGACAAAATCCCAGGCTTGTCCAGCAAACATGAAAAAAATGGTAAAAATGGTAAACCTGGGAGATTGTATTTCAACAGCATCAAAAGACCAGCACCTGGGACAACTATAATATATAGATATATTTTGGAAAAATCAACATTTTATTTTCAGAAATTAAAAACCCATTTTGTCCTTTGTCTCAAGAATCCCTATATATGTTTGTAAACATGGAGAAGGGACAAGTGAAACAGCTGCTATGTTGAACTCTGCCTGATATGCTACTCAACACTTACCCATGAGTAATGACGAATGTTGCTCACTTGAATGAAACAGTAGTTACAAGACAAGTCTCGTTGCTACTCTAAACATGCTATTTGACTCTTTTCAGAGTGGCAATTCAATCACTTTCCTTAATGAAGTGAAGTTACCCCGGGTTTCCACCGTGACAGGCCCCTTTATGCAAATCAGGGGTGATTTGCCACCTCCAGAAAAAGACAACAAAACTTCTAAAAAGTATGAACAAAAGTTGTCCAACAAATGAATCCCATGACGTGTGTAATCACTCACAACTGATTGCAAATTAATCTTTACTAATCTTTACTAGTATCTTTATACTTTTTAGAGGTGGACCAAAGTGGTGGGCCAGTCGACCAGCTAAATGCTAGCCTAAATGGAATAGCTGCCTTTTTACCTTTTGTATCGAACTGCAGTTATGGGATTAGTTGACATTCACAAGTTTTTTTTTTGCTCTCATTTTCCACAATGCTGCTGAGCGTGTGTGGAATAATGCAGGGGATGTCTAACACGGCTCTGATCATCCTTGTTACATTTGTTCTAACCATATGATACTGCCAACACTCGCTGTCAAATTAATAATAAACGAGTGCCTGTAACTAGAGAGTGATTTGAAACAGACTGAATGAACGGGTGTGAAACATTCTCCTCTGCTTTGCAGGGTTTACATCAAGCAACCGCATCACAGCTCTTTAATAAAAACTAAGTGTTTCATGTATTTGATTGGAGCCTGCCTGGTAATGCCTCTCCCAAAAAGACCAGGAAAAACTCATCCATGCATTCATCTCCAGTAGACTTGATTACTGTAACGCTCTTTTAACTGGACTTCCCAAAAAGAGTACTGTAGTATGTATAAAGGTGCAAAGAAGACTTTTAGAAGGTTTTTCACTTTGTAATTATTTAGAAATACACTTTTTCTTTTCGTTGCCAAAAGGCAACGTTGTGCGACAAGGGGTAATTTTTTTGATGTCCTGTTTGTCATTGCTTTCTTTGTGTGTGGTTGAGTTATCACTCACATGCAATGTATTTTTATACTGCAAATGGTGGGAATCAGTACATTTAACTGCTTTATTAATTGTAATAACTTATTGTACACATTTTGACAGAAAAAAATGGACATAAGAGTGTTCTATGGATGAAAGCAGAAGGATCATGTTAATTGAAAGAATAGATTGCCAGGTGTCAACGAGCATCAAAAGTTACAACAAAAGTATTGTTTCGTACACATACAGGGCTGGAGAATTTATATTTTGTTATTTCCTGTTTTTATCGTTTCTATAGCCATTGAAGATGGTGAGGATGAGGCCATTGAGGATGGTGAGGATGATGATCAAGAAAATGATCCACCTCAGGGAGGAAGCAATTCTACCCAGACCCCAAGATGGAAGACATCACATACCTCTGCCGCTTCAGAATATCCCCAATGGACAGGCATTCTCCAACAATCTGGCGATATCCAGTCTCCTTACCGTTACTTCAAGAGGTTTGTGGGCACGGTGCGCCTAAACCGCTTGCCAGGCAGTTGTATGGTGAAGGAGGAGGATCTGAAAAAGGCTGGCCGTGGGTCCTTCCAAGAAAAAATGGCATTAGTTGGCTCCACTGAGTTGTATGCCGTGAGGTGGTACGACAACAGGCCTGTTACCCTCCTCAGTACGTACCAAGGAGCTCAGCCCATGTCCCAGGTTGACTGATGGGACAAACGGCAACAAAAAGTCATTCAAGTGGCATGTCCTGCAGTTGTGTCAACGTACAACCAACGCATGGGGGGTGTTGATTTGCTTGATTCCTTGATTGGGTTGTACCGCATACATATCAGGTCAAAAAAATGGTATCACCGCCTCGTCTTTCAGTTGGTTGACTTGGTGGTGGTGACAGGCTGGCTACTCTATCGTCTGGATTGCATAGAGAGCGGAATGGCAAGAGGTGACCACATGGCCCTTTATGCCTTTAAATCCCAGATGGCACAAAGTCTGTGCCAATTTGAGAAAGAGGGGAAAAAGAGAGGGCGACCCAGTGGAGTCACACATCAATATGAGGAGAAGAAGAGGAGGCAGGGACGTGCACAATCTCGTCCACAGAGGGGGAGGGGTTTGGGGGGCGATTCGGAGCTTGTTAGAGGTTGGGGGAGGGACCTGAAAGTTGTATCAGTTCGAATTTTCCGACTTCAGACTCGGAATTTTGAAAACCTGCCGACTGCAGCTTTAACGATTCAAAGCAATTGCTTCGTTAAATTTCACACAGAATGAGATGAAAATAGAGCTACATGAGGAACTATTCAGTTTATCATGTCATAATGTGTTAAAAATGTTCTGTTTGACAGTTCTGTTTGTTCAGTATGTAAAGTGTTAAAAAATAAAAAGTGAACACTTCTTTGTTCCCATTCTCTATTGTTCTGTTAATGGGACGTTCCCCATGTCATTTTAAACCATTAACGCACAACGTTGCCTTTTGGCAACAGAAAAATATCTGGTGAGGGGGGGTTCAATATAGTACACCAAAATGAACCAAGAAATGCCCTGCAGTATTTTTTTTCATGCAAAACCAGATTGTGTGCAGTACTTATCTGGACTTTGCTTGTTTTTAAATTCATTTAAATTATTTTATTTGTTTCTCTTTATATTCTTATGTATTTAATGCTTCTTACACTCCCTGCTGTAATGCTTTTATTTTATGTAAAGCACTTTTAATTGTTTGTACATGAAATGTGCTATATAAATAAATTTGATTTGATTTGATTTGATAATGTCATCTGAATCAAATCAATCTTGATTTATCCAAAGCAAAGCCTGACTGCAAAGGGTTATAGATAAGTAAGATTGTGAATCTTACTACAGACTACGACCTACAGGCTTACTCCTCCATACACCACCTTTCAGTGATATTGGCCGTTTCGTGCTTTTGGCTAATCTGCAAGGTTTTGACCAACATCTTGCAACTGTTTTCAGAAGCAAGGAAAAAGCTCAACGCATAAGTCAGATTTTCGAATATTTTGCAGTTTTAATATTGGAAGTATTTATGTTTAAAACTTTTATCATCACACAGCTTTGGTTGATTTGTGCCACTTGACAGTTATCACAGCGGTGGGATTAGCCCACTTTTCTTCACATTGCAGTCAGGACCACAGGGAAGTGACACGAGCAATATTCCCCTGTCGTTCTCCGCACAAAAACATAAAAATGAGAAAGAATTCCCTGCAAAGACCCCCGCGCTTCCTTCTGTCCCCCTTGCACACACCCCAGCGCTGATTCCTCTCCAGTTAATTTCCTCCTGGGTCCCTGTCTGCAATGAGGCTTTTATTAGAGAAAACACCCTTTGTGAGGATGAAACATCTTATGGATATGAGATACAAAACACTTCATTTTTCTTCCTGTCTGTATGTCTCTCCCTTTGCCTCACAAGCTTCTCTAATCAGTCTCTGTCACTCTCTTTTTTTCTTCTTCTTTTCTTCAGATGTTTCGTTTAGAGCAGCACTCTCCTTCCTTGCGCTGGTTTTCTGATTTTCCTGGAGTCTCTTTGATATGGAAATTAAACAACTCTACTCAAAGTCACAATAGCAAGAGGCACAATCCCACTATTAGTGGTTCAAGCAGTTTTTGCAGTATTTTTTTTCTCTATAAAATACAGGAAAACATTGCCAAAACAGAAAGAAAACAGAAAAGAAGAGGCAATTATGCTAATAATTTAGTTCGCTATAGTTTCTCAGAATTGTCCATCCTGGTAAATTGATCTATTTCAAGTCAACACTTTGGGGAGCTAATTTTGATAAAAGACAGTTTTGACTGAGGCTGTAATTGGTATTATACAATTGAAATATTCAGGTATTTTCAGGGTACTGAGTTGTTGGAGTAGTTGTGAACTCCATAACGCGTTGTAACACCTATGTTCCTGAATACAGGCATAAACTACGGAAGCCCAGAGTGGACGTGGTACGTACAAACTTTTTTTGATGGTTTTCTCGAGAAAACGAGATAATTTACCGATGGTTTTCGAGGCCACTTTTTCTCCCCAGTCCGCCCCTGTTTATATGTATTTCTGGCAAAGTTGTACCCATTTTCACCCTCCTTTCATTGAAAACTGATTAAAATAGCCTATGAATCAAACATGGAATGTGGAGCGTTTGTGAAAATGCACAAAGCAAATCCCGCTGGTGTGACGAGCATTTCGTTATCTCGAGATAACAGTAACGGCACCTCTCGTGCATCATTCGGTTACCACGGAGACAGCCCGGTCCCCTCAGCTGGTCACTGATGAAGTTGCCTATATCAGCAGGATCACTTAAGCTGGGCATACACTGTGCGATTTCTGGCCCGATGTCGACAAGATTATCACTCGTGCGACTATTTTGGAGATCGGGCCGAGTTTTGGCTCAATCGTGTGTCTCGCATCGTGTAGTATACATGGGGTAACGACAAACGATTAAGCCCTCCCGACCACCTCCCGATCGATCGGATGAAAATCAAACTTGTTTGAAATCCTGGTCGCTCCTCGTGAGGCTCTCGCACAGTTGAAGCAGCTGGACGAGCCGATTTACCTCATCCTGTCACACTACGCATGCGCAAACTTAGAAACGGAAGAGAAAATTGTCAACAGAAGAAAAAGACAACAGAACAGCATGGCAGCGACCGGCGACCGAGTCCGACGTGTCGTGCAGTGTGAGCAGCCAGATCGTATCAGACCATCGGGTCGTACAGTGTGAGAACAGGAATCGTGAGCTGTGACGTTTTAACCCTTGCGATTCACTCATACAGTATGAGCAGCAGCTGAATCACGCTATAGAAAAAAAAAAAAAATTCGCACAGTGTATGCCCAGCTTAAGGTGTAAACGCCTGTTGAGCTGCAGTCTGTCAGGTTGGGGGTGGTGAGGTAGGACACGGATGCGGACTTTCAAAAGAAAACCGGGTTTATTTCACAAGAAAAAACAAAGTTCAAACAAAAAGCGCGGCTGAGCCGGATTCAAAAACTTAACTTTAAAAAAAATCAAACAAAAGACTTGGCATGGCATGGAATAAATACTTATCTTAATATACGATGATACGTGGCGTGGCATGAGGGGATGGAAAAAAAATCAGGCGCAAGGTAGGAAGGTAAGAATCTCACAAAATGACAGGGGAGACTGGAAACTAAATAGGGACCTGGGAGTGATTAGTGAATGAGTGCAGCTGATGGGGAAAACACAGGTGAAGTGAGTGAAACTAATGAGCTGGTAAGTGAAGTGAGGGGAAAAACAATGGCAAAACCCAACTACACATGAACTCAAAAACCAAGACCTAAAACATGATAAAACATAAAACATGAGTAAAAGTCCCGTGGGCGTGACACAGTCGAGCCGGCCGTCTCCTTAAATGACGCGGGCTGATATGAAAGTTATCTCTACAAGACAAACAAATTGTGAACACATAAAACACATATAAACAGGGGCGGACGGGAGAAAAAGTGGCCTCGAAAACCATCGGTAAATTAAAGCTGCAGTCGGCAGGTTTTCAAAATTGCGAGTCTAAAGTCGGAAAATTCAAACTGATACAACTTTCAGGTCCCTCCCCCAACCTCTAACAAGCTCCGAATCGCCCCCCAAACCCCTCCCACTCTGTGGACGAGGTTGTGCACGAGAGTTCACACCAGTGTGAGCGCACACAAGCTGGGGCAGACTCACGCTCAGCAGCGTGTGCACAAGCTGTGATTGACAGGTAGGATTCCTCCACCCTAACTTGATTGGTTAAAAACAGCCGGGAGCGCTCGGTTTTTGCAAGCATGATTACAGGCTTCAGAGGGAGCTACAGAATTCGTTATTTTTCCTAAACAGCCTATTTAATATTCTACTTCCAGAATCCCATGACAGTTCAAGCTAATATGACTAAAAAAAAGTTGCCGACCGCAGCTTTAACTCGTTATCTCGAGAAAACCATCCAAAAAAAGTTTAGACGTACCACGTCCGCTCTGGGCTTCCGTAATAAACATAGAAGGGATCAGCAAATATTGTGATGTCAAACCAGGGAGATAAGGGTGCGCAATTGGACATCGCAAGCCAAAACCTCTTGTTTTCCACTCCAATGTTTGTCAAAGTCCACTTTATAAGGTGTGACCTAAAAGTTTGCTTTCAGTGCCCAAAGCTGTGTCTGCATGTGGACAATATGCCCAGAATAATCTGCTGTTGTCAAAATACCCACGTTGACCTTTCCTGAGTACGACATGCTATGGAGAATAAGACTCCAGTCAAGAGCAGAGCTGTTTGGGATCCGGCTAGAAGCTCTCAGTGTTTGTTTGCGTGTCTGAGCCAAGCTCTTCCTCAATGACAGGGAATACAATTACTTCAATTAATTCATGTTAATTATTGGACCGTCTTTACAAAACAAAGACACACATTTAAGTATGATGTAATATGTCACAGCATATTAACATCAAAGCAAGATATGGTTGAAACTGTCATCACTAACAGCCTTGGTGGCGAATTTAAGCTGATGAAATGTGTTTGACCTTTGGGTGTGCCTTTTTGAGGTAATGAAATTCTGAAAGAAAGCCAGGCCATCAGGGAATCACCTTAATTTCCCTGTTCGGTTTAGGGTCTAAACTTTAACCTTCCCTGCTGCTCTGTTTTATTACTGAACACATAACTCTGGGACGTGATGGCACAGACCAAAAGTCCCAGCTCTACAGGGAGCTGAAGGCAGAGAAAGTGACATTTGGTGTGATGTTGTAATTTAAGTTCAATGCAACAATTTATTTGCAGGGATGGATTAAAAATCGTTCAATTGTCACGTGGCCCCAGAGACCCCAGAACTCCAGCTCCTGCTGCATCTCAGTGGCTTTGTGCTAATTTAATTAAGCATTTGTTTGGCTTACCCGTAACCAAAGCACCGTTTAGACTTGGAGATGAAATAATGAGAAGTGGGTCCAGCTTTCTAAATAAACCAGGAGCTCCATGTCATCAAAGCCTTTTGTGACTTCTGTTTGTTGAAACTTGGGTGTCTACCACACAACCCTAAATCGAACCTATCCCAACATTTTTATGGCATATATTCGCCATAATTAAAATGTAAAAAGTAGTATTGTTGTGTTTCATTTGCACTGCATCACATGTGGTGGAGTCGTTTTAAAGCAGGTCCGTGGTTACATGGCGCCATTCCGACATCCCACCTGTCCGACATGGGCCTCAAATTGTCGAAATGGCGACACCTAATTTTCTATCAAACATCCTGTCATTCCGACACTTTTTTCATCCCATTGTCGGAATGGCGTTTTTTTTTTCTTCTAAACATCCTGCATTTCCCAAAATTCCTTTAATAGCTTAAAGCCTATTCTTTTTAGAGGAACTCCACAACCTCGCAAACCAACTTTAATAATATATTATTAAAATCCCCTGAAATTTCAAATATAGAAATACAGGTATTAATGTAAATTGGGCAAGTCTGAAACATGTTAGATTGAGCAGAAATACAGAGTCCATGCGTCTTTTGTACGCTGGCATCATATGCAACATTAATAATTGCAATTACAGACATCAATGACTCACCTGTGTCGGACGTCCCAGTGCTGCAAATAAAACCAATTTCATATATTAGGCTACCCAAAACGTATTATTTAAAAAATTTTATTCGTTTATTCATTTTAAATCAATAAGTGAACAGCGTTTGTCTATGTTTGTCGCTCCTTTTTGTGTAATAAACTATTTGAAAATCATTAACTGGCTTTTGAAGTGTGTTATATGTGTGTTATACCTCAGTTATATGAAACTTACTTACGATTTTAAAGACTGTATAACATCTGCACACGTCTTAAAACATGTAAAATGCATGAACAGAAAGAAGGGATTCACCTGTTGAGTAACGCACATTTCCTCATATGTCCGAATGGTGGGATGTCAGACTGGTGCTTTAGAATGGCGGTTTACACCGGGTTCAGTTGCACTCATATCAATGGATGCTGCAATATTCCCTGAAAAGAGCGCTTCAGAGACTTGCTTTGGGTAGCAGACCTTCAATTGGGACAGGCTTTTTTTTATTAGAGGCAGCCCTTTATTTGTAATTATCATTGTTATGAGTGTGGCTTGTGGTATTTTCATTTAACAACATCATTTTACATTTCTTAGTGATTTGTTTATCTTTTTTATTATTTTTTGCCTTAAAATAAAATCTGTTATGGTGCACATAAAAACTACATCTGTGTTTGCATGTAAATCAGCCACCTGGGGAAAGCTATGCAAATCCGCACGATCTCTGACAGATGTGGTAAACTCCATCCTCTGTTTTTAATTGTCTCCAGAGTTTGCTTCGAGTTTTTGAAAACTTTGGGAGAAACACCACACTGTGTGTCTGGATTTTTTATAAACCATTCAGCTGAAAGGATAACCACTGGCTTGACAGTCAAACAAATTACTGTGGTTTAAACACCTTCAAGAGAAAAGCTTGTCATATTCAGCAAAGTGTCTAGTAATCATGAAGCTGTGTAATAGACAGAGTACATGCATCGTGGTTCATACGTTTTTAAAAACATCCCACATGATTACAGACATATGTGGAAGCATGGAGTTGAAGTTACTTTATTAAGCTGCTATGGTGTGCATGATTGAAACAAACTGATCTGAAGTGGTCCAGAATGAATTAATCAGACAGCAACACTGAAGATCAGTAACATATCACTCTGACAGATGCTAAATCAAGAACAAGTTGTTAAAAAGAGTAGGACCATGTCGTAAGATTAATTTCAACCAATGCTATTAAAAACAAAAAGTAAAAATAAAGTTAAGTTGTCTTTGAGGTGCATTGACATAGCAATTGAACCTGGATCAAAGAAAAAGAAAAAAAAAATCCTGCCTACTCATCCGTTTCCCGACCTCAACATACACTACATTGCCAAAAGTATTCACTCACCCATCCAAATAATTAAATTCAGGTGTTCCAATCACTTCCATGGCCACAGGTGTATAAATGTTTGCACCGAAGCGTGCCAACTGCTTCTACAAACATTTGTGAAAGAATGGCTCATTCTCAGGCGCTCAGTGAATTTGAGATGCCACCTGTGCAACAAGTCCAGTTGTGAAATTTCCTCGCTACCAAATATTTCACAGTGAACCGTCAGTGGTATTACAGCAAAGTGGAAGTGATTAGGACAGCAATTCAGCCATTAAGTGGTAGGCCAGGTAAAATGACAGCGAATGGTGACCTCACGCTGATGCCGCCAACTTTCTGCTGAGTCAATCGCTCCAAACTTCATGTGGCCTTCAGATTTGCTCAAGAACAGTGCATAGAGCTTCATGGAATGGGTTTCCATGGCCGAGCAGCTGCATCCAAGCCATACATTAACAAGTGCAATGCAAAGCGTTGGATGCAGTGGTGTAAAGCACGCCGCCACTGGACTCTAGAACAGTGGAAACGCGTTCTCTGGAGTGACGAATCACGCTTCTCGGTACTTGACTGACTGCATTGTACCAAGTGTAAAGTTTGGTGGAGGGGGGATTATGGTGTGGGGTTGTTCTTCAGGATCTGGGCTTGGCCCATTAGTTCCAGTGAAAGGAACTCTGAATGCTTCAGCATACCAAGAGATTTTGGACAATTTCATGCTCCCAACTTTGTGGAAACAGTTTGGGGATGGCCCCTTCCTGTTCCAACATGACTGTGCACAAAGCAAGGTCCATAAAGACATGGATGAGCCAGTTTGGTGTGGCCTGCACAGAATCTTGACCTCAACCCGAACACCTTTGGGATGAATTAGAGCGGAGACTGCGAGCCAGGCCTTCTCATCCAACATCATGGTCTGACCTCACAAATGCGCTTCTGGAAGAATGGTCAAAAATTCCCACAAACACACTCCTAAACCTTTTGGAAAGCTTGCCCAGAAGAGTTGAAGCTGTTATGCTGCAAAGGCCGATGTCATATTAAACCCTATGGATTAAGAATGGGATGTTACTTAAGTTCATATGCGTTTAAAAGCAGATGAGCGAATACTTTTTCCAATATAGTGTATTTACAGCCTTACATCATGATTCAGCAACTTTCATGATAAGAGATTTCTCTGTCCACCAAAGATTTTAAAATATGATGCTAAATACGTTAGCATGAAATAAGAACAAAAAAATGTAATTACCAGCAGAATTTGGTACATCTCACCTGATATATGCAGCAAGTAGAGCAATTGCATCCCTGTTATTCAATTATAGAAAGATATATGGCTTTCCTCTTCCAATTTTAATCTTTCTTTAAATAATTATATGCAAAAAAATTAAAATGAACTTATTATTCATTCTCCACAATCAGATAATTCCATTTTAGCTGCATTTGTTAGCGGTCTCTACAGTAATTATTCAATCATTATTATTGACTACAAATAACAACATACAAAAGTAATAAGTTACAACATATGACATAATAAACCATCTTAAAAACCCTTTAAGTTGGTTCTGTCTAACCTCTAGTCTGACCATGTACAAAGGAATTTAACTAAACTGCATTCACAACTTACAACTATAACTTGTCACAATCTCTTACCTTACAGGAAGACATAACTGGATCCACCAGTTCTTTGCCAAGCAACTATCAGGAGGAAAGCTACCCTGCATCGCCACCGCTACCACCACTACCACCACTGGCATAACAAGTCTGGTTCACCACAGGGAAGTTTAGCCAAGATGGGAACCAGCAACTTGCTGGTACAATGCTTCTGTACTGGAATCCCTGAACTTTTTGTTAATCACCAGAGACCCATGCCACCCTCCCAGAGAAATACCTGCCATCCTCTTCCTGTTCTCGCCAAAAGTTCATGAATCCAGGACAATGCAGTTCAGATTGATTGCAAGTCTGCAAAGGAGCATGCACAGTATCCACTACTGAATATTTGATGTGTTAATAACTTAAATAGCACTCGGATAGAAGCTGTTAAGAAATCTAGTAGTGCGTGTTCTCATAGACCTGTATCATCTTCCAAAGAGAAGAGGCCTTAATAATCTTTGCGGTCCAGCTGAGACATTGGCTTTTGCACAAGTTTTCAAGTTTTGCATTATTTGCCAATGATATTTTGAGCCAACTCGATGACTCTCTGGAGAGCCTTCTTCTCAGCATCCATGCAGCTGGAAAACTACACCAGCATGCATTATGTCAGAATGCTTCCGATGCAGCAGCAATAGAAAGACACAAGCCACTTGGTGTTAGCTCGTTGGTCAGACAATAATTAAGTAAATAAGCTGTGCTGCAGCGGCGAGGGTCGATGAACTCATCCCACTAGACGCATGTGTAGAAAGCTTCCTATAAGCCCCCCTGATAGCAACAACATGGCAGCTCTGAGCTAACAGTGCAATAGTACGCGTTCATTCATTCATTCGCCTTAAAGTATTGGTGAAATAAAGGCAGAAAATTGCCTTATTCAGAGGCTGTATTGTCTCTGCCCCCTTCTCACGTGATATGTATATATACGCGGATCTCAAGTAATCTAAATATCTTCCGAAGGACGCCAACTTTCACCAAACTGTTATCGGTGATTAGATGAACATATTTTATGCCCGAAATAAGGACCAGGTTTAAAAAAAAAATTAAAAAAACTTCTCCTTTAGGTTTGACATCTTTCTTGATCTAATATATTCTAATACAGTCTTCCGTGATTACTGTATTGGTGCTGGATGAGAAAGGTTTAAGTTGCTGCTCTTTCTGCCATGAGTGTGCTCTCTGCTACCTGCTGGCTGCTCTCACTTTGTGTTCTGCAGCAACTCATTTACTTAGGTCCGCACAATTAATGCGCCAAAAGTGTGAGTGTGGGAGGAAAGGTAATCAGAGAGAGGAGCTGGAAGAGGTGCTGGTATGACTAACGGTTATGCATGCCTGTGACGGACCTTTAAGATGAGTTTTTTTTCTTTCTCCTTTATGAAGTCCTATTCAAATAACTTTTTTTCCATTTAACTTTCATGTAATTTGATCTAATTATCAAATAATTTCATTATTTTTATAATTTCATTCATTTTTATTATTATTTTTATTATTATTATTTAGTATTAACATTTTTTTTTCTTTGATAGGTGTTAGGATGTGAAGAGAACGTCCACACATCTGACAAAAGGTGCATTTCGTGAGGATAATTTTAAAGCAGCGCTGCCTGAGGTCCTAAACAAGCAACCGATATTGATGGTACCGATGTACCGATGTCTCCAGATCCTCAGAATCTGTTGATGGTACGAGGTACTGAAGATGATGGAATATTCAAAGCTTTTCGATTGCATATTTCTCTGAAAATGCTCCACATTTGTTCACGTAGTTTTTTGCAGATTGCTGAACCTTTAGAGAGACTCTGCTTTTGTAGGGTGCTTGTTTTTTTTTTAATATCCAATCTGACCTGTTGTCGGCTAATCTTTGGTGTAGGTCAGCTGTTTCTTTTTATTACTACTCTCTTTTCCAGCCTTTTGTTACCCGTCCCGACTTGTATCCATAATAATTGTTCGTCCTTTATTGTAACTGTTCATTTTGGAATCAACCTTGTGAGAACTGAGATCCATCTGAGCAACCATCAATAAAGCAAGCCTTGATGTTATTTAACCAGATTTAAATATCCCAAATCATGTTATTGTTATTTGCCGTTATTATTTACAAATCATGTTATTATATTTCATTGGGTTTCATATACATCCCATTAAACAAATTTATCTCAGATCATTGAGACGACACAATTTCATATTCTTAAATTTGTGTAATCATCATTTCCTGTCCTGTTAAACTGTTCTTAATTCAGTCCTGACTTTCCAAACAGTCTCAATCTCAATGATCTTAACCTGTACAGGTATATATTTATTACATAATCCAAAAGTGTGAGATGGTGTAAAAACACAGGAAACTTTTAAAAATGACCTTCTCTCTTTTTTTATTTTTTTTTTTATTTAGGGGAGGACTTCTGGATGTTTCATGAATTATATATTTTTCTCTTGTTTAACTCGGCACCCATGCATCCAAGTACTGTTCTTGAGACTAAAACAAAGACTACAAGCTGCATGTGGCATTGAAGTGTGGTTAAGAAAGTCAGTCATCACATCCTTAGAAAATTGAAGGGGCCTACATGAGCATGTTGAGGAGGTGGGTGCTTGTGAAGGTGCAAGATATTAGTGTGGGTGTTAAGCTGCAATGCAGTGTGTGAATGTAATATGCGGCTGGACTTCTTTGTGGAGATAACACCGTTACTTTTTTGTTAAAGCCTCCACAGGCTGCTGTTTCTACTGTACACATAATGTGAATCATCATGTTATGAAAGTTTCCTTCTTTCCTCTTGATTTCAGCTGAAAAATAACTCTTTATGAAATTTATGATTAACAATGCTCGTTGGTCACTACGTGATAGATATATATCTATGTCTATATATATAGGTACACTGTATATGAAACCACTATTTTACCTTTTCCTCAAAATATTAAAAACGTCACAATGACATATTGCGCTTGGTCTATGTCAATAGGCGTCAAGAGAAAAACATATTGGAACGTCTCAATAGTTCAAATATCTTAAAGTATCAAATGTTAAATAATTCCTGTTCCGTGACATTTTACGAAAAGTAGTAATCATAAATGCAAACACTTTTTACACCACTTGCAGACTCACGGACTTTTCACCTCAGCTTAGAATATTTCTAATAAATCATTTCACTTTATGTATCATATTAAATTGGCAAAACCTACATCACTTTCTAATGAAGCAGAGAAGTAGAACAAAAAAATCTGTCCAGGTCCAATAGGATTAATATCCCAAGGTTGGCAGCTAATATCATTAAAAGGCTCCAGATAGCCTATTAGCAGCTGCTTAATGACATGATTATATGAATAAAAGTCCCCCTGTGCCCATTGCCACACTAGAAAGAACCTTATGGTAATGAGTCTTAAGACCTTCACACTATTAACTGGGTTCTAAAATTTGATATAAAAGAAATGAGACAATACTGAAGACCATTCTAGTTATTTGGAAAAATTTGGTGTCTCCGTTATAATCCTCTGAAAATGGTGAGAGCGGTTGTGCTATAATGTTTTTGACATTTCTTCTCAGAGTGTAATTCATGTAAATTAAAAAAAAAATACAACCTGGATCTCTGGATCTCAGCATCTGTTACTTTTGGTTAGCTTTATTGCATGTATTCGATAATAGAGTACATTCTGGGACATTTCTTTTGCAATTTTAACACACTGTAACAAGCAAGGGAAACACGAGGAGAAATTTAAAATAATCAGATGCATAGGATCCACAGATGATGTAAATTCTCACTTCCTCACAAAGTGGATAATTAGTCAGGTGAATGAAAGTTACCCACTGAATCACAAAATGGTGTTAACTTTGTTTTTAAACACATTCAGCCTTATAAGTTTAGTAGTAATGAACTCGACAAGATCTGACAGAAATATATTAAATAAGAGCGACCTTGTCCCCACCACAGAATGTGTTGAAATTGCATGCTGGCACCATGAAAAGAAAATATAAATTACAGTTAATCATTCCAAAATCTGAGGGCTTTCTCAAAACCCTGATATCATTTTCAAACTATGAAACTATGATTGTAAAATGAAAATTATGAAATTAAAGAGGAGAAGCAGACAAAAGTTGTTCCAGAGATACAGATTTTGATGTAAAACCCCCAAAAATCTACTTCAGAGGAAATAGTTTGGTCCCTCAAAGACTGGTTTGATCCTTCATTGGAAAATATGTGTCCTATTATCCATTCTTATGTAACTTTAGGGCTTTTTTAACTTACTTTTTAAAAAAAATGTTTTTACTTTTAGTTTATTTTTGTTTTGGAAAAAAAACAAAGAAAAACTTTGTTATGGTTTTTACACTGCAAATACTTGGTTAAGTTTGGGGCAGAACATACTATTTGGGCACCATGCCTGGAAAACATGTTCTTGTCAAAAACACCTGATTTTGCATAAAAAGGGCATAAAATGGTCTGGGGTCCGTTTCACAAAGCAGGTTCAACAAACTCTGAGTCTAATCCTGAACTCTGAGTTGATCTACTCTGAGATAGAAAACTCAGTGAGTGAGTTTAATCAACTCTTGAGTAGCTTCACCTTGAGTTTAGTGCATGCACCACAACTATGGAGTGCTACATTTTTCACCAACCTCGAATTGGAAATCTTAATGCGCTCATATGGCGAGTTTCAACACGTTTTTAGAAAGAAGTACAACAAGTTTAAATGTAGTCCTTTGCAATCACAATAATATTACAGGGGAAACTGCTTGAATGGTAGCCCATTCATTTATTTAATTTAGGTGCAATCCCAAGGGGGAGAGGCGCACTTGGCAAGTGGGACACAATCGTGAAGTGGAATGAAATTTATTGGATGTGTCAAACTTTTTTAACAAATAAAAAACTAAAGTGGCAAAAGGTTGAAAAGTTCAAGGAGGCTGAATACTTTCGCAAGGCACTGTAAATGTTTTTTAAGCCTATTCATACAAATATTTGTCTTTTTTTTTTTTTGTCCCAACAAAATTCTGATGGTGTCGCTCTAAAAGATAATTGTCTGTAAACTGTAAAATTGTCTGCTAAAACATTTGATAACCATCTCAAATATTTATTTCTCTGCGCAGTAATGCTGCACCTTCATCCACAGGATCGTTGTCAAAAAGACATGCCATGTTCGTGAAAAAAGTCGCCTCCCACTGTGCCTAATGGACTTATAGAACTAGAAGAACTAGGTCAGGTTCATAGAGTATGTTACTACGGTAACTGGCCGAGAGCTTAAGTTACCTCTCTCTGTGAAACAGGCTACCGTTACCCCTCTTTCTCTGGTTTGAGTAGCCTCCCTTTGCGAAACCGAAAACTCAGAGTTTCCCTCATTTCAAGGTTAATGACCTCTGGTCATTGGAGGGGAAAGTTATCACTTGGTGTAGTGCCATCAGCACATCATTTCAGTCATAAAGTCGTACTCATTTCATACATTTTTTCATACAAAAAACAAGACAGTTTGCATGGTGACAAGGTGGCACAGTTTGAGAGCAGATAGCTGACTGTTTGATTGGTGGGTTGGTACATAAACGCATTCAGGTAACACAAAGCTGTGCTTTCACTGGGCAGGAAATCTGACAAGTTCATGGTCATACACGTTTAGAGATGCACATGGTGAACATGAACTACTCCCATGGACTGCTGGGGAAATCCCCGCCAAAAATCTAGCCTGTTTGTAGCCTCCATATTCTTCACCGATTCTCAGCACTGATTTAGTGACTTAAAGTAATACTATGTAACTTCTCAAAAAGCCCATTATGGAGCTCCCCCTACAGGCTTGGAGGTAATGTACGGTTAAGACACTGTCGTAAATCTCTTTCTCTTCCTTGCTTCATCAGTCAACGTCTTCTTCTGTTTCTTCGGTGCCTCTTCCATGATGATCGTACTGACAATGTTGCGCTAGCTTAGCCTTATACCTGGGAGCGTGAGAGGGGTCTATTTGTTTTTGCGGTAGGTGTGCCAGAAAGCAAGTCGAAGTACTTCTCCTCAGCTCCCGGGCCGGTCCAGCAAAGTTACATAGCGAAGTTTTTCCAACTCAGACCCCCGAAGGGCATAGGAGACAGGCCAATCGTAATATTAAAACTCATTCTAGCCGCACAATTTTTTTCAAACTGTTATTTCAAGGTAGAAATGTTACATAGTATTGCTTTAAGGCGAGACACGGCAGGCAAAAACAGTTATTTTTCATGCAGTGGTCAATTTTTAGATTTTGGGCCAGTCTACTCCTTCGATATGTGTGATTTCAAAACATAAATTAAAATGTTTATTTCATCACATTTTGTTTAATCGCAGCAGTACGTTTTGCCCAAATTTACCAAAATGAATTCCCCTATTTACATCTTTAAATGCCGTTTTCTCAAAATCAATTTTTTGTATTTTTCCAGTATCAATATCTCAGCCTATGGAGCACCTACTAACACTAAACTTTCCAGTTATACACTTGGCAGTATTCTGAAGATATTTACAGAAGGATTTGTTGATAAATCATTCCTGGCCTGATTAATGTGACATAATAAAATAATATGGCGAAAATTGATCTTTTTTAGGCTATGGACAGTATATTTTGATTTCTTAGGAAATAATAGCATATATCCTGAAATCCCTCTGTAATTTTCTTTTCATTTTGTGTGTAAACAAAATGAAAAAAGAATTTTGCACCTGGCTTTATCATATGTTCAGATCTATCTTCCAGAAATATATGCAAATGTGCACATATTTCATGAGATAATGCCTAATTTGCATAATTAAAAATACAAATTTCTAAAACTTGTAATACATTTTTTTTCATACTTCTATAAGTTTCATGGTGATATCTATTATTTTAAAATATTACCCTATTCACCTGTAGTGTCTCGCCTTAAAGCAGTTCCTTGTGCACCACAAGGAATGGAGCTATGCTTCACAGTAATGTGAAATTCTGTAATTATTCATGATAATCATGCAGGTATGATGAGACAGAATTGCATAGAGATGACAACAAGTTGTCGTTCCCTGGGGATTCAAACTTCTACAGCTCTGTCACCACCTGTGGCGTCTTTGTAAATGTGCACCGTTTCCCCTTTGGTATCTGTGCCCTGGCACATCATTAATACAAGAGACCACAGTTGGAAAGCAGTGTTCTTGTTTTCAGCTGATCACTTTCCAAAGGTTGTTCTCATTGTTTGATTGAGTTCAGATGTCGCAGCACGCTGATAAGCTTCAGGAAAAGACCAGCCAGGTTTTAAATACACTGCTTTATAAGCACAATCCAGTGTGCCATATAATGACACTGAGATACACAATTTAACCAAGTAAACCCGAGCGTTACCAAACTGACACTAATGGCTGCTTTCTGCTTTAATTTGTGACACCAGGGGGTCCTGGCAATACGGCAGAATACGATGCAGTCAGAGTGAGATTTGGATGTAGTTGGATGACAACACAGAAATGTTGGCCAAGGTGTCAGACTGTTGTGATGAAGCTACAAGCATCCTACATTACCCATGTACAACTAAATGACAAAACATAAGAAAATCCTAATGAGGCAGTCAGAGAGCCCTTTCATCAAGAAACTGTATCAGTTCTATCCAAAATCTCTCCTCACTGTCCCCAGACTCTAGTAGCACAAACAGACATTTTATTTCCAGGAAAACCAGACAACACCTGCAACCGACTTGATTGGTTAGACTGTTTTATTGTGTGACTTTGATGCTGTCACAAGCTGGTTTGACTTGGAATCTCACTTTTTTTAAATACGTTTAACGCAAAGAAATGGTGGGCGATCACCTCCTGTTGTCTGAAAGAACATAAAATATTATTTTTTCCTAACAATCTGTAGGTGCAGTCACTCTGATCAAAGAGTTTGAACTTTTGTGCAATATACTCTAGAGCACACTGATGTAACCGGATGACATCCTAACTAAAAAGAAATAAAAAAACTAAGTCTTATCTTAATAAAACTTCCTCACCTTTGCACATTAGATTTGCTCTCCCATTAATGCTGTTCCGACTACAAAAAAAAAAGAGTTGGATATATTTATAATGACTTGTGGGAGGGATGAACACTGTAGGTCAGAAATTGCTAAGCAGCTATTTGATACCAGTTTGATAAGTACACAGTCTGAGTCCAGTGTAATGACACGAAAACATTTGCCAATTAACACAAATCACAAAGCAGTTGAAGCAGATGCAAAAGTTTTGCAGGTCTTAGGTCTTAAACTCTTGGATAAACAGACACTTTGACATATTCTATCTTTCACTAAAGAAAGTTCAAAGGAGCATTATCATTTTTTTGAAAAATGCATGAAAAGCCAGTTAGAATAGTTTTGAAGCTAAAGAGATTGCATTGCACTGAAACAGTAGACAAAAGTCATAGGATATTTTCCTTAAAGGGACACTGTGTAATATATTAAGTCATTTATTAGCTCAAATCAACATATTCATTCATAAATTAGTCCTCATTGGTGTAAAATTATCTCTGCCAACAATCTCAGTTATCCTCCTGAGTGAAGAATAACTTGTCTGTATCTACATAGAGCGGGCAAGCTCTATGGAGGCTGCCATGTCCTTCCGGTCTATGAAAAACGACGAAGTGCCGAGAGGGACATAAAGCACTTCGAATCACGTTTTCCCCATTTTGACGTCACGTTTGCACGCAGGTAAAAACAGAGCCAGTGTACGCCATTAGACATTCTCTGGTATAAACCAGCCTGAAAGCCTGCACTTTTGTTCGCAATGGAAGATCATAGTTATGCCACGCCACAGGAGAAGGGATCCTCGTCGCCAAAGAAGCGAAAAAGAGAATCTTGACACATACCGCCTGCCGTAGTTCAACATGTTGCAACACACATTTGAAAACGCGAGGCGCCAGAGAGCAAATTCATTCGACTTTGCAAAATAAAATTGCACCACTAGATGGGGGAAGAAATTACACAGTGTCCCTTTAAGGGAATATTAGTGTGTAGCACCTACGAAGGTTACTTACAAGAAATGGGCTGTGTATTATGTACTACCACACAACACCGTAGTAGAATAATCTTCTATGGACCAATATTGGATAACCTAGGCTCGACTACAGGAGGAGCAAGCAACTTTAAAGGAAGAAGACCACAGACCAGAGAATAAGTTTAAATGCTGGCTTCTTATTTTTAATACAGAGATTGAGCATGAAATAAATCCCCCTTGGCACCTTCAGGATGGGAGATTGGACCGAAAAAGAAAAAAGTTTCAGTGCAATCTGTTGGTTTCCTCAGCTAGGAAATTGTTTTTGAATTGGCTCTATATGAACGAATTGGATTATTTTATAAATAATTATGATTACAATTAATTGAATTCCAATTGGCTTGAATTGGACTTTATTATCTAAGTGCCTTGAGATGACATTTGTTATATTTAGCGCTATATAAATAAAAATGAATTAAATTTGTTTAAACCTTTTAGTTGGATTTAACAGGAGTTAATTTTGTTTTATCCTAATAGGTTGCAACCTTTAGTTTCATTGAGTTTTGGTTCAAACTATTAGTTATTTAACTTCTATTTTGTTGTGTAAGTTCAAGTATTCTCTTATTTCAAGTTTCTTTTCAAGTTCAATGTAGGAATTTCAACCATACCTTTGCTCTTTTGTTGATTTTACAACAAACAATTCACAGTTGTACTGTAAAAATACTTTTACAATATAATCATGTATGGTCGTAAAAATAAAAAATTGCAATACCGTAAACAACTAATATTAATCCAGGAAAAGACTGAACAGTCCGTTAACCACAGAATAAAAGTCTTTTCCTGTTGAATCATCTAATCCTTTGTTCCAGAGTTAGCAGACCTGTTCATATCCTGAATCCACTGGGTTTTTTTTGATGGAAAATGTGGATAAATCTTACCAGAGCTGACGCTCGACAGCACCGCTGATTTACAAATCCAACGAGCCCACAGATCCAGAGGCAGTCCTGGCTAGATTTAAGCCCTGGGCGAACCATCCCTGAAATAATTATTCCAAAGAATTATGCCAAAACGCACACATACACCACCCCACACACACAGACACACACACCTGAGGAGTCCTGCAAGGAACATGAGACCAGGGGTGTAGCAGGGATTTTAAATGAGGGGGTGTTCCAGGGGTGGCACATGAGCACCACATCAAGCCCATAGACTGTATATAAAAAGGTCAAGACTCACAAAAGACGTACAGTATCATAATTTGCACATTTTTATCACAAAATGTAACATTTAATCACTTTCACGGAGTTATCACCGTGGATTTACTGTAGGCTACGAAGTTCCTGAAAAAAACTCTGCACTTCATGGCTTGATTGAAAACTCTCGAAAAGACAGAGTGCGCCCTGGGCCGTCGCCCACATTGCCAATAGAAAAAACCGGCCCTGCACAGATCTATCGGCCCAAAACCTCAAGATGAAGCAGTTTCCAGGTCTGTTCTAGTCAACTTCTAGAGGTATGATACCAAAGACAAACTACTCAAGACGGCTTGGTCAAAGAAAATCACTTGTGACGGGAAATCAGTCGCATTTGCACACGACTTCCCCACCGAGATTAACAACAGACTCCGGGAGTACAGGGATATAAAGAAGATACTGAAAAGCAGATACGTTTCCAGACCCCCTACCCTGCCCAGATGAAGATCCACTGGGAGAACGAACTGGGAGAAACTCACCCAGGGCACACGCTGGAGTAGAAAGGATGGAAGCCGAACCGCATAGGCCCGGGAGAATCTCAGAGATTTTCATCGGCAGTAATATAAACATCAATAGAGCTTACAAGGTACTGTTCATATAACTCCAAATAATGCAGAAAATATAAAACACCTCACTCTGATACACACACAGAAACTCAAATTTAAACTCTACTGGTTACATTTTCATTAACCATTTTCTTATTTACTTATTATAAACATTATTATAATTATTAATTTTTACTTTGATTACTATTTTTCTTTACTTTGGGAGCTCTGTTAACCTCTGGGTTACAAGTGTCTAATGGTTGTAGAGATGCATAAAATGTAGAAGTTTTAGGCAGTGGGACAATAACCGCTGCAATACAGTTAAAAGTCAGGGAGAACCATCTTCAACAGATGGCCAGGCACCCACAGAGCCCTGATCTCATCATCACAGAGTCGGCCTGGGATTATATAAAGAGGCAGAAGATACATGAAGGCAGATGAGGTCAATAATTACATTCAAATGTAACCTTTTGATTGTGAGAGCAACTGCATGTGAAGGGTAAAAAGTAACACAATGGTTACATTGAGCCCCAACCATGATTGTTTTAGAATGCTAACCTAAGTTAGTTTTGATTTCCAACCCTTTCCAAGAGATGTTATTTTCTGCAGCCTACCGGGATGTGACTAAGTTTCATCGTGCAGTATCATATTCTACATGTAACCAAAGCTACCAGCAAAGTCGAGTTCCTTCAGGGTGACACTCACATCGTAAAAAGAATATAATTCAGCCCTGACCGTAATCTTTTTCTAACCCTACCAAAATAATGTCATTAACCCCTTTCACACTGCGACCTGCTACCTTAGCGGGTCCAAATTGCACTTTCGACCCGCGTCGAGCAATGTGAACGCTTGGCGTGTTAGGTGACCCGTGTCGCCTGAAGCCGAGTTCAGGGGGCGTTGCCTAGTGGCAGAGCGTCACACGAAACACATAAAAGGCTGGCCGTGTACAATGACGTAGGCACAAGCCATGCGTCAGAGGTAGGGTTAAATACACCTGTCTGCATCAAATTTTTCAAACAAACGATGGCGGGACACCTTGAGGACTTGTTTTTGCAATTGTTTATGCAGTTCATGGAGATGTTATTTTACAGGGTGTGGATGGTCACAACGTGGGATGCCGCCGAAGAACATATGTGGAGAATACAAGAGGACTATAATGTCCAAGTTGAGGAAATCCAGCGACAATTTGAAGTAGAAGAACGCGAACAGGGTCCGACGCGGGTCGAAAGGCGAGTCGAGTTGACGCGGATTAAACGCGGGTTATTCCTCAGTGTGAAAGGGGCTATTGTGTGAACCCATTCCAGAAGTGACAATTGTGATTTAGTAAAGGTTTATCTTGTTACTGACAAATAATATGTTAGAGTTGATCTCACATCACACGAAGGTCCATGGTTGCTCCATCTAACCCACCTTCTTCCTCCTAATGAGAACCATGAGGCCTCTTAAATGAAACACTGATATGGAAAGGTTTATATAGATCATTTCCCCCTTCTGCCTCTTGTGAGGGTAGCACTGTTCAGGTTGCCGTTATGAGCTGTATTCAGCTGTATGTACAAACAACTCATATGACCATTTCAGCTGGTGGACTTGTTGGAAGAAACAGTATTGCAACAGAGCTGAAATAGTTTCACCAAGATTCTTGACCCTATGTATTTTAAAAAGCTTTGGAAAAAAAGGTGTTTTCACTGATCTCATACAGGCTTTTTTTTAATCTGGTCCCAGAACCATAATTGTTTAGTTATGCCTTGACCCAAAGACAACACTAGAATCTGAAACAACCACACCAGTATGGCAGGTAATGAAATTACATAGTGACAGAAGAGAAGTAGGTTCCAGCTCATTTTTAACATCCATCTTATGCAAATACATTTTGCTGAAGTTTCAGTGCAATCTGTTGGTTTCCTTAGCTAGGAAATTGTTTTTGAATTGGCTCTATATGAACGAATTGAATTCCAATTGGCTTGAATTGGACTTTATTATTTAAGTGCCTTGAGATGACATTTGTTGTATTTGGCGCTGTATAAATAAAAATGAATTGAATTGAATTTCTAGCTCAGCCAAGGAGTGGAAGATTTTCAGTTCAGTTGGCAGATGATGTATAGACTCAACCTTTGGGTGAGTTGCTTGGTCATCTGGGAGGCGATGAAGTAAAGTCACTACTCTGCATTGAAAGAAGACATTTGAGTTATTTTAGGCATGTTCTACTGGGAGGAGGCCTGGGGCAAGACCCAGGACAGCCAAGAGATGTAACTCTCTGGCTTTTCCCTCCAGAAGATGGAGAAGGGAGCTGGGGAGAGAGAGGTCCGGGGATTCCTGCTTAAATTGTTGCTTAGGCCAGTGGTTTTCAAAGTGGGGGCCACCAGGGGGCGCTAGGGGGGCCTCAGAAAATTGGAGTGAAGATAAGAAAAAAATGCAAAAATAAAAAAAATCGAATTAAATATTTTTTTAAGCATCATTTTAAAAAAATTGTCACATTTTTTTAATCAGTATTGTAAAATACAATTTATAATACTACATCATATCGAAACGTTATTTGCCATGCTTGTCTGGCTGCCAGAAAACATCGTAGACCTGGCGGTTTGCGCAGGCTGTTCTCAAGCTGCTCTACTCCTCAAGCTAGTGTGTAGGTAGCTAGCCAAAATGGACAGATTTTTTACTTGGAAGAGACTGAAAGAACTGGCCGACTAAAATCAGAAAGTATGAGGCAGCATACATTAAGTTTGACTTTACAGCCATACAGAAAAATGGCCACGATTGCCCGAAATGTGTCCTCTGTCTGGAGACCCTCTCAAATGAGTGTTTAAAACCTTCGAAACTTCAGCGTCACTTGATACAAAAACATCCGTCAGAGTCCGAAAAAACGGTCGACTTCTTCAGACATAAAGAAGAGCATTTAGTCAGGCTGCATTCACACGGCGAGCTACTGTCCGTGAATAAAAGAAAGAAAATACGTTCTAAAAGTTGATGTTTCTTTACATATTTTGGAGCATTGTCTGTGGTTTGCAAAGGGGGTCCCCGACCAGAAGCTAATACTGTTTGGGGGGCCTTGGCATGGAAAAGTTTGGGAACCCCTGACTTAGGCAACCAGGTCTTTAACATGTGGTAGAAAATGCATGGATAGATCGATGGGTGGATCTTCAACAAAATCTCCAGCAGCTTGTAAATAAACATATTTAAATCTATTTTTTATTGCTCTGTGCCTACTTATTAGACTAATAGTTAAAGCAAATAGATGTCTACGGTTAAACGTATGTCACCTACTTCTTGTGTAGATGCTTAATCTCTTTCATTCTTCATCTTTTTCCATCTTTTTCCACCTTAGCCCCCTTCCATCAGATACTTTCTTCATTCCGTCCCTCTTTCTCTTCTCATTTTTTCTCTCTACCATGCTCCTCCTCTGTTTTTCCACCCCTTTCAGTTTTCCTGTTACTTTCCCTTCAGGTCCCTCTTCACCACGTAATCAGTCTCACACATATTGTCGTCGCCCTCCTTATCTCAGGTACTGACATTACCGTCCATCAAATCAAATGGGAGGCATGCTGGGGATATGTGCAGTTAAATGACTCAAAACTAATATGCTCTCCACTCCACTCATTCATTCTTTCCACCTTTGTTCTTTCATCAAGTCTAACAGACACTCACAGATTTCCATTCAAAATCTTAGTTTTGTGCTTTCTGAACAGCCACTTGTTGCGTTAATTTACCACTATTTGTTTACCATAGTTTAACACAGTTTTTTACTACTAAGTTATTGCCATATTATGCAATTCTACTTGCATTATTTTTTCCACACATGGACATAGAGGTTTAATTTCTGTACCCAAAGTAACAGTTGTCAGAAAATTACCCTGTTTGGAAAAGAAATGCTTTTTAGGATAATTATTGTTGACATTTGTTTAGTTTTAAAGGTGCAAAATCCTCACTGACACCTAATGTTATTATATTTGTACCTTTAATAACTTTATAGACAAAAGGAGAGGCTAATCTCTTTTCAGTTCAGTTGGTGGGATGTTGGGTGAGAATAAAACCAAAAGAAATAAGACTTTAAAGAAAAGGCGGGGCTTTCCCAGGGATTGAGAGTGTAAAAGCATGCACAATGCAACTGTAAAATCTGTCTTTTTCCCTAGGGAGGACTCGGGTTTATTCCTTTTTTAAGTAAACTCTACTTCATCAAAGTCTGCTCCTCTTTGGCGCCACGTTTGTGTCCAATGCCATTTTTGACTCAAAAGTCCTGAGTGAAATTCTGGCCCAGACCAGAACTTTATGTTCTGGTAAAAAATGAACAAAAAACAAAGGTGCCTTTTCATCACAAGGGGTGCTAAACTGGTCTTTCAAAGATAAAGATAAGAAGGTTAAAAAATTTTCATATTGTCAGTGCTTGCATTCTACCAGGGTCCAGCCACATTGAGTAATGGCGCTTTTCCACCAACTCGCTTCGGCTCGGCAGTACCTGCAACCGGCACGATTTTTCGTATCACCTCAGCCCTGGTTCCAAGCGGGCCGAAGCGTTACTAAAACGTGACGTCAGCCGACTGCCTTCCACTGATTGGGCGATGAGTGTCGTCACTGGAAGCGTCATAACGCGGAGAATAAAAGCTAGCGTTAGCAACCGTCAGCTAACCTCCAAATGTCGTCCTTTTGAAGCTCGTAAAAAAACTCTCTGGTACTTTTCAATACTGTTTTGTCTGGCGGTCAGGAGTCTTCTCTGGCTCTCTTCTCTTGCCTTCTGTGCGACAAAAAGCCACAGGGTGAGCAGCAACACGCGCAGCCGTGTTACGACGACCCCGCCCACGTCGAGGAGGCACGAAGTGTAATGGAAACACAACCAAACCGAGCCGTGTAGAGGTTTTGTTGTATTATGTTTGAATTATTGTGTAAGTTAATCTTGAGTATTTGTTTTCGCTTAATGAGTGGCATATTGTGGTGATTCATGATTGTTTTTCCACTGCAGTTACAGGACAGTAATGGGTCAAATCCACTTGTAATTACTACAGTCAGCACCATATGTCCATACCAGCATTTTAGAAAAAAAAAAGAAAACACAGTGAGAAGACCATTTGGACCAACGAGAACTACAATTCAGTGAAGATCTAACTGGTGAGTGAATAAACTGTACTATACTGGTCTGCGAATGCAAAAGTTAGGGAAGTAACAGCCCTGTAAATTCCATGAGAGTTTACATTCTCAAATGCTCTCTGCCTTGCTCAAATGCATCAAAACAACTTTGTTATAAATTCCAAGGCAGCTTCCATTTATATGCAGCCTTATCGGCTGAGAAAAGGACAAAAAGGAGAAAAAATGCAGTGGTCCTGGATGTACTGTTTCTATGATGGTGAAGCCCATAGATATATGGGAGAGAGCATTCACTTTTATTGTGTCATTAACCTGAGATGTAAGGGAAGTAATTGGTTGCCAGATTAAATACATTTTAAAGAAGCCAGATATTTATGCTAAAGACTTAAAAGCTAAGATAAATTAAAATAAATAAACACACTACGGTTGTCTCATCACCAAAAAAAAAAACGTGTTATTACCCACAGGACAGAAATAATTCTGTTAGCTTCGAGCTGTCAAATGACTTCCACAGATTATTAAACTGTGTAACTTTCCCTCTCATGCTGTGGGCATCTCTCACCAGTGATGCAGCTGAGCTGGAGGCACAGAAAGCATTCCTGTATGGTTAATCCAAGCTCTCCTTGGTGAAAGTTTAGTGAAAATCTGCCTGGTGAAAAATGAAGCAGGTGGTGAAAATGATCTGAATCACTGGGGCTCTATCATTCCACTGAAAATCCACCAGCAACTAGTATATCTTGAGGTGGCCGAAGCTATCTTTGTCATCACACTAATTACTGTAGATCTGCCACACAATGATTGGATCTGACCAGATCTGATTTTTCAATCAAATACCAGCATCTATCCATATGTTAAGTGAATTGTACCACCTGCCTGTTGTTACATCCCCCACCACCATCTTTTCTTCTTCTTTAGTCTAACCCTCCTTTCATACCTCTCTCAATTTCCTCAACTCTCATTTCATTTTCATCAATTCCCATTTATTCCTCTCTTAACATAAAATCCTCACTTCTTCCTCTCTTAACATAACATCCTCACTTCTTCCTCTCTTAATCTCTCCTGCACCTTCATCCCTTTCTCAGTCTCTTATTATGCTCTTATCACTCCTCCCATGTCTTTCGGTTACTTACCAGTCCTCTTGTAATATGCAGCCTCTGAAATAGAAATCAGGCACCGTTGCGTACCAGCCTTTTTCTTTACCTCTCCTAAAAGAAAACCTTCCTTCTTCATCTTATTCTCATTTACTTTCATCCATCTCTCCCTCTCTGTCAATCCGCTGATCTGGTTCGTTTGCTTCTTCAATAATATTTCTACAATTCCACCACACAGGTAAGGCCACATGATGCCTGAGTTCCCCCTTCACCGCCCCCCACCAGTTCATCCATCTGTCGCTTTCGTTTATTATCTCCCCGGTAACAGTCCCCATGGTGATACCGCAGCTGCAAATCCAGGACATCCTTGAGAAGAGGTGATACCTTTTAGAAGAAGAGTAAGGGAGGCCAAGATAGCTTCCCATCCCCTCCTCCTAAGGAAGAGGGAAATAGAGTGAAAGAGACCAAAAGTGAGGTGAACGAGGCTGTGAATAGTGCAGGTGAAACTGAGAGAGAGAGGGCAGAGGATAATAGGACAATGGGGATGGGAGGAATATTGAGGAGAGACAATGAATTTAAAGGCAAGGCTATGAAGAGAACATGTGAGTACAGTAAATGAGCACAAATGACTGATGAGAAGCATCACTTTAAACAAGTAAAAAAAAAAAGGTAAATCATGTTGGAATACAGGGTGACTACCAGCCATACAACCTGGTTTGTATTTGAATTGCTTCTTCAAAAATTATATCATTTTTGACACCATCTCAACTACACTACTTAAGGAGGTATTTCCTTTAATCATCTAGATCGGATTTTTCAGTGCATAAAGTGCCTAGATACAGTCATGGGAAAAAGGAAACTACACGCTCTGCCAGTTGTCAGGTTTTAAGGTCCCAGGATATGATAAAGAACATCTGGTCCTAACCAGGTATAAGAAGTAGGTTAATGTGACCTCAGACACATGCCATATTACACTGTGCCATTATTTAAAGGTGTCATATGAAGTCCTTTTTCACTAATTGACACAGTTTTCAAAGGTCTTATTGAGATGTATGAGAGTTGGTTTAGTGTCTCTCTTACCATTTTGACCCCGATTTTTTTTTTTTTAACAGCCTATTTTCAGGTTGGAGACTTTGCAAGATCTCAACCCGGCCCTTTTCGTAAGGTCAACATGTTACTCACACCTTTGGAGACCTACATCTTTATCATAAACACGCAGATAATGTATGGCTGGCGCACAGCACTTGATGTAGCAACGAGAGTGAGGAGAGGACCGATGTTGTGCTGAAAACACACCTTGTCCATTCTGTAATAAATTTAAAGTCTGCTGAACATAGAAACTAAAGTTCTAAAGCAGCCTTAAAATATAAGTAAACTCAACTTTCAGAAAATATATCATAAATATTACTAATCCTCTTAACTCCAACAACAGAAATGGTGACAGGATCAAAACCGTTTAAGCTTAACAATCAGACTAAACAATGATAAGCTCAAAGATATTTGTAAAAGTAAATGTATTAAAAAATAAACAGCCAAACATTAGTCTATAGACATCTTAAAACAGTAAAGTATTCTCCAGTAAACGAGAACATAGAGGAATTGGGCACTTAGGGAAAACATGACTTGCAGAAAATATATGGGGCTTTTCCACTAGCTCGCTTCGGCTCTGCGCGCTATTGTGTGTTTCCACTAGCACGCCATACCTGCAACCGGCACGATTTTCCGTACCACCTCAGCCCTGGTTCCAAGCGGGCCGAAGCGTTACTAAAACGTGACGTCAGCCGACTGCCTTCCACTGATTGGGCGATGAGTGTCGTCACTGGAAGCGTCATAACGGAGATAATAAAAGCTAGCGTTAGCAACCGTTAGCTTACCTCCAAACGCCGTCTTTTTGAAGCTCGTAACAAAACTCTCCGGTACTTTTCAATACTGTTTTGTCTGGCGGCCAGGAGTCTTCTCTGGCTCTCTTCTCTTGCCTTCTGTGCGACAAAAAGCCACAGGGTGAGCAGCGACACGCGCAGCCGTGTTACGACGACCCTGCCCACGTCGAGGAGGCACGAAGTATACTCGTTTGTAATGGAAACACAACCAAACCGAGCCGTGCCGAGCTAGTGGAAAAGCGCCAATAGTATGCTCGCAACAATGCATGTGATGTTTCTGCCTCTAATCAGTATCAAACTATCCATCCATCCATCTTCTATACCAGCTTAATCTGTCGGTCGGGTCGCAGGGGGGCAGCAGCCTTTGCCAGCGGTCATCAGGCTAGAGGCGAGGTACACCCTGGACAGGTCGCCAGTCCATCACAGGGCCACACAGAGACAAATGAGACAAACAACCACACACTGCTCACACTCACTCCTAAGGACGATTTTAGAGACACCAATTAACCTAACATGCATGTTTTTGGACAGTGGGAGTATCAAACTATGTTAAATGAAAAGTGTATAAAAGGTATATCAACAGCTCAAACAACTGGAGGAACCCTGGCATTCTGTGGACTTAATGGAACCAGTGTTTACCAGTGTCACATTTGATTTACAGAAACAGTTTGAACAGAATTCCTCCGAGTTAACATTAACAATCATCCTTTCAGTGAAGGTTTCATAAAAATATTTTATCCATTACATTCAGTTCAGTACAATTTTACAAAAGGCAGAACAGATCTTGAGCACTCTCACTTGTTCACTTGTTTGCTCAACAGAGAGCACCACACCATCCTTTTAGAATATTCAGTTCCATTCAAATAGACTGTGGAGATCAGGGGAATGGGACCCAGGCTTTTGAACTTGTTTTTGCATTGCTGCTTGTAGCAACATCTAAGATTTCCATCTGAGAGTTACCATCCCAGTTTGGATGCTTGGCTTAAAAGCACTTAGCATCTCTAAATGATATGCCAACATTAATTGGTGTCTTGTGGCCAATGTGTGTAAAAGATTCTTGAAGTTGCCAACATCCCAAACCACCTTTTTTTTTTATAACTGATTTTTTTTATTTGACATACACATACATACATACAAACACAAACCCAACTAACACAGAGGGGGTGTATTTTATATGCAGTTATACTTGCTTAAAGTTCTTTAAAAGTCCTTTCTCTCTCTTTTTTTCTTCTTCCACTGACTAGATCTTTGAAAATTTCAGTCACTGTTTTGCACCTTTATGTCATATTTCCCCTAATCCAATCCTCTTCTTTGCTCTATGTGCCCTAACGAGGGAAAACATGACTTACAGAAAATATATGGGGCTTTTCCACTAGCTCGCTTCGGCTCGGCGCGCTATTGTGTGTTTCCACTAGCACGCCGTACCTGCAACCGGCACGATTTTCCGTACCACCTCAGCCCTGTTTCCAAGCGGGCCGAAGCGTTACTAAAACGTGACGTCAGCCGACTGCCTTCCACTGATTGGGCGATGAGTGTCGTCACTGGAAGCCTCATAACGCAGATAATAAAAGCTAACGAGCATTCTGCGTTAATATGAGTACTTTACAAGTGAGAAAAACAACCACACAAAGTAAAGAGTCATTTACAGGTGAGAGCAACAACAATACAAAAAGAAAAAGAAAGAACCTACTCTCCTGTAATTTATAAAAAAAAAACATTTAAATTAAAAAATTTAAATAAAATAAAATTAGAATTAAACATAAGAAAAACAAGAATATAGAGGTAACTAGAGTCCCGGCATTGCTTGTACTAATAATGACCATCTTTTTTCAAACATGTCTGTTTTCACCTGTAGTCTTGCTGTGATTTTTATAAACACATTTTTTACTCGGTCTCTCCATTGCATTGTGCTTGGAAGCTGTGGTTTCAACCAGGAAGCTGTTATAGTATTCTTTGCTATCAGCAGCAGGATTCTCAGTAAATATTTAGAGCTCTTATCTGTCATACCGTCAGGAATTATACCCAAAATATAAAGTGCTGGTTCCAGATGGAGGTTAATGCCCATAATCTGTTTCATTTCCTTTTGAATATTCTTCCAAAAATCCTGTATTTTTGGGCAATCCCAGAAAATATGAGTGGAGTCACCCACTGCTCTACACTCCCTCCAACATTAATCAGTTGTATTGCTGTATTTTGATGTAATGAACGTAGTTTAAAAGTAACGCATTTTCTTTTGCCAAACCACCTTTTTAAAGAAAGAATGTTTGGCCTGAAACCTTACAGTCTGAAATTCAACTTGACTTGACTTGGTTTTTTGATTAGCAGAGGATTACAGTGCAAAGAAAAACCTCTAAAAGTTAAATCTCTAAAAGTAACTGTCTGATGTCAGAGATTTTTGGCTTGCAGGTGGCTCACAGTTTCTGTTGTGAAGGCAGGGCTGGATAACAACCTAACAATGTGGTGCCTAACCAACAGTCGAAGAAATTTCAGAAGTGCCCAGTTTTCCTGTTTCTTGCTACCTGTAGTTCCAATTTTATAAAAGTTTGATTGAAACTGGGGTCTGTTAGTTTTGCCAAAGAATTTTAAAAGAAAATGTTGTTATTCCACAAGACCATTTAGTATGAAATATTCCTTAGCAATTAGAAAAAAACAGGCATAAGCAGAGTTCCACTGGTACAGACACATCCTGTAAATAGTCAGGTGGAAATTCTTTTGCAGCATGAAAGTGAGCAAGTCTGTCAAAAAGAGTCTTTCATCACACCGTCGAAGGAAGACTCACCAGTTTGCTTGAGCACATTACCAGCTTTATCAAACAGTTACAGTGTCAGAAGTAAAAGCCTCACTTCTGGCACTATGCTGTTGAATATCTACACGATTTGCCAAACGAAATCTGCAAAACTTCTCCACATTAAAAGACTATTGATATCCAGCAAGAGAGGGTGCGTCTAAATTCTCTGCCGATACAAACACAACAGTCCCTTTAACATTACAGCAAAGACTCTGAGCAAAGACACCTTTTCTCTTAAGGAACTAAAGATCCCTAATAAGAGACTCTAGAACTTTGCTGTATTAATATTCTTTTTTGTGAGCAGTTTTACACAACAGAGCCAGATGAATAGATGGTAATGTAGATCAAAGTTTTATGGGTAATTTGCTATGATCCAATAGATACCATAGATTTTGTGTTTTTTTTTAAAGTACCTAATGGATTGTAAAGTTCAAAATCATCAATATACAGTCCAAGAGCAATGCTCACTTTTTCAGAAAGATGTTTGTTTTCTTTAAAGTTTTGTCTTACCTCTTCAAATGAGCTGTAATGACCTCCCTGTTGACTGGATCTCTTCAGCCGCTGAAGTAGCTCAGTTCACAAAGAAAGTCTAAAATGGGTTCAATAACAGTAAAGTTATTTCTATAAAATGACTGTCTTTTATATTCTGTACCAAAAGGCTCCTGCTTAGAGAGTCATTTCAATGGATTCAAAGTTTGTATTTCATCAGTTTCAACAGAAGCATCAGCCATGCAAGTATTGCCTTTCAAAACTTTAATGATAACAGACTTTATATTGAGACAGATAATTCCTCAATTATGTCATATACTGATGAATCTGAGACATGTAAATGTGTTTTCATATGGAGAAACAGAGATCTTAACTGATTTTGAAGATTTCTTTTTTTTTTCCATTTTCTTTTTTTTTTTATTATTTTTTGGGGCATTTTATGCCTTTATTGTATAGGACAGTGGAGAGAGACAGGAAGCAGGGGGCAGAGAGAGGGGTAATAACACGCAGCAAAGGACCGTCCGATGCAGAATTCGAACCGGGGCCAGCTGCAGCGAGGACTATAGCCTCTTTACATGGGGCGTCTGCTGTACCCACTACGCCACAGACCGCCCTTTTTTTTTTTAAATTTAAAAAAAAATAATAATAATTAAAAAAAATTTTAATTGAAATTTTTTTTTTCTTCCATTTTCAAGATCAGGTTCGGCCTCAGGAACACAATCAGATCCTTGAATATTCTCTGTGTCTGAAACACAATCATCTTCTACAACAGACATTGAAAGTGTATGTAATGCAAGAAGCTTTGGCCTGAAATGATCTAAAGCCTCGTTTCCACTATGCAGTCCGGTGCGGGTCGGTTCAGAACGGTTTGCTTATTTCAATGTTTCCACTACCACCAAAGCGTACCGGTCCCATGGTACCTGTTGCCATTTTTGTAACCCTTCTGCTTGGGGTGCCTAGCACACAGGACCGGTTCCAGGCTCTGCTCTCCGTTGTTGGTGAGGAGGCTGTGCAGCGGGAGCTTGATGGCGCTGTGCGAAACGAAAAAGTTTTCCAGCTGATTGCCGCAAAAATGGCAGACAGTGGTTTCAACCGGACCGCGAGCCGGTGTCGCATTATGCTGAAGAAGCTTGGAGGTGGTTCGAAATTATGGATATTATTTGTTATTTATGCTTCGGCACGCACTCCGCCCACCCCTGAGGGTCCCCTTTGTACAGTGGGAAGGCAAGCTGACCCCAAAGCGACCCGACCCGTACTGTACTGAACCGACCCGACCCATACTGCACTGAACCGACCCATACATACTGCATAGTGGAAACGAGGCTTAAGATAGAGGACCTATGATGGTGGCTTCTATGAGCAGCAAATGTTAGCAAGTCTAGCAAGTCTAGTCTACCCTAAAAAGGTTGATGTGAGAGACAAATAACAACGATTACAAATAACAAAGAAAACGATTAATTTGTGGTTTTTTCACTTTTAATGTGGTTTTAGAAACCGCTGACTCAAACTGTGAGGAATCTCTAAATAAGAAAGTTGGGTAAGCTTTGTGGAGAAGTTATCCGAC
Organism: Odontesthes bonariensis; assembly: GCF_027942865.1. Lineage (NCBI taxonomy): Eukaryota > Metazoa > Chordata > Actinopteri > Atheriniformes > Atherinopsidae > Odontesthes > Odontesthes bonariensis. Next base: position 4,889,013 of record NC_134518.1, on the reverse strand, counting down.
TGCACCGAGCAGCCCCAATTATTCGGGGCTGCAAGAGCATTGAATGTAAAGACAAAAACAGTATACGTTCGCTTTCAACAATATTAGAAATGCACCACTTCTCAGCCTGCGACGTGTCCACTCCACTCACTTGGCATCGTTGTCTTGTTCAAAGTACAAGCCATAGAATTGTATAGAAGTCTGCGAGTAAACTGGGGAGGCAGTGTCATCTGCTGGTGGGTCGAAATGTGGGTGGAGCATATTGGCATATTAATTTATCACCATTCACTGAATAAGGAAAAAGGTTTAGTCATAGCCAAAAGCCATGAGTTTATTTTCATAGCAGAAATTTATCGTAAGGACCACAGATGAGTTTTTAGAGGATAAATAACTGTTGAAGTGAGACTTTAATTGTTTAATATAAACTTTGTCCCATTTAGAGCAGGAGGACAGCTTCTACAACCAGGACTTTTTATCCTTTTAATTACATAGTTGCACACTTTGGAAGGCTTCCTAATCTATCCTGTATTTAATTTTTTTTCAGCATTTGATGTCCACATCAAAAATATTACTATGTCAACAACAAAATGAGCAGAATGCAGCTAACCAGCAGTGGCAGTGTAGGGGCAAACAGGAACAGATGTAACTGTGTTTTTTTTTTAAGTTTTTTCCTCGCATCAACCCAATGCTAACATTCTGTATTGTCTCCATATTTATCATTTACGTCTTCGAAATTCAGAAGTTCTGCACGGTGTGAGATATCTGGTGTCCCCACTGGTGGAATCCCACAGTAACAGATGAAGTACTTTGGCAAGTGTATGAACAATTACATTGACAATAGAACTAGTTGCCTAATTGAGTTTCTGGCCTAAGTCAGAGCTACCATTGTGCTTTACTTCTACTTTAAAAATACCATGACTGCAATGTTTAAAAAGTAAAAGTCAAACATTCAAAATGTAAGTCTGCCAACTGGGAGACTTCATCGTGGCTGAATCCATCCATCTTGTTCAATCCCATTTCTGAGTTTGTTTTCCCTCTGGCTGATTTCTCTTATTTTCTTTCTCAAGCTTGTCAGTGTAACCCTTAGAATCTGTCCCATTGCTTGCATTGGCCCCAAAAAATTGGTCACAGATCACAGATCTCCCAGATTTTTAATGCACAGTTTGGAACAATGCACTGACCTCAATGACTAGATTATTCAGTGGCTCTCGGAAGGCAACACATAAAAAGTTTTTTGTTTTTATTTAAACTTTCGAAAATGTCTTCAAATGATAGAAAAGAAAGTGAACAAACAGATAAAAGAACGCTGGTGTTAGATTTGGTTCTTTTAGTTGGAATCTCAAGAACGGACCGGAGTAATTCAAGTGAAAATGAAGTCTTTATTGATGGCAACAAGTGAAGTATTTCAGCGCTGGTCTCGGTATGACAGAACTCTCGCAGGAATCCGTCAGACAGAGCCACGATTTCTGGGTATCATTTGTATTTATAGCCTCATAGGTTGGACTCACACTCGACCGAGTATGATTGGACATGAGTAGGTTCAACATGCTTCGTCATATTCTCTGGATCAGCCCAAAACAATGTGCGTGTGTGAATCTGCCCTTGCTTTCCCAGGCTTTCCCAATTGTTTTGTCTTTCTACTCCTGGATCACTTTAGGTCATAATGGAAAAGTACTGAGACTTATTTCATTCATAATGTCTAAGAACAAAGCCAATTTTTACAATTCCCCCTTTTGAAGTGATTTTATAATTTCAACTAATTCAGTCAAATAACTGAGGTAGGAATGTAATCTTCTGTATTGAGTCACATCTGCATTAGCAGTAGCAAGTTTTTAGCAGCACCCCCAAACTGCAAGAGCCACTTACCTTTTGAGATGTACCACAATCAGATAGGAGATTTCTGCCATCTCCATTTTGAAGTGACTTCATGTGTTATTATGTAAGCTTCTGTGTAAGCTGGTCTTCTTTGCAATTACAGCAGCAAGCAAGTCTTCATTGCACAGGCATGTGGAAATAGTAAACATAATTCTAATGCTTAAGCTACACTTTCAAATCAGGACTATTCCATCATTTTACTCGGAACAGAAACTCTTTCCGAGAGTATTAAGACCTTCATAAGTCACTGATTATAACTCTGCAAATGAGCACATTTAGAAAACAATTCTGATGCTTTAGCAAAACCTTCTATATCAGGAGTATTGATCAAGATTCTAGAAATAGAGACTATTTTCTAGTAAGTTTAAAACCTTCCTTACTCAACTGATAATAACTCCGCAAATGAGCACATTTCTTAATAGATTATATGTAGAAAATAATATTTTGCTATATGTATTGTGTGTATGTGGCCCCGAACCCATCGTCTGTGTGGACTCTGTTCATAATGGCCTAAAACCTTATGTGGTTAGCAAGGCCTTGCTCCCCCATAAGTACCATAACAACACACACCATTGATTAATCAAAAAATATCACATCATTTCTAAACTAATGACACTCAAACATTGCATAAGGCAATTAACATCACCAGTAGGTTTGTCCACCGTTCGCAGCGAATAGGAGTGAAAACCCGATGGCTGAACTGGGAAAAATTCTCCTATGGCCCCAGTTCCACTTGGCGACCGACCAACTTATTACCGTTCAAAGTCTAAGGTCCCGCTCCAAACAGCTGATTCACCCCACTGGTAATTGACATCCTAAAAATGATTCATTATAACCCTTTAAGAGGAATTAGCTAAACACTTTATAAATGAAACACAACAAATATAAATTTAATAGGGCTGGGACTTTAGCACGTTAATTTCGATTAATTAACTACACACATATTAGCGCGTTAAAAAAAATAAGGCATTTTGATCGCACACTATAATTTTTTATTTTTTTTTTTTTAAATACAGACGGATGGACGCAAGTCAAGCAAGACTGACCGCACCCACTCAGAAATTTACTGATGATGAGGGCTGACAAGGGGCTCGTTGTGTAGCCAATATTTCATACGGCATTAAATTTCATCTGGGCGGAATGAAAGAAAGATATGTCTGGAGAGAGCTTTTGTGTGTGCGCGAGTACTTCCGGTGAAAACTTCCGGTGATTTGACAGCTAGGGCGTCAGGTTAGGGCCAGTGGCCGTAAACAAAGGTTATAGCCGAGAAGAAAGATGATAATATAACGTAGCTAAAAAGACTAGCTTTCTTCAGTAGCCTAATGCTTACCGATTTAGCAAGCCTAGCAGCCTCGTTGCTAATGCTAGCCGCCGTAACGTTACCAACCATACCCGACGTCAAGGAGTTGGCTGAGCAGGTTATGGAGGGGCTGGCAGAGTTAACTTCATAATGGGTGAGTGCAGGTTTCATTCACTTGTTTTCATTCTTTCACAGGATTGATTCACTTCATTGGTTTATCCGATTGCTGGCCGCCGAGCCATTATGTGTCTCGGAACATGTAGCAGCTAGCGTGGAAGCTAACGGGGGCCCAACGCAGCTTAACATCCAAGATTCTATATACTGTGTTTTCATGCATGCTACATTCAGATTTCAAATAGGGATATGTTCTGTGTTTGTTGAAATATTGTTGAAAATGTTAATTTTCTAAAGGATAAAGTATATGCGATTAAAATGTGATTAATTTCGATTAATTAATTTCAAAGCCTGTAGTTAACGCGATTAAAAATTTTAATCGAGTCACAGCCCTAAAATTTAACCAAGGCTCGATTATATGAGTATATTAGCCTCTTGAGCAATTATGATTAACTTTTCTTTTAAATGATATATCTTTCTTAGATGACCACATGACGAGTCGTGTGGTCTCTTGTGGTCCAATCCTGTCACTCCTTGATGCTTGGTTCTCCTTTTGGCTGAACGTCTGTTCAGCATTCTGATCCGGAACTAATCTTGGAAGGAGAGGTCACCAGTACATCGCTTCCCTGAGGGATATTCAGCATCCCCTCCCTAACTAATTTTCTTTTGGGATAATTTTGTTGTGTAGTTTTCCACCATCATCTTGGCATGATGGGCAAGGCCTCCCAGAACTCAAGCTTATGAGTCCTCCGGCCGTACGTCCTGTAGTGGTTCTGAATCTGTGGAATAATATTAGCAAATGTCGCAGCGCAGTAGTGCAAAATGTAATTTGTACTGTATTTTTATACTTAGGGCCTCTCTGTTTGAAAGGTTCAATCCTAATGCCCAATTCATCTTTTTTTTTTTTTTTTTTTTTATGGAGCCCAAACCAAAACAAACAAAAGAAAATCAAATGAAATCAAAGAAATCATAAAATAAACATAAACCAAAACAAAACAACTGGCCAGTTGGTATAACCCTTGCTTTTAGGAACCAGAATAGTCATCAAGCTGCTGTGCAGCCTTAATGAGAAATCCAGTACCATCACCTTATTTTGCTGTGAAAAAACTTCAAATTATTTAGGGAACACATCAACATAGAGACAACAATAACACAGTTGGTATAATCCTTGTTTTTAGGACAATACGAGAATTCTCACCAAGTTGCTGTACAGCATTCATGAGAACTTCTGTATTATCCACTTATTCTGCTGTGGAAACATCATCAGACAGTTTTGGGATCATGACAACACACAAACAACACTCAACACCAGACACCACAGGTTACTTACTTTACTTTACTTAGGCCTTTAAATTCCCATAGGAACATAGGCCATTGACGAAACTCCTCCATCCTCTCCAGTCTTGGGCCCTCCGCTCCAGTTGTTGCCATGATAGCCCTTCTTCCCTCATTTCTTGATCGACAGTTCTTCTCCAGGAGGTTGTTGGTCTGCCTCTTTTTCTTTTTCCCTGTGGGTTCCATGTCAGAGCTTGGTTGGTTATTGCTTCTTTTCGTCTTAGTGTATGTCCTATCCACTTCCACTTCCTCCTCCTTATTTGAATTTCTATTGGGTCTTGTTTGGTGAGTTCCCACAGGTTGGCATTAGTGATGGTGTTGGGCCAGAAGATTCCCAGGAGGCATCTGAGACATCTGTTGATGAATGTCTGCAGTTTGTTGATTATGGTGGTGGTGATTCTCCAGGTTTCTGAGCCATACAGTAAAGTGGTCTTCACATTTGAGTTGAAGATCTGCAGTTTGGTTTTCAGTGAGATATTTTCTGCCTTCCAGATACCACAGGTTAGGACAACAGATAACAACAGATGACAAACATATATCGCATTTCTGGGTTTGCTCAAGCAAACCTCATGTTTTCATTGGGGCCTAAGTATACAAACAGTGGTCTTCATATTCTGAGTTTGATTCCATGTCTTCCTCTTCCAGGTCCGGGAAGTCTTAATGCAAAAGAAGATATAAACACACACAGAATTTTTGGGAAAATTTGAGAAGTTTTAGTGAACCATGATTATTAATTAATTGTTCATTAATTGCCAAACTGCTCTACTGCAGTTTCTCCTCCTGTGTTGTTCTTTGCTGCAGGACAGAAATGTTTGTGGTTAGATCTCATCTTGGGAGCAGCACAGCATCAAGAAAGCAGACATTTCTTTTCAATGACTAACTGATTAACTTGTTTAGGATAAATATCGTCTGACCTCTGTTAATTCAGGTCCGAGCGTTAAAAATAAAATTTCAGCATGATCTGCTTAATTCTCACTTGTTAGTTAGTAATAATGTTGTTTAATTCTTACCAGTGGCTGTGTTCCGTGATGCTGAGCCGTACACAGACAGTTCAGGATCAGCATTACGTTTTTTACGGTTCTAATTGAATCAGAAACACCTCTTGTGGTATCAACGGTCTGACATCAGAACTGTTTCTAACATCACATGATACCATAACATGTTTCCATACAGATATTAAAAACATAGTTTAATTTTATTTCTTTATTTATCCTAATTCATCCTTTATTTTTCTTTGAGGATCACGTTGTGGTCCCTGCTCCTGATTTTCCTTCCAGTATGTGTGGCGTGTGTGTGCGTGTGGCTTTATATGTGAGTGTGCATGTGTATGTGGCCTTGGGTTTCACTGCTTTGTTTTATCTGAAAGCTCTTTGTTCCACATTTTCTTGGATGAGAAGTGCTATATAAATAACGTCTGATTGATTGATCGATTTAGTGCACTGGATTAAAAACTTTCTGGTCATCTCTAATGGAACGTCTTCCGATGAACCAAAACACCTAATTACAGAACATTTCATTCATCCCATTCATATCCTTTTTCTTTCAACCACAGGCAATGACTGAGCACAGTTCGAACTTCCATCACACCACCTATTGGCGTCCTTCTCCTCCCCCCTCAGGTAGCCCTTGTCCCACAAGCCTTTAGTGTAACCTTTGGGATCTCCCCAGCCCCCACTCACCATGGCCATCGCTTGGCAACCGAACCTTGTTTCCCACATTCACACAAGTCCTCATACTGTCCCACAAAAGGGTATGGACAGGGTATTTTCTCCCTGTCCAGGCCTCATGTGGGACAACCTGAAAACATTCATATATAGGTCATATATTTTATATCATATAAAATAGTAGGTTAAATAATGTATGATATAATGCATAATAGGGAATTGCTTTAGCTAAAGTTAAGTCTGTGTGCCTGCACAGATTTTTTTTTTGGCTAACCAAGCTGCACTCTGCTCACTGTTTTTAAATGCGCCATAAAAACAAACCTTGACTTGTCTCGTTATGGCTCAGTCTTGCTTCAGGTGGAAAGTTTCAATTTGTAGAACATTTTTTCTCAGATGGTTTTTGAATTAAAGGAGCACATCTCCTAAACACTCTGCTTGTGTATTTGACTTTAGCTCTTTAAGAGAGCTGTTAAATCTTATTTCAGCAACAATTTGTATGAATGTCTCAAACACTGTTCTTCCTGGATTTATTTTTTCTTATCTCATCATTGTAAAGCTGTTTTCAGTTTATCTACATACTTTGGTGTCTTTCCCAATCATATGCATGTTAAAATAGATAGATGAATTAATACTAATTGCTCTAGTACAAAAGTAAACTCCCATTATAATCATTATATCATTATAAACTCAGGCCACTGATCACTCAGAGTCTGTGTGGATTGTTCTCACTCTCAGGGCTGAATGAGAGAAAAAACAGGGTTGAGAAGAGACAATCTTAGGGTGTGCGCATTTATGACAAAGAGAACAACTATAACATTAAATTGGGAATATAATGGCTCAAAAAGCGTTTCAGGCTTTTCATTATTCATTATTCATTATTTCCTGTAATGCTGCTGCACAGTTTATCTTTAGTTAGAAACCTCAGGCCTCGCCTTCAAAACTGTTGATTTTTCTTATAGGTCTCTTATTAGTGCGTTGATGCTGAAAAAAAATATTAACTTTTGTGAATAAACTTTGGGATCAAATATATCATATATCAACTTTTTCCTTCTGTATCATGCATGTGCTTGATTCTTACTCTCTCGTTTGTTTTGAAAACATTTTGAACACACACACTCAGCCTCAGTGGAGCAAACTCGCACACTCTTTTTTCTGCATTTCTCCAGTCCAATTTATCTGTCCCTCGTTTTTCTTCTCACCCCGGGACTATTTTCTTCCATCTTTCATTCAATTTTTGTGACATATTCACACCATAAATATACTGTTATCTCCCCCCTTTTTATCTATGCCAAACCCCAATATTGAACAGAAACCACTCGAGATCTGCTGGAGCAGTCAAATATCTTCGAAACCCCCCCCCCCCTTTAATTGATGGCAACAAGTGAAGTATTTCAGCGCTGGTCTCGCAGGAATCCGTCAGACAGAGCCACGATTTCCGGGTATCATTTGTATTTATAGCCTCATAGGTTGGACTCACACTCGACCGAGTATGATCGGACATGTGTAGGTTCAACATGCTTCGTCATATTCTCTGGATCAGCCCAAAACAATGTGTGTGTGTGTGAATCTGCCCTTGCTTTCCCAGGCTTTCCCAATTGTTTTGTCTTTCTACTCCTGGATCACTTTAGGTCATAATGGAAAAGTACTGAGACTTATTTCATTCATAATGTCTAAGAACAAAGCCAATTTTTACAATTGCTGGGGACTGCTCAGGACCTCCTAGACCTGATTGTACTAAGAAGAATACTGAACGAGTTCTATCCATCCATTCATTTTTTCTACCCGCTTAGTCCAACTCAAGGTCACGGGGGGGGGGGGGGGGGGGGGGGGGGGTTGTGGTTGTTATTTGGGGAGTACACCCCAGATCACCAGTCCATCACAGGGCCACACAGAGACAAAAGCGAGGCACACAACTATCCACACTCACACTCCCTCCTATAGGGAGAATTTAGAGTCGGCAATTAAGTTAACATGCTTGTTTTTAGGCGATGGGAGGAAGCCCGGAAAGAACCCGCACGTACACAGGGAGAACATGCAAACTCCACACAGAGAGGCCCCAGTTTGGATTAAAACCAGGAACCCTCCTGCTGCGAGGCAACGGTGCTAACTGCTAGGCAAGTTAATGAACATAAAGAGCGGCATTACCCCGCAGAGTGTGCTCAGTGAGAGGCTTCTTCAGCAATACTGTTACACTGAACAATACAACAGTGCATTGTTGCCAACAGCAATAACCATGCATAATGAAAGCTTATAAAGATTTTTGAAAAAGCAAAATGTAAAAAAAATAAATAAATAATGCAACAATATAATTTCCCTTTGGAATAAATAGAGTATTTTTTCATTCATCTTTATTTCATTTCATTTAGCAATTAGCAATAATCCTGAAGTCCTCGGTGGCTGAACCAACCGATATACATGTTGGTTCTGTAAGTCCTGCCATTTGAGCAGTTTTCTAAGAACACATGAACATTTTATGACTTAATAATAGCTTATAGAACAGCATTTCCTTCTCTTTTTTTAAGCTCCCGGGGAGGTGGGGGACTTCTGCTGGAAACTGAAATCAAAAAGACGGACGGCTGAACAAAATAAAGGAGACTAAAGGAAGGAGAAGGGACAGTGATGATAAAGAGGAAGAGACGGGAACAGGAAGGAGCAGGAAAAATAAAAAAAAAGACGGCTATTCAAGTCATGAAGAGGTACGCGCACACAGTCAGACTCACACACACTATCTGGATACTCCTGCATGAAGCTCCTTGTTCTCCCAAGAGTCAGAGACGGAGGGTGTGCGTGTGTGTTGGCCCAAATCCCAGGTACAGTGGGAGGGTTTTGTGTATTGCTCTTCCTCATAATGTCAAAATGCCATCCCTATCTTTGTTTGGAAGCATGATCTGCATGTGTGTGTATGAGCTCCTGGCTCAGATTGATCTGTTTCAAGGCAACATATTTGTGGCTTGATGTGTGAGGTCTAAACTCGCATGATACACAATGTAATTCTCACAAATATTAAAGACTAAATTCACTTCGATAAGAGAAAGAAATCAGCATGTGACTTATGATAACAAATAATGTCTTTGAGATATCATAATAATATTGTTTACTATAAATCAAAATAATAAGAGTGATTAAATAATACTGATCTGTTTAAAAAACACAGTTACAGGTCATTAGAATGTTCTATAACAATAACTAAAGCCAGCAGAATAAGTAAAATGGATAGTTTGCCTCTTTTGACATGAAGCTGTATTACATCCCATACTAGTAATATTATCTATGAACATTTTCTTACCCTCTGCTGCGTCCTGTGAGCTGAGTTCCGGCCTCGTTTTGGTGTTGATTAAGGTAGTCCGGCTAGTTGGCTGGGGCCACAAAAATAAAGCGTTTTGCTTCTCAAAACAATATGCGTTCAAAAGAGTAATACATTTGCATCACAAAATCGTTCATCCAGAAAAAGTCAGACCTCACAGTCGCTTGGCACTATTTTCTCTCTACCTTCATATCACTACGGGTTGTGTAGTCCATGCAGACCGAAGTGCAGACCGAGCACTCCCCTGCTTCCGAGCAGTAAACACCGTAACAGGCGCGGCTATCGCTAGATGGCTGCACCCAGTGATATGAAGGAAATAGCGCCAAGCGATTGTGAGGTCTGACTTTTTCTGAATGATTTTGTAATGCAAATGTATTACTCTTTTGAACGCATATCATTTTGAGAAGCAAAACGCTTTTTTTTTTTTTTTTAAACCCCAGCCAACTAGCCGGACTACTTTTGTCAACGCCAAAACGAGGCTGGAATTCGGCTCACAGGATGCAGCAGGGGATAAGAAAATTTAATAAAGGATATCGCTAATATGGGATGTCATACAGGTGTCATACGGCGAAATATATATCCCTTTAAGGTCAAAGCATGACAACATTAACAATTTCAAGCAAAGGACTTCATTGTTGCATTCATCGTTGTTGTTTGATGGCAGCAGGAAGAACAGGATGTGGCAGAGGTGTTCTTTCAGGATCTGTGATGGCATCCCATCCGCACATCTAACACAGTCCTTAGGGTTGGGGTGCTGGGGCACTTTAGTTCATGCTCCCACACTTTCACTATTATTAGAGGTGTTCTTCTTACCTACATTGTGTCGCACGTACATGTTTTAGTCATTTTCTTGTATGCAGATAGGACCAATAATGACTTTCACACTATGCAACCTGTAGTGAGAAACTGCATGTACAGTGTTAGAATGCTGCCATGAAGGTGAAGCCCCATTGTAAAAATAATTCATTTTAGGCCTAACCATTTTAACTATTTAATAACCAAACCATGTTGTTATAGTGTTTGAAACCAACCGGAAAGTGACAGAAATGTTTTAATAAAGTTGAGTATGTCATTCACTGACAGTAGCTGAAAGAAAACTGTTGCTATATGGTTCAAACAATCCACACCAACTGCCATCTCCTTACAATGACATCATAGCTTTTTAGGCTATGAGGGTGGAAATGCTCATATGAGTTCTAGTTCCCTCCTGCCACTTGTTGGGGGGGGGGGGACACACACACCACATTTTTGGATAATGTTGAATTATTTGTATATATGGCCATGCTTGTATCGATTTGAGGACTTGTACAAGTTTCGCAATCAAATGAAGCAGAAGCAGTCTTTTGCCAAGCATTTTGAGTACTGACAATATTAATGTCACTGCACAAGTATTTCTTAGTGAGTGATAATAAATAAGAGCAAGAATTTAAGAAAAAAATGGGGTGGCTGTAAACAGGGGTCCGAACACATTGGTTTGGTTTATACACAATCAAGAAAACAGCGAGTAAGCAAAATGGCACTGATTCTCATCCTCTGAACATTGCGCCTCAACATTGATCTGTATCGTCCACTTGTTTGTTTTTTTTAGCTTTTTTGGTGCATGATTGATGTAAGTCATCATTGGTTGAAACATTAAATGTTCTGCTGAGTTGAATCTCCATATGGGCAACACAAAAAGTTATGATCTGATACCTGCAGTTCTCAAGCGGGAAGATGTAAGTGCTTCCATGAAGGACCAGTAGGATGCTAGGTTAACTAGTTTTCAGGATTTACTTCAGTAGTTTTCATTAACGTATTGATGGACGACAATGAGATCACAAACACGTAGAGGCAAAGCATTGAAAGTGAACAGTGAGGGATTGTTCTTTGTCTGCCTTTGTCCCTGTTTGGTAACATGTAGGCTGAAAATTAGCTCTAACCAGTTCCCTTTACAAAGTCTCTTGGGTAATGCTGCTCACCTGTCACTGTACAACAGCAGTTGGCAGAGGAAGTGATGAAAATATTCTTCCTGCTGAACCAAGATGGTTCACTTGATGAGCTTACTGATGTGGCAAATATCCACAGCAGTTGAAGGGATTAGCACAACCTGCTGCCATCTGTTAGGACTACCATATGCCTTGGACCTGAGGTAGCTCTAGAATCTTAATGTAAGCTTTGAGATGTTGCAATACTGCCAAGGGGCAGTATACTGGATAGCTTTCAAATGAAATTCAGAGACTAAAAAATTACTTCTTTATGTTGTCAGGGTGGGGTGGATGGAGGACACGGATGCATACTTTTGCGAAAGGAAAACTGGATTTATTGAACAAAAACAGAGTAACAACACAAGGCGCGGCTAAGCTGGATTCAAAAACGTAACTATGAAAAACAAACAAAAAGACTTGGCATGGCAAGGAATAAATAAATACTTAGCTTAGTGAAAATGACAAGGAACATGGGAATCAGGTCAGGCAGGTCAGGAATCAATGGCATGAATGACAACAAAGATCCGGCAAACTGAGAGGGGAGACTGGAAACTAAATAGGGAGTGAGAGTGATTGGGGAGTGAGTGCAGCTGAGGGAAAAAACACAGGTGAAGTGAGTGAAACTAATGAACTGGTAATTGACGTGAGGGGAAAAAGCAATGGCAAAAACTAAAAACCAAGACATGAACACAAAAACGTAACCTAAATCATAAAACTAAAAACGAGAGTCCATGGGCGTGACAGAGCCCCCCTCTCAAGGGGTGGATCTCAGACAACCCTAAAAAGTCTGAGGGTGGGAGGGAGGGGCTCGAAGCTGGTCAGGCGGGGGACCAGAACTCCGATGGCGTGGCAGCGGTGGCCGATCAGGCATGCAGCTGTAGTACCGCCTTCGGGCAGCAGGAGGCGGTGATCTGGCAGACGCCCAGACCTCTGACGGCGTGGCAGGAACAGGCGGTGGTCTGGCGGACGCCCAGACCTCAGACGGCGTGGCAGGAGGAGGCGGTGGTCTGGTTGGCACCTAGACACCAGTTGACGTGGCAGGAGGAGACGGAGCCGAAGACCGTCCAGCAGGCGGCTGGACATCCGGCGAGGGGGGAGCCCCCCCTTTAAGGGATGGATCCCAAACATCCCCAAAGTCTGGGGGTGGGAGGGAGGGGTTTGAAAAAGTGAGTCCATGGGCTGGGGCCCCATGGGCTCTGCGGCTTGGTCAGGCCCTGTGGCCTCTTGGACAGACTCGTGGTCAGGCCCTGTGGCCTCTTGGTCAGGCCCTGTGGCGGCTGGGGCCAGCTCTGGGACGGCTGTGGCTGCTGGGTCTCTGGACTTGGGATCTGTGGGCTGAGGTGATAAAGAGGTGTGCACAGCATGCCTACCTTCTCTGGTTCCAAACCGAAAAGTTCCATCAGTAAGGCACGCTGCACACTCCTCGCCACCTGCACGAAATCGGGCAGATCCTCAGTCCAGTTGAGGAGAGTCCGCTCCTCTGAGAGGAAAACCAGCAGCTTATTGGTTGCCTCCAGCCTCTGCCACGAGATCGTGGTCCAAAACGCATCCATCAGGTCCCAAAAAAGGTCAGAGTCCGCCGCGTCCATAGTCTGGCCGGATCTTTCTGTCAGGGTGGGGTGGATGGAGGACACGGATGCGGACTTTTGCGAAAGGAATACTGGATTTATTGAACAAAAACAAAGTAACAACACAAGGCGCGGCTAAGCCGGATTCAAAAACGTAACTATGAAAAACAAACAAAAAGACTTGGCATGGCAAGTTTCACAGACACACCTTTTTTATATCATAGACGCGAGCCAGGGCGAGCTTGTCTCGCGAGTCCTTCCGTATAACAATAACCTCGCATGTGATTGGAGGAGCCCAACGAGCCTTCTACTCCTCGTCCAATCACGTGAGAGGTCATGGCCACGGCTACTTGCACGACTAGCATATAAACAAACATTATCGTACCTAGCTAGTTCTCAGACCTTCATCTCCAGGTTCTGTGGTTTTGCTACCTTGTTTACACGCTAGTAAGGATTTTTGCTACAATGGCTGGATGGCGTCTCGCATTTAGCTCTACCGCCTCAACTCCTCTGGTTGAACGCGACCAACATCCAGCCAGTCCGCAGACCGACCACAAGAAACTGTTGGTTGCCATCAGCGGACTGTCTCGTCAGTTGAGTCTGGTTGCTACTGGTATGAACGAGCAGTTCAGTGCCGTTAACTCCAGGTTGCTGTCCATTGAGGATCGGTTGGTTGCTCTGGAGTCTAAAACTGTGCGGGAGAGGCTAACTCCAAGAAAAGTAGGCGGGTGCACAATCCTAAGATTGCGGTAAGAATATGTTTGATGACTTCTAGCTAAGCTAAACGTACTATAAAACCACGCCTTTGTTGGTAGCCCAAGCTAAAAGTAGCCTAGTAGCCTTGCAAAAGAACAACAGAAGCAATGTAAGTTTCTTTATTAAAGTGTATTTTTTGTCTTGTAATGTACAGGAAGCCGTACGCCGACTTCACAACTCGGAGACCAATACTAGGCGCTACGATCCAGAGCAAGGGTAAGATTTAAATAATATACTTTCATTCTTCTGTTTAAGGAAATGGATACGTTAATAGATACCAATCGTAACTGTATAATTTGTTTTCACAGGCTAAACTCTCCTCACAACGAGGCCGTCACCTCTTTTTTGTCCAGATTTACACAATGCTGATAATGACGAAATTGTGTGTAAGTAACTTTTTTTTTTTTTTTTTTTTTAGTGGTTCTCCTTCCTTGCTTGAAGTAACTGTGACTTACGTTTGATTTTTTTAATTCCACTCTCATTTAATTGTTTTCCAGCGGCCTGTAAGACGTACTATGAAAGTATACGCCGGAATTTCCGATATAACCAGCCAGGACTTGCAGGGCAGGCGGAAGCTGCGAAGATTTCAGCTCGGAGTAGGTCGAGAAGAAAGAGGGTAAGACTTTTTTGTTGACTATTTTTCAGATGCATTGATAGATGTGTTGTGTCCATACGCAGTGCATAGCACAGTGCTGATTGCCTTTATTTATTTGTTTTTTATAGCTGTTGGACAGAGTGTGCTAGTAGCGGCCGAGGAGGAATTCTGGAAGTCCGCTACAGTCGACCTGATGTCCGACGAGGAAGACGGCACTGTTGGCGGGGTGTCTGGATGGATAGTTTGTTCTCCCTCCTTCCGTAGCCAGGACCTCTCCGAACTCTGTACTACGTTGCAGTCGCGATTGGAGGGGACTCTGAAGTACAGAGCGACCCACCATAAGCGTCTGCAACACGGCCAGCCCTCGCACAGAACGCCGCCAGTCACCTACTGCTCCGAGGCTGCAGAGCGGCAGTTCACGCAGTTGTAGCCAGGATTTTGGGTACTCTTTTTTGACTCTTTGTCAGCTACCCATACATGTTGTGTGGGCAGATCTCCTGTGTGTGTGTGTTTAAAAAAAAATAAAGCTCTTTCTTTGCATAAACATGTTTCTGTTAAATGTTCCTTGCCTCAATAAATTCAATCATGTTGTGTAGTAGCCTACATAAGAGAACAATGATATATAGCATAGCATATAAATTAAATAATAAATATATAATAATAATATAATAAATATATATATTATAATAATAAATATAATTTATTATTTGGGTTTACATTTATGAGCCTGCCTACTGGTAGCTCTGCCAACCAATCACAAGTGATTTTACTTGTTTGAAAAGTAGTGGTTTCATCCAATCCTGAGTAAGGACATTCAGGGCCAGGCGCGCCGTTTCTGCATTCATATGCTTATTAGAGCCGCGAGCATGGTATGTTTCCGACAATTTGTGGCACCGAAAAACGCCACGTTCGCAGGCTGTAAATTGTCGTTAACTGCCGAAGATTTTTGGGCGTTTACGGGGACGAAAATCCCACTTTTCATGCAGTGTGAGGTCAGTTTCTTTGAGGAAGTTCTGTTACCAGTTGAGTAGAGTTTTGTTACTTTGACCTCTTTTATGGGCCCAACTCTTTGCTGTTTTTTTGTATTGATTGGATTTTGATTATTTTTGGGTTAAATAAAAAACCCTTTTGTGGACTTTTAAGCAATACAATGTAACTTCTCAAAAAGCCCATTATGGAGCTCCCCCTACAGGCTGTTCCGAGAGCAAGTCTAGTCCGGTCTCTTGCTTTGTCGGCCTCTCTCTTTCTCTTCCTTGCTTCATCAGTCAACGTATTCTTCTGTTTATTCGGTGCCTCTGCCATGATGATCGTACTGACAATGGACATTTTCTGGTGGAAGGATATGTCTGTCTACAAGCTAAGTTTTTGTCTAGCACTTATGCATATCTTAAGGTTGAGAATTTTTATGATAAAAAAATATCATTGTAGACTTGTAGACTTTTTATTGTTGTCCATCTTGTATTAATTTTTGTTGCCGTGCTTGGAGCATTTAAGCTATATGCAGAGTTGGGTTCAGTCTATTGCTGTTCCAACAATTATTTTCACATTCTCATTGGCAGGTAATTAGACAAAATGCCTTCAGAATTATTGTTAATTTTATGTTAAAATTGTGTGTGAAATCTTGGTACACGAAGGCCACTTTCTTTATAAATACACTACTTACCAGACCCAATGTAGCTGCTAATATCGGACACCACAGTCCGAAATGTGAAATATCACCTCTGCGCCAAGCTGCCTGCATCGTGGTTCACATAATTGATCATTTTATTTTATTTTGAAAATAAAAATCTATAGTGAAATAACACTGCCATATAGAGGTAATCATTCATCCTACAACAAATATGTTGCAATCCTAAATTGAGATTTATTTAGGAATTATGGACTGTTTGGAATTCACACACGAGACTGTGTAAAATTATTGTCCATGGTCATAACTGACAATTGGAAATTCTTAAAACAGATGGCGAGGAAGAAACATGAAAAATAATGGCATGCCATGGCATGGTTTTAACGGAGAGATATTAAATAGACAACCAGACAACAAGGGCCTGCCAGGTGCAGCTAAAGGCCTGTAGAGAGCACCTGTTATGCGAGTTATGTTAGTTTTGGCGTTTTGTACACAACTGTGCTTACATTCCCTGTTGTCGTCTTTGTCGTGCAATCTCAATAAGTATGCCTTTATTTGTTATTACGGTGCACCCATAATAAAACATAGCCCACCTGGGTTGGCCCATGTAGATCTTACTCGATTCTTTGGGCCCCAGATAAGATAAGATAAGACAATCTGAAAGATCTTAAGTTCCCTTTAGGCTGAATCAAATTCAGTGTATTTTCGACAACCCCTTTTTCTACTCATATCCAGGCCAATAATTCACCTCATTGTAGTCCTCTTCTTTCAACACGTGACATCGACAGCTGTAATCTATCAGTTATTTGAATTTTCCATTCATCTGTACATGTTTCCAGCTTTACTTAGAGTTGACTAACAGTTAATGGACTTTTAATGATGCTTTCTGGTCAGATCCCAGTCTTCTCCTGTATTCATGTCTGACTCATACATTTTTCAAAAAGCTTAAAAGCAAAGAGATTTGATCTATTCTCAGCATTCATTTGCAATGATTGGTTGTTCCTCTTCATTAAGGTTATTTGTAAAATTACATTTGTGGGCTTTTGATGATGATGACATAAAGGTGATTAAAGAGTAAATCAAATCATTCGTCATAATTCTGAGTGTCAGTTGTTATCAACAACCACATAATTACAAGGCTATTGCTCTTCTTGTGATGTTGTGAATCTAAACAAATTTGGAATGCTTAACTCTTAAACACGGCAAGACAAATGATTTCATCAATCTGCAAACTTTAAGCAGAGGCAGATCACATTCAAGTTTCCCCATGAATTTAATTTGACCACACACATAACTTCTGTGTTTTCAGAACAGTTTTGGTTTGTCAAGCAAGTTTTTTGTCTTTTTCTACACCAATATACACAGGGATTCTATCAAAAGATCATCCAAGACCATGGTGGTACACAGCATAGCTCCCTTGCCTTTGACAACCTCAGCCCTATTGCAGGATCACTTTCCTCTCTTCTGGCCTTTGACAGTCTTGAGCCTTATCGCAGTTTTATACCCTTCACCTCTGGCCTTCCACGGGCTAATCTCACTTCTTCTGGCTTTCAACAGACCTAAGCCTGATCACAGGCTCATTCTCTTCACTATGAGCCCAGGTCTTTCTGCAGGCACCCTTGCCCTGCTCTGGCCTTCAAGCCTTAAAGGGATAGTTCGCCTCTTTTGACATGAAGCTGTATGACATCCCATATTAGCAATATCATTTATGAACATTGACTTACCCCCGCTGCGTCCTGTGAGCCGAGTTCCGGCTGAGTTTTGGTGTCCACGAAGGTAGTCCGGCTAGTTGGCTGGGGCTAGAAAAATAAAGCGTCTTGCTTCTCAAAACACAATGCGTTCAAAAGAGTAATACATTTGCATCACAAAATTGTTCTCGATGAAAAAGTCAGACCTCACATCGCTTGGTGCTATTTTTGCGTCCCTTGATATCAATGCGTACAGCCACCTAGCGATAGCCGCACCTGTTACGGTGTTTGCTGCTCGGAAGCAGGGGACTGCTCGGTCTGCACTTCGGTCTGCACAGTTTACATTGGACGCATTGATTATCTTGGACTGATAACAGTCAAGACAATGAAACTTGAATGATTGCTCCTTAGACAAAAACAAGGCTTCTGGTGTGATTAAAATTTGGATTTTTTTTTTCAGGAGATAAGGGGCCTTAAACTGGCTACACACAGGTGATTCAGCAACTTGAGTTCATGTGGCACTTCCCATTTGTACAGTATCTACATTTCTTCACAGCCATAATGTGTTGCCTTTTGATACAATACTGAATAAAAAAAATATTAATGCAATAAATGAGACCAAAACAGCAACAATATATGGATTAAAAGCTATAAACACAAAATTAAGGCATTATTTATATTAACACATGCATTTCTGAGCAAAAGGTTTGTTCTTCTTCTTCTGAATATGTGCTTATAACCATAGGAAGTTTGGGATTCTTGCCAAGGAGGGCAAAAAAAAACACCCAGCGAATAGACAGTCCCGAGATCTGAGCCAACCAGAGCACATATGGCATTACAACTCATATATAGCATAACATCATGGTCTATTATATTTACTGTCACTGTGTGTGCTTTATGTCACTTTTTATATATTTTTTCATTATATTATATTTTTTCAAATTAATTTGGGAACACAGTAATTAACTCTTTTGACCACCCGCAAACTCCCCCGATGCTTTGAACTAGTGTTAAATTGCACAACACTGAATCATCATTAACGATGTACTTTTCAATATTCTGAAAAGTGCCAATGCTTCTCAAGCTCTACTTTGCGTAGAGTACTGTCTGCTGCCACATTTACTTTGTAGCAATGCCACAATATAAAATAAAAGATACATGGTGTTTTTTTGGTGAAATCCGTGCCATGTAGATTATAAATCCCATCACAGGAGTGAATATTTGAGAAAACAAAAGACATAGCAGTGAAACAGTGTTAGCATGAATAATGTATGACGCGATGTTTAGCATCACCGGCGGGTTTTAGCACTTAAGTGCACGGGCATAAACATTTGCCGCCACAAAGCCTGTAATGTTTAGGAGTGTAAAGAGTTTGCAGGTAGATTTGTATATCTCATTTATGTTCACTTACGCAATTCCTAATTTAGCTTGACACTTTCTTAATGGACTGCAAGTTTTCTTTCAGCTTCTTCTACATAACTTCATATTTTACTATACACCCCCTGCCCCACACTTGTGGACCTAAGGGAAATAGGAAAATAAATGGGGGACACAACTGGAGACAAAATCAAAAGACGGCAAGACATCTGGTGAATTATACAGCAGACAAAAACAGGTGGCTCTCTCATCTTCCCACATCATCCATACTTTTATGTGGTGAAATATTTATTGAGCTGCCACAAAACGAGGCGCTCATAATTTGGTTTCCGTGCACGGTGGCACTCAGAGTCATTACAAGTAAATATTACACGCCATATGCTTTCATTCTTACTGACTGATGTCCTAAAAACTAATGTGCTATTACCAAGAGAGGGCATGAGATGAGAGGGAAGGGTTTGGTTTACCAAGGCATGCAGGAGAAAGAGTCAACGGGAATGAGAGAGAGACGGAGAATAAAAAGAAAAAGACGGCAGTAGTGTTTCATATGTCACCATGTCGACCTTGTTTGTGAATAGAGTTCAAACCAATCTAATCCGAGACTATTCAAGTATATCTAGTTGACAATTCATTCTAACCTGGGAAGCAGTACTTGTAAAAATTCCGGTCAGTGCCTCACCTGCTCTGGAACATCTTGACAGTTTAATGCGATCGTTGTTGGTACATACTTAGTTTTCTGTGACTACAGATTCTGTATACATCTAACTTTTACAGCACCTTCAGGACTTCTCAGCACATTCTCATTTCCAACTCATCACATAATAATGATTGGTCAAAAGCCCTTTTCACCAGTTTCGATGCATCGGGAACCCTTTACAGTCACTTCACGAACGACAAGAAACTGCTTATTGACAAGGAACGTGGAATGAAATAAAGAAGATTAAGACCAGATTTATTTGTCATGCATACATGCATACACACAAAATTTGTCCTCCGTTTTTAACCCATCCAGGTTGGCACCTGTTGACATGCACATGCACAAGGTCACACACTCATAGAAACAGATGCCAACCTGGAGCAGTGGGCAGCCATTCACAGCGCCCGGGGAGCTCAAGGGCACCTCGGCCGTGACAAGGAGGTGGACTGACACCCCTCCAGATGTCAGTTCCACCAATGTTTTTGAGTGGCGAGAGTGGGAATCGAGCCTGCCAACCTTCCGGTTACTGGACAACCGACTCTAAGAAGTTGGAGATGTAGAACAGACATCAAACAGGGACTCATGTTCGAGTCTTGACTTTGACTTTCTCCATTCTACTACTGTGCTACTCTGGTACTCATTGCACATACTCAATATGGTTAAGAAACATGGTCATGTGTTAAAGATACAGTGAAATGCACTTTATTGTTGAAAGTTGTGCCAACATTTCCCATATTGCCATGGTAATGAAATGCATCATCATTACTAGATTAAGAAACCCTCTGCATTCCAATTGATGTCGTGATCTGGAGTTTTGGGTTTTTGTTGTTCTTGTCTCTTTAGTTTATCGGGTTTTCCATTGTTTAATAATTTATTCCCTTGGTCCGTTGTTTCGGTTTTATTACACTTTCAGTCCTGTGTTTTGATCCTAGTCATTATGTCTGCTTCTCAGCTCCATTTACATACCTGTTTCCCAGTCAATTAATCTCAGCTGCAGTCACTTCATCATTAGTTCCCCTCAGTATGTATTCTGCCCAGGGCCTCGCTGTATCTTCTCATACCCCCGTCATTTGTATTCTTGTTCTTGGTCCTTTCTGTTAATCCTGTTCTTTCTCTACATTTGTTAATCATAGATGGTTTTTGTTTGCGCCGTTTGCTCATTTTTGTAATAAATTCAGTTTAGTTTAACTTCAACTGAAGTCTCACGTCTGCTTTTTTGAGTGTATCAATCCTCCATCACCTGTGACGGTTGACACAGTGGACTTCTAATCAAGCATCAGTATGTGACTACACTGCGTAGGACCGTAAGGCCCTACCGGTCCTACGCAGACCGTTAGACCTTACGGTCCACACTGTGTGGGACAGTAAGGCCCTACTGGTGTGGTCCGATCTGCTGAGTGCATCATTGGTAGGAAACTCCCAACCCTTCAGGACATCTACCACACAAGATGTCTTCGTAGAGCTGGCAGGATCCTAAAAGACTGCCATCACCCATCCTTCAGACTGTTCACCATGGTGCCTTCTGGTAGGCGGTACAGAATTATCCGGTCTGGCACCCGCAGAATGCGAAACAGTTTCTATCCTAAGGCCATCAGGCTCCTAAATGGACTATAACTCTCATCACTTTCAAACTCAACACTTTACACATGCCTACCTCCACTGCGGTTTGCACTGCAACATGCAATATTGCACAATATTGTATTTTTATTCTATCTTATGTTTCTAGGTTTGTATAGGTCTTAAATTAGCATAGGCTGTTATGTGTATTATTTTTTCAGTATTGCTCTAGTAATTAGTGTAAAATGTATCATTTGCAGTATCCATTTTGCCTATTTATTGCTATTGTCAGAGTACTTACGTCATGTCATGTTACGGCATGTTATGGTAGTTGCTGTACGGTGTCCTGTCCTAAGAATTTCAGTGCCCAATCCGACTCTGTTGTTCTGTGCATCTGACAATAAAAGACTTGACTTGTGGAAGTGGAAGTGCGAATGGGTTGGACTTTTGATTCGAGATAAAACACTAAACGCTTGTTAGATGAGCAAAAATAGCGTCAAACAATGCAGTTAATTTAAATTTCAACGGTCTCTTACCATGTCACTGTTCTGAACAGTGAATGTTGCATCTAAATTAGTAAGTTCAGTCTGTTGTTGGCTCACAAACAGGTGGACAATGAAGGCCTGATGGCTCAGCTGCCACTTTTTTACAACTCAGGAAGGTAGCCTATGTACATTTTGCAGTTACTCAGTAATCATGTACAGTGTAGTCAACCCAATCTCATAGCAGAATGTGAAATACCTAAAGTGTTGCAGAGCACAAAACGTCCACAATAAGGGTACAAGAAGTGGCTCTGTTCCTTACACAGATACATAAGTTTTCAGTCGACATTCTACGATTCCGTATGTGTTCCTACATAGTGACGTCCATGTTTCACCACTTGCAGCTGTTTACTTGGCTCCTCGCAAGAAGTTTGGAGGAAATGGCAGGAGCGAATCGTGGTCCTTTGTCTGCACAATGTTTAGAACGGTCATTGTTCTTTCCGACTTCTCTTGCAGCCATTTCTTACTTTTCTTCTGCACTCTCACTCATAAATGGATACGGTTGGTTAGTTATTAAAAAGTACATGATTAGGGGTCAAATTAATGCACACATTTATGTCTACATGTTAAAAAATACATTGTTAAACAGTTTCAAAAGGCTGCATGCTTACAGACTACAAATTTTTATATTCATGTGTCAACATTCCAGTCATATCATGATAACTCTTCCTGAGGAGAAAAAAAACAAACAAAAGAAAAATATGGAATTATTTTCCAAATTACATATTGGACAAAAGACAAAATTAGGATTGAAACCTCTCTTTACGATATAGACAATAGGCCTAGAATGACTCTGGTGACCCTGAAATATACCTTAGTTAGACTGTTGGGAGACCTCCCATGATGCACTTTTTTTCTTACTCTGTTCTCTTTACTCTCCGTGTACAGATGACATCAAAAACTTGTTTTTCTCAGCAGGTATCCCCACGCTGGTGTTGTGCTTGTTCAATGTCTCTTGTGGTGTAAACAGATCAAACACATTTACAGCTGATCTGCGGTCATCGACTTGGAGTTAACTTAAAACTTAAAAAAATAAAAATAAAAATAAAAAATCAAGAAAAACCACCACATGTGGTACCAAAGACCATCTAAAAAACAAAGGTGGGTATTACAAATAGGTATCGTGTTTAGAATGTTGGTAATGATACGACAGCCACTTCCATTTACTTTGCAAGTCTATGAGACAGTTTTCTGACCTCAGTGTGGGTGGAGGGTTGGTAGGACACGGATGCAGACTCAAAAAGGTGTTAAGCAAGAACTGAGATTTATTCACAAAAACAATATATGGTTAACAAAAACATGACTATGGAAAAAAAATAAAGAAATGAATAAGAATGGCAATGGAATAAATACTTAACTTGAACAAGACGTAGCGTGGCATGAGGGGGTGAAAATCAGGAGTCGTGGTAGGTAGGTAAGGATATCACTAAAGAACACGGGAGACCGGAAACTAAGGCTGTGTTCGAAACCGCCTACTACATACTACATACTTGCAAACAGCATACTCATCGATCAGACAGTATGCAGAGCGTTTACACACAGTGCAGCTTCAGGCCGGCTGATTTTGGCTCGGGCAATAAACTCTGTAAATATATAACTTTAGCAACATTTAAACATTTTCAGGCGAGAAAGTTGTCGTTTAGATCCCCAACGTGTTGAAAATCTGACAAAATACCGGCTATTTACAATTTTGTTCCCACGAATTCGGCGCTACTAAAGCTAGCCGCAGTGAGCAACGCACTTCCGGTTATTTTCACAAAATAAAATGCCCGTTGGCTTTTATCATAGGGAAAGCCATTACGATACAATTGGTGCTTTTGTTTTGAAAACAGAAAGTGAACCTACCCTCATTGTAGCTAGCTTGAAACTGCCGTTTTGACGGGAAATGACGATCGGCGACGTCACGTTACGTCGCATCCTGGGTAATTTGAGTATGACAAGTAACCTCATGATGAATGCTCAACATTTCGGCGAATCTAGTATGCATCTAGTATACATCCGGGAACTTAAAAAAGTTAAAGTTAGTATGAGTAGTAGGAGAAGTATGTGGTTTCAAACACAGCCTATATAAGGAACTGGGAGTGATTAGCGACTGGGTGCAGCTGGTGACAAACAGGTGAAGTGAGTGAAACTAATGAATTGAACATGGGAAGTGAGAGAAAAACAATGGCAAAACTAAAACATGGCAAAGCTTAACTAAACATAGACTTAAAAACTAACACATGATAAAACATGAAACTAAAAACATGGGGAAAGTCCCGTGGGCGTGACACATAGACACCTCTCTGATGTCTGAAAATGTTGTAAGGGCATTAGAAGTTTAGACATAGGTGGAAAATATGCTCATCTTTATGAAAAGCAGAAAAATAAAAAACATAAGAGAGAGAGAATGGAATTAAATGAAGGCCTGTAAAAACTGTGTGAATGCAGCAAAGCAAAGATCAAATATTTCCACTCTTTTAATTTTAAAAGTAATTTAGACTAGGGGTTGCTGGACTGTAGCAAAATGACTCACTTTATATTCAAAGCGGGCAATGTACATCCTAATTAATATAGCAATACTGCTCTGCTGAGCCTCTCAGCTGGTGGACAATAGGCAATTTATGCTTCCCACTGTAAAGGTGCCAAAAGGAGCCATTACTGTGTCTGAATGTGTAGAAATGACCTATCTTCAACAGCTTGCAACCAGGAGAAAATGGACACATGGATTGTCCCACTTCCTAAATGCATTTCTCCGAGGCTGGGTAAGCTTCAGTACAACAGTTGTGTTAATTGCCGTGTGATTTAAAGGCTCATCGCTGAACTTAAATTGTCTGCATACTGTCTGCATGTAGGCAACTTAGACGGATTTAAAAAGTTTTTAAAACGATAAGTGTGGAAGGGACACGAAAAAGACTTCAGCAGTAGTGCTATTTTGTGGGGAAATTGAAAACTGGACACATTCTCTTCTCACTAAGGGAATTTTCGTTTTCAAAATCACATGAACATCCGAGCCTATAAGAGCCTTTGATAGTGTACTAATGGTGTAGCTATTGTGCAACTATATTGTATTTCATGTTGCCGGCTATAGATATTGTTTGTAGTTTTATGTTTACATCTACTAGAATATGACTTTTCCCAGCTTGCATCATATTTGAAATGGTGTAGTATAATCACCATTTTGGGGGAGTTTATATGTATACTGTATATGTATCCAATTAACATTATATTAAAATTTTGTAGGGAGAAAGGTCACAGCAAAGATAAAAGATTGGTTGACTACTGTTCATGTTATTTGTTTTTTACCAATGAGTCTAGATGAAATTCTGTAAAAGTGGTCTTTAATAGAACAGGATTTAGGTTGTAGTTTTTTTTAAATCAATAAATCTTGAAGCGTTTCCCCTGTGGAAGTGTTTCGGGTGGAAACTTGACGATGTGTGTATTGCTGCGCAAGCAAAGCTAACAGCCACTCAGAATGGCATTTCACAGTCCAGTGTCGCAAAATTTGTAAAATATGAACCTTTGAATTTGTCGTTATTTTTACAGTCCAGGTTTAAAAATTGTGAGATAACTTTTTTTTGTTTGTTTGTTTGTTTACTATTGTATCATGTGACAGGAAACATGACCAATTAGCATAAAACTGTTGTCTGTGACAACATTTACTTTTCTAACCCTAACTGTCATACATGTTTCACAGGACACATGTAAATTAGACTTAGCATTTTTAATGTTGGACTGAAATATAGTATATTCATACTATTTTAGAGGTAGTTTCAAACGTAGTTGTAAGGTGAATTTTCGGAATATTGCACCAAAGGTTAACTAACGCAAAATGGAATAAGTTCCTCTAAAGGCATCTAACCTACTGTGTCTAAGTGGTGAAAAGAAAGCCTAGCCCGAAAAATTGATTCAGTACCAAGTGGTATAACCTGCTGCTAAGGTGTACATTTAGTATGATGCAGACTTTTAAATATTAAGGGCCAATCAAATAGTCCTTGCTTTTTGTTCTGTGCTTTTTTTTCTTGAAGCACACCATTTTGCACTCTTGACATAATGGCCATTTAAATTCTTATCAACCCTATGAAAATAGTTGTGACAGTTTTCGAATCAAACATAGAGATTGGTGTTATACAGATTGTTACTGCAGGGCATCGCATTATATAAGCATGCATTTTAAAGAGAATTTGGAATTTGTAGCTGGCTCATCATCAGTGGAGGACATCAATAAGTCATTCTTCATTAGCAAAGAATCCCGTTTTACTCACAGCTGCATATTAATTATGGTAATCTGTGTCTGTATGGCTTATTTACTAATGTGAGTGAAGGCAGAAAAATCAACCCTAAAACAGAATGCACACATACCATTTTCTCTGATCTTAGAAATGTAATATTCATAAAGATGAGCAATCCAAAAGCTAGAAAACTCTCAGAAATACATTTTTATTCTACATTAAGATGAAAAAAACCCATTGACATAATTTCATGGACTTGCCATGCCATTAAAGAAAGAAAAAAGCTGTTAAATTGTCCCATCTGGCTCCTCTACAGTGATCGACATTATATTTTACCTCATCCATTTAGTCTTTCTTACTGAGTCATCTACTGAAAACCACTTGGTGAATGTGTGTTATGTGGGAGGTATGAAGTGATTAATGTCTGAAAATAACGGATTTTTTTTGTTGCACTAGGAGGAGGGCAAATAAGTAACAGTTTGTGCACAGTTCACAATGAACATGACATTAAGAACAGCTGACACACAACTCACAGGTTTGTTTAGCACCAGCTGAACCTCTTTTTGGAGGGAGGGGGGATTTCTTTTCTAATTTTGCCTTCACTCCTACTCTCATTCCACTATCGAGAGACACATAACCTGCATCTTTGCCTAGTTTTGCAGCATGCATTGTCAACAGTACACAAGCATTTGCACATTATGGTTGGTTTACCTGTCAAAAGTGGGAATGCTTTGTTAGCTGTGGGGCTTTTTTTAGGTCAAGACACAAGTCCCCTAGCCTGGGCGAAAGCCGACTGTTGACTCTGTCAAACAGTCTGGGAAAACCCAAGAGGAATCCGTTTCCATGGAGGGCGGGACCTTACCCAGCAACTTAAATTCATTGGAGTAACGGAGTTCCCTTAACCAATCATAATGTTTAGAAATGACGTTGGTTATGCGCCGAGGTTCATGCTTACTCTCGCGAGGCTCTAGCTCGCGAATCACGCTTCCCACATCCGCTTTCATTATACCAGTACCATTTGATAAATCAAACTTTTCCCAAAGCCAGTTGGAAGGAGAGCTACGACATCCTTGCCACTAACAAAATTGACGAGGCATTCCTCTTGCTCTCGTTTTAATTGTGTAATGATCTCCAGAGTTGAGACAACTTCATGGATAGCTTCTAGCGTTCTTCCGTCGCCATGTTTATTTCCGCTGCGGTTGAACTACAATTATATGGACTACAATGGACTCCGCGCGTGAGTTCTGCGTCACCACTCGCAACTGTTTGCTGATTGGCAAAACACTGAGCGAACCGAGGTAGGGGGATTTGGCCAGACTATGTGCGGAGCCAAAATCTTTGGGCGGAAGTACGTAGGATGGCGTCGCCAGGCTACAAGTCCCCCTCCTGAAATGGTCTTTTGTTCAAACCCTTTCATATGGCTCATAATAGCAGCCTGTAAAATACTGCCCCTATAGGTGGTATAAAAGAAATAAGACACATAAGAGCCTTCCACATCAGACTAGAAATCTGGGGATGGTGGGGGGAATTGCTAGCCTAGAAATCTAGACGCCCCTAGCGACCGCAAATTGAATTTGCTCTGGGGCTAGTCTAGTCACTTGTGGTCGTTTTGCGAGGCTGCAAATCGAAACTTAATCAGGCCAATCAAATCGTGAGGAGCGGGGTCGGAGGCCGGGCTACCTAGTGACGACAGAGGTGCGACGTTTCAGTGTGTAGTTCCAGAGAGAGGTAAACAATGGCTGCGCCCGATTTGGCTTTGGCAGCGACTCTAGAAAATTTAGATATACAGTTTTCTTTGAGAAACGAACAGATAACTGCACTTAAGTTTTTTTTTTTTAAAAAAGGATGTTTTCGGAGTTTTGCCCACCGGGTACGGTAAAAGTTTAATTTACCAGCTTGCTCCGTTGGTCCGTCGCGCTGACTACGTAATCCTTCTTCATCGCTCTGATTGGTTGTTGCGCCATCCTATTGCGTGGCGTTGAGTGCAGAGGCAACTTGACAGACAACCGTTTATCCTGCCCACACTGCTATCCAGCGTCACTAGACCCCTGTACAGCTTTTTGCTGTACGGGTCTGGCTTGCTAGGCTAGGTAGACGACCCAATCTCGCGACGTCTATCATGAAAGTCATTGGTTGATTGTTTACCTTCCGGCTCCGTTTCACCCCTCACAGTGAACGATGGCGACGGAGAGAGAGACTTTTGTTGGAGTTGGAGCTTATTGATTTTGAAATGCATATAATTTTGACCAAATGTTGACCGGCACACAGTAAACTCTTTTAAAAATGGCGGTGTTGTTGTTGTGACTGAAAGGAGCTAAACCGGAAAAGTTATTCTGGAAATGATGTTGTTAGCCAACCAATCACAACTCTTGCGGGAGGGTCTCCGTCGACAGAGAGGGCTCTCCGTGGCTCTCCGTAGCCTTTCCCGGACGACCATAAATCAGGCTTAAGGCTATCTGGACGGCATCTTATGAGTTGCCTTGATATCATGTAAACACAATATTTTGTCACTTCCTGGTTGGTTTTAGGGAATAATATCACTTGGTTAGTGTTACAAATCCAAACTACTTGTGTAAGGTTATAAATCTTCTTTTTAAATTTGTATTCAGTTGTGTTTATATAGCGCCAAATCACAACATACTGTATGTGATGTCAGTGCGGGTCAGGGTACTTCCAATTCATTGTAATACAATCATAATCCAATCAAATTCAACTAATTAAACTCCGTATTAGTCCAATTCATACACTCAGAGCCAATTAAAAAAAAGGTTGCAGAGCTAAGGGAACCAACAGAGTGCACTGAAACTTTACTTTGATCCAATCCCCCATCCTGAGCATGCAAGAGGCGACTGTGGAAAGAAAAAACTCCCTTTAACAGGCAGAAACCTCTGGCAGAACCAGACTCAGGGAGGGTGGCCATCTGCCTCAACCAACCAACTTATTACTACACTGCCCCTGGTTGGCTAATCGTAAAATTGGGATCAGCTGAGCCCTTTCCACACAGGCCTAGGGTATTTAAAGAGTGCAACAGACAAAGACAGAGGGAGAGTTAGAGAAAGACAGACAGACAGACCTCCTTTTTGGTAACCATCGCTTGCTCTTTTATTGATGACCCTGTGGTAGAGAGTGTGTGCTTAATTCAAAGGGCATTCAGGCCACCAGCCCCACGGGTTTTCAGGGACAGAACAAACCCACTTACTTTCCCCAATGAGTACATGTGGGAGAGGTACAGGTTCAGCAGGCCTGGCATAGTTTATCTATGTAGGCTGCTGGAACCGCATTTCAGTAAAACTACAAGACGTAGTAAGGACCTAACCACTGTGCAGTCTGTCTGCATTGCACTGTGGTTCTGTGCCTGTGGGACTTTTCTTTACAGTGTAGATGATGCTGAAGGTCTGTCCAAGGCAACTGTTTGCAGGGAAATAAGGAGTGTATCCCTTGCTTTGAAACAGTTCCTAAACATTTTCACCACCTTCCTTGGCCATAAAGACACCCAGAAGATCAAGGAGGTGTTTTATGCTATTGCAGGTATGTGACATTTACAATAGTGGATAATATGAAACAACCTACTGGCTGGCATATTTGCATTAAATTCATCATCTCTCTTCGGCTTCCACAATGTCATCGGTGCACTCGACTGTACTCACGTACGCATCCAGGCCCCTGCTGGACCTGTGGAGGCTGACTATGTAAACCGGAAATCTTTCCATAGCCTAAATGTACAGGTACGTATTGGGGACAATTGTCCAGAGACTCTAAACAGGGATTTCTCATTTTGAAAAATACCACATCAACCCCTTTGAGTAATGCTGACCAATGTTACATTAATGCCCTGTAAAACCAAGTACCTCATCATTGACTTCTATCCTCCGTGCGTACAGATGATCTGTGATGGAGGTCATTTCATTTCCAACATTGAGGCTAAATGGCCGGGATCAGTTCATGATTCTAGGATGTTCCGAGCATCCTCACTGGCACAGAGCTTTGCACAAGGCGCAAGAATTTAACTTACCCGAAGGAGTGTACTTTTGAAGTAAGTTGTATATAGCATAGGCATAATGTTGGTAATCTAATGAGAGGTCAGGTGTAAAGGTCATTTTAAGGAATTTAAAGTGCTCGTCATACTTTATTATAGATAGCCATATCAGGCACATATTGCATCAAATTGCCAAGTGTTAACACATGTATATCCATCCAACATTTCTCTTATTCTGCAGGAGAGTTCAATGGTGTCCTGCTTGGGGACAGAGTCTATGCATGCTGGCCGGACCTCATCACGCCATATACTGATCCAGGAACAAGGGCGGAGAGGGCATTCCACCATGCACATGCACATGCACATGCTAAAACAAGGGCACGGATAGAAATGACCTTTGGCCAGATTAAATACAGGTTCATTGCTTAAAGTTCTCAGGCACCATGGCTGACTTCTGACAGAGACATCTTAAATTAATAGTATACTTCATATTTTGTACATTTTGTCTTGAGCACAACTTTTCAGGCTCAAGTGTTTTATGATTGATCCCCTGCAGGTTCCAGTGCCTGAAAGGGCTCAAGTTAGAGCAAGTTTAAGAAGGCTAAATGGATAGGGATAATTTGTCATTTTCAAAATATTAGGTCATGGTACCCCACTGTGAATATAAATGTAGAAACACATTTCTAACACTTTGCATGAACTGTGCAATAATGACATGTTTGATTTCAAGTTGTGTTGAATTGTTTAATTTTCATGTTTTTCAAGCTGTGGAGAGAAAACAGATTTGAATACAGTTCACAACACGAAATTCTCCTCAGTTAGAATTTATACTTACATCCTTATACTTATATTTTCTTATCGAAAGTATGTCCATGTTGCAACACAAACATTTGTTTGGGAAAATAGTGACACAATAAATAACTGTGCATATGTTGCATATGTGAAGAGGTGTAAAGGTCCACAATGTAGTGCTGACTGCTATGACAGTTCAGAGGTTTAAATCACTTTAGTTGGGGGAAATTTGCTCTTCTATTGCTCACGGTCTGAGCACTGTTTAGATTGGCTTACCTGACTCAATTGTTCCCTGATTCTTCAAGAAAAAAAATCAAGTTAAATAAGAATATCCTTTAAAGTTCAAAGTACTGCAATAGAGGAAAAAGTTTAGGGGGAACTTAACGAGCCTTGCTGACCCTTGGCATTCAGATCTGCCGACTTAACCTAATAAAGCAACATGAAATGGTAGCCTGCTGTAATACATCAGCTCGGTGGAATTGGCATGGGAGGCCACAGTCACAAAGACAGATTTGATTAATTTCAGGAAACAGTGTTTCATGAGAATATGCAATTCATACACAGTATTCACAAACAACATTAGTCGGATAGCTACAATCTGACTAAGTGAAACTCAGCATTAGTCAATACCAAACACAGAATCAGCTTTTATTTTTCCTTTCCACAATTATTAGCCCTTTCAGCAGGCTTTTGGCTTACCGTTAATTATTTTAGTCCAGCCACTAAAACCTGACACAAGTGGAACCATTTGCTGCCTCTACCATCTCCCATCCAACATCTATAGTATCAGTGTTAATTTCAGGAAAAACTGTATTTAACCGTTTAATAAATTTGATAAATGGTATGCACTCAAAAAGCAGCCTGAGTCACACCAAGAGTTAGTAGAGCATGAGCATATTTGCGACGTATGCTCAGTGAACAGGTCAGAGGTCATTACTGAGTTGTGCTACATTTGAATAAGTTGAGGTGTGTTGGATTTATCCTACTCGAAAAGGGGATTTTAGAGTGCAGTCAGCAATTTCAAAGTTAAGAGGCAAAGTATATGACATAGGGATAAGATGTTCCATTGTTTTTAGCGCAAAATGTTTTGAAACAAAAGATCTGAACTCAGCCTTCTTTGTGCACCAAGCTGCCAAAGAAATGTGAGCATTACTGAGTTGCTTACACTTAATCAGGCAAGGGTTAGGTGCTGAAGATGGAGCAATCTGCTCCTGCATTGTATTTGAATTTGTGACAATACAGTTGAATTTATACCGTCTGGGACTTCTCTCTAGTTGAAATAGCACTTGCGCGACAAGATCAATCAGATTTCATACAAATTACAGTAGTTATAAAGAATTCCCAAATCTATTTGTGTGAACATTTTGAAAGCACGAGAATATATTTTAGTCAAGGTCATTTCAATAAGCGCAATTCATCCTGTGCTGTTTGAAGAGCTGTGACAGTATTCTCACATTTGGTTATCATCTGTTAAAAGGGAAAAATTAAATTTTTTGTCACTTGATAGAGGATATATGCTGTTTGATGTTATGTTGTTCCAGTTAGCATTTATCATGTAGCCTAGAAATCTAGACGCCCCTAGCGACCGCAAATTGAATTTGCTCCCGGGCGCAGTCTAGTCACTTGTGGTCGTTTTGCGAGGCTGAAAATCGAAACTTAATCAGGCCAATCAAATCGTGAGGAGCGGGGTCAGAGGCCGGGCTACCTAGTGACGACAGAGGTGCGACGCTTCAGTGTGTAGTTCCAGAGAGAGGTAAACAATGGCTGCGCCCAGCGAACAGTCTTTCGATTTGGCAACGACTGTAGAAGATTTAAACATACATTTTTCTTTGCAAGACGAACAGATAACTGCACTTAAGTTTTTCTTGAAAAAAAAAAAAAGGATGTTTTCGGAGTTTTGCCCAGAGGCAACCTAACAGACAACCGTTTATCCCGCCCACACTGCTATCCAGCTTCACTAGACCCTTGTACAGCTTTTTGCTGTACGGGTCTGGCTTGCTAGGCTATTTATCATGACCAGTCCTTGAAACATTTCCCTAAAGTAGATGCAGTCTTTGAAAGATAAAAGCCAAACTACACATGGACAGGTCAAGAAGTCCAGCTGGCAGACAAGTGACTACATCTACTTTAGATACAGAATAGATTTTAAAGTTCTGATACTCGTCTACAAATCACAGAATGGTTTAGGTCCAGAATACATGAATGACATGCTAGCAGAGTATAAACCCAGTAGAGCTCTGAGATCTGCTGACTCAGGTCAGATAGTGGAGCCCAGAGTTCAAACTAGACACGGTGAAGCAGCTTTTAGCTGTTATGCTGCACACAACTGGAACAGACTACCAGCAGAACTGAAATCAGCCCCAACTGTAAGCACTTTTAAATCCAGGTTAAAAACATTTCTCTTTCGGTGTGCGTATGGTTGAGTTTATATCTTTCTTTTTCCTCTCTTCTTTGATTGCTTTTAACTGTGTTTTTAATTTCTATTCTATTTTTTTTTCTCTTTAAATTGCTGCTTTATGCTGTTCTTTTAACCCTTTAGGCGCCAAGATTGTTTTTTGAAAATACTGGATTTTGACATTAATATTTCAAAAGCTGGTGGCTGAAAGGGGGTTAAAGATAGATGCCTACTGTACATTAGAAAAATGTTGCCCATGATCCATAGTTTATGTGGGGTATGAAATTATCGATCTAATTTGCATATTATGACGTCATCAAGTGGCAGCCATTTTGAATCTCATTATGTTCAGGAAATATTGGAATTGAGTGATTATGAACTTGTTTTTTTAAAACTTTTTTTTTCTTTTTGTCTTTTTATCATCATCTATAATGATCAGGGAACAAGAAAGCAACAATAAAACAGAATAATGTAGTAAAATATTACTATATCATCATTACCATATAGTAGGAAAACACATGCGAAACGTTGCCCATATTTTTTCAGGAAATGGTGGATATTGACTTGATGTTTGAACTTATTTTCATTTTTCTGTCTTTTACCTTCATTCATAAGGAGGAAACCAACAATAAAACAGGAGAAAGTGGTAAAATACTGTCATCATTACCATAGGGTAGGAAAACACATGCAAGAAGTGGAAGACATTGAATTGATTTTTTTTTTTTTTTAACCTGTTCAACCTTATTCATAATGATCAGGAATGAGGAATACAATAATAAAACAAGTGGTAAAATGTCATCATATAGCAGAAACACACACTAAAACAGGTGAGAACACATTGTGAAACGTGAAAACGGTGGTGAAAACGATGGTCAAAACGGTAGTAAAAACTTATCTGTCCAGGTGGCACTGTTTATAATTTTTTAGAGTATGGTACCTCTCAAAACATGGCACAGCACAGACACCTACACCACACTGACGGCACCTGAACTTAGTCTGCCGACGACCTTTACGCACACGAGGAGTGCAGCGGCTACTCGCCACGGTGCCACCCACTGGACGGCTGGTAATCGCCACTGCCACCCACCCAGATAAAGGGACCCAAGCCAGATAAAGGGACAGAAGGAGTATGTGTTTGTGCTTGAACATTGTGTGATCCGATGTCAAGATCATTGCGCTGGCGGAAAGGCAAAGCGCCGCGGCTAGCCGCACCACCGGGGGCTGGGTGGAGAGAGCGCATGCTAGAGATACCAGACCCACTTCTCCCACCCCTGGTTCCTCGACCAACACCTCTACGGACACTGCGACCGCGTTCCCCACTACAACCCACTCCATTGAGGTTGGATAACGGCACCGAATGAGTTGGAGTGTGTGTGTGTGCTTGGAGAACAGCATCGCTTCGCATGCCGGCACCATTGCCTTCGGAAGTTTCACCGTGGGAAGCATGAGAGCTCGTCCGATCCTCCTCCTCACGAGGTAAAAACTCTCCTTCGGAGTCGGAATCGGCAAATAGCATGCTCAATACTTCCGCACGGTTCAACTTCTTACAAGCCATGGTGTTAAAAACTCACTAATAGTTCGCTGACAATAAAAATTCGACTCGCACGTCTCTACAGAAAAGCTCTGAATAACTGCTTCCGTATCTGAGCTCGCGTGGCTTTTTCAGGGTTCGTACGGTCATGAAAAACCTGGAAAAGTCATGGAATTTTAAAATGGTCATTTCCAGGCCTGAAAAAGTGCTTGAAAAAAATAAAATCGCAAAAGTTTTGGAAAAGTCATGGAAATTTGTAACATTCATATTTTCAGGTCGTTCATTTATGCTGAGTTTGAAATAATGTATATGCTTTAAAAAGAAATACTCGCAAATTATAAGCAGGCATACGCTGAATACTACTGAAAAGTTCGTTGGCCATAGCAACCATAGACGGCCAGCAATCGGATAAACCAATGAAGTGAATCAATCCTGTGAAAGAATGAAAACAAGTGAATGAAACCTGCACTCACCCATTATGAAGTTAACTCTGCCAGCCCTTCCATAACCTGCTCAGCCAACTCCTTGACGTCGGGTATGGTTGCTAACGTTACGGCGGCTAGCATTAGCAACGAGGCTGCTAGGCTTGCTAAATCGGTAAGCATTGGGCTACTGAAGAAAGCTAGTCTTTTTAGCTACGTTATATTATCATCTTTCTTCTCGGCTATAACCTTTGTTTACGGCCACTGGCCCTAACCTGACGCCCTAGCTTTCAAATCACCGGAAGTTTTCACCGGAAGTACTGGCGCACACACAAAAGCTCTCTCCAGACATATCTTTCTTTCATTCCGCCCAGATGAAATTTAATGCCACTCTTCGAAAATCGGCGAAATTTAAGACATTTTAAGACCTTAAAAAAACGTATTTTTTATTTAAGACTTTTTAATACTTTTTAAGGATCCGCGGAGATCCTGTAATGGCGGTATGGACAGATCCACTTGAGGGATGGGGGCAGGGGGCGCAATCGTAACACGCACCTGCTTCTGAACTTGAATCTATAAATGTTTATTCTTTTAATCAAACTATTGTCTCTCATTCATTTGTGTCATTTGAGATAATACTGTATGCTTTGGAATTCTCATTGTTAGTTTTAATACAACATTTGATCACTTTTTGATGAATACACCGAGTTTTCACCAAATGTTTGGTCATGGAAATGTTGTTTAAAGTCATGGAAAAGTCATGGAAATCTTTTGGTCAAAATGTGTATGAACCCTGCTTTTTGCACTGCCTTATAAAGACACTGTGAACTACAAAATGACGTGAGCTTGGTCTTGTTTGAAAGGGTAACATGTTTGCCAACTAGTGGTAGGAGGACTGAACACCTTAAAGCCTGTTTATTATATCTACAGACTGTTTTGTTTATGCTGACGTAATGTCGCAATTCTGCGACTTTGGCGGTTAGAGGGTTAAATGCCTTGTCTTTATGTAAAGCACATTGAGTTGCCTGTGGTATGAAATGCGCTATATAAATAAAGATGCCTTGCCTTGCCTTGCCAAGTGATCCCTCAACTGGGCTTCTCTGTGAGATGATGTTTCAGCCAGTCTCACGGCAAAACCTGAAAGAGAAAACTTCTTATTCCAGCTTATCAAGACTGAGGTGCTGTTTACACATACCCGGGTATTTTGATAAACGCATAATTTCTAACCTTCATTTGCAAAAAAAACTAGGTGCACACAGCCCCGTTTTTAAAAAAAAACCACGTCTACATTGTCCGCATAAATACGCTATCAAGAGCTGTTAAATTACACCAAGCCTGACGGTGGCAGTGTTAGAACAATGAGAATTCCACACAAGCCAATCAGAAGCCTAATAGAGAACCGCTGACAGGAAGAACGTACGGATCCTTTTCAAGAAGAAAATATGGCGCCAGGCTCATGTGTGTGGACTGAGCTACTTTTACACGTTGCACTGGACTATAAAACTGCTAAAGCCGTGAAAAATGTCTTTGTTGTTCAATACATTGTATGACTGTAATTTTCAAAATCACACAAGCGAGTATAGCTCTCAACAACAGAAATGCTGCTAGTACCTCCATGCTTGCCAGATAAACAATGGACGGAGAGAATGGCGTTTTCACGCTAGCATCCTGCCAACATGGCGGATAGGGGCGGGGCTCTGTACTATGACGACAACTCCTCAGTCCATTCCCAAAACTCCGTTTTTGTCTCTTTCAACCAGTTTACACACAAACGCTAAACGGAGTTTTTAAAAAATCTCCACTTTTGCCGGAGTTTTTTTTAAGCTTCGTTTTCGGAGGAAAAAACTCAGTTTGTGTATAAACGAAAGGCACAAACGAAGGGAAAGGTCTTCGTTTATCAAAAAACCCGGGTATGTGTAAACAGCACCTGAATCTGTACTTTTTTTGTGCCATCCAGCACCACATTCCATCTTCTATCCTCTACTCGCGCTTAAGCTGTGCGATGATCCCCTACTACGAGGTGTGCTTGGAGAAAAAGAAGTCAAAGAGAAAACTCAGGACTCAAGCAGAGATAGTTTAAAGGGATGGTAACAACAACCCAAGCACAAGTGAAAGAAGAAATAACACGAGTTTTTACACAAACTCCATCGAATTGGGTTTTGTTGTTTTAGCTCACCTGAAAGAAAGAGGATGTCACATAGATCTTGTATTGATGATGGAGTCAGACTGCTGTGGTAATTTCTTTGCCATCACATCCCAACAATTCTCAGTGTCTATGCTATTAGGAAAAAAAATCTATTCAATTCAGTTTTATTTATATAGCGCCAAATACAACAAATGTCATCTCAAGGCACTTAAATAGTATAGTCCAATTCAAGCCAATTGGAATTCAATTCATTGTTATCATAATTATTTACAAAATAATCCAATTCATTCAGGTAAAGACCCTCCTGATGGAAAATCTGGTAATTCGCTGCATTAAGGTGGTCAATGGAGCCAAGCTGAAAAGGTTTTGGCACTGAAAATTCTTACAAATCAACCGGGGTTCATGTGTGTATGTGTTAGGGTTTTGAATTGTGATCAGTGTATTAAATAAGGGATCATAAGTTGTCCTTGTTGGACAACTTTATGATGGGATTTTGATCCTCTGAGGACACCGCCTCTGGGACTTGAGACATTTCGGTGCTGGTGCTCCCAGCACAGATAATGGAGTCAGCAGGCTGATTATCTTGCTCTGGACGGGCCTTATTGGTGATTCAGGAGTCATTATGGGGAGGATGACAGAGGATGACATTCACGCAGAGATCAAAGAAGACTCCCCCTCCCCAATTTTTATGCTGCGGTTTGAACTTAACACAGCCTTTGTCTGTACCATCCTTTTACTCATCAGTCATGTTATTTGAGGAAGACACAGTTGGCTTTCTTTTAGAATAATTCTAAATAAAATATTGTAGTATAAAATATTATAGTATAGACTATATTGCTTCCTTTTTATATATATATATTATGGTTGGGCGCGTTAACTCGTTATTATCGCATTAACTTGTTAATAAATATTTTGTTGCGCATTAACGCAGGTTTTATTATTGTAGAAGTCTGTTGAATGCATCACATTCACACAGTTACAGCAAACACCACGAAGCATGGAGTGATAAAATAAAAATAAACTAGCAGGTAGGGGTGTAACGGTATGAAAATTTAACCTCATGGTTATAGTGACCAAAATGATCACGGTTTTCGGTATTATCGCTGTATTTTTAAAAGTGTGTTCAATCTGTTCAGAAAGCACTGATAGGCCTACACAAGCTGAAAAAAAGTGCAACAGTGTTTATCATATTGCAAAATCTTATCAAAAACATCGGCTTTTGAACTATTTCCGAATCTGATATTACTGTGGTCTGCCCCGAGTGGAGTCCTCTGCTATCATGCGTTTTGGCCGCGGCAAGTCTGCACAGACTGCGAATGTTGTTGTGTTTATTTTAAAACGAAATACAGTGTTACAGAGCGAAATACAATCTTACAGGGCAAAACACAGGTGAATTTGGGCGATTTTGAATAATTTTTCCGTCTGCAAGTTACAATTCCGTTTCAAAGGGTACATTCCGCCATTTCCGTCCGTTTTCGCAGAAAATCGTTGCCTCTACGCATGCAAAGAGATACTGTAGCCTACAACTGTATGATAAACGCAACTCAAATGTGCACCCGTCTAGCTCTGAGGCTAACGTTAAAGATGTGCCCCGATTAGCTCCACACTAACACCACTGAACGAACATGTGCATGTGCCGTAGGCATCTGTTTAGATTATTGACACGTTATTAAAAAGTTAGACAGAAGGATTATTGCATTCTGCTTCAACTCGATGTCCCCACACCATGCATTCATGTATGCATTTGAGCTAAAACGTTAACGTTAACTTACGTTGCATTGGATATACAGTTGTGGGTGATGATCAAGGAGATGAGCAAGGAGATTTGACGTATTGCCTGTCATGGTTTTCTGAGCAGGATGCAGATGATTGGAGACTTGCAGTTTTTTAGATGCGGCTCCACTTGGGGGGGGCAGATAAACACTGAAGGGTTTCTGAAGGTTGAGGGTTTGAATCCAGATGGGTGTTCCAGAGCACGGTGGAGAGCGGACTGGGTTCGATCGGGAGCAGTAAGGAGAGCACGGCTGCCAGTAGTTAATCAGGTCCAGGTCTTGGGAGAGTCTTCAGGTTTGTGTACTGGATACAATGGTCCGAGCTTGGTTTCAGGAAACTGGAAAATCTTGGAAGCAAAAACACAACTAGTTAGTCTTCAAGGTATCTCGACAGGTTCATGGAAAGGTAATTCACAGGCTTGAAGTACCACTTATGGCAACAATCAGGCGCCGAAGGACTGACAGCGATCTCCTTAAATGCTCCTCCTTGATGATGGTAAGTTACTGCAGGTGTGCCTCAGCCACCGTGCTCCTGACTACCACCTGGTGGAAGGAAAAAGAATCACCACACTCCCAGAAACACAACATTGCCACCTTTAGCAGAAACATTTTTCCTGCATGTTCTGCAGACAGGATAACCATCTTCTATCAACTGTCCCCCGGCATTCTTATAAAAACCAAAATATGCCCATACTTCGGATGTAGTCCTCTTAGAGGGCTGATAAATGTCCTGACTCTGAGTGCTGTCATCTACACCTTCGGCCATGATTCCAACTTCAAGAAATGCACGTTGTAGGCTGCGCAGTGAGCATGCGCGACAAATTAAAAACTCGGATGAGGCTGGGAAGGATTAAACTCACATTTTTCATACCGTGTTATTAACCGTGATATTAATGATATTTGAAATGAACGCGGTAATTGTTATTGTCAACACTTTTTATCGTGGTTTACCGTCATA
The DNA here is from genome assembly GCF_027942865.1 of Odontesthes bonariensis. Taxonomy (NCBI): domain Eukaryota; kingdom Metazoa; phylum Chordata; class Actinopteri; order Atheriniformes; family Atherinopsidae; genus Odontesthes; species Odontesthes bonariensis. The sequence continues at coordinate 4,848,868 of NC_134518.1, read as the reverse complement.
CCGGTAACCGTTACATCCCTACTAGCAGGTAACATCACAGTGACAGGTGCTCCTCGGTCTCTGTGTGAAGCTCACGGAGCTAACCGGCGCTACTTCCTGTTTTACTTGTTTCAACATAAAAGCACGTATTTCAAAATAAATTTTAAAAAAACTCCTGCATTTACAGCCAAGTTGAATGGTCTTCTCACCGTAGTAGTTCCAGTCTAAAATATCACTTAACCCATTTAGGCCAAAAATGCCTGGAAAAGAATGCCTGTAAAACCTATGGGCGATTTCAGAAAGGCCCCCTAAAACCTGAAGTTTTTCTGGAAATTCAGCAATTGTGTCAACGCCTACTAAATGATTGAATTCTCAGCCTCTGTAGCAGATAGAAACAAAATTCAAAAAGTATTTGAGAGCTTACACCTGTGGCTTTCTTTGGAAATTGAGTTTATTTACATACACCTTCACGAAAATAGAAAATGTAAAACGTAAAGTGCAGGAAGAGCACTATTTTCAATAAAAAAAACAGTAATAAAATAAAATTAAATTTAATTTTGTATTTAAATTATTTATTTATCTATTTATTTTATCACCAGTAATCTCTTCGTACTGGCAGCACAAGGAGTCCCATGCCCATACACATTCCAATAAATGTTTTCACAGTTACGTGTGACCACCTTGTCATCTTTGCTCGAGCTGGAGTCTGAAGTACCTGCTCACTGTATCTATTCGTCTTGGAAACGAGATGCGCCCAAAGCTCCTCAGTAAAAATATGATTAAATGCCTGCAACGGTGTGGCATCTGCAGGTAAATCGACTTTCAGCCCTGGTGTGCGGTTGAAATCTCTCCGTCGATCACGGTGGTAATTGTCAGTCTTCCACTCACATTCAAACCCTTCAAAATCATCCTTGTCATTATCGTCATCTTCAAACAGGCGCAGAGGTCAATAATTGGTGCAAAACAACCCTTATACAGGAAAAAAGACGTGTACGCTTTCCCGGCCTTAAAGGTAGAATAACGCAACAGCAACAGCGCCCCCGGCTTTAAAGGTAGAAATGCGGCAATGCTTTCCCATTTAAAATAAAACTAAATGCTAAAGACTACACATTTTTTTTATTAATTTTTGGATTTGGTACAAATGCAATTAATCGTGATTAATCAGGGAAATCATGTGATTAATTAGCTGAGCCTGTTACGGTGTTTACTGCTCGGAAGCAGGGGAGTGCTCGGTCTGCTCTTCGGTCTGCACAGTTTACATTGGACGCATTGATATCAACGGAGGCAAAAGTAGCGCCAAACGATGCGAGGTCTGACTTTTTCATGCAAAAAGATTTTGTGATGAAAATGTATTACTCTTTTGAACGCATATTGTTTTGAGAAGCAAAACGCTTTATTTTTGTGGCCCCAGCCAACTAGCCGGACTACCTTCGTCAACGCCAAAACTCGGCTGGAACTCTGCTCACAGGACGGAGCGGGGGGTAAGTCAATGTTCATAAATGATATTGCTAATATGGGATGTCATACAGCTTCATGTCAAAAGAGGCGAACTATCCCGTTAAACATTTTAATCGTTGCCCAGCCCTAAGATATATATATATATACTGCACCTTATGCAGTAGTTTCTAAATGCTTACAACCTGCACGACATCCTCATTCTCTTCAGTTTGCCATCCAAATCAGTCCACTTCCACCTCTCAGCCTGCCATGCCACCACAACACCTTCTCATTCACAGCTTGTCACATGCTGTAGCCTGGTCAAAGGTATCCTTTTACGGTCACTTTGTGATACACAGCGAACAGCTTCAATTGAGACTTAAGCCTTCTCTTGCTGGTTCTTTGACCTGATTGATCAACAACCAACATGGATCACATAAGGAAGTCAGAGGGCAAAGAGGGGCACAGACATCAGGTTCACAAAAAAAATTACTTGCGGTCAATTCCAGCTTAGTTATGTATCAAAAGTACTTGGTTAAGGTTAGGAACTCATCATGGTTAGGCTTCAAGTCCACATAAAATACTCTTTATTGTGGGGCGCTTAACCAACATTTCCCACCATGCCTTGGTGTTGCATCCTGCCACTGTCACATTACCGGGTTTGGAAACATTACACGTCCAAAGTGACCCTTTGAGGATACTCTCTGCATTCAAAACCCAAGTAATGGGCTCCTGACCAAAGCGTCAGTATGTGACAGCAGGATGGCTGCCCAGTATCTCTGTCACCTGTACTGAAACCCATTTATTCTCTCTTGTTTTTTCCTCTTTCACTCTTTTTCTTTCTTTTCTGTTTGTGCATCAATCCAATCCTCACCCTCTACTTCCAACCCACACCCGTCTGTCTCTCTCAGAGCTAGCAATCCAAAACACCTCCTTCACCCAGCCCTCTCCAGGGGCCTAATTAATTTACTGAAATCTCAATCAGCCTTCCACTCCATTACCCTGATCTGGTGTGATACTCTCTTCTCTGTGCTGGGGGGCATTAGGATGATTACGAACAGGATCCGATCTGTCTTTTCTGCTGGGATGGCATCATCCTGCTCCTCTAATATAATGATATAATGACGGAGTACACACCCCTCGCTCAGGTCAGAATAAATTGAATCATAACCGGGTTCTAAGGGTTCTGAGTTCAATCAGAGAGAACTGTGGGTAGGAGGTGAGTCTCTAGGGGAGGCAATACATTAATCCAAAGTCAGAAGAGGAAGACAGAGATGGGGAGATGAGGGAGACAGATAACGTGAAGGGAGCAGGGGAAAAAAAGAAGGTAAGAGCAAGTCAAAGAGAGACTGATGGAGAAAACAAGGTGGTCAGAGGTGCGATGAAGATCGCCAGAAATACGAATGTACGCCGACAAACAAAGACCAAACAGGAGGTGCTGCCAGGACACATGCTCATGATCTATTCATATATCAAGCATGATCCCCCCCAACATGCTAGGGTGAGCTGAGAGAAAGTCAGGGCAGCTGTTGGAAAATAAAGTTTTAAAAAGCAAGTGAAGGACAAGGGGAGTCGTTGTCAGAGAAAATTATGACAAAACAAGTTCAGGAGAGCAGACGGGCGCTGTCAGGTTTGTGGGTTGGCAGGACACGGATGCGGACTCCAGAGGTGTAAAAGCAGACTTGGTTTATTCACAAAAACAAAAAGTCAAAGCAAAGCACGGCTGAGCCGGATGATGAAAACTAGACTGTGGGAACAAAAACATGAATATAACTGGGACAAGAATACAAATGAGTTGACATGGCATGAAAAGCACTTAGCTTAAGTCGCGGCGTGGCGTGGCGAGGCGAGGCGAGACAGGGGAATGGTGAAATCACAAACTGAAAGGGGAGCCTGGAAACTAAATTCTGAACTGGGAGTGATTGGTGAATGAGTGGAGCTGGGGACAATGAATACAGGTGACTTGAGTGAAACTAATGAGCAGAACATGGGGACTGAGGGAAAAAAATTGCAAAACTAAAACATGGCAAAACTTAACTAAACATGGACTTAAAAACTAACACATGATAAAACATAAAACTAAAAACATGGGGAAAACCCAATGAACGTGACAGGCACTCATAGTCATCCTACTACATTCATGAATAGCATTTGGTAGAGTATCAGCATTTGCTAAGCAACATCCATTTTGATTTCTCCAAAGACATAGAGGCATGGGCATAGAGGTGTAGAATGCAGCAGTGAGTCACTGGAATATCTGATTATGTGCCAAATTAAATTTTAATTAAATCTTTTAACAAATGTACGTTTACACATTACTAATTTCAAACAGATGTCATCAGTCAAACGGAAGATATTTGTTCCTTAGTTTTTACATGTAACTGTTACCAAGGTTAACTGAAGCAATGATGACACTGAGCAACTTTAAGCTGTAGAATGGGACTGTTGACCATGTGATGATTCAATTTATTTGATCCAGAGATTTTCGCACCAATGTAATAACAATTTTAGGTGTTAAATTCTAATCTAGATTAGCTCATTTTTAATTTGTCTCTCTTTTTCCTGCTTTAATCTCTGCAGATAAATACAACAAAAACAAAAGCTAAACCACAATACCATTGGTGTGCTTTGCCAAAAAACTATTTGATCTAAAGTTTCAACGTGAAAATGGTGAAGGGCTTTTTGCTTCCGCATGTTTAAACATGCTGAAATTGGCTATAGTTGAAATGTAATTACTTTTCAAAACGACCATAGTGCTGTAAGCTTGATGCTGCGACCAAAATACAGCCACGAGTGAGGTTGATGCCATTTTTCAAAAAGAAACACTGCTTGTTCTATGTTCATTAGTATGAGTCTGAAGTTGTTCCCAGACCGCTGGGACTGGAGGGTTTGCTTTCTTTTGTTTTTGCGACCGAGGACTTTCGTTGTGTTAGCTTAGCATGCTATGTTATCGATGCACGTGTACGGGAACTTTTTTTCTGTTCGGTTATGATTAAGCAATATCGAAACCTTATCAAAAAACAATCCGATTGAACTGTAACTGTACAGAGATGTTGAGGACTGTTCTAAAGTAAAGGGTGTATGGTTTGTACATCTGTGGGTAACAAAACTCCTCATGCACAGCAAAAATGAAGCTCAGTTGGGACACCTCGGGTGAAAAATAAAGAAACCACAGTACACTGATTTCACTTACTGAAATTGATTATTTAGTCTAAACATTTTCTCTAAAACTGTGGTACTAATACTGCCTTTTTTTTCTCTTTTTTTCCCCCTGAGATTACTGCTTTGAGTGTCATCGGTGGGGTTCACATTAAAGATGCGGTCTGGAGAATCATGAGATACTGCTGGCCAAGCAGCTCAACTGCGGGCGTAAATGGAAAAACGGCTTTCCACAGCCTCCAAATAAAAGATGTCATTTCTGGTAAGTGTTAATTGTGTTATATTTCATTGTGATGCGTTTTATGAATGGGTTAGGGTTTTCATTTTCTTTCATGATTCTGAGTAGTTGCTAGGGGTGCTGAAATTAATCATAATCGCTTTATCAATATGTGGATGATTATGCATCAGTGTGGTAGGAGACAATATTCTATTCTGTTGCAATATAATGGCATTGATTGTTGATTAATCAATCAGTTCATCAGGTGAAGGGCAGTTTTCCTCCAATTTTAGTAATGGGCTGGTCATGGGCATGGCTAAACTGTTTTCAAACTACATTCATCATTGCTGCCCAGCTATGGGCAGGATATAGCATGCCATGCATTTCTCACCATTGTGTTTAATCTATCAAAAACTTTACTGTTTTCTCAATTTTTAGGAACGGTCAGAAACAACCAACTAACGGCCACTGCCACTGACCAGGAGGTGGAGGCCTACATAAAAAGGTGGCTTCATCTAGCCGGAGACCGGGATGGTGGGAGGAGAGAAGGCGTTCCTCACAGCACGCACGTAAGTCGGCTACGATACCTACAGTATTTTGCAATATGTGATGCTGTTCAACAGCAGAAATCAAGATGAAGCTGCCAGCATGTGTGCGGGGTGTGTGCAGCTCCTGAGTTTAATTTCAATATCTTCCAAAATATCAAAAGCAAAAAATCACCTTTAACATAAACATGAGTTATTACTGTAACTTAAATGTTAAGGTTAAATGTGAAGTTTGTCTGAGTGTTTGAAGCTGCTTTACTCCAGTTCACATTGCCTGTTACCCAACTTTCATTGTCTGAACAGAATGAGGTTGAGCAAGCAGATATTGGGTTTAGCTTCAGATTAATTGTAATTAAAAACAGACTAAGTTTTGAAGTTTTGTAAGGCATCAACACAATATTATAATAACTTTATATCATTTCACACAGCCTTTTTTGTTTATCCTGATGAGGTTTTGTGTTTTGCACTTCACTGCCACCATATACTGAATATACTTTACTGAATCAACTAAATTTGTTCTTTTGTGTATTTCTTAAAGGGACGGAAGACGGATTTGGATTTTTGTAGGTCGCCAACTCTTTTTCTTTTTTTTTTTTGCCATTATGTTTTAAAATAAAATAAAAATCACACCCACTTCTCATGTTTGGTCATTTCTTCAGTTTCCTCATCTTGGACCCCAAGATGAGTCCCACTGCATGCCACCATTCAAACGGTATCTGGTGTTACCATAATGGCATGTAGCCACAAATTGAGACCATTCTGTGTTTTCATATTTGACATACTATTTTATCATGGTTGTGACTCCCCAAGTGTGCAGGTTTGTCAAGGTCCTAGTGTGTAAACCAGTTCTGGCCAGAATTAAAGTGTACAGTGGCCCACATCCGATTGAGTGCTGGTTTATTTTGGCTGACATCTGGCATTGTGATGGCTTGGTTGTGGCCCACTTCTGGCAAACGTGAGTGGACCACCCAAGTGCCATCAGTTCATGCCGTATGTGGGCCGGATGAACATGTCAGGTGTGGGCCGGATACGGGCCAAAAGAGTTTTGCTATCTGGGTTGCACGTGTCCTGAAAAAAATTGGCTCGATTTTATGGCAACTTTAAACTATAAACTTCCAATCAAATGCAGAATATGTACAGCCATTGTCGTTAATGCACCGCAATTTCACGCAGAGGTGAAACTTAACATTTCGAGGAAAACGACACAGTATTAGTATAATTCGTGGTGCTTCACTTTCTACTGTGAACAAAGGGAAGCTGCTGGCTTGCATACCTGATGACACCTCATCCCTTCAAACAGGTCTGAGGTATCTAGCTCAAAAACGGTGAACGGTTATTTGTGAATATACCAAGAGTCATATTATGAGGGTGAAATGCTTTTAGTTAGTGCTTTGGAGGTGTCTGTGTGAAGCTCACGGAGCTAACCGGCGCTACTTCCTGTTTTACTTGTTTCAACATAAAAGCACATATTTCAAAATAAATTAAAAAAAAAACTCCTGCATTTAGAGCCAAGTTGAATGGTCTTCTCAGCGTAGTAGTTCCAGTCTAAAATATCACTTCAAGGCAAAACACACAACTGATAGCAGCAAGTCATTCAAGGAAACAGACAGTGGAGCGAGGCTTCTACATAAAAACTACAGAAAGATGCTGATGTTAAAAGTGTGTTTGCACAACAAATGTTATGGCACTTTCATTCATATGGCAGCACATTTAAAATAAAACTAAATGCTAAAAGCTATACGCTACTTTTGAATTCATTTTTGGATTTTGCGTACAAATGCGATTAATCGTGATTAATCAGGGAAATCAAGTAATATATATATATATATATATATATATATATATATATATTATGTATCCAGGCTCACTAATGCCAGCATGTCACTCTGCCCATACCATTGCTTTCTAAGATAGTGGTTTCAGCTGGTGCATTGCGCTTCAGACCTTTTCCTTTATGTTTGAAAGCTCTCCTGCTTTTCAGCCTTTTTTTCGTGTGTATGTGCACTGCGTTTGGGTCCTCTGTTCTGGACTCTGGCAGCATGTCAATCACCGGAGTGAAGCCTGTTGACTGTTGTCAAATGTGATGGAAGCTGGTGTACATCAATCCCATGTGATTCAATGTGACAGCAGAGAAGCCACTTTCATGGCTTTAAAGGATACTGTCGCACGGTGCCTGTTGCTTAAGGCCAAAGGGGAAATTGCTGCAGGCTGAGAACTGACGGCTGTAAAGTGAGATGGCGTGCAGATACCATCAGGCTGCTACACCTCCACTGCATCATAAGCAAGTAAATTAAAGTCGCTGCTTTGAGCCAGTGTCTCCATGCTAACATGCTCTAACTAGCAATGCTATCTTTTTGTGGTATATTTGGTTTTAATCTGAGTTTTAAGGTACATTGACAGTAGGATTGATCTTCTTGACTTTGTGGATGACTTTGTACAATCGTCTTTCCACTGTTGCTTAGATTTCCCCTCAAGACAAATATCAACCACATTGAGATGCTCAAGAGAAAGTCAGAAAGCTACTCAAATCAGTAGAATTGATCATCTTGGGAACAGGAATTTCCATGCAGTGTTTCACAGCATTCTTTTAAATATTTGTACACTGCTGCTGTTTCATTGAGCCGTTTTACATATCATTGTGTAAAATCTCCCCCACAGTGTGAAATTGTTACATCAACCTTTGGAACCACACGTTATGTAGGAAATCATGTGAGTCCCCACACTTTATTCACAGAGATGAGGAAAATTCTTTTTTTCTGAGGAAACAAAACTTGTCTTTGTTGGCCGTTTGTACTGGATAAAATCACTGGATCAAACAAGCTCTTCTGCGATGTCGAGGCCCTGACCCAATGGGGTTATTTAGACGGAAGAAAGTTTGCCTTTGAAGTAAGAAGCAGCTTCTCTCTCAGTGTTGCAGGAAAATTGCTATATGTTGCTGTAATCCTGCAAGACCTTTATGTATTTATTTGAATGTGGAATATATCCTTCTGTTTACTTTTCAAATTTAGACTTTGAACATTAGTTTCTTATTAGTCTCATTGGCTTATTGTTCTGTAACTGAGCTTGTCTGGAATGGGCATGACAAACATGTTTGTCGTGGATTTAGAGGGCTAATCTACGGAAGCCCGCAGCGGACGTGGTACGTTTAATCTTGTTTTGGATGGTTTTCTCGAGATAATTTATCGATGGTTTTCGAGGCCACTTTTTCTCCCCAGTCCGCCTCTGTTTGTATGTGTTTTATGTGTTCGCAATTTGTTTGTCTTGTAGAGATAACTTTTATATCAGCCCGCGTCATTTAAGGAGACGGCTGGCTCGACTGCAGCTCAACAGGCGTTTACACCTAAGTGATCCTGCTAATATAGTCAACTTCATCAGTGACCAGCTGAGGGGACCAGGCCGTCTCCATGGTTACCAAATGATACACGAGAGGTGCCGTTATCTTTGAACGGAATGCTTGTCACACCAGCAGGATTTGCTTTGTGCATTTTCACAAGCAGAATTGTTACACAAACGCTCCACATTCCATGTTTGATTCATGGGCTACTTTATTCAGTTTTCAATGAAAGGAGGGTGAAAATGGGTACATCTTTGCCAGAAATACATACAAAAATTCATACATACATACAAAACACATATAAACAGGGCCTGACTGGGGAGAAAAAGTGGCCTCGAAAAGCAACTTGAAAATGAATTGTTTTCTCAAGATAACAAGAGAATTATCTCGTCATCTCGAGAAAACCATCAAAAAAGGTTTATAGGTACCACGTCCGCTCTGGGCTTCCGTACTAATCTTCAGGATGGTGAAAATAAAAGTCAATGAAGCTCTAAACCAGAGATACTCATTGCGCGGCTCGCGAGCCACATGCGGCTTCTCAAGCTTTAATTGGTGGCTCGCACTCGCATAGTAGCGTATAACAATATGGTAACAATAACAATACATTTTTTTCAAATAACACACAGCGAATCCTGCACAGTATTAAGTATTTTTAATAAGTTTGCATTTTTGTATTATTAAGTATTTTTATTAAGTCTTAATTAAGGCTTAATGGTGTTTCCTAAAGGGGGCTCTGTTAAACCTGGCAACGCAGCCCGTTTAAACCACCGTCACACTTGACTGCAGTGCACGCTAGCTCCTTTAACCAGCGCGAGATGCAGGCTCAATGGATCGGTTTTTAATTAAAAAAGGACAAAAACCAGCACAAAAACCATGCTCATCCTGAATGTCTCACTATGATTACAACAACAAACTACAAATACAACATGAAGAAAGTCAAGGACATGCATGCCAGCTTCCACTCATCCCAGTATTAAGGTAAATATGGTCTTAATTGAAAATGTATTGGCTGTGTTGTTTCTTTTTTTGTGGGATGTTTTATATGTAGAAATGCATATTTGCAAAAGGAGACTTATTATGTTTTTGTAAAAGTGTCTCTACCCTTGATTTTGCTCTGCCAATGTGGCTCTGGTGAAAAAAATAGTGAGTATCACTGCTCTAACCCTTTAAAGGTTTGCATCAGGTGGAGACAAATGTTTTAAATGAAGTAGTTTGCTCCTTGTTTTGAAGCTGCTGTAATCTGTTTGCATGACGACCATTAGCTTACTCTGAGCTCGAGGCAGATAATCGTAAAAGATTTCTGTTTGACTGCTGCGACAGAGCCAGATTAGTTCTCCTGTTTTTAAAGCAATCCTCTACTGTCAGATATTTGTTCAACATAAGAAAAGACAGATACAAGCTACCATTTTAAGGCTCTAATTTCCCTCATTACCACAGAAATGGGGTTGAGGAGAAATTGTGTGTTGTGAGCACTCATGGGAGTCAGAGTTCTGAGCGGAAAGGTTTTGAGTTGAACTCTGCCACTGCTGTGTTATAGGGGAGAGACTTGGGGACTCCAGTGACTGACAAGTTTCCACTGAATCGAGCCAGAGCTGTTAGCTCTGTTAGCTCTGTGCTCTGTACCCAGAGGGCAGGAGCACACACCACCAGGCTGGGGCTGGAGGGTTACCACACATAAATGAAGTCAGATTTATATGCGCACACAGCTGATGACATGATTCAAGTGGTTGGCTCTGTAGAACTGGAGACCTAACACAGGCCACAATGAGTGTCAAGAGCTATATGTGACCCGCTCTGGCGAAATGAGTCGGAAGTCGCAACATTCTATTTTGAGGTTACGGGCAGATAATGTGAAAAAACAATGGATTAAAATTTTTTTTTTTTTTTAGCTAATTTCAAAGAATAGACATTAAAAAACAATCTCCCAAAGTTGTATAGTCATATAATTGAGGAAAGGCACGTAAATGACAATTCAAGTTGACTTGCAAGTTGTATTAAATGCGTCCAAATTTAACAGGTTGAAGAAATTCATCGACTCCTCTTCCGTTAACGTCTACCGTTCCTATTACCTCTGAGGATTTCCCTTTACCTCTGAAACGTCTCTAAATCCGCTCGCTTCATAAAACCAATCAAAATGCTTAAAAATGTACACACACAGTGACACAAAGGCCCACAATAGGCGGGAAGTCACGTTTCGAGTGACTGGTGCACGCGATTGGTCCAGCCATCACTCTGTCAAACTAGCTATCTGTGTTGGTGTAGCCTAAACTGATCGTAGAAAGTCTCTCAATATTCGTCATTGTCAAAAAAGTCATGGTCTTATTACAATATTAGTATCATGTAGTACTGTAGTATAGTGTAGTGTGTTGATCTATGTTTTTGTTTTAAAATGTCATTCGCTAAAGAAAGTAGAGTCGCGAAACCTTTAAACTCTCGTGGCGTCCAATTTTAGCTCTGCTGCTGGACAGCAAGACTTGCTAGCGCTAGTTACTGATTTTTTTGGAGCTGAGGTGATATCTTCTGAAGAAGAAAATGACAGCGATGTCGAAGACTCGGATATGGAAAAGGAGCAAGAATTCGCCACTCATGTGGAAGATGACGATGAAGTCATTGAGCAACCTGTGACTGATATTAATGAGGTGACGAGGGCTATGTCGAGCTGTGGAGCAGTGTGTGTGGGAACAAAAATAAATATTTTCTAATCATTTGGGCTTCAGTCTGGTTTAATACCATTTTATATGTGTACAAATGCCTTTGGTAAAATTAAGCTTTAAGATAAAGAGTTTATCCCCTTAAATTCACAGGATTTTGAAAGCTATCAACAAAAAAACGGGCAAAAAACTTTAAACGCGATTTTCTCAGGTTTTCAATCGTAAAAAAAGGGTGGAAGATCATAAATCAAATGGCCATGTTTTGAAAACCATCCAACGTATGACTTTGACTATGGTATCATTTTAAAGCTTATTTCCATTCCTTTCTTTTGATACCAAAATCTCAATTTTGACATTTGGGTCACTGTGACTCATTTTGCTGGATCAGGTCACATATGTGGGCAGTTGGATATTTCTGCGAACCCAGCTCGTCTGGCAGCTTTTATGCAAGAGTGGGACAGCTTCCTGAGAGAGATGTTCAACCCCAGCCATATATGAGTGCCTCGTGCAAAACAAGCTCCTCCAATGCAAGCCAAAAAAAGATGGCAAGGTACAGAGGAAAGGAATTTTTGAAGAGTAAAAGGTCTGATCGGGAGTATAGACTGAGGAAGTTTAACATTTGAACCTTGGAAACTGTCCTGAAATTTAAAGAAATGGATCAGACTAAAGTACTTGTACAGTATTTTATAAAGCCTTGTTTCCACTATGCAGTCCGGTACAGGTCGGGTCGCTTTGGGGTCAGCTTGCGTTCCCACTGTACAAAGGGGACCCTCAGGGGTGGGCGGAGTGCGTGCCGAAGCGTAAATAGCAAATAACACCAAATAACATCCATAATTTCGAACAACCTTCAAGCTTCTTCAGCTTGATGCGACACTGGCTCGCGGTCCGGTTGAAACCACTCTGCCATTTTGCGGCAATCAGCTAGAAAACCTTTTGATTTCGCACAGCGCCATCGAGCTCCCGCTGCACAGCCTCCCCACCAACAACGGAGAGCAGAGCCTGGAACCGGTCCTGTGTGCTAGCTACCCCAAGCAGAAGGGTTACGAAAATGGTAACGGTACGGTACGGTACGATACAGATCGGTACGCTTTCGTGGTAATGGAAACCAGAGATGGGACCAAGTCACACATGTGCAAGTTTCAAGTAAGTCTCAAGTCTTAGCTTTCAAGTCTCAAGTAAGTTCCAAGTAATTTTTTCTTGGGCAAGTCAGGTCATTACATTACATTACATTACATTACGGTCATTTTGCAGACGCTTTTAACCAAAGCGACTTACAATAAGTGCGTTCAACATCGGTAGGCAAAAGAACTTCAGGTCACAAGAAATCATAAATGCATTTCCTTCTAATACCAAACAGCTAAGAGCAAAACTAGTGCTAGATCAAGTCCAGTCCTGTAATAAGTCAAGTCAAGTCAAAGTCAAGTCAACTTATTATTGGGGGTCCTAGCAGCGAAGCTGCAGGAACCCATTGAGTTAGTAGCTTTTCCTATTATTATTATTAATCCGTTTCTGCTGCAATTGAAGTCTATGGCAGCCCCATGAACGCTATGGTAAAAAGTTGTGAAATTTGGCACACTTAATTAGCCAAGTGCCAAAATGAAACTCAAGAATTTTCATGGCCCAAGAGCTTACTCTCTAGCGCCACCAACACGTCAAAGTTCAAAGTGCATTCAGCCTAATAACTTTTGACTCCTTGGTCCAAATTTCACATACAAGGTATCGTTGGAATCCTTGAATCATGACGAGTCCAACGCACCCTATGACGTCAATTTGCGTATACTTAGATTTTCCGCCATTTTGAATTTTATCAAAAAGCTTAAAAAAGCATTTCAGGTCACAGAGATTGTCCAATTATCACGAAACTTGGCACATAGACTCTTCAGACCAAGCCGCACAAAAATTATCCAAGGGAATTTTTAATTAGGCTTCCATTTTTCCATAAAAGCCAATCAAACTCGAGGTTGACGCCCCCAAACCGGAAGTGAGGTCATATCTTGGCAACCATTTGATATCATGACGTCAAACTTATAACACAGACTCAAGACTGCTAAGGTAAGAGGCCCAAGAAGTTTGGTGACGTTCGGCCTATAGGTGGCGCTATATGTAGCAAAAATGCATTTTTGCTCATATCTTTGGACCCCTTGTTCCACATTTCACAAATGAGGTACCAGTAGAATCACTGGATAAGGACGAGGTCAACACACTTAATGACGTCATTTGCGCCATCTTGGATTGTCCGCCATTTTGAATTTAATCAAAAACCTTCAAAACGCATTTCAGGCCACTAAGATTGTCCAATCTCCACGAGACTTGGCACATAAAATCTTCAGACCAAGCCGCACATAGGTTATTATGTGGATTTTTTTATTTCACTTCCGTGTAACCGCGGCAGCCAATCAAACTCCATGCTGACGAGCAAATGGGACATTTGGCCGTATCTCTGCGATGCATTGATGTATCGATGCCAAACTTGTTGTATGAACTCACGACGCCATCCTGAGCAGCCCAAGCCTTCCCTATTGTGCCATTCTGCTAGGACCCCCACATTGCTGCTTGCAGCTATATTTATTGGGGGTCCTAGCAGCGAAGCTGCAGGAACCCATTGAGTTAGTAGCTTTTCCTATTATTATTATTCTTCAATTTCTGCTGCAATGTAAGTCTATGGCAGCCCCATGAACGCTATGGTAAAAAGTTGTGAAATTTGGCACACGTAATTAGCCAAGTGCCAATCACAAACTCAAGAATTTTCATGGCCCAAGAGTCTACTCTCTAGCGCCACCAACACGTCAAAGTTCAAAGTGCATTGAGCCTAATAACTTTTGACTACTTGGTCCAAATTTCACAAACAAGACATCATTGGAATCCTTGGATCATGACGAGTCCAACGCACCCAATGACGTCAATTTGCGTATGCCTAGATTTTCCGCCATTTTGAATTTGATCAAAAAGCTTAAAAAAGCATTTCAGGTCACACAGATTGTCCAATTTTCACGAAACTTGGCACATAGACTCTTAAGACCAAGCCGCACAAAATTTATCGTGTGGAATTTTTAATTAGGCTTCCAATTTTCCATAAAAGCCAATCAAACTCGAGGTTGACGCCCCCAAACCGGAAGTGAGGCCATATCTTGGCAACCATTTGATATCATGACGTCAAACTTATGACACAGACTCAAGACTGCTAAGGTAAGAGGCCCAAGAATTTTGGTTATGTTCGGCCTATAGGTGGCGCTATATGTAGCAAAAATGCATTATTGCCCATATCTTTGGACCACTTGGTCCAAATGTCACAAATGAGGTACCAGTAGAATCCCTGGATGAAGCCGAGGTCAATGCACATCATGACGTCATCAGCGCCATCTTGGATTGTCCGCCATGTTGAATTTAATCAAAAACCTTCAAAAAGCATTTCAGGCCTCTGAGATGCTCCAATCTCGACGGAACTTGGCAAATAGAATCTTCAGACGAAGCCGCACATAAGCTATCATGTGGATTTTTTTATTTCACTTCCGTGTGACCGCGGCAGCCAATCAAACTCCACGCCGACGCGCAAATGGGACATTTGGCCGTATCTCTGCGATGCATTGATGTATCGATGCCAAACTTGGTGCATGAACTCACAACGCCTTCCTGAGCAGCCCAAGCCTTGCCTATTGTGCCATTCTGCTAGGACCCCCACATCGCTGCTTGCAGCTATATTTATTGATCTACTTTCCGCTGCAATTGAAGTCTATGGCAGCCCCATGAACGCTATGGTAAAAAGTTGTGAAATTTGGAACACGTAATCAGCCAAGTGCCAAAGCCAAAGTCAAGAAATTTCATGCCCCAAGAGCTTACTCTCTAGCGCCACCAACACGCCAAAGTTCAAAGTGCATTCAGCCTAATAACTTTGGACTACTTGGTCCAAATTTTACAAACAAGACATCATTGGAATCCTTGGATCATGACGAGTCCAACGCACCCTATGACGTCACTTTGCGTATACTTAGATTTTCCGCCATTTTGAATTTTAGTAAAAAGCTTAAAAAAGCATTTCAGATCACAGAGATTGTCCAATTTTCACGAAACTTGGCACATAGACTCTTAAGACCAAGCCGCACAAAAGTTATCCAAGGGAATTTTCAATTAGGCTTCCATTTTTCCATAAAAGCCAATCAAACTCGAGGTTGACGCCCCCAAACCGGAAATGAGGTCATATCTTGGCAACCATTTGATATCATGACGTCAAACTTATAACAAAAACTCAAGACTGCTAAGGTAAGAGGCCCAAGAAGTTTGGTGACGTTCGGCCTATAGGTGGCGCTATGAGTAGCAAAAATGCATTTTTGCTTATATCTTTGGACCCCTTGGTCCAAATTTCACAAATGAGGTATCAATAGAATCCCTGGATAACGTCGAGGTCAACACACTTAATGACGTTATTTGCGCCATCTTGGATTGTCGGCCATTTTGAATTTAATCAAAAACCTTCAAAACGCATTTCAGGCCACTAAGATTGTCCAATCTCAACGAGACTTGGCACATAGAATCTTCAGACCAAGCCGCATATAAGTTATTATGTGGATATTTTTATTTAACTTCCGTGTAACCGCGGCAGTCAATCAAACTCCATGCCGACGCGCAAATGGGACATTTGGCCGTATCTCTGCGATGCATTGATGTATCGATGCCAAACTTGGTGCATGGACTCACGACGCCTTCCTGAGCGTTCCAAGCCTTCCCTATTGTGCCATTCTGCTAGGACCCCCACATTGCTGCTTGCAGCTATATTTGCAATTTTACCTGCAGAATCTGATCTTAATAAAGTGAAAAGACAAGATATAAGTAACTGTCAGTAAACATCATTGGCCAATGTGTACAACCTGTCCATGACTCTCGGTGCCCCTCCCGCTGATCCAATCACGGCGCCATTCTCAGCCTGCGCTCCTACCGGGCAATCAATATTATTTTATATTCAAACTGAAAACATGAACTGAATAACAAGTCATTCAAGTCATCATTTCTCAAGTCAACTCAAGTGCCGTGTCTTTAACGTCCAAGTCCTAGTCGAGTCTAGAGTCTTTTATTTTTTTGTCAAGTCAAGTCACAAGTCATCAAAACAGCAACTTGAGTCGACTCGAGTCCAAGTCACAGTAACTTGAGTCCCCATCTCTGATAGAAACACTGAAATAAGCGAACCGTTCCGACCCAACCTGTACCGGACTGCATAGTGAAAACACGCCTTAAAGGGATACAAGGTAGTTTAGCAGCAGTATAGCGATCTCTACTGGTCAAACTGAAATTCTACACTGTCGTAAAAATGCCCACCTGTACACACCCACTAACTAAACATCGTGGCGAATGCTGCCGTTGTGTTATTTAGTCAGTACAGTTAGGTCATCTGATTCACAAGTGTCGACTGCCCACGTAAGATTCAAATTCAAATTCAAATTCAAATTCAAATTCAATTCAAAAATACTTTATTTATCCCAGAGGGAAATTAAATGTTGATGTAGCTCAATTAAATCAAAGAGTTATTATAGATGCTGATGGCTGTGGGCAGGAAAGATTTCCTGTAGCGGTCCGTTTTGCATCCAAACTGAAGAAGCCTTTGACTGAAGAGACTCTGTTTTCCAATAACAGTCTCATGGAGAGGATGTTCAGAGTTGTCCATAATTCTCTTGATTTTATGCAAAATCCTTCTTTGCATTATTGTCTCCAGAGGTTCCACAGTCGTCCCCAGAACAGAACCAGCCTTCTTTATCAGGTTGTTGAGTCTTTTTAGGTCCCTGGTTCTGATGCTGCTGCCCCAACAGATGACGCAAGAGGAAATGACGCTCTCAACAACAGACTTGTAGAAGATCTGCAACATCTTGTTGCAAACCTTGAAGGACCTTAGCTTCCTCAAGAAGTACAGTCTGCTCTGTCCTTTCTTGTAGATGGCTTCACTGTTGTGTCTCCAGTCCAGTCTGTTGTCCACATGAACACCAAGGTATTTATATTCCTCAACCACCTCCACTTCTTCTCCCATGATGGAAACAGGGTTTGATCTGACCCTGTTTCTCCTGAAATCTACAATCATCTCCTTTGTTTTGTTAACATTCAAGATGAGATGATTGTTCCCACACCATGCCACAAAGCGGTCCACCAGCTCTCTGTACTCAGCTTCTTGTCCATCTCTGATACACCCGACAACTGCAGAGTCATCTGAATATTTCTGTAGATGACAGGAGTCTGACTTGTACTGGAAGTCTGAAGTGTACAGAGTGAAAAGGAATGGTGAGAGTACAGTCCCCTGTGGTGCTCCTGTGCTGCTGATCACCTGGTTAGACACACATTTCTTCAGTCTGACAAACTGTGGTCTGTTTGTCAGGTAGTCATTAATCCAGGTGATTGTTGAGGCCTCCACCTGAGTCTTCTGGAGTTTCAGACTAAGCAGATCAGGCTGGATTGTGTTAAATGCACTGGAGAAATCAAAGAACATGATCCTCACAGTGCTGCCTGCTATGTCCAGATGACAGTGGGTTTGTTGAAGCAGGTGTATGATAGCGTCTTCAACTCCAACTCCATGGCGATAAGCAAACTGCAGGGGGTCCTGATATGTGCTGGTTTGCTTACACAGGTGAGTCAGCAGGAGTCTCTCCAGGACCTTCATGATGTGGGATGTCAGGGCAACAGGTCTGTAGTCATTGATGTCTGAAGGGTGAGTTTTCTTTGGTACCGGAACCAGACAGGATGTCTTCCACAACAGTGGTACCTTCTCTTGGGTCAAGCTAAGGTTGAAAAGGTGTTGCAGAATCCCACAGAGCTGCTCTGCACAGGCCTTCAGGACTCGGGGGCTGACACCATCTGGACCTGCAGCCTTGTTCCGGTTCAGTCTTTCCAACTGCCTCTTCACCTGACTTCTAGAAACAGAAAAGTGGGAGGGGGAGGCAAAGAGGACAGCAGCATCTCCTGATTGGGTTGAAGACAAACTAGTGGAAGCAGAAGAATCCATGACTGAGGTGGAGGTGGAGATGTTACAGGAAAGCTGTGGGTCAGAGGAGGGTGGGATGTCTCTTTGGCTGGGAACAGGAGGAGAGGATGGTGAGCTTGTTCCTGAACTGAACCTGTTGAAGAATGTGTTCAGCTCATTTGCTGTGTCCAGACTTCCATCCATCCGATCCTCCCTCTGCTTGAGGCCTGTGATCTTCTTCATTCCTGACCACACATCTCTGATATTGTTCCTCTGCAGTTTACTCTCAAGTTTCTTTCTATACACCTCCTTGCTCTCTCTGATCTTGACTTTGAGCTGCTTCTGTATACTCCTCAGTAACTCCCTGTCTCGCTCCCTAAAGGCTCTTTTTTTCTTGTTCAATAGTTCCTTTAGCTCACTGGTGATCCAGGGTTTGTTATTAGGGAAGCATCTCACTGTTCTGGTGGGGATGGTGTTGTCCACACAGAAGTTAATATAGTCAGTCACACACTCAGTCATGGCATTAATGTCCTCTCCATGTGGCTTACAAAGAGAAATCCAATCGGTTGCATCAAAACAACCCTGTAAGGCTTCTTCAGCTTCCTCTGACCATTTTCTAACAGTCTTTTTTGTGACAGGTAGTCTCTGAACAAGGGGTTTATATGCTGAACAGAGAAAAACAAGGTTGTGATCTGATTTTCCCAGGGGAGGTCTTGATTTGGAAATGTATGAATCCTTGACATTTGTGTAAAACAAATCCAATGTCTTGTTTTCTCTGGTAGAGCAGCTGACAAACTGTTGAAAAGTTGGCAGTGTAGCAGAGAGTGAGGCATGATTAAAATCACCAGATATTGCCACAAAAGAATTGGGGTGTTGAGTCTGTATCTTAGCAACAACGGAACTGATGACATCACATGCAGTGTCGGCAACAGCTAAGGGTGGAATATAAACAGCCACCAAAACAACACTGGTGAACTCTCTTGGCAAATAATATGGACGAAAACTTACTGCCAATAGTTCAATGTCAGGACTGCAGAGACGACTCTTCACAGTAACATGTCCTGGGTGACACCATCTGTTGTTGACAAGCACTGCCAATCCACCCCCTTTCCTTTTCCTGCTAGTCTTTATATCTCGATCTGCTCGTACAGTCAGGAAGCCCGGCAGAGAGACGCTGGAGTCGGGTATATGATCCTGTAGCCATGTCTCAGTAAAACACATAATGCTACATTCCCGATATTCTTGCTGAGTCCTTATCAAGGCTAAAAGTTCATCCAACTTGTTAGCTAACGATCTTACATTTCCCATGATGCAGGATGGCAGAGATGGTTTGAACTTCTTCTTTCTTTCTCTCCTCTTTGCTCCTGCTCTGCATCCACGACGCCTCCTTTTCAATTCCAGTGGGATTTCTGGCTTCAGTTGTCGAATTATTTCTGCTTTTCCAATGTTATTCAGCTGCTCCCTGTTGTAAACCACCTTGTTGCTATGGTGATGCATCATGACAAAAGAGTAAAATATACAAAAGTATTGGGAAAAATTAATCCAGCTGCACAGCATCCAAGGCAGGAAGGAACAGTTGTCCAAAAAATGCAATTTCTTCCAAGAAATAACAGGAATGAAATTTAGAGAAAAAGAAAAATCTCAATGTGAGGTACAGAGCTACTCCAACATGCTGCCACCCTCAGCAGCGCATTCTAGAACAATATATATTATAGATACTATAATCAGAGATTTTCTGTAGAGAGAACTCAAGATAATATGCTATAATCCTGTTGCTGGAGGAAGTGGCCGGGGACAGGGACGTCTGGGTTTCTCTGCTCAGGCTGCTGCCCCCGCGGCCCGATCCCCGGACAAGCGGAAGATAATAGATGTTTGGATGTATGGATGGACTGTTGCTGATCTTGAATGGGATTTTTCCCTCATCATGGTGTATTCGTGGAGTGATTCCTTTGTATTAGCAGACACTTACAAAAGTTACATCTTAGACAGAGATGCGCGCAGGCACTACCAACATACACGCCGCAATAAACGCAGACTAGCTCTACACTATTCCGATTACAATCACAAATTAATCAATTTTCATTTGTAGATAACAATTCTTGTTCGGATCAAAACGCTATTCTTATTCTAATCAGGTCAGCCCGTGTATTTCTGAAGCTAGGCTACGTCTCGAACTCAGGAGGAATTAGAGCACCGTCATCACCTGTCTCTTCACGATCTAAAACGCAGATCACTATGGTAGATGAACAAGATCACGCTTGGAGAAATTTCACAAAGATGGGAAGTGCCAACATCGAACGTTTCATATTCAGTCTGTGAAAGGCAGAATATGAAACGCTTGGTGTTGGCTCTTCAACGCAAGCGAACACATAGCTACAACTACAGCTAGCATACAGTACCTAGCTAAGTGCCGTAAACACAAACGACTCTTCTCACGCATCACGACACTTCAGAAGCGGGTCGCTCCTGCCGAAGTTACATATGGGATTTTCAGCATACAGACCCCTGCTGGGAGCGAGACAGGCTTCATTCGCTTACTATTGACTTGTTTAACCTTTGTTAAACTCCTAAAGGCTATAATTTTAGGTGAAAATGCTACCTAGTGCCCCTTTAAGGGTACTGTTCTCCAACTGAAATGACCATTTTGGTTGTTTATTGATATTGTTCAACATGACCCACAATGACGTCGCTCTGCAAGCAGCAGGAGGGGAAAATGACTCGTATCAGGTGTTTCAACATTGGAGCAGGTGTCCTTTTCAAGTCTTTTAAGAAGCCACAAAGTCCTCATCAGGAGTAAGGGTGTGGTGAGAGAGCGGAATATTGGTGATATCAAGACCAACATATGGCAATTTTTTTTAAATTTTTCACTTCGTTGTTATGTTAAGGCAATTATGTAACAACACTTTCGTAAAAAACTTTGGTAAAATATTTAGGAAAACAATTATAATACGTTGGTGCGGTTATAAAGGAATTTTCAAAAACATTACTTTTACGACACGACATCACTGAATTTTTACACTTCAGATGTCCTTCTTCCGATGGCCAGTAAAGACTGGAGATTCTTCAAGATATTGTAGGTCATACCCACCTGCACAAACATACGACACATGGGTGAGTTTCTGGGAGGAGGACAGTCTCATTGAGACATTACGATGGATAATTGTTGATCAATGTTCCTTTGGCAGAGGTTTTCCTCAAGAGGCCCAATATAGGGAGTATTTGTTGGAACAAAGCAGGACAAGAAACTTGATTAGAGATAATGATTAGCTGAATCAAATTAGCCATGAAACACATTGCACTGCAAATTCATTTCAAGTTTTCTTCTGGGGCTTTTTTTATGTCAGGCTTTGGACCAGTTGAGTCAAACTCTTTTGGGCATTGTTGTAGAATGTAGATGAAAACTCAGTATTTCAAAGGGAAAAAGTGTTGTTTGTAGAAATATAACTAACCAATTTATCTTATTCATGGCTGAACTTAGCAGGACAAATACAGGTCCAATTAATGACACTTATGCTAATGAGTGTATTGCACTCAAGTGTGTCAGTTTCAGAGCTTTGTATTGTGCCAGCTGGCATCTAAGTGTGTCCACCTCACGCTGGGAAAACATCTGAAGGGCAGCTCTTCCAAGCTAACCAACAAAGCTGACTGCAATGTTTAAAGACAGAAAAAAAAGTCCAGAGGCAATGTCAAAACTATCTGGGTAAAACTGACTGCATATTCTTTCAAAAGCTAAACATGGTTTTCCTTGTTTATTTTGAACGCCATGTTTAACTTTTGAAGCAAAAAAAAAAAGAAGTTAAATACGGCTTTCCTGAGCTACTGAGATTTACAGGCTGCTTGAAGGGTTTGTTTCTACAAGTCCTCCAATTTGCTCACACCCTTATTTATCACTCATAACGGCACCCTGCTAGGTACCAACCCTACAAATGGCAGAAGGAAGAAGCACCTCGATTCAATGTTTCCACATTGGAGTTGATGTAATTCTCAAGTCTTTTATTTAAGTAACCAGAAAGTCTTCACACGGAGGAAGAAGTGGTAGATGGCACAGCTATTTCAACCTTTGTGTGACGTGAGCTTGAGACCGACACAGTTCAGTCGATTACACAGCGACACTTTCTAAAACACATTTTCACTTCCTGGTTGGGTTTGGACAATAACATTATGCAAGTAAGGTTAGACAATGACCATACTTTGGGCTAGAACACACAAACATCACTTTCATTGATTTAATTTTGCTGGTTGCCGTGGTTACATGTAAACATCGAGGGTTATGACAAAACTTTGTCACTTCCATGTTGGGTATAGCCAACAACATCACTTGATTAGAGTTAGGAATCCAAATTTCTTGGGTAGAGTTCAAAAACAGTCATCGTTGGGGCTAAAATACATTCTTTTTAAAAGGCGACCATCACTATCACAATTGCTATTTTGTCTTTGAACAATATTATAGGCCACAACTGCCGGCATAAACAAACACCACATGTGCATGTGGAAGCTTTGTATGAAAATAGAAGTCCACCTTTACTGCATCCATAAAAATGAAAAGTGTAAGTAGCAGCCCGGTGCTGAAAATCAAATACATTGATGTAATGACAAAGTCCAGACCTCAGCCTGATTTAAATGCTGTGGTGGAACCTTAAGAGAGGAATGCCCATGCCCTCGAGGAACGTTTTAAGGAAGGGGGAACCAAAATTCATCCAACCGCAATGTAATAATATGATATTAATATTGTGTATTCATAAACAATGTTAGGTATTGTGCCTACTGGCATTGAAGTGTGCATTATGGCAGAATACCATTATTTTCAAACTGAGAGTGACTGTTTTAATTTAAAGCTTTACTTGTCTGGGCAGTGGTAATGTGTTTGTGTGCTTTGATATATTTGCATCATAGCCAAGAACTTGGACTAACTGTCGAAATAAGTCACTCGGAAAGGTTATGGAGTTTTGGAGGTCAGGAACTGGCAGGTGTCCTGGTCTGTGGTAAGTCAGCTTCAACACATGATAACAAACTTTCAAATTTGCTTGTCAGCTGCAGTTCTGTTCCACTTTAACCAAATTGGAAAGATGAGAGCACAAGTAAGTGTTGAATTTGATTAGCATTAGAGGGAACTGTTGTGTTTCAAGCATTGTTCTCAAAACATATGTATTCTTCTACTGGTAGAACATTACAGCCACTGAGTAGTGAACTCACAATGAGCCCTCTGGACCAGCTTCAGGAAGCCTACGAAGAGACCAAGGTGTTGACCAAGCCACCAGTCCAGTTGAGTGTTGTGATATTAGACCAAGCCTGTTCCAAAGAGGCCTTACCCCACACCCCCAAGGACATTCTGGATCAAAAGGATCTGCTAACATTAACCTAGTACCCCCCAGCGGTCCTGCATCCATACCACAATTAGTCAGAGCTGTTTCGGAACACTGAATGCTCCATGTATTTGGCATGGTGTTTACCTATAGTGACTGTAAAAGCAAGAAAAAACCCCATAAAAACAGAATTGAAAAACCCAATTGGTATTTTAGACAAAAATTATTTTGAAAAGTGGTGAACATATTGGAGTCATTTCAACTCAAAGAAAATTTGGTGGAGACATAACGAACAAGACTTAAAAATACAATAATCTGTACATTAATTAGGTCCTGGAGGCAAGCGTTTACTGAACCATCCTCCATTACAACTGTACAGGTTTATAACAAGTCTGTTTCGTGTTTCTAAATTCTTCTGATACTTAAGCAGCTGCCAAATATACGGGGGAAAAGATTTAGTTGTACAGGCCTTTGTTGCATGCTGCTGTGCAATATTCCATTTTTTTTGCTTCAAATAAACAGGGAATCATTTGAGAACTTTATCTAACTAACTTTATGAACGCAAAAACTACTTTTCACTCAAACCTATATTTCATATCACGAATAAAATGTGCTCTGATCATGTATTAAACTTACACATCAAAGAGTGTAGTGTTTACACTTCATGTAGTGAAGTGTATTTACACATGTATGTATGTATATATGTGTACATATATGGATTAAAGGAATATTCCCCTTTTTTAAGTGGGCTTATAGTGGTTAGGGCCAATGCTACTTGTTGATTTTTACACCATGTGACCTCTGCTTGAGTCAGTTACACTGAGTGGGTCTGACTTGCAACAAAGGCTAGATTAAAAGCAACTCAGACAATTGTGATTAGTTTTAGAGCAAATTATTTTTTACAGCACGTCACTTTTACAGCACGACATCTGAGAGTTTTTTCCTTTGTCACCACTTTTTTTTTCAACAGCAGTGTCCACATTGCAACAAGGTCTGCCATCCAATGCAACGTATTAAATGCTATTCAGACCCAGTCTTTGTAATGGTGTAATTATCAAATGCTGAAGTGATGCAGTATGAAAATCATCAAAAAAAAAAAGAGCACACGCAACTCCATTACTTTAGGAACCTCGTTGGCTACTCATGGGTGCCAGAATGAAATTTGAGTCACTCATGCTCGCCTAATGAGTGACTGCAGAGTCTACGGCCTATCTAAACTCAGTCCGACAGGCCTATGTTCCTTCTCTACCACTGTGTTCCTCTCAGAAATACCATCTAGTACTGCCATCCCCAAGAAAAAGACAATCTGAGTTCAGTTTTTGTCTCAGTTGTGCTTCCATGATGGTGGACCAAATGCTATCAGAATGGGGTGTCTCTCTTTACCTTTGAGAAGACACATCTCTTCTGAGAACACAACCTTTCTAAACATCTGTAATACCCCAACACTCCTAAGCTAAACTCACTTGCACATATGGATCTATTCCACTTTTACCGCCACCGAAATACAGTATATTTAAACTGATTTAGCACCTAATGTATAAACTTCAAACAGAGCTGTCACACTATAAGTATTGAAATGATAGATTATTTTTCGTCAGATTCAATAGCATTTAAAGTCTTTATCTCTTTTTTTCTTTCTTTGAAGCCATTTTGAAGCTTCCTGTTTTTTCCTTTCCTTATGGGAGTACAAGAATAGGAAACAATTCACTAAATATTTAAACAAGGGAAACACAGGCTAAATAGACCAAACCTTTAAGACTCCCCTGCAGAATATAAATACAAAATAATGCAAATGAGTTTTCATACAAATGTTCCTAAAAGAGAACCAACTTTGTTTGAAATGTGCGTCTTTGACTTAAACGTCAAAATAAAGGTGAGGAAAATATTAATCACGCAATCAGCTGACCTTTTGACCGCGTTTGTTTCCTGTAGATAATGAATTTGGGGGCCTCTGAGCAGAAATGACTTACTTTTTTATTGACCTTTTCTAATGCAGAGGGCTTTACGTGACATTTCCAATCAATAACCTGAGGCTGCTGATTTTAATTTTTACATTTTGTTTTTGCAGGAAGTAAGCCGCTTTTGTGAATAGATTGGCACCCACTGCACCGGGCTATGACCCTGACCCCCCTCACCACCACCACCCCTCCCCCAAGTATCATAGCGAAACAATCTGGGAAATAAAGAAATAAGGAACTAAAGGTATTCAGCTGGGTAGGCCACTGACCTTGTCGTTCCAGTGGATTTCTTGGCCAAGTGCTGAGCCAAAACACTAGGGGGTAACATTGCAGAAATAAGTTTTATTGTACACTCGTAAAATATATTGTGTGGATGCTTTTTTCCTTCTTTTTTTTAAGTCTTCATGTAGTTGGGAAGATTTGCTGAGCATGCGATGCTCTTCAGGTTCACATGTGGCTGCTGCCCAATTACTGTAAACACAGTAAATGCTGTAAAGCAGTCATCATTAGGATGACCAAAGGTTTAGGAGGGTCATATAGGCTAAATAATTTATTCCTTGTCTGACTCTCTCTGACTAGAGTGTCTTCTCATCTTCCTCCTGACTTATTTACCTACCTTCAAAACACTTCATATTTTCTTTAAATGCACCCAAAAGTTGAATATTCACAATTGCTGTCAGAAAGAACCAATATTAAATTGTTTTTTACCATCCTGTCCATTTATAGTGGAGCACACCATGAGCCCTGCTGTTTTGGTTTGCATTTCTGTGCGTTCTTGAAGGCCAAGAAAGTGCTCATGAGCTCTATTTATGTTGGAATTTGTGTCATATTCACTGTCTCATATTGTTAACTACCTTTAGATACAGTCTGGAGTGTAAACTAACCGTTTTATGTTCATGCTAATTTTTGCTAGCGAATTAGCATTATGCTAGCGGTTTCTGATAAGTAGCCTAGGCTAAATGTAATCTTTAAAGGAACACTATGTAATTTCTTCCCCCATCTAGTGGTGCAATTTTATTTTGCAAAGTCAAATGAATTTGCTCTCTAGCGCCTCGCGTTTTCAAATGTGCGTTGCATCTTCTTGAACTACGGCAGGCGGTATGTGTCAAGATTCAAGAAGCTGTATACATTCAGACTCAAGGTCCATACAAACAAAAAGACATCAAGACACACAGTACAAAGGATTACATAACACACATACAATAACACTATAAATACAGATGACAGATAACATGTCAGATAACATAAGTTGACATAGCCTTTGGTGTGCAAACAATGCAATTAGTCATATTCTGGGAGTTACCGGAAGTGACGTCGACGCAGCGTTAGCGTTAGCAGCAGTGTGTAGTTGCCATCTGGAAAATGTTCTTTTAAATAAACTCCCGGTAAACTTACAAACTTTCTAATGCCTCGTTTTGTGAGTTAAGAGCCTATGTGTAGAAGTTTGGTAACAATGACGTAATTTCCGCTTGCAGGCCTGGCGTTGGGGAAAACGCGATTCAAAGTGCTTTTTGTCCCTCTCGGCACTTCGTCGTTTTTCATAGACCATAAGGACATGGCAGCCTCCATAGAGCTTGCCCGCTCTATGTACATACAGACAAGTTATTCTTCACTCAGGAGGATAATAGGAGGGTTTCACTTGAGGTCACTTCCGTATTTTTCTAAGCGCGCGAACCTAAGTGGTGGGCAACTGGAGCTGGCTCCCATTGAAAACACTGTGTTTTGTCTGCCACTTTTTTGCCTAAAATGCCTCAGTTTTGTGCCGTTTTTGGATGTAGCAATCGGTCTAACCAAGAGAAGGGAAAGGGTTACTATCGAGTACCTAAGGTAATCGCCCATAGAGGTGAGAAATGGAAAAAACTCACAGAACAATGCCTCAAAAAGTGGATAGCTAACCTACGTTTACAGACTGGAGGAGCTGAATCTGCAAATGCTCGTGTCTGCGGTGACCACTTCGTCAAAGGTATGTGCGAAATCTAACTGTTTTGTAGTAGTGCAGTAAAGTATTATGTTGTTAAATACTGCACGCATTATGATGCAATCATGGAAAAAATGTTACAGTGTTTTTTTTAATTAAAAATGGTCTCAAAAGAGCATTTTTATATTTAAAAAAAAAATAAAATGTTTTAGGGGGGGTTATTTTGGTTATGTTGCCATACGGCAACATTGTGCGATAAAGGAACGAGCCATTGTGAATTATTCACAAATGTACCCAAGATAAATGAAGGATTAGAGACCTGTTCTTTATAAATCAACTGTTTTTATTATTTCATATATCAATCACTGACTTCATACATAAATTCACAAAAATAAATTTAATTTATTTCTGCCATACATAACTTTTGGGCAGTGTAATGCACATGGTAAAAACAAAACTCACAAACGTCACCATGTAATTATAACAGGAAACAAATGACTGTGCAATATGTAGTGGTAATACTGCCAAAAAGGTACAGAGACCCAAACAATGGCACATTGAACATTTTCTTTCTTTTTAGACTACTACTCAATATGAAATGTTTTGAAGCAGTTTTTCTCCCCATTGAAGCAGAGATGGACTTTGCATTTTGAGCAGACTACTCTGACAATGCCCTTGCAACTTGGATTTTTACACCTGCCTTTCACCGTGCTCATTTCTGGCCAGTGATCAAGGCGATCAAGACGCATAGCACTCGGTGGAAGCGGGGCAATAGCCCCTTTGTGCCTCTTCTCCTCAATGCGTACCTCTACACTCTGTGAGCGCCTGCCTTTCCTTTTCGTAGTAGTCTTGTTCACATTGGTCAGGTGGCATGCAACATTCATCTTGAAGTCGAGCAACCTAAGTTGCATTTTCTTCGGAACATTCATGCCTTCACAATCTCTGCGGTACAGTTGCCATGCCTGAACAATCGTCATATCCATCATGTGAAACGCAATGCGATGGTACCACTTTTTTGATCTAATTCTTGTTCGGTAGAGAGCAATCAGTGCATCGAGTAAATCAACCCCTCCCATGCTTTTATTGTAAAGCCTGACAATGTTTGGGCAATCGACTTCTGTCATTTGTTTGGACTTTTTGTCCCACCTCTGAACCCTGGTGATGGGGTTTGCTGCCGCAAACGTGCTGAGGAGCGTCACTGGACGGTTGTCGTGCCATTTAACAGCCTTGAGAACGACATCATCGTGTTTTGTCTCCTTCTCCTCCCATGTTCCCCTACCTTTAGCTTTCATTTCTTTGTCATCAACGAAAGTGCATCCCACTAATCTGTTCTTGCGTACAGTTCCTACGCTGTGGATTTTCAGTTTTTCCAGCGCAACTTGTAGATCAATCCCACAAAACCAATTGTCATAAAAGAGTTTGTGCGACATATTTGGGGGGACGATAGAAGCCAATCTGAGCACAACATTGCCACTAGAGCAAATGTCACGAACTCCCTCAACAGCAGGAACAGCACCTGTGTAAAATTCAAAATTGTGGACAAGGCCATTCTGATCTGCTAACACGAAAACCTTGTACCCCCATCGTTTCGGCTTTTTTGGGTTGTACGTTTTGATTCCACTTCTACCCTTGAAAGGGACAATTTGTTCATCGACGCAGAGCATCTCACCAATCGGTATGTCTCTGATACTACTCAGAAGACAGTCCAACAAAGGCCTGACCTTGAAAAGTTTGTCAAATCCTGGTTGACCCTCAGGAATTTCCTTGTTGTTGTCAGCGAAGTGCATGAAACGTTTAATTGTCTCCCATCGAGATAAGGACATGGCATCCGCTATTTTGTCAATGCGAGTGTTGGTGGCCCAGTACATACGAGTGTAAGGTAAACCATAGGCAGACATGTACAGTGCTATACCAAAGAATTGTTGGATTTCATCAACAGACACATTTATTGGCTTGCTTGGATCTACCTGCACAGCATAAAGGTTTGTTTGCCTGGTCACATCTTCAAAAAACTCTCTACTGAGAAGTCCTTCAAAGTATTCAATTGGCTCACAGACAATTGTTGGTTCTGGAAGGGAACCTTTCCATTGAGGTACAGGCAGGATTGTTCTTCTCTGTTTCCAGTTGAGATCTTTTGCCTTGGGGGGAAGGGGTACTGCAACCGGTTCCTCCTCTTGCTCTTCAACTACCGGAATAAACAGATGGAAATTTTTAGTTTGTGCACAAACTCTCTCTCTCCCTCTGTGTGTGTGTGTGTGTGTGTGTGTGTGTGTGTGTGTCACACGTCTATGTGTGTGTGTGGCCATGCACGTGTTCGTGTGCATAGTTGCAATGTACTGTATGGCTTGTTTTGGAATGCTATAAAATGCATGACATCAGCTCACCACTTTTGCTAAGATACAATATACAAACGTTTTCATTACACATATTCTATATACCTGAGTGACACATGATACTGTACATACCTGTCTCTTCATCGTCTGAGTGAGCTAGGCCTAACTCTGCCTGCACTTGAAACTCCTCGGCGCTCATCCCTAACTCATCCTCACTTTCTGGGTCAGGAATTGCCACCTGTACTCTGGTTATGGCCTCTCTTATCCTGACATTCCCATAAAAAACTGCTGGGTTCATTTTCTAAACAAAATAATGCATAAAAATGCAAAAATACATGAGCAAGGTGCATTCAAGCATGTATGTTTCAAAACTCTCCCAACAGACCACACTGCATAAGTATTAGCAAATGTTGTTCCATTACCGCACAATGTTGCCGTATGGCAACAAACCTATTTTACTGAATAAAAAAATAAATAATATGTGATATTATATACATATTACATAAAAAGGCTAGAACTTACCCCAGTTTCTTGCAGATATTTTTTGTATTTTGAAATGATGTCACATTCAGGAAATAATCTTCATAAAATCAGGAGCATTTCTGACAGTGACTGAAGCCATCGCCAGCGTGGGAAAGAATGGCTGTGAAAGCTAGAGGGATGTCCTGTGATGTTGTCAAAGCTTGTCATTGGCTGTAGAAGGGTTCTACCATGGATTTCAGACCAATCAGAGTCCACGTTTATTTTCAAATTTCCAGAAATCCCTCCAAAAAGGGTATGTTGCCATATGGCAACACCGTGCAGTATGCCAATCAACAGTAATGTAATACGGGCTACGTTTGGGCTTTGTTTTGAAGGCTGCCCCAGCGTGTTGCTGGCTACTGAGTCAGTGGACTGGGCTCCGACGGTCAAGCTGGGTCACCAAAACACAGAGCTAAGACACCGTCATCGGTGTTTCATGCGATCTCTGAGAGTGGTTGATCTAAACAAAACAAATTTCTCACGTCGTCACAATCTTCACGTTTCAGTAGTATCCACGAAGTGCTTAAGTGCTAACAGGGCACATTAGCTCCCAAGTTCTTGACAACAGAATCTCTCTCGCTCTCTCTCTGCCTTGTGCATTAGGCTAACAAAGACACAATGTCAGCATTTGGATATTTGGATCTCGGCATTTTGTCAAAACATAAACATTTTTGATTGTTATTTGAGTGCCAACATTCACAGCTCGGCATTCAACATGTTAAGTTCTGCTTTACTGCCCAGCCCTGCACTACACACTGCATTTTCCATTGGGATAATGCACCATAAACAACACAGAAAACAAACTTACCCTGGCGAACACCAAAACACAATCATTCTGTAGACGTTTTACTCCGAGTTTGCTGATCCATCCGCTGTGGTAATAGTTGTATGCCTCCAAACTTTTGTGGGCCTTCATCTGTTGCTAGGTGTAGTAAGACGTCTGAAGAACCAGGTAGCTCGTTATGTCCACAGCCTCTATTTTCGGCAAATTCTGACATTTTCATTAAGTATGGGTCACGCCCAATGTATTTCTCAAATAACGCAAATACCTTTCCCTATATGCCGGCTCCAAACCACTACAATATTCACTCATCTCCATGTTGGTGCTGCTGTAGTCAAGCTTCCTGCCCACCAACTTAAATTAGCGCGCTCCCGTGATGACGTAACTGAAACCCTCCTATTGAGATTTTTGACAGAGATAATTTTACACCAATGAGGACTAATTTATGAATGAATATGTTGATTTGAGCTAATTAATTACTTAATTTGTGTCCCTTTAAATGTCTCCTATTCTAGGCTGACTTATGTTGCTGCTGTATATTATGTTGTGACTGTGATGTTCGGTCTCAGCAGTGTTGATGTGATTGGTAATGTCATGTAGCTAATGTACATCATATGATCTATGTATTTCTTTCTGTTTCACAGACAGCACGGCTACATGCTGACATTCCGACATCCCACCAGTCCGACATGGGCCTCAAATTGTCGGAATGGGAACACTTAATTTTCTATCAAACATTCCATCATTACGACACTTTTTCCCTCCTATGGTCAGAATGACAGTATCATGTATAATTATTTTTAAACATCCTGCCTTTCCAACAATTCCTTTAATAGCCTATTTTTATTTTTTACCCAAAACATTTTGCACTTATGATATCCCAGCGCAAATACGTCATAAAGTTTGGCAGAGAGCAGTTTGCCCTCGTTTTGCGTCTGAATGAGTAAATGTAGTAAATGGAGGTTTCCAGTGCATCTCCCCATTAAAACACACAGATTGGTCAGATAATGAAAACAGCAGACGACATGAAAGCCGAGGATTTTACGTGATTTTAAGGCAGAGCAACTCCACAACCTCGCAAACCAACTTTAATAATCTATTATCAAAATCCTCTGGAATTTCAAATATCAAAATACAGGTAAATTGGGCGAGTCTGAAACATTAAGCAGAACTACAGTGTCAGAAAGAAGGGACTCACCTGTTGAGTTTCCTTATATAGAAAGCCTTGTTGGAATGGTGGGATGTCGGACTGGCGGTTGCAAGCCAGACAACACACACGCACACACAGACCCACACCTGAAAGATATGGTCACACTCCTGCATACCTGCAAACAGCTACTCAGCTACCCAATTTGCATTCTTTTCAAATGCACTGGGATGTATTGTTCAGAAGAGCTGAATAAAGGATAATACAGATGTGCTGATGTCCAGGCTCTGATTCTCTGACTGGAATTACATCAATACCGCAGCTTCAACCAGTATAATCCATTGGGTTAGAGAGAATTCTACACCACAATTGCAGACGACAAATCCTTTTACATAAATGCTCTCCATTAAGTCTGATTTTAACCTAGTGGCAGGTTTTGAATCAGCTCAGACTTGACTAGAGGTGGGAAAGCTGCTAACCTGCAACACTTCCTGACTGCTATGCAGGAGCAGATGAATATGAATAATTGATTGACTTATAGTTATCCTTCTACTTCAGACACACTGGCTGAGAAATAAAATCTCAGAAAAAGTAATCATTTCAACTTGTCCTGAAAAGAGATTGAAAGAAGTAGATTTGTGTCTTAGGCCAGCTTCACACTGGATGGTGGAGTGTGCTGAATCTCATAGTTTCATTTTGGCCACCATAACAGATAAGACTGCATGAAACACACATCACAGCCACCAAGCCTGATACAAAAAATCTCTAACTGGGAAACTTCAGGTGGGTTTGTTGATTTAGCATCAACAAATTTGACTTGGATTGAGTAATTAGAGAATGATAATCAGCACATTTACTTCCAACTGCAAAGACCATCTTTGAACAGAAGGATTTTTCTTGTCTTCACCCTCTGTGATATTAACCAACCTCGTAAAAGTCATCTGAAGGTTGAAAGCTGTCGGATAATTGAATAAATTCCCAGAATAATAAATATATATACAATACAAGTTCCAATAAAGTTGGTTTAGAAAATCCCTTCATCTATCCATTTTTTATACTTGGGGGGGGGGGGGGGGGGGGGCATGGAGCTTATCCCAGCTGCTTCGGGGGCATAAACTCTGGACAGATCCGTCCATCACAGCCCATCACCATCACACAGCAGAGTTAGGCCACAAAACAGCTTTTCTGACCCACAGAAGCTAAGACAAGTCAGAACTGGCTTAATAATTATTTAATTTATTGTAAACTCAAAGCAGCTGTTGAGGACACCAACGGCAAGCTTAGGCATCTTTAGTTTCTGTGATCTCGCCGGTTCTCCTGCAGAGATGAATATTACCTGTCAGTATCTCTGTGTATGTTCGGCTGAAGAGAGATATACTTCAACACGGTGAATGACATTCCAAAGTAATGCATGCCAAGGGTGAGGTGTCACGCTGACATTTTGGCGGCATCATTAGCAGGATATGCTCGCCATGAGGAGTATGAGCTGGAATTAGCTGCTGTTTAATTGGTTAGTTTGGTTCGTTTAAGCTGGTCTGAGATCAAGCGATAATCGTCCTCCAGCATCTCAAAGCAGAAAGCACTACCCATTTTCTGAGGACTGTGAAACCTAATTTTATGTATATATGTTTTCCTGGGTGGTCAATAACGTTAAAAAATCAGAACACATATTTATTTCTGCATTATTCAGACTTGAACCACCACATACTTTATGGTTTTATATTCCATTTGTTCGGCACTGACTTACCCAAAACTGTAATGAACCTTCAAACTGTCAAATTGTCAGCTCAGCATAGATGATCAACTGAAACCCACCTTACAAATGAAGAATCGTCTTCGATAACAAGCCATTAGATGTAAACTAAATTGAGGTCTATGTGGATCTGTGATGGTAACAATCTTGCTGCAGGAGGACATTGAAAAGCTATGTCTCTTCTTCTCTTCTGTGGTTTCAGACAGGGATCAGGTAGGGGAGGTTTCGTAGTGAAGTCATCATTCATGAGTAACACCCGCAGGATCTGAGAATGAAGGATTAGAAACATTGTCGGTGAAATAAAAATTCAAGGCTAAAGGCTTAAGTGTTTTATTGGAGACTTTTTTAGTTTTTAGCTTTGTTTTTTTTGCTCCCTTTGTGCCTTCACACTTGTCCTTAAGATGTTAACAGAAATGAAAAAGTGCTATCCGGGTAATTTACAGTTCCTGGCCATAAAACAATGCCTTCTTTAGCCAGTTTAGAGAGCTGAAAACGGGCTGAGGGACGGGGCAGACAAAAATTCAAATGTTGGTCCATTTACCAGAAGCATCATATGTAAAGTGACGCTGAAATATTGCCTGTAGTGGCAAATGGATTGTACAAACTGAGATGTTGGCTAGCAGTGTTAATATGATTGCAAAATATTGGCGAGTCAGGGTACTGTGAACAGTTTAGAAATATTAACATTAAAATTCTGCCAGAGTTGTGAATGTTAAATGAAGCAGCAGCCATGATATGTCGGTGTTTTCCTTCACTGGTGTCATTTCTGCATTTCATCTTCATTGTATTCTTCCAGTTGATGAAATAATGGATGGAAAGGTGCATGAAAAGGTACACACAGGTATCCAGAAAAACAGTTAAACCTTGAAACTGTGTTTATTTTGTACAACCCTCTTTTAATTTTAATGTTAAAGCTGATGTGCAGTACGCTCAGTGTTTGGTAAAAAAAAAAGCAGCAGCAGGGGCTAAAACAAAGCGTGAAACGATGCATAAAAAGGAAGCTGTGGGATCACAGTAAACATGTTGGATTTAAAAAAAAAAATTCTTTCTTCCTCTTTCTTCCTCTTGTCCCCCTTTCACCCCCTGCCCTCCTTCCCTGCTCTGTCAGCACAAACAAACTCTCCGACACACCGTCTTCTCTTTTTGTCTCCTGGCCCTGTTTCGTGGCGGAGAGACTTAAATACACGTCTGAATCTTAATTAGCAGCAAATGTAGTTTGAGCCTTTTTAACATGAAGGTATGAATGAAAATCTGCTGATTCCAAATTAAGGACCTTTGATGACGGCTGAACCGTGATTGCTTCTTGTTTTACCTAATCTTGTAAAGGAAACCTTTTTTTTTTAACAAATAGGCTGTTCGAAGATTGTTTTTCCAGAGAAAGAAGATGTCAGCTGTTCGGTCTGTGCTTATTGTGCTGCAGAATTTGTTCATGTGCACGAAGACGTTCAGAAAAATAAAGGAGATGCTACAGAATGAGGGTTAATCTGGATGTTTACTTCAAGCTGCACTATTCTATCCATAGCCATTGTTTTCATTTTAACAATGCATACCTAAGGTTCATTTCAAACAGTGTTAAATCAGTCTGTATATCTAGTCATTTAAAATCTGTAATTTATAATATAATCTAATGATTTACAGGCTTTACAAATATGTAATAGGTTTGTATATAAAGGACACAGTGTCTGAAACACAGCCTCTGGGCTCAGAGAAGTCGACAACGCCTCTGAACAGGATTAAAATCAAGCTTCTTTTTTTTGTCGTAAAGCTTTAAGTGAGATTTGTTTATGCAACTCAGAATTGGAGTGCTTGACAAAAGTTTCCCACAGTAATCTCTCTCCCATGTGGTTATTTTAGCCATGGTTCATGATGCAGTTCCATCTGAGGCATCAAAGATCACTGCTGTCCAGCTTAGACTCGCTCCCTCGTCCTTCACTTTGGATTTCTTCAGTTGTTTTATAATGTGCATCGTACTGAGGGCAATATGCAAATCCCTGCCAATATTTCTTTAAGGAACAATGTTTTTTGAAGAGCTCAAATAATTTGTCACAGATTTGTTGGAAAACTGTCCATCTTCATTTCATCAAAAACTTGGCCTTTAGTGAATACTGCTTTTAATCCAAATCAATTCAATTCAGTGCAGTGATATTTCACCAATTCCATAAGAAATAATATATGGTTGCAATATGAATAATTAAGGAAAGATAAATAAATAGATACACCGACAAATGAATTACAAATCAGATGAAAAACTGTCGGAAAGTTAGCAGACAGAGACGTGGCAGCTCTGCGACAACTAAACTGATGAGATCACATTCAGTATCAGCAGGTAAAGAGTGAAACGGTTTTCCTATGCTGCCACTCTTTGTGCACAGTTAAGTTAAGTTGCTATAGCGTCATATTCATTTTACAAGCATTATTTTAATAATAAGATTTTCTTTTTGTTCTTTGGTTCGGAGGTGATCAGTATTATTTCCAAATATCCAGGCTGTTCAGAACGGTTTTCTTTTTTCCTGCTATGCATAATTTACTGCTTTTGTGCACAGCTAATCCAACAGTGCATTGGCTAACTGAGCTTCTCATTCAGCCCAGCCAGAACTGGTTGCAGACAAAATCCATTACTAGGAGTACAACATTCAACACTAGAAACTGAATGCTAAAATCAGGTCTTAATTTTAAACTTTAACAACATCAAATTTCACTTGCATTGCACTTATTTGATGGCCAGTTAGCTTCTAATATTTTACTTTATTCACAAACTTACATATACAAGGGTTAAATTAACAAAAGAAATTGTAACACTAGATCTGTACTGAAGACCCTTTTTTTTCTGAGGTCAACATAGAGGATTGTTGTTATCTTTTTTTTCAACACT
This sequence comes from Odontesthes bonariensis, assembly GCF_027942865.1. Taxonomy (NCBI): domain Eukaryota; kingdom Metazoa; phylum Chordata; class Actinopteri; order Atheriniformes; family Atherinopsidae; genus Odontesthes; species Odontesthes bonariensis. Next base: position 4,812,025 of record NC_134518.1, on the reverse strand, counting down.
TAAATTGAGAAAAAACAATAGAGAAAAATAGGAGTACATAAAAAATGAGAAAAAGATAAACACTGACACAACCAGAAGTGTTGTGTTTGGGTTGCCTTCAGCTGCACTCTGTATGCTGCACTAACTGCTCCTGTCACATCTCAACAACAAACATCGACAGGGTGACGCAGGGGTTAAAAGAAAGGGAGGGAGATGGATGAACGGGGAGACAGTGACAGAGAGGTAGTGCATAAGCCCCGAGCCCTGTGCGATGTGCTCAATGCTAACTGCTTGACTTGGTTCTTTGCCAGAGGCTTATTCAGCACCAAGGACAGCTCCCCTGGTCCCGAAGCCTGTTCACCGGGGAGAGACACATTTAGATAAACTCTCTCCCTCTCTCTTTGTCGCTCCCATTTTCTTTTCTCTCAAACTCGTTCCATTTCATCGGGGAGCCCACATTTAGCCACGCTCTCTTTCTTTGTCAGTCTTTCTATTCAGACTCTCTGAGGAATTTCAAATTTATCGTCATCTTGCCCTCTTTCTCTCTGTGTCGATCTCGAAGCTCGATTTCTCCTCGGTTCCTCTCCAGCGAGGCCACATTTAGAGTCTGCACCATAGGGGAACACCGTGGCCTTTTCCTCCTATTCAATTAAGCCCTGGCTATGTGTGTGAAATTCACATGGACACACACACACACACACATATATGCAGTTACAGTCTGGCGCTGCCCTGAAACTGATGGCACAAACATATCATCTCAAACAAATAGGTACACACGGGGACATGCAGGTACTGTGCGTACAGAAAACATGTGGCTTACCAGGGCTTAAGTCTGAACAGGAAAACAGCAAGAATACCAAGAGCTGCCAGATGGTAAACCTCGGTGGTGATTTTCAGATGGGAAATCACTGTTGTAAATTTTAACTGAAATTTTAAATTCAATTTGTCTTTATTGAATTGTTTTCCCCTAATGGTCTTGAAATATTTAGTTAAACACACAGATGCTTAGTTTTACGCTTCAAGGGATATATTCAACACAAGTCAATTGTCAGGATATCATGAAAGGAAAACATCCACAAAAGGTACAAAGAAAGTTATTTGACAGAAATGTGAAGAAAACTGTATTTATTATCAGTTGTTTATTTTTTCTTACTATTGCTGCATTTTTGTTTTTCCCCTAAAAGAACAACACAAGGAACATGACCTCAGTACGGGAGCTCAACATATAAAAGATGCACATGAATAATACTGTGTAAGGGTTGCAGCTAATTCAAGTAAAAGTTTCAAGCAGTAATCTGATTTGGTTCATTACAGTTTTTATATCACAGGTTTTATGATAGGTTGTGTTTTTAAATACATATGTGTTATGTCTGACTTTAGGATATTTAGATATTATATTCTCCAATATGTCACAATTCTGTTGACACGTTAGAGTCAGTGGCTTTGAGAAATGGCTTTTTGGACTTCTGTATTTATCATTATCTAAATCAGAAAATGATATTCACAGCCACAAAACATTTAAGAAAATGTTTCATTAATCGTAGTGTGACTGAGGTATGAACAACCCTCTGTTTGAAAGTCTTCTGAGTATAAAAATGCATAAATCTGTCAAATTTGGAGCACGCAATTGTAATGGGAATGGATATATCGGACTGAGTAAAAAACATCCATCCATCCATTATCTTCCGCTGGTCCGGGGATCGGGTCGCGGGGGCAGCAGCTTGAGCAGAGAGACCCAGACGCCCCTTTTCCCGGCCCCTTCCTCCACCTCTTCTGGGGGGACCCCGAGGCGTTCCCAGGCCAGCCGAGAAACATAGTCTCTCCAACGTGTCCTGGGTCTTCCCCGGGGCCTCCTCCCAGTGGGACGGGCCCTGAACACCTCACCAGGGAGGCGTCCAGGAGGCATCCTAACCAGATGCCCGAGCCACCTCATCTGACTCCTCTCGATGCGGAGGAGCAGCGGACCATGGTCTCAGATTTGGAGGTGCTGATTCTCATCCCAGCCGCTTCACACTCTGCTGCGAACCGCTCCAGTTAGAGCTGAAGGTCACGGCCTGACGACGCCAACAGAACCACATCGTCCGCAAAAAGCAGAGACCTGATTCTGAGGTCGCCAAACTGGACCCCCTCAATGCCCTGGCTGCGCCTAGAAATTCTGTCCAACCCTCACAGGAAACATGTCCGACTTACTGCCGGCAATGCGGACCAAACATTAACATTTTTTAACAGTAAAAAACATTAAAAACATTTCTTTTCTCATGTGTCTATGCATGAAATCTGCACGGTATCTTTTAACTTATCTTGAATGTTGCTTTTTTTTAAATTTATGTAAATGATTTTATTTGTTTCTCTTTATATTCTTTTATGTATTTTTACTGCTTCTTACGCTCCCTGCTGCAATGCTTTTATTTTATGTAAAGCACTTTGAATTGTTTGTACATGAAATGTGCTATATAAATAAATTTGATTTGATTTGATTAAAACTTATGTGACAGACATACATTGTAAAAATAAAATACAGGCTTTCTTTGTTGGAAAGTTCTATTACAAGGTTATGAGAAAACAATACCTGATTCTTTATGTGTCAAACCTAACCACCGTACACAGGTGTGTTCACAGAAGAACTGCACCCACCCTGGTTAAAAAAAACCTGTTCCTGCTCTGTTCTGCATCCTGCGGAAACTCTTTCAGCTGATTTTCCTGATTCAATCATCCACTTCTGATAAGGAGGCTTCCTGTGTTTCTTTCAGTTCCTTAGAATGATTTCCCATACAATCATGATTACAGCATGGATCCAACAGTTCAGTCATTTGGAAAAAGCTGATAACAATACAGCCTCTTAAAGGGTATATATTAATTATTTTTCTTTTCTTTTTTTTGTACTTGATAGCACATATTTTGCTGTCGGAAATCATTGCCAACTCAAGAACTCAGACAATACACAACGGTGGCATTTTGCTTTGGGCTCCCTAGATCTGAAAATGTGTCATTCAGTGAGTCGAACTGATTTGTTGGGGAGACTTACATCACTGCAGAGTAGCCTACCAACTGTCCATGGTACAACTGCAGACAAGGGTTATGTCAGCATTTTAGATGAAAACTTTGCTGCTCGTCTTCCCCCTCTCTCTACCCCTTGCTTCCTGTCTCTCTCCAACTGCCCTGTCCATTAAAGGCATAAAAAGCCCCAAAAAATCATTAAAAAAAAAAAAAAAAAAAAACTTCCACAGTTTGATGTGGTCTGAGCTCGCAGGCTATTAACTATGCTTTATTATACTGTAATAACATGTTCCAAGGGTTAAGTACTACAGATCTCAGAAGAGGCTGACTCTAAGGGAGAGTGGGACGAAATTAAGATGAGTTGGTCACTCTACTTTCCAAAATGATCCATTTGAATAGAAGTGTAAATTACTGGATTAAAATGAACTGCTGTAGTGTGTCACTTTGTTATTTTGACCAAAGCGTTCCGCAGACATTTCATTAAAGCAACACAAGAGAAGTTTGTGAAGCCTAAAACTATGGCTGAGATACCGCATTTCCAGACAAATCGTTTTACTTACTGATCTCTTTGACATTTTTGTGGACTTTTGATGGCCTCTTTCTTGCCTCTTCAACATGACAATAATTTCATGTTGTTAGGGGACTTCCCCAACTGAAGTCATTAATATGTGGGGGAAACTGGATTTTACTCAGAAAATCCTTGGCTTCCTTTCCAGGTGGCCGCTCCCTCTGATCCACTCAGTAAAACCCCCTCAGACTGCTTCAGTTTGGCCCAAAAACATTTTTAAAAATTAGCCAAATTTTCTTGTGATACTGTAAGACCTCAGAAACCTTTGATATCTTGGGATAAAAAGGACAGATGACCCTTATGTAATCTCAAACTTTCATCCATGAATTATTAGCATTTTTATCATCAGCTTGGGACTAAATGTTCACTGCTACACAACATGATTTTTTCTATCATAACAGCGGGCTGTTCTGTTCTAATGTTTTCCTCTGACAGAGCTAACCGGCTTACAGGATGTAAAAGTTTGCCTGTGTTTGCTTGTCAGAGCAACAAACTGGTATGGCATCATTTTAAATGTCAAATCTATCATGCTGTAAAATGTTACCATTAGGGTCAATTTTCAAGACGTATAATCTTTCTTTTCATCGTTATGCCGATGATGTTCAAATCTATTTACCTTTAAATCCAATGATTATGTACAGACATTGCTTGATTGTTTAAACCATGTTAAATCCTGGATGACCTCAAACGTTTTGCATCTAAATGAAAAGAAGACTGAAATCATAATGTTTGGATGTGGTCCAGCAGATTTTCCTGCTGGCTTTCTGGGCCCTCTTACAGCAAACTTTCTGTCTTTTGTAAAAAAAAAAAAATCTTGGTGTAATATTTGATGACAGGTTGAAATTTGATCGCCAGGTTAGCTCAGTCGTGAAAAACAGTTTTTACCATTCGAGAATATTATCGAAAATAAAAGGATACCTGCCATGTATATTTGGAGACTGTGATCCATGCTTTTATTAAAACGAGATTGGATTACAGTAATTCTCTTTATTTTGGCCTGGACCACTCACTTTTGCACTGCCTGCAGTTGGTACAAAACGCAGCTGCCCGTCTCCTCACCGGCAAGCGCAAGCGTGACCACATATCCCCTGTCCTGGCTTCGCTGCACTGGCTCCCAGTTGCTTTTAGAATAGATTTTAAAATCTTATTGTTTGTTTTTAAAGCTCTTAATGGCCTAGCCCCCCAGTATTTGATAAGCTCCTTCATATCCACACCCCTGCCAGAACACTGAGATCCTCTAATCAGCTGCTACTGGTTGCCCATAAAACAAAACTTAAAATCAAAGGGGACCCCTAGGCTCTGGAATACCCTGCCCTGGCACATCCGATCTGCAGGATCATTCGATGTTTTTAAATCATTAAGTGGATACTTGCCAAAACATTTTAATTTAAACTTTAATCTAATTTTATTGTATTGTATTTTATTTTTTCATCTTATTTTATTTTATTGCATTGTGTTTATGTATTTTAGTATTTATCTTAATTTCTTTCTCTTATCATTATCATTTTTCGAACAATGTGTGGTGTTTTGTTATGTATTAGCACTTTATGTGATTGCATTTTTTTCATTTTTTTTATTTCTCTTTTTCTTTCTTTTGTATGTACAAATAGTTACATACATTTTCTTTTTTATACATGTTCGAAAATAAAAATCTATCAATTAAAAAAATCTATCAATCCATGCTGCCTTAACCTGTACAGCACTTTGGTCAACCCTTTGGTTGTTTTTAAATGTGCTCTATAAATAAAGTTTGAGATTGAGTTGAGTTGAGCTTGAGGTATGCAGGTAAATATTCTGCGGTGTGTATGGGTGCTTGGTAAAATAGTCCCTACAAATGCTCTTCAAAAAAGAAAGTAATGGATGAGAGGGCGCTGAACAGCTTTGTTTCGGACTTTGGTGCTAAAATGTTTTTTTTTTCCCACTCAAAATAAGTTTGGTTGTGCATTCTGGCCCTCAAGCTGAGAGATGAGTCAGAGGCTGGAGACATTCAAAAGCGTTCTTGCACAAAGCTCAGCATGAGATCAGGATGAAAACAAAAGACTCCTGCTGACAAGGAAGAAACTCGAGATATTGTAT